>NC_138357.1:101986462-103186462 GCF_046562875.1 Panthera onca
TAATCCTCACTACAAATCTATGAAATATGTAAAATTATTTTCCGCATTTGAAGATGAAAAAAAACTAAAGAAATAGAGAGTAACTTGATAAAGTTGGCACAGCTCATATTGATGGAGCACAGATTTGAACGCAAGCAACGCAGCTCCAGGGTCTGAGCTGTTAACCACTGTACCATACTACCTCACGAGGTTTTTTTCTCGGGTTTTCTTTTGAGCGTACCAAACATGAATTTGGACAAAACACAGTAGAATATGGAGGTCTGTCATGCCCAGTTTGTAGGAAAAATGTCCTGAGTTCTCATTGTCTATGAATCCATGAAGGTTTAACAAGATTCCATAAAAGGAAGGAAGGGAGGAGGCAAGGGGGGGGGGGGAGGGAAGAAGAGAAAAGGAAAGGGAAGGAAAGAAAGAAGTCAGACCTGAATCATCTCACTTCTTTCTTCTAAGCTGATGATAGTACACATGCTCTGGTTGAGGTGAATAGAAATTGTTTGTGGTTTTGGTAGACAAGAGAGTGACAAGAAGTGTGGACATGTGAAAAAAGCTCCCAGATGTTGACATGGCACTTGGGCCTAATGCACAGTTTAGAGAGGATCCAAGTAGACACAGCTATTGTTCAACCTCAGCAGCACTTGGAAGAGCTTGTTGTGAGCTTAACGAGCCAAAGGCTGTAAAGCAAAGTCGCTCAGTCTTCTTTGACTGGTTCAGCTTTTATGTGAGGCCCTTGAGACCTAAGGGAAATTGTTAGGACAAGCTGCTAATCTAAGGAGTGAGGATTTTTGCATTCAAACGTATTTATTAAGCTCTTATCATGTACCTGGCATCACTCTAAGTGCTTAAAAAATGGTGAACCAAGTCAACGGACCCCGCCGTTTTTACCATAGCAGTGGGAGACAGCATGTAGGCAAACACAGAAGTAATCAATAAGTAAATATTGTATATTTAAAGAAGATACTTGTTATTAAAAAAAACCCACAGAATTGGATAAGGGATATAAAATTACCAGGGGGGTAGGAGTAGGTGAAATGGAAAGAGGTGGGATTGCAATTTTAAGTAGGGTGGAAAGGACACTTGCACAAAGATTTGAAGAGACTGAGGGAGCCATCCTAGTGCTCAGCCTTGCTGTGTGGGCAGAGCGGATAGTCAGGGCAGAGGCCCACATGTTGGGAGCGTCCCTAACTTGATCACTGTACAGCAGGGTCGCCAGTGTGGCTGAAGCAGAATAAGTCAGAGGAGGGTAGTAGGACCCCAGATCAAAGGGCCTGTGGGTGGTACAGATTGTGAAGGGCCTCGGGTGCCGTTGTAAAGACTACCTTTTGCTCGGACTGAGAGAGGAGACACTGTAGACTTTTGAGGAGATGAATGACATGATCTGGTTTGTGCTTTAAGTAGACCTAAAAGGGATCAAGAGTAAAACCAAGGAGAGCAATTGGAGAAGAGATGCTGGTGGTCTGGGCTAGGGTGGTTGCGAGAGATTCCCAGACCCTGGTAATGTTTTCAAAGTGGAGGCAACAGATTTATTTCTCTATCCACACAGAGACTTGAGCATGGATGTATGAAGACCTATTCTCAGCAGATTTGGGGCTCAGCAGAATTTAGGTGTCCTGTGACTTTGGCAGAGGATTCCTTGAGGGATGTAAGATTTCTTCTCCCCGATATTTATGCCTTCTGTCCTCATCTTGCCTTGAAGCAGGGGCAAAAGCCCTGGCAATGAGATCTTATCTCCCTGATCAGGATCTTTCTCCATTGGAATCTATTTCATCACATCTAAGCACACGCTTAATGATGCCGGTCATTTGAATGAGGAAAAAACTAGTACCATGTGCAAACTCTTTTAGCCTGGTATTAAGGGAATTAAATAATAGAAGGAGATACCTCACGTACAAATCTGAACCAAAGAGCTGAAGGCAAATAAAAGAATGTAGCGCAGGGGCATACTACATAGAGCGTTAGATTTTTTTCACCGATTTAATAATATTCCAACAAGAGGAGTTTGCAATTATTCTAAATTAAGTAATCATGGAGCATATAAAATGTCAAAGCAAAATTTGATTCTAAATGCTTTTTGAATTCTACTTAAATTAAATGTATTACCACATTGTAAAAACTGATCTTTTGGACTACATATAACATTTTGAATAATGTAATCATTTAGTGATTTCTCTGAGGAAAATCAAGTTTTTCAGCTAACACATTCATTCAGCTATAAATATAATTCCTTTCTTCAACTGTTTTTATCATTGGGGATTTATTTGTTCAATTTGCTATTTATATTTGTGAATTACTTTACAAATATTAATCTAGTCACTGTGATTTAAATCGTACTTCAGTCATTTTGTCAGTACTTAATTTTTCATTCCTCTTCTAGTGAAGAGATTATAGATATTTACTGCATCGTAACCATGGCCAGCTCATATTTACTTGTGATTTTAGTACAGTTTTCTTTTATATTGTACACACGTCTCTCTTTTACAGGGGATAATCCATTCTCTTCTGCCTGCCATTATTTCATCAGGCCCAACCATTGTCCTACTTTGGCTCCCTAAGCTGTAGTGTACTCCCATCTTTGCTAAAATGCACTTTGAGAACCACTCCTGCTTAATTTCTCTCAGCAAGACTATTTGGATCATCCCCATCCTATAAATTCAAGAAGTCAGAACTTTCCCCATTAAAACATACAATTCATGAGGCTGGAGGAAGTTTGGAGGTCGAAATTCAGTTCTGGGGAGGTTTCCCTTCTGTTCATGACCAATTCTCTTCTTTGACCAAGTCACATGCCATCTTCCGATGTGTGATATATAATTGCTGATTTGTTAGTTCTGCAAGGACCATGCATCCTCCTATGGAGAATGTTTCGGACAAAATCCGTTGTTGTATTTACGAAGTGCTGTTCACATGTGGACCATAAACCGTGCAGAAAAAGCAAAAGGATAACTAACCATAGAGCCACTAAAAATAACTTTAAGATTCTTCTTTAGAAGCTCAGAAAAATCTCATTAATAAGTACTTTAATGCCTTTTGATTGAACACTCTTCCCAATTTGATATGTCATTAATGTAGAGCCTGGTAGCTGGACGGGACATACAGAGGATAAGAATTAGATTTATTTAGGGTCTTGCCTTCATCTGTCAGATGAAGAAAAATTCCAGAGAGTGAAAATGAACTGGAGTTTGAGTCTTTGGTGCGCCGTTTGCTCTTTTTCAATTTTCAGATAGATCTACTCCCCAATGACTGCTGTCACAACAGCCACTAATGGGTTTCTCTAATCTTTTTTTTTTTTTCCTTAGAAATCAAAGTTGTGTGCTCTTCTATTAACCAAGTTACATAGGGTCTCAAGGCATTTTTGTTAGCTCATACTGCTTAAAGCTATTATTTTCAGCTACCCCAAATGTGAAAACAGTAGTGCAGGGTTTTATAAATCTGAAGACACATGCAACATGCACTTAAGTGTAAATATATCCATTTAACTGCAGCGCTGCATTTATTAAAATGGTGATAGTGAGTCAGCAAGAGCAAAAGATACAGTTTTCACCGCCTGCAATGGTTTGCAAATGAGCTATCTGCTCCTTCTGACCTGTTCCCTGTGGTGACCAGCAAACATCACATGCACAACCACCAGGCAGAAAACACAGTATCTTTTGTTGTTCACCACTGGATCTACAAGTCCTAGAACAGTACCAAGCAGTTAATAGACACTCAATGTGAATCTGTTGGATGAATGAACGACAGTCTTGTAAATCCAGATAGGGACTCCGTGATCTAAGATGACAAAGCATTGTTAAGTTAATCTAGCAGTACCAAGCCTAAAAGGAGAAACAAAATTAGCCTCTTTTATATTGTATTCTTGGTCATTGATTTAAATCATCCAGACATAGGTGACTTCTAACAATCTGTGCACATAGACTAGCATGGAGACATTTATGCTATCTGGGTTTGGACATACTGAATTTTAGGCCAATCACTTATGTATGTGGCAGGAAATCCACATGTAATTAAAATGTTAGTAATATTTTGCGTACACTGAGCTTGCATTATATGGTAAAACACTGAATTGGAACAGAAAAGACTTAGATTTAGATCCCACATCTGACTCTTGTGTCCTTGAGCAAATCATGTAAGTCTCAGTTTTCTTAACTTTGAACTGAAACTAATGATAATACCTGTCTCAGCCTTTTCAGCTGTACACTTGTGAAGATAAAGTGAAAGCATGTAGGATTATGTGAAAAAATTCTTGTAAAAATGTGTAATTATATAAATGTCACGATTTGTAAAACCCGTCTACTTCATCAAATACCCAAAATCTTAAAAATCATTATAAATTAAATTTTTATGGAAATAATCTTTTAAAACTGGTCTTTTAAAAAGCAGTAAACCTTATACAATTGCATATTTATGTGTAAAATACTTTAAATAACATGTTGACAACAGCATAAAATATACATAAAGCTGTTTCCAGATTTGGCAAATAGCCTAAAGTTTAAAAAAAAAAAAGTTTAAAGTCAACGAGAATGCACGGAGTCTAAAAAAACTTGTTTTTGACAAAAACTTCTTTTAGAGAATCTTATTTATGCTCATTTTCTTTTACTATATTTCCAACGCTAAGTATTACTTATGTGGGGGCAAACTTTTCCATTCTTCAATTAATTTCAGGTACTAAAAAATAATTCTTTGTTCTGTACTTCTCTTGAGGTTGTGAAAACTCTAGATCATTCCAAGTTTCTCTGCGCTATGGCTTTTACCAAGAATAAGATGCTGTTTTTTCAGTTTGTTTTGTTGTTTTGTTTTGAGTTTTGTTTTCCAGTGAAATTTGTTGAATTCATTTTTTCCCAACTCTTTTTCAGTAATTTACAATTCTTTGTTCAGATTACAGAACTATGAAAAAAAAAGAACTTGATTTAAACTGTTTTAAAGCATTGAAGCTTCTCTTTCTTGGAGTTCCGAGATTTATCTTTATTACTTATTTTTTTTTTCCTTTTGCCATTTAGAAAAGCTACTCTGTATTCATTTTCCTGCTTACGTCGGTAATCATGACCACATTAATACTATAATAGCTTTCAGTTGAGCCTTATGAAGTGACATTATGTAGATCAAAATGTTCAAATATTGGCAATTGTGTATAGTTCATTCTAATTCAGTGACTTTTCTCCAAGTCTACTTATTTCTAAATCCTAACGCATATTGTTTAACATTCAAGGAAAAGAACTAAAAAGTTTCTTTTGTAAACCACATGTAATTAATGGGCACCATTTACTCCCAATTCCCAAGTTGAATTTGCCACACCTTAGACAAAAGAGTAAAGAATGTTCTCAGCATTTGGGGTATCTGTGGGGCTTCCACAAAGGTAAAGATAGGAAGTAGAATGTTAGGATCCTCCTTCTGTATCATGTTTTGTTTTGTCATTCTTAAATTTTAGTTTAGGTTTATCTCAGAACGATGATATGAGACAATGGTTTTGTTTTCTCTGTCCCCCATCAAAAACACTTACGATGGAATGCATGTTCTCCCAACATCAACAACATTAATCATGTATAAAATAGGTAAAATATTACCAAAGAGGTTTCCTGTTTTTTTTCCAAAATAGAGTACGTCATTTGTATTCTTACAGACTTAAGTATATCTTGTATAGTAGCTATCTATGAACTTGATTGATTACTCATACTGGATTTTCAGTTCTTTGTCAAAATAATAATATGCTCATGATGGCATATGTATACTGGATAAAAAGAGTGTAAAGGGAATAGAGGAAAGAAAAACATCCTGTCCACAGTTTTAAATCCCATTCCTCAGTGGTAATCATTTCTTTTAGGTTTCCCTCGGTTGCTATATTGCCTTAGAATTTTTCTCCATAAAACCTACCTGCCCCTCCTCAACTCAGTTACACAAGACATAAAAGCATGCCCTGGTTCTAAAAAAATGGAAACATAGAATGCCATATGTCTAATTTTGAAGAGAAATAGCATTTGCTTCCTTACAACTCTGCTTTGCTATGTGCAAGAGCCAATTTTTCTATCGAGACTTTCAATAAAGTGATTTAGACAATGTGCGCAACTCAACACAAAATGTACCTATCGCAAAATGACTTGTGAAATTGTTTCCAGTTTAGCTGGTGCTGATGGACTAGATTCATTGTCTTTGAGGAATACTTGGGGCAGTAAAGTGAAGGTTTTACATTTTTCTTTTCTTGTCGATGCTCTGTGGCATGTGAGAAACATGGGCCGAGGTAATTCTGAATGAAGGAGTTAGGTATCTGAGGTATCTGAGGAAACCATGGAGCAACTTAGCCAGAAATGCAGATGGACTGTTATTCTTCTATTTACTCTAATAGCGAAATAACCAGTAAAAGTGAAATAGAATAAACAGGGAAATAACTGAAGAGCTCACAACATCTGCTGGGACCTGAATGCGTATCTGCCATGGTTCAAGAACAGTGTAACAAAATCTTAAGGTTCATTGATTCCATTCAAATTGGATTTTCATAAGCAAGTTAAGATTCAGAGCTTCAACTCCACTTTTCCCTTCAAATCAACAAATACTTATTAATGCTCAAATACTGGGTTTAACACTCTAAAAGAGAAATATAAGACTTGATCTCTGCACTCTCGTAATTTGTGACATTAATGGGATACACATATCAGAGTTATGCAAACAAGTTAGGAAGTAACAGAGGGAGGAAAGGCATAGTATAGCCAAAATACCGTATAAGGAATATGTGAAACAGAATTCATGAGGAGGAGAAAGCAATTCAGAATTTAGAAAGCTGAAGCAGAATAGTTTTATAAAGGAGAAAGCCCTTGAATATCTGTAGTTGGATGTAATTGGAATTTGGACAGTACTAATAGCTACCACTCACTTATTTTGTCCCAAGACATGTTTTAAATTCTTTGCTTATGGTGAGTCATATGGTCATCACAACAACCTTATGAAGAAAGCACTCTTATTATACCCATATTCAGAATTATCCCAGCTAGAGATGGTGGTGTGTATCAGAGCGGTGGCAGGGTCAAATTCTGGACACATTCCAAAGGTCGAGCTCATAGGATTTGGTGGCCACTTGCGTGTAGGCTGGGAGAGAGAGAATTCGAGGATACCACGAATAATTTTGTCATGACCAACTGGGAGAATGGAGCTGCCGTTAAACTACGTACTGTGGGCGATTGCAGGAGGATCAGGTTGGGGGAAAGATTTGGTATAAGTTTAGTGGTGATATGTTAAGCGTAAGATGTTTATTAGACATCCACATGAATATCAAAGAGACAGTTGGATAGATACAAGTCAGAGTTCAGAAGACGATCTCGATTAGAGATGTACATATGGGGAAACGTAGGGGTAATTTCTTAGCTCTTCTTCCACACTTGCTCACAATATGTATCTTTTCCTATGTTCATTTCCCAACCCTCTTTCCTTCTAACCCCACCTTTGTGGACAATCTCAGCCCCACGCCCATGACTTAAATATCAGTTTGACACAAATGGATCTTATTGGCGGAGGTAGAAAGCGGGAGAGGCAAGATGCCAACATAGCATCAAAGACCTATTGCTAATAGGGCCCAACAGAGGTGGCATCTGGCAGATGTAGGGACTCAGCCATTTAATGACAGACTCTGCTTAAGGCCACAGCAAGGTGTCTGTGGACTAAAAGAAATAGGATGGCAGAGGTAGACAGAGAAATAGAGAGGAAGCTGAGGCAGAGCCAAATGAGGTAAGACTAGGGACGCCAGGGCTATGTGATGAGGATTATGCATAACAGTACTGAATGCTGCAGAGGAGGCAGTGAGGAAGCTGTTGATGAACCAATAAATCGAATTTTCCTTCAAGAAGTAAATACAGTAAAAAAAGAAAAAAAAAGAATTACAGGTGTTTATAACCAGCTGCTCACATGAGTCACTTTGAGAAATGAAGACTAAGGAATCACTTGGAAGCATTTATATATCTATATTTGTATCAATATCTATTTTTATATTTATATATAATGAAGTTCAGTGTACTTCAAACCAGAATGTCATTATATGGGTGCAAGTCACCTTCAGGGGAAAGTATGCTAAATAATCAATTTCATATTTTTCATATTATCTTGTATTTTAGTTTATATGTTTATTTCTCTGGAACTGCATTATTTCAATTCTAATACAGATTTTTTTCCACTTGGTGGAACATTTTTACTAAGGGAACACTGGCAAAGTTTGAAGTAAAGATTTTATAAATAATGTCTGCATATGTTATTACAAACTTTCAAATAGAAGACAAAATTTCAGATTAATGTTTGCCTACACATCCTATAATCAACATATTTAAAATCCTGCCTTGGTAAGAGGTTTAAGCTCATGGAGGTATGTTTGATGTTACTCCTTGGTATAAATAGGATTACAGATGCCTGTAAATCATAAGCATCCTTATTTTTTAATTGTGTGCTACAGTTTAAGCAAGTGCTGACTTGAATTTTCTGTTTGTATATGTGAGATGCCCACTTATTTTCTTGACTACAGGAAAGATACAATGGAAGTGATGGTATGTTAAATATTAGAGACCATACTGGCACTCTTAATGGTACTCTTAATGGTATTTTTGAGACAAATACGTAAGACACAAAATTAAAATTTCAGTAACTTCTTAAAAGTTTATTTTCATCAGAAGTGATTTATAATGAATTCACTTTATCAAATACCACCATCCCCTACTCCAGCCCTGTTCAATTTCCACAGTATCTCCTTTGACATTCATACAAATAGGCTTACCATTTAGGTGGGCAAAGCCATGCTCTGTAATGAAACATTCTGACAGCAAAGGAGTAGTTGCTGCTTTACCTTAAATGGAAGAAAAACTGAACAGCAGAAATCCGTCCCTTATGATAGAGAAGACAGCATTGTGAAGAGTTACTTGAGAACTTTATCTCAACCTGATTAATTGGCAAAGAGGTCCCTTGTTTCGTTCCCTAGATAAATGGTCTGTAGTGTCTAGTTTCTCCTTTTAGCCCAATGAAGGCACTATTACACGGTACTTGAATCAACAAAGTACTTTTAGGTTTACATTGTTTGTGTTATGAATCCCCTTTAAAAAACTGCTTCTCTCTCGGGTGCCCAGGTGGCTCAGTAGATTGAGCGTCCAACTTCAGCTCAAGTCATGATCTCATGGTTCATGAGTTTGAGCCCCACATCAAGGCCTTGCAATGACAGCGTGGAGCCTGCTTTGGATTCTCTGTCTCCCCCACTCTCTCCCCACCGCTCCACTCTCTCTCTTTCAAAAATAAACATTAACATTTTTTTTTTAAAAACCTGATTTTCTCTAAAGGGAGGTTCATGTTTTTAAATATCATTTATGTCAAAGTTTAAGCTCATCTTATCATGTCTGTGTTTTCAAGGAACTCTTATTTAAACCACCAGCTTTTCAACTGGAAGCCTGACTTACAGCATCATAGTTCATAATCTTCTCTTTTCTCCTTATTTTACATACCCAGACCTCATCTCTCAGCTGAGAAAGTTATTTCGCTGTCTAATTTTTCCCTATTAGCAGTGTATAAATGAGGGTCTTATTTGACTTGATGCCATGAAGCAGAGCGGCAAGAATGCTATTTTAAAATACCAAAGACCTAAATCTTATGCACTCATGTACAAGTGCCTTCCGGAAATGAAAGTTTCCTTTGGCAGTAAGAGTGACTAACAAACCTCTGACAGAATCTAGATGGAGGGTAGGGAGGTTAATTCCTAGGGACATATCAGAATTAAGAGAAAATGTTGACTAAACAGGGGGTACCGCATGATTTTGCCATCATATTTTCAGGTAAGATAAGGAACTATTCAGGGATAGACATGAAAATAATATATGCTGTAGTGATCCTAAGGATTTTTCTATCACCATAGCAACTACAGGGACTATGGTTTCATTTTTAGAGGGTCAGAAACTATAAAGATCACTTATTTCTAGACAAACCAAAATAGTAAAAAGCTATAAAAGATCTCATCTTTGACTTTAAACTGTGGAAACTGCTACAGAATTTTCTTTGGTGCATATACCATTTTTCTGTGTGCAGTGCCTCAGGGACAGGAGTATGTGTAGGGACTTTAAAAAAGGATTTCCTGGACTCCAGCCAATTTTGACAGCATTCTCTGAGAATGCACCAAGGAGCTATTATCTAGATATCCAGGGAGTGTGACATCCCCTGCCCCAGTTTTTGCTTTTTGCTTTTCTCATTTAAGATAGAAAGTTTTCCTGCCTTTGCAACACGCTGCCCAGCATTGCTAAAACCATTCATAACTCGATTCTGAGCAATTCTACCATTTTCTAGAGAACTGGGGCCTCTCCAGAGATTTGGATTAAAACCAGGAACTTTGGCAAGCTCAGATCCTCAGAGAGAAAATATATTTACCTGTTTTGTGTGTGTGTGTGTGTGTGTGTGTGTGTGTGCACGCGCGCACATGCACACACATAGACACACAACCCACATCAAAGCCATAAGTAGATGACTTCTGTTCTGTTGGGGAAAATCCTCCTTCCCTTCTCTTAAATTTTATCCCCATTGGAGATCACAGCTATTTATTTTAATTGTGTGGGTTTCCAACGTGAAGGCAAACTGGTTACACTGACTGGTCGCCCCAGTATAAATTCAGGTAATCAGCCTTCCAGTCACCTGGCTTTTGGTGTCACATGGAGAAATTCTCAGAGTTCTGAATTGTTGCCCTTGGCCTGGCAGCCATACTAAAATGGAGTCCACGATTTACATCGTCAGGAGTTGAGCCAGAGCAAGTGGTAGTGAAATCAGGATGCCCAGGTCAGTCGACTTAACAGAAACAGCAAAGAAGTCTTGTTGGTGCACGTTCCTGGCACCTGACCTAATCACGCTCCTGGGATAGCCCTAACTATTCTACCCAAGGCTGCAGGTTCAGAACTGTCAGAAGATGATATGGAATTTCACCACGTGAATCAAAGAGAAGAAAGCATATAAGGCGAATGTTTGATTGCAGTAATTTCTAGGGCACTGCTAACATACACTGAATCCATTCTGTTCTTTTGAAATTTGTGTTGCATTTTCAGGCTTGGGTAGTAAACTTAACCTCAATAGCAAAGTGTTGTATGTCAAATAAAGTGAACCACAATGTAACAGTAAGCTATTTTCAATTTTGTAGTGAAAGACAGTGACAGTGGAAGACTGTCTGCTCTATCCAGGTTTATAGTTTCACACTATGAAGATGGTGAAATTGCTCCAGAGAAGATCACCGATGACTTCCTGAATAGCCAGTTGCCTTTTCACTCCTGTTCCCAGCTGTGTTAGGCTTGTTGGCAGCTCCCTCCATCCTTCCTGATACACTTCCTTCCCTTGGTTTTGAAATACTGTACTCTTCTGGCTTTCCTCCTAGGTCTGATGACAATTACTCTTTGGGCACACTCATCTCCTTCCTGGACCTTCCCTTTTCACAAAGGTTCATCCTTAGGCAACCTTGCTTCTTACTTTTTTATTCCAACAAACTTCTCTGAGCATTCTGACCGTCTCTTGTGCAATGAAATAACACCTACTAGATTCCGGTGGCTAGCAATTCTGTATTTAATGCTGGTTGAACATAATTTTAACCTGCATTCCTCTAGACAAGTAATCTCACAATTTATTTCTGTGTTGGTGTGCCTCCTTTCCTTCCTTCACATGGTAATACTTGACCTGTCGGGTAAGTATTCTGACCACATTAAATTGGGTTGCTTAACAACAACAACAACAACAACAACAAAACAAACAAATTAAGGCCTCCCTATCATAAGGTGTACAGGGACTTAAAGAAAACACCTTGGAATTTTATAAACAACCTCCTTCCCTCCCTCTCTGTCTCTCTCTCTGAAATTTATTCACATCACCCATACCCATTGTGTCTTACCCAGTCTCTACCTGGGAACACAGCTGCTTTTTTTAGAGTCCTAGCATAAGCAGTGACTTTCACCCCTTACAACTTATATTATCTCTGCTCTCACTTGATTCTATAGATTCATCCTCCACAAAGGCAGGTCTTCATGCATCACAGTCATGAAGTCTTAAAATGAGGCAGGAATACTTTCTAAGATCTGCCATAACCTCTCTCCTGATGCCCTTTGTAAGCTGTACAGTTTGTTTGAGAGTACCTTCTGGGAAGCTGCACGTTCAGCAATAGCCCCACCCTATCTGGCCGAGTCTCCATCTCATACACTGTTAAAATCCTCCCCAATTTTGTGTGAAAATACACAAAAATATTCCTTTTATTGATACTTATTAAGTTTTTACATTCCTATTTAATTTTTCTGACAAGAAACATAGAGAGCACATCATGAATTACTCAAGAGCATCTTAGCACCAGTGCACATGCCCGAAATCTTGTGGGACAATGCAGTGAGGGCCACGTGTTTCTCTGTGCATGCAGGCGTTGCAGTATGGGAGAGACCCCCTAAATTTATGGATATCAGAACTTAGGTAAAGCAGCCGGCATATCTGACAGAAAGAGGGACAGAAACAGAGACCTTTGCTCCAAGGGGTCAACACATCCTCTCCAGACAGAGGGAAGGGTTTAGGTGTATTATTCTCAGACTGTAAGTTGGAACATAAACAAAGGGATGTGGAAAAGGTATGTTTCCAGATCTTCCTGAAGCAATGCACTAGTCTGAAAAACCATGGTATGTTTGCTATTCAATCATCCTTTAACCCAGATGCCAGTGCTCTTTGCTCAGAAAGCCCAGACTGTGCAGAAATGGGAAAAGATGTATGGCCCAACAGTAGTCACCATCTCATTTCTCTTCTAAAAAATCTGATGCCAGCTGCCTATGGGATATCTACAGTCTGAGGCCCCAAAGGCTTCTCAATGTGACCACATGTAAAATGGAACATATCACTTACACACACACACACACACACACACACACACACACACTCTCTCTCTCTCTCTCTCTCTCTCTCACACACACACACACACACACACACGCACACAGACACACAGACACACACACACACACACACACACACACACACACAACCTCTTGATCCATCTCAAATCCTTTTACTCAGTGATACCACTATTCTTCTGGGTGCCCAGGCCAAAAACCTGGGGGTAATTAGAGTCTTTCCTCTTCTTCACTCAACACACAGCCACTGACTTCTGCCAACTTTTCTTCCTAAACAACTTTCTGAATCCAACTCAAACATGAATACCAACCAGATGGTCAGTCACATTAATGGTTTTGTTTTTAATTTTGTGTGTGTGATAATGGTAGTATGTGTACTTTCCTTGATAAGAATTCACATACTTGGGAAACATGCTTAAGTATTTATACATAAAATATTATATACATTTCAAAATAATCCAGTCGAGGAGGTGAATGGGCGAGAGTATCATGAAACAAAGTTGTCCATGACTTTATAAGAACTGCAACTGGACAATAGGTTCATGGGGAGTATTTGTACTATTTTCCTGCTTTGTGAGTATTTGAAATTCTCCATCATAATTATTTTATGAATCATTGTTCCTCACTGGCTACTGAATTACATTCAGAGGTTTTTAAACACATTACTAATCATCTCTTGCCTCTTCCTCCTGACCCATCTTCTGCTAATCTTCTACATTTGCAAAAAGTCAGTCAAGTATGACTGCTCATATTCCCTGTCTTTGTATGTGTGTAGCCTAGCAAGCATAATGCCCTTCCTACTTTAACTACTCAGCTTTGTCCACTCCAAATTATACTTCTTTCATGAGTCCTCAGTGTGTGGGCAAATATGGTGTAGGATTTGTTCCTCCTCTGAATTTCCAGAAAATATTTGGTACCACTTAGACTACTCGTGAAATTCTTTCCCGTCATCTAGCTGGTGCTTCTGTACTATTATTTTCCCTTCACTTCTCCAGACCACACCCTTCCTTACTACCACAATAGCATCAATTTCAAAATTCTTAAAATAAAGCAAATGAAACTATGTTTTACCTACCTTTTCTTTATATATATTGATCCTTGTACATGGAAGAACTCAATAAATGTTTGCTCAATTGACTTGTCTATAACAATTCAGATGAGTCAAATAACCAATTGCATACTTAGTAAGACTAGCTAAATATATAATTTTTGAGAATTTTTTTTGAAAATCAGTATTTTAAAGGTGTATATTACATAATGAACTTGTGGTTGGTGACTTTTTTCTCTCAAATGTAATGTAGATAAAAATTTTGTAGTTAACTTATAGGATATGTTTGTTTATTCATTTAGTCAACAAAATACGTTGAATACCTACCATATGCTAGGCATTGGTTTAAGTTCCAGAATCCCAGTAGAGAGCAAGACAGATAACATTCCCTGCACTCATTGGGTCTAGTCTCGTGGTGTAGAAAGACCAGTAGATATATAATTTAATGTGAATCATAAATAGCATGTAGAAAAATGAAGAATACAGGGAATACACGGTAATTAGGGCTGCTATGTAAAATAGAGTGGTAAAGAAGTCTCTTCGTAGCTGAGAAAGAAGGAGGGAACTAGTCATATCAATGTCCTAGAATGAAAGGGTATTTTTGGCAGAGAGAACAGCAAGTACCTTGAACACCAAGAAACCTTGAAGCAAGAAAATGCTTGGCATACTTGAACACAAAAAGGTTAATGAGGCTGAAATGTTCTAGACTCAATAGAGACTAAGAAAAGATAAGATTAGAAGGTAGACAACATACAACCAAGTAATTTAGAACTTTGTAGGCCATGGTAAAGATGATGGGTTTGATGAGGATGCATTAGACGATTTTGAACAGAGGAGAAATGCGATCTGCTTTATGCTGTGAAAAAATCTTTTCGGCTCTTGTGTGGAGAATTGACTAGGTGAGAAGCAAGACTGGAAGCAGGAAGTTCATTAGGTAGCCATTGCAATAATCCAGATAAGATACAATCATAGATTAGCTCAAAGCTATAACAAGGGAGGTAATGAGAAGGGGTCCAATTCTGGACAGGTCCTGGAAGTAGAGTCCACATGATTGTCTAACAACTTGCATACTGGAGACTAAAAAAAAAAAAAAAAAAAAAAAAAAAGGTCAAGGATACCTCTAAGGTTGTCAACCTGAATAACAATTAATTGATATGTCATTTACTGAAATGGGGAAAACCATTAAAAGAGAAGGATAAAGGGGTGCAGTTCACAATTTGGCTGGGGTTACATTAAGTTTGAGATGTTCATGGGACATCCACATGCCAAGAAAACAGTTGGATTTGTGACTCTCTTTTCCAAGTTGAGGTCAGGGCTGGAAATAAAAGTTTTGGAGTCATCATTGTATAGAAGGTATTTACAGTCATGTGAGCAAATAGGAGTATAGATAGAGAAGGAAATACATGTCACAACGAAGCTAGAGCACTCCAGTATTAAGAGGTCAGTCAGAGAAAGATTCAGTAAAGGAGACTGAGAAGCAGTGGACAAGAAGGTAGAAGAAAAACCATCAGAGTTCAGGTTACAGAAGCCAAATGAAGATAGAGTTTTAAGATGAAGGGAGTGATTCAATTGTATTGAGATGAGAACTGTGAATTACCTACTCAATCTGAGCCTGTTGAAATCACTGGGCTTCAGGTAGGATGATTTTAAAAAGTCAGTAAGTAAGAACTGCAAGACTGATCAACAGTATCCAAATGATGGAAAGAGACCAAGTGCCTGTAGACTGATGAATGGATACAGAAGATGTGGTATATATGCAATGGGATATTACTCAGCCATAGAAAAAAGAAATGAAACCTTGCCATTTGCAACAATGTGGATGGAACTAGAGCGTATTATGTTAAGCGAAATAAGTCAGTCAGAGAAACACAAATACCGTATGATTTCACTCTTATGTGGAATTTAAGAAACAAAACAGATGAACATAGGAGAAGGGAAAAAAAGAGGGAGGCAAACCATAAGAGACTCTTAACTGTAGAGAACAAACAGACTTGCTGGAGGGAAGGTGGGTGGGGGGACGGGCTAGATGGGTGATGGGCATTAAGGAGGACTCTTGTTGGGATGAGCACTGGGTGTTATAGGTAGGTGATGAATCACTAAATTCTACTCTGGAAACTAATACTGCACTATATGTTAACTGTCTACAATTTATATAAAAACTTGAAGCACTAAAAATAAAGAATCGCAAGACTGTTATTTCTGGGGTTTATAAATTTCTTTTTTTTTCTCTTTACATAGACAGCTGATTCATTTCTGAAAGTGTTTCAAATTTTCTATATTGCAGAACATAAAAGACAGCCTGCAACAAATCTCAGGTCGGATTGACATCATTCACAATAAGAAGACAGCAGCCTTGCACAGTGCCACTCCTGCAGAAAGGGCAAAGCTGCAGGAAGCTCTCTCACGGCTCGATTTCCAATGGGAAAGAGTGAACAAAATGTACAAGGACCGACAAGGGTAGGTAATGCTTTTATTTTCCTGAATTATAAACTTATTTTCAGGGAACTCTGGAGTTCTTTCCAGTGTTTTCCATGGAAAGGTAGGGAGGAAGAGAAGGGAGAAGTATTACTATCATTGGAAAAAGGTAAGTGGAGCGAGAACAAATACTGATGAACAGACTAATGAGCTTCATTCTAGCACTTATTCTCTACTGAGGTTAACCTTATGTCGGAGCATTATTTCCTTTGAAAATTTCACGCAATGTTAAAAATAGGTTTTGTTGGTTAATTGAAGTGGTTTAAAAAAACGTGCACTCAAAAATGTGTATCTTTGGTCAAATCTGTGTCCTATATAGTTACAACATACTGATATTTAGATTTATATGTTTGAAATGTAAGCTATCAGCGAAAAGTTGATTCTCATTTATTGCTTCTATTTTGAAGGTGGTCCTAACATGTTGAAGTCCCCCTAATCTTTTTGCTATGATGAATTTGTGAAGTTGATTTAAAATGTTTTCAGTGTTTACCTTAATTAACATATCTAGCTTTTGACCAAATTTTCAAAAGTTCATATGCATTCTTTAGCCTCACACCACAAGAAGGTAATATATTGTTTTCTTTTCAAATTTTAGGTTAAAAGTTATGGAGTCCTAATGATTTAAATTTAAAACAGTTTTAAAGATTTGTAGTCTCAGTACAGTCTTCTTTATTCTAAGAGAAAATAGAATCATGTTTAATAATTATCTCGAACCTCCCTAATGACTCTCTTACCTATCCATTTTGAAATATCCTTACTTCTATTTTAGTTCTTCTTTTACTACAGTGGGTTTCTAAACTGGTACTTATAGCAGAAATCTCACTTATTTCTAATAATCATTCCCATTTTATCCCCAGTCATTTTTCATCCAGAATTGTTTTTCTGACGTGTAAGAGCTTCAGTACTGGAATCTCATTCTCCTTACTATAAAGTACAGACACTTAATTGGACATTTAAGGCCTTCACATGACCCTTGTTTTTTTGTTCAGCCTTCTTATCCATCCCTGCCTGTCCTACAACATCTCCAAATTCTGTTCCAGCAGTATGAAATTGATTTGAAGATTCCCAAATATTTTGCGTCCCCTCTGGCCTTTGTCTCCTACAGGTCTCACCTATGAGTTGATTATAAAATCTAGGAACTTAAATATTCTTTAAACATTTAGTGTAATATCAAATCAACATTCCATTTACGGATTTTGCAAATATTGCCAGACTTGGTGGCTGCCCCCGCAGAGTGCCTGCTCTGAAGTGACCTACTCCTAGAACTTACAACATAGCAATCAGTTTGTTTACTTTTCTGCCTACTACACAGGCTCTTTATTTTTTTTTAATTTTTTTTAACATTTATTAATTTTTGAGAGTTAGAGAGCGACAGAGAGAAAGCAGGGATGGGGCAGAGAGAGAGGGAGAAGCAGAATCCGCAGCAGGCTCCATGCTCCGAGCTGTCAGCACAGGGACCAATGAGGGGCTCGATCGAACCCACAAACCATGAGATGGTGACATGAGCCGAAGTTGGAGGCTTAACCAACTGAGCCACCCAAGTGCCCCACCTTTTTTTTTTCTTTTCGTACAAGCTCCTTTAAAGACAAGAGCCATATTTTATTTTGTGCAATATTCTCAGGGCTAATATGGTACATTTGACTCTTGAGCAATTCAGGTTTGACCTGAAAGGGTCCACTTGTTGTTTTTTTGTATAGGTAATTTTTTGATAAATACAATATAGGAATATGAATGTACTTTCTCTTCCTTATGATTTTTTAAATAATATCTTCTTTTCTGTAGTCTTATTTTGTTATAAGAATACAGTGTATAATACATAAATAAAATACATGTTAATAGATTGTGCTTGTTATCAGTAAGGCTTTCTGACGACATTAGGCTGTTAGTGGTTAAGTTTTGGGGGAGTCAAAAGTTGTATGTGGATTTTTGATTGCCCAGGGCATCAGCACCCCTAAGACCCACACCATTCAGTGGTCAACTATACTGAGTTTATTTTTTTTTTTTTTAAATTTTTTTTTCAACGTTTTTTATTTTTGGGACAGAGAGAGACAGAGCATGAACAGGGGAGGGGCAGAGAGAGAGGGAGACACAGAATCGGAAACAGGCTCCAGGCTCCGAGCCATCAGCCCAGAGCCCGACGCGGGGCTCGAACTCACGGACCGCGAGATCGTGACCTGGCTGAAGTCGGACGCTTAACCGACTACGCCACCCAGGCGCCCCTCAACTATACTGAGTTTAAAGTGGATGTGTAGTGTGTCTGGATTCAAGCTTCCTCCCAGAAATCTGACACTATTTCTCCCTGGATCATCTAATAGTTTATCTCAAAATACTGGAAAACATTTGATCCCAGGGAATCCGAAGCCAGTCTTGGTAAGACAAAAGAAACTCAATGACCCTGCGTATACACTTGCAAAAGGCAAACTTAGCATGCCACCACAGTGCACCTTTTCTCCTTATCCCACTGTGAGTCATTATGAGCCTCTGCCAGCTACTGCAGTGAGGTCAATGCCATCCCTCTTTTTAGGGGTGTTCATTCGACTCTTGGGGTGTTCCTGTCTCTGTTCTTTTCTCTCTGTTTTCTCCTAGCCATCCAGATCAGCAACACCACCCCCTACGAACCATGGAAGGTTCTGGAGTAGCCAGTGCCTACTGTGATTTGTAGGCACCGACCACTCTTGCACTAAGGCAGAGAGGTGAAACGTTCTGCTCTTTGAAGCTTCTCTCCCATATTATATATGTCATATTTGGCCATTGAGCTAGGTATTCCCTTCCCACAGGCTCATACAAAGGTTTCCCTTTCACTTTACCTCCAACCATAATGGAGTTTCAAAGAAGCAGAAGCACTAATGCCAATCCACTAAGTGGGTAAACTGAAATCTCACCTGAAAGCTAGGGTCTTTCCTATGTCTGGCAAAGGATAGAGTACCTCTAACCCTATTAGACTCATTCTTTTCTTATACCCAGTGGCTGGAATTAGTATCCTAATTTCTAACTTGCCATTTCTAGGAATTGGTCAGGAGCTCTTCACTTTCTTTTGACTTCTAGTCTAGTCTCAGGTAAAACTGTTTTAAGTCATTGCTTATGAGCACAGGCTCTAGAATCCAACCTGTTTTGGATTCCAGCCCTTGCTGCTGGCTAGCCATGGGCCCTTGAGCTAGTTCCTTTACTTGGTTTGATTTACAATTCCTCTCTATATAAAATGGGATAAATATATTTTCTAAGCCACAGAGTTCTTATGAGGATTAAGTGACACATTGCATGGAGAGTGCTTAGTGGGTTGCTTATACATGATAATGACTCAATTAAGCTTGACAATTTTGATGATAAAAATGATGGCATTTTGGCTTTGGTAGTCTTTATGCCTTCTAATTCATTCTTATAGTTTTCCCATTTTCCTGAGCACCACATAGAGATTACTAAATTTAGTCCCTGCTTGAAGAACTCTCCATTCCTGGAGAGAAATTGGACAAACAGGCAGTAAAATATAGGTTAATAAATATGAGCTATGCCAGATGACTAGAATAGCATCCCTGGGGAGTGGAATAGGGACATCTTACTCAGAATCTGGAATAAAGCAAGATGTATGGACCATTCAAGGTTCTGAGTCACAACTAACAGAAAGTGACTTTTGGTTACCTTAGAATTATCTAATTTATTGGAAGCATATCAGGTAGCTCATGGAATCGATGGAAGGACCTGAAATCTAGGTTTAAAACTCACAAGGTAGACCAGGAGAGGCTTCCAGAAACACATCTAGCATCAAGTTACTAGATGAATGTGAATTCTAAACTGCTGGCATAGCCATGGTCCACTGGTGCACCAGAGGTACCATTGCCAATGGATATTGCTTGTGGCTATCCCTGCCAAAAAGTATCTAAATTATTACTTCTTTTCATGTCATTAACTTTAGAATTAAGGTTTCTTACAGAATCATCTGATACAGCAGAGGATGGATTTTTTTTCTCTAAAGGGCCAATTAGCAAATATCTTAGTCTTTGCAGGCCCTATAGTCTCTTTTACAACTACACAAGTCTGCTGTTGGGTGCAAGGAATCACAGATGATACATAACTTAATAGGCATGGCTTGTTCCAATAAAACTTTATTTGCAAAGATAAGTGGCTGAGGGGTGCTGGGGGGCTTGGTCCCTTAAGCATCTGACTTTGACTCAAGTCATGATCTCACCTTTTCCTGAGTTTGAGCCCTGTGTCAGGCCCTGTGCACAGAGCCTGCTTGGGATTCTCTCTCTCTCTCTCTCTCTCTCTCTCTCTCTCTCTCTGTCCCTCTCTCCGCTCACACTCTCTCTGTCTCTCTCAAAATAAATAAATAATTTAAAAACATTAAAATGAAAACGAAGGTAGTTGCTTGACCAGATTTTCCTGGTAGGCTTTAAATTGCTAACTCCTGTTGTAAAGCAAGCTTAGGTCATATAAGTAGGCTCTAACTGCCACGGGTAAGGGAAAATAAATAGCTGGAGTTTGGATTCCATTGTAGTGTTAGGTCATGTCTCCCACCAAGGCTCATACAAAGGTAGATTATTGAATCTTTGGAGAGATCAAAAGCTATACTTTCATAAATAAACACATTTCCCGTACAGCATTCATGTTGGGTCTCAACAAAAATGTCCTGAATCTTTTAATAAGCTAACCCTTGAGCCAGTAAGAAGGGCTATATTGGTATATTGTATGATAGTGTATTAGTCAACTATTACCCTAATATAGTGGTATCAAGCACCTCAAAACCCAGTGACTTAAAACAAGCATTTATTCTCATGGCCACGTATGTTTAAGTTGCCCGTGGTTTGGCTGAACTAGGCTGGGCCCAGCTGGGCAGCTGTTTCAAGCCGTGGGTTAGCTGAGGTAGGCTCCCGGATATGTGTTGGTTTAAGGTCAGCTACCTTTTTCTGGACCCAAAATGAAGGGTGGCATGCTTTTCTCCTGACAGATCGCCAGAGCATGGACCAAATTTAACCTCCCTTGTAGGCTTATGCTGATGTTGTGGAGCACTTGTGGCCTATGTTGTCATTAAGTCCAGTCACATTCCTTTGGCCAAAGCGAGCCTGACATCAATAGAGTAGCAAAATTGTCTCTTCCTACAGTGGAAGGGGAAGAGGAGTGAATATTTGCTAGACAATAATCCGAACTATTGTTGATAGTTAATAATTAATAATAAAGAAATTTTTACAGCTAGAAACGCCCTTAGTGATTCTGTCCTGCTTCATTGTTTTACCGGGAGACTAAATTACAAAGATGTTAAATGGCTTGCCCAAACACATATTAAATAGCACATCTGCATATTTCCATTTCACCAGAATGTTTAGCTCTAATAGATTTGCGTAGTTTACACTCACAATAAGTTACAAATATGGGAAAATGCATTAGACTCTTTGCATTCCTTAGGCAAAGGTTTTGAGACCATCATTAATCACCAAATTCATGAATGCTATAATGGCAGAACTCAACTTTATTAAATGTCCTAAAGTAAAACAGACATTATTTTTTTAGGTGACGGCAAGTAGAGAATTAAAAGCCAGAGTGATTTGTGACTGCTCACTCATTATCTAAGAGACCTGCTTTCATACCTTCTCTTCTGGCAAATAGAATTTCATCATGTGTCTCAGTAAAGTTTCACATCTCCAAAATACTGAAAGTGACTTTTTTTTCCTGTGGAAACACGAATACTAAACACAATAAATATTTACCTCATGAATCTCATGTATCTGTATACCTATCCATGTATATGGAGATATATATATATCTTTGAAAACGATATATATATATAAAATAAGCATTTAACTTTATGGGAAATTAATATTGCTGCTAAATTCTGTTTTCATCTAATTCTTGGTGGATGCTCACTACTTATGAAATATATCTACAGGAAACATGTGAAAAGAAAGAAATAATTAACCAAAGATCCACCTTGTATTAGAGAGATACATTCCTTTCTTTCTCTGAACAAATACTTAAGGAGTGCCAGGTACTCTGTTGTCTTTACTTTCTTTCTGATACCATTAATGAACTTGCCCCATTTTCAGGAAATTACTCCCCAAACCTAAGAGGATAGCACAGTTCAAATGAGATAATAAAAACGAAAGCAGTTTCTAGACTACAAATTGCTGTACAGCCATAAGATGGCATTATTGTGTAGCAACACAGTTCTCATCTGACATCAAGTAAGTGGCTTTTTAAAATCGGTATTTCTCCATGGAATCCCATTTAGTCAGATACTTTGGGATGGCTCACCCATACATGTAAGTAGTTAAGTTCAAGGTGATTCTGAGCTTTAGATCTGATGTAAAGAGGACATGAGAGTAAAGTAGTGATTCTTATAATACTGAATTTATAGAGCAAAAAAAAAAAAGTGTAAAAAATTGGGGACAGCAGAGTGAGGACATTTGAAAAATCAAATTCTATTATCAGTGATATTTCATAAAGTAATGAAAAATAATGCTGCAGAAAAGAATCCAGAGGCACAAGAATCCATATTGTGGGAGTCCATTTTTGTAAAACTCAAAAATGGGCATTTGGAGGTTAAAGGTCAAATACGGTGTCCTTTGTTGAAGAGTAGTAATTAACAAGGGCAGGAGCAGATTTTGGAGTCCTGAGTGATGGTTCATCTCTTTATCTGGATGTTGTTTGTATTGATATGTTTTTATTAAGAAAGTTCATGAAACGATGAATTTGTGATTTGTACACTTTTCTGCATGTATGCTATACTTGAATGAATTTTACACTTAAAATTTTAAAATAATCAATAAATACTTTTTTAAGTACAGGAAAGACCTAATCTCAATTTTTTTTAAATGTGTAGCTTACAGAAATGCATATTACATGGTTGTACTTTTGGCATTTCACCGTGGACCCCTGAACACTTTATAATTGACCAGTACCTCCTCTCAGATAATTATGTGGGCACTACTGTTCTAGAGAAAGTTTTTCCAAATTTACCACCATCATGCTGGGATCACAGTGCCACATGTCAACAGGATGCTGGGGGATGGACAGCAGGAAGCTGCTTCCCCAGGGATTTCTCCTTTGTTTAGCTCCTTTATGGCCAAGACCACAGTGTTGAAGCACTCACAGACTCTTGCTGCCATTTGTACTGCATGAAGGAAAGTGAGACAATGAAAGAAATGAAAGGGGAGAAAAATAGGAATAGAAACGAAAGAAATCTGATTTGAAGAGAAAGTGCCTTAATCATCTCTGTATTCAGACTAGGGAATGAGCATGTAATTCTGCAAGCCCACTCCTTTTTTTTTTAACATTTATTTATTTTTGAGAGAGAGAAAGAGGGAGAGAGCATGAGTAGGGAAGGCGCAGAGAGCGAGGGGGAAACACAGAATCCGAAGCAGGCTCCAAGCTCTGAGCTGTCAGCACAGATCCCCACGCAAGGCTTGAACCCGTGAACTGCAAGATCATGACCTGAGCCGAAGTCGGACCGACTGAGCTACCCGGGCACCTCAAGCCCACTCCTAACACAACTTTCTCAAAAGCTTTTGCTCTCTCACTTGTAATTTTTCCACCAAGACATTCAGTAAATAGTTTTCTCTCATGTCAAGGTGAGGTAAATAACCCCTCCACCACTTACAGACGGAAAGAATAATATACTAATCCTCATGTCATCACCATACAATTTTATCCTCTAAAGTGGAAGCTAGAGGGACAGATGCATAATCTGGGAGCTTTTCCAGAATTGTTTGTTCCTAAATGAGACATTCAGCTCTAGCAGCATTAGCAGCCTCTTCTATTTGTCACAGTGCCATATGTAGTTGGGAAGATACATGATAAGCACACACAGAATCCTGACAACTCAGGAAAGATTAACATTGCACTCTTAGAATTGGTCTCCACCAAATGTGAAGATTTTCATGCAAGATGGAATCTTCATATCCGTCCTGTCTGCCTCCCCCACCCAGGTATATGTATATGTGCCAGTGCATTATTTGACTCTTAGTTTTTGAACTTGGGCGAATTCAGGGGAGATTAAAAAAAAAAAAAAACAAAAAAAAACAAACAGTTCTGAACATGGGAAAGTCTTTTTATATCTCATTCCAGAATCAATGTTGTACCAACCAGGGAAAGGATTCTCATGCATTCATTCATGGGACTGATATAGAAGATGTGTTAAATTGAAGAAATGAAACTTTCTTTTTGTATCCCACTTTCTTTTTTCACTGTTGAGACTGTGACTTATGGGGAAGGTTTCTGTTTTGGTTCTCCAAATCAAGATCTTTTTAAAAAAAATCCTTATTTATTAAGTCATTGATTTGATAGAATTCATTTTTAAAAGTTGGTTACCTATATAAAAAATATTACATCATTTATGTCCACAGATGTATCAGGAAATATACACACATGGGCACATTCACCAATTTACCTAAACACTTGAGAAATATCTTAAAATAGTTTGAAGTTTATTGTTAACCTTCAAGTTTTCCCCAGTTAAGTGTCCTATTCATTATCTGTTCACCTACATTTGTGTGCATTAATTGTTCTGATTTATTTTATTGGTTCCTGGGCATCAGAAATCACATCAGTTTTGCTTGCTTCTATGATGCCCAGTACAGCACATGTGGTCAATAAATACTCTTTGATGATAATGATGGTGATGATGATGACGATGATGATGATGATGATGATGAAAGCTATAGTCTGACAGTACGGACATTTCATACACGCCAAACATGAATTATCAAAACTTTCAGAAAGGCAGATTTCTTACTAACCTGCCATCTTCTGTGACCGCCCTTCACCACACTTCACCTCTACACTATCTGCTCTGCCCTATCTGCTTTCTCTTGCGTATTTCCGTTTTGGGTCTCCCCCGTCCTGCACATTACCTTCTATTTTATGCTCCTCTGTTCAAGTGCTCATATTTCTGCCCAGGCTCTGTATAGTCTAGACTAATCCCTACCTAGTATGAACATCTTTCGCTGGCCAGTTGTTGCACTTTGCACACCACTGAGAGGGCAATTGTGAGCCAAACAGAGGAGTTTTTGTTTCCACCCAGCAGCCCAAAATGAAGCATATGATTTGACTGCTGATTCCAATTACATGTAGGTTTTACCACCAGAGGGAAAGCTTTAAACCACAAAAGACTAATCCCATATAGTTGGTGTTAGGAGGTATTTAATGTTAATGTATTGACTACCTAACAATCTCATTAAAACAAACCAATTATCGACACACAATGTGCTTCTCTCATAATTGTTATTTTTAAAATTCTGTTTAAAACATGAATCGTTCAGTACGGTGTACCATTTGAATTGGATACCTAAACTAGCCCTATATTTTTATTTCCTTTTGTTGAAGTTTTATTTAAATTCCAGTTAACATATAGTGTATTATTTCCTTGTTTACTTTTAATTTCTTCTGAATTCTTCATTGTTGAGAATAGCTGGTGAAGGAATTGAATGGAGGGGGTCTGTTGTATTTATTTAATGAAAGGGCTTTTTGAAATGCATTAAATAAAAGTTTGTTTCTACCTAACAGCTTATCTTCTGTATGTTCCTCTTGCTATTTCAAAGCATTCAAGAGTTGCAGAGTGATTTGCTTTTTATGATAGCCATTTCATACAGGATCATTTGCCTTATATCTTCAGCATTTTCAGATTCTTATAAATCTTTACAGTTCACATAGAGGTTAGTTTAAAACTTGCTTCAAATAAGAAATTGACTAGATATAAAATTCATATAATCTTAGAGTTAACCATAGATCAATATCCTGAATCTTTTTCTCGAAGTAATTGAACATTTTTGTTTCCCAGGATAGCTGTATACACACATTTCCATTCTTCACCATAGATGATTCGATTTCTTCAGGGCACAGGGGCTATAGTTTGCTTGTTTGTTATCTAAATAAACCTGTATTTTCATTATTGTCAAAGGGAAAAGGCTCTAATACAGAAACCAATCTTATGCCTGTAGGACTAGCCTCATTTGGGAAATAATGCCACTATTTAACTTTACTCACTGTATGTTTCTTGGTTTTGTCATATCGAAAATTTCCCTTCTCTAAATATACACTTTCCCCTCTAAATGGAATAGACAAGTTTTGGAAGAAAGCGAAACTGTGCTAAATGTAATCTTTCCAGAAATTCTCTTTAGCAGTTAGAGTTTGTTTTGGTTTCACTACAATGGAAGCATATTTCTCTCTCCTTAAAAATGGAGGAGTATGCAGTCAAGGCAGGTACAATAGCTCTGCTCATTCCTGCTTTCTGCCCAGCTATCCTTATATGGTGGGCAATCATTCACATGTCGCAAGATGGAACTCCCACCACATCTGCATTCAAAGAGGCAAGAAGGGAGGAGGGGAAAAGTGTCAAAGTGTGCATATTAAATGTCTTTTAGTGAAATGTCCTGGGACTGCATTGTTTTACACATACTCCATTGGCTAGAAGTCAGTCACGTGACTACACCTAAGCTGCAGGGGTGGGTGGGAAATGTTATATTTATTCTTGAATGCTGTGTGCTCTGTCACAAAGTGTACTTTTATGGAAAAACAGGAGAATGGATATTGGAAGAGAACTAACAATCTTCAGTGTATTCTTAGAAAAAGTGTATTTTGTCTTGTATTTTAAGCAGTCCTAAGAAATACATAAAAAAGGTAGCTAAGACTAGAGTTAATCTCCTTCCTCTCCCCTTTCGTCCTTTTATGAACTCTGATTCAGGTAACATCACTCCGGCTTCCTGAATTCTGCTAATATAAAAGTAGAAGTTTTTCATCATTGCCCAACACCAGCCTGTTCCGGCCCTCCATGTTCTCAAAACATTTTCTTATTAATCAATTTTTGTCTCACACTTTCCCCTCTTCCCATCAAAACCAATGCTTAGCCAAGAAGAGGGATGGTAACTTAATTGCCAGAGTGCTCCTGGGTTATATATTCCCTACTTATGTTGACTAAATTTGGGTCATTGGTAAATTACAGCAGGTTAGATCACTAGCACCGAGAATAACCATTAAAAGATAAGGATGTAAGACCAAAGCAGAAATTAAGACAGTGAACTGAAATTTCAGGACATTACCTTTTCTGGACGTGGGAGCTGGGCCTTGCATAAGATTAAAGATCTTTTTACAGACGAGGAGCTTGAGATGTAGAGGGCACAAATAATTGCCTCAAGCGTACATAGGAAGAATATGGCAGAACGTGTATTTTGACTCAGGTTATGAACTCTTGTCTTCTGCGCTCCTTCTCTTTTATGCCTTTCACAGAGGATTTCTTGTGCTCAACAATTGTGTTCCCTCTTCCAGATGTCATTATTCAGTAGCAGCAACAGGGATAGATATAGAAATGTATAAAAATTCTTGTGTCTGAAACCACAGTGTCTTAAAGCAGTGTTTAATATTTGGAAGGCAGTATCTTCATGTTCAGTATCTCTAGAGAAATAGATTATGATTCTATAAGTTGCTTGGCAAAGTCAAGGGATAAAGGATCTTCTCAAGTGCTTGAGGAACACTGCCTTTTTTTTTTTTTTTTTTTTTTTTTTTTTTGCAGCCAAAGCCCTACACTTCATTCATAACCATGTGCAAATATTACCATTTGGAATACTTTGCTGGTCTCAGTTATTCCAGTTTCTGTGTTCCTAGAACTCTGTTTAAGTAGCTCTCTTATAGGTGTTTATCATGAATGTAAAAATCTTACATCACTGTGTGCAACTCTGTACCATCCAACAGAGTTTTTGTTTCTATACAGTAAAAACTCTGCCATACACCTCCTATCACGCCTAAGCCAAACACATTATACTTCTATGATAGCTGCTCAATACATAGTCATTTTTTGTAAGTGAGGAGTCCTTAAATGTAAATGATAAACTGCTCACTCAAAAGTTGCAATATTTTAGAATGAATAAGGTTCTTGTTTCTTTGGTTAAGAAGAATTTCATTCCCATTATAGTTTATTCAATAAAATATTTCTGTAGGGTAAATTTCCACGTATTTGCTTTCAGTTCTCCATAATAATACTGTATTAGGACTTTGAAGGGTGGATAGCAATATATGAATAATATGAGATCTTGATGTGTTCTTTATGGTATTTGAGAGAAATAAACAGTCTCTCATAAAGAAAAATATGCCCATTAGTCACTAAAGTCAATGTATCCTCCTGATAGAAGTCAGCAAACTTTTTGTGAGCTGTCTTACTTGTTTTTAAGTTCTGCTCTTCTGCGGGTGAGGAGGGGGGACAGAATTTGTTGCCATTAAAAAATTCTGACACATTAAAAATCTGTTTGCTCTGTGAGAAATGCAAATTTTTGCCTATAAGGCGATTTTCACAAGAATTATTTTCTTATTAGTTTTAGTTTATCCATGGACTGTCTCAAAGTCCTCTTGAAAAACCTCAGTTTCCTCGAGGGAAAACTGCCCATTACAAGCTAAAACAATGGTTTTTGAGAGATTTCTGCTTGAAACAACACATTTTAAAATATTCTATGTGGTTTCCTAAAATGGATAGATACTTGGAAAAATAAATAACAGTTTATATGGACATTTTCAAAATTCTCAATATTTGAATAATTTATATATTTGAGTAAATGTAAGCTGTATTTTTTTTTCAAAAAAGATGAATTTTATGTACCTTCTCCTGAATTTCTTGCTTGTTTTATTGCTTTTTTTTCATTTCTGTCATGTGTGCTTCTCTAATATTCAAAGATAACAGTAGAAACTAAAGATTGTCATTCCATGCCCTTTGTTTTAAGGTAATCCTGAGATAATCAGAGATATCATTCTATAATCTTTATGAGTACCTTCCATAAAGTAGTAGCTTCGTGATTAGGACATACATACCAACTCTTGTATTTGCCCCATCTCCTTTTTCCCCACCTTACAATAATTTAGAAGGAACCCAGGGTAGCTGTCCACTGGGGCCTTGCCAAAGTTTGCCAGTATTGGTCAGTTGCTGTGACAATAATTCTGTCTAACAAACACACCCAGAATTAACAATAAATCATTATTTTCATGCTTACAGGGCTGCTTTGAGTCAACCCTACTTCAGCCTGTGGGATTGTAGGTTGAATGAGTAGATCCGATCCACTCGTTTCATTCTGGGGCCCAGGCTGGAAGGGCAGAAGATACTTGGGGCATATTCTTCCAGGGCAGAGTTCAGAACTGTCAAAATGGCAAGCAGAACCATATGATTCTCTAAAGACCTTGACTTAGAACTGACACACTGTCTCTTCTCTGCACATCCAATGGTCCGATCAAGTCCCATGGCAAGCCCAAAATCTAGAAGTAGGGGAATATACATTGCTCACCATGAAGCCATGCCAAGAGTGAGGATACATAATACTACTACAGAATAGAATTGGGAATAACAATTTAAAATACTATACTACCTTTATAGAATATAACTTTCTGGGGAAAGCCAACCGACAGCCTACAATCAACTTGTTGATTCCAGTTGAACATGTATCCTGAATCCATTTTTTCACAGGTTTTATCTCTAATCCAGGGTGTTGGAGGTCTTTCTATTTTACAAAAACAAAACCAAACCAAAACAACAACGATAAAAAACACCTCCTGTAATATTATGATGTAGAAATTTAAAGACCCTTTAAAAATAGAATACTGAAACAAACTTGGAGTCACAGTTTTATTTACCAACTTGAGAGTCTCCTTGTGCTTCGGCACACTTGGTAGTTGGATTTCCAAATAGCATCATGACTTTCCATACCCAGCTGTCTGCTGCTTGAAACTACCATAAGCTGACTATCACGGCTCAGAGTATAGCCTTGAAGAAGGCCATCTGGTTTATGTCTCTTGGCAAAATTTGTTTAAAAACAAGCAGCTGCATGACAAAGTAAGAAGGAGTCTCTGTCTAGCTGTGGTAAATAAGGAGGTTTGCAATGCACATAATAAAGTATTTTGTAATGCAAGTCGACATTTCGACAAGGGAAGCATGCTTTTCTCACAAATAAAAGAAAAAGCCACAGAATTCAACTGCAAGGAAGGGACTCTATCAAATTTATATTTGATATAAAATATATTTGATGTTTATATGGGTTAATATTGTGTGAAAAATAAGCCTATTTGGGATTAGATACACCTTGCTGTTAATAACTAGTTTTTGTATACTTACATAGAATCCGATGCTTGGAAATTATTCTTTAATTAAATTAGAATTCAAATTTCCTAAAGACCTATCCTTTGAACCCTAACATTAGTTGGTATTTAATGATTTATTGAATATTCTCTCTTCCCTTCTGCTCTGCCTCTGTGTATCCCATTACACTCACTCTGTCTCAAAAAGCGTACAGGCTACATATTTTTTTGAAAGCATGAATTGATTTTCCAGCTCATTTTTTTTTACCCGTTAGTCTATTTATGGGGTCAGAATGGTTAAGGATTGGTTTTGGTGTTAATAAAACTTTTGAGGTTAAGAGTGATGGTTTGGTGGTGCAGCCACTCTGGAAAACAGTGTGGAGGTTCCTCCAAAAATTAAAAATAGATCTACCCTATGACCCAGCAATAGCACTGCTAGGAATTTACCCAAGGGATACAGGAGTGCTGAGATATAGGGGCACATGTACCCCAATGTTTATAACACTACTTTCAACAATAGCCAAACTATGGAAAGAGGCTAGATGTCCATCGACTGACACATGGATAAAGAAGTTGTGGTTTATATATACAATGGAATACTACTTGGCAATGAGAAAGAATGAAATCTGGCCATTTGTAGCAACGTGGATGGAACTGGAGGGTATTATGCTAAGTGAAATAAGTCAGGCAGAGAAAGACAGGTACCATATGTCTTCATCCATGTGTGGATCCTGAGAAACTTAACAGAAGACCATGGGGGAGGTCATGGGGGGAAAAAGTTATAGACAGGGAGGGAGGCAAACCATAAGAGACTCTTACATACCGATAACAAACTGAGGGTTGACGTGGGGTTGGGGAGAGGGGAAAGTGGGTAATGGGCATTGAGGAGGGCACCTGTTGGGATGAGCACTGGGTGTTGTACGGAAACCAATTTGACAATAAATTTCATATTAAAAAATAATTAAAAAAAAGAATGATAGTAGCAAACATCTATTTAAATATAATCATTCAAGTTCTAAAAAAAAGAGTGCCGGTTTGGGTTGCTCCAAGGGGAGAGAAAGTAGCCTATATTGAGTATGAGCAAGCCAGCCACTGCTGTGGGGGACTGGAGCTTATTTACATGGAGAAAGGTCGGGAAGGCATAAAACAGGTGGATCTCAATCACTTCTGGCAAAGGGCATGAGAACTGTGATGTTTATGCCTGGCTCTTCTTAGTCGTTTTTAAGGTCTGCTCACTGTGTCCTGCATTCGTATGTAGTGTGTTCTCTGCTTCAAAAAGCCCTCAGACTAACACATAGAGTTATGAGCTAGATTATACATTGGCCAGGTGACACTGGTGTGTCGAGAGAGCGGGTGAGGCTCCATCAGGATCTGCTACACTGTGGGGGGCAGCGGGGGGACATTATTCCACTAAATAAGGCTCACTGCCCTTACTTACCTGGCTGTTCACTCTTCTGCTTATTTGTGCTGCTTTTCTGATTCCTGCAGTTCTCTGAATGGTGCCTTATCCTAAGCTTTTGCATTCTGCTCCTTGTGTCTGTACTTGTCATGCTTCCCCGTTCGCTTGTTTGTTTACCATTTTGCTGATGTTTACCTTTGTCATGTCTATGTACTTAACTGCGGTTAGGTCTTTGAATCATTGAGTTGTGCATTAAAATTTTCCTAAGGACCTAGACACAGTTTGGCTTTTCTTTAAGTGGGACTCATATACTAGTTAGAGACACAATTAGAACTAGAAATTAAATGTCAGACATAGTCCTGCTTAAGTCAAATTTCGTGAATAGCATAAAACCCTTGAGTTTGTGGTTTTCTATCACCAATAAAGAATTATTTGGGAGATTTCACAAAAGAATTAATCTAGTAAAATTGGATTTGCATGCCCAGTTTATTCCAAGTCTTCTGGAAGTTATCTAACAGTGTTGTTTCTAGCCTCAAAGGAAAAGTTAAAACCATGCCTACTTTTTTATGGTTGCAGAATTCTTGAAGGCTTCTCTTACTTGTTTGGATGAGCAGACCACGTTCATGGTGTTGGTTTGACGTTCTTTACTCGTTCTCACATTTTCAAAGTTAAAGTCCTGGAAGATGAAAAACACAATTCTTTGGGTGTCTCTAGAGAAGCCAAGAAGAAATTGGCTCTTGCTAGAGCTGAATGAAGACAAATTTTACTCATTAGTTAATTTTACCTCATGATCAGAATTCTTTGCCGCATGAAAATCATTTGGGTTATGAGTGGTAACCTGAAGAATAATGAGAATGATTAGAGATCTAGAAGACTTGACTAAATGACAGAAAAAGAAAGAGCAAAACTTGAAATACAGAAAGAAGAGAGTTTCAGGGAGACATGAACAAGGCTTGAAGTATTGTAAGGCTGAAGAAAACAGAAACTAAGTGTAGTTAAGTGTAAATCCTTCCTTTATGGGGAAGAAAGAGGACTGCAAATTTTGCGTAAATTGTTTTGTTTTGTTTCCTTAATAGGGAAATACCGGTGGAAAATCTGGGGAATTAGGAAAGCTAGACCTTTATAACTATTGTTTCAGAGGTCACAAAGGAAATTACATTGTAGATTGAGTTTAAAAGCATTGGAATTACTTCCAGTCCCATTTTTTCAGGATTCTGTGCATAGCAATAAAATAGATCACAGCATACCTCAAGGGGAGCTTTTCAGTTTTCACTAGTCTCAACATGACTACTTCATGGACCCTTTGATTTTGGTGACTGAAATCATTCATGAAAGGTACAATTATTGTATTATAATAATTTAATAATTATTTTTATACAACCATTTATTGGCAGGACGGGGCTTTGTGTCTTCTTGAAGTCATAGCACGAATCAAGGCCCTAAGAAATATATCTTATATGAAGGCTACCCTTATCACTCTTATCAATGGCCATAAAATCAGATTCCTTATCTATGCAATGCCTCATTATTTCTGCCTTTGTATCAAAGCATCATAGTCTTAAGAGATGTCTTTTATCAGTAACATTTTCCAAAAACTGTTTTATAGGGAATAACTGTGAATATTAGAAAATACAATAAACATGAAATGTTTTTCATGAAACAGCTCTCTAAATGATTTTCATGATAACATTTCTTCCCATGATGTCTAAATCTTTGTATCAAAGACTGCAAATGGACAGAACTTAAAACACTTATCTCACAAATGTTCTCCTATTATTGAGATAATGGAATTTGGAGGCAAAAAGGCAAAAGAAAAGGCATTTTGGCTTTAGTAAGTAAACTCAGAAAGTAAAATGTACTGATTTTACTTCCTTTTTTACATACATGGATTGTTTTCTACATTAAAGAAATCTATAGACTGGATTTTCATTCACTTTTACACTGCTGAAAGCAGTGGTCTCTTAGACTGGATGAGGATAGTTTGGAAGAGAGCTTCATTTACTTTTTTTCCTTTAATGTCAAATATATGACATAATTTTTGAAATGATTACCTAAGGGATAGAGGAGGGTGGATAAAAGGGCAAGGGAGAACTATTTTGGTTAACGCGACTTGCTTTTCTGTGTCTATCATTAGATGGAAGTCTTGTCTTACCGTTCCACATCCTGGACGGACTTCCTGTAGGGGGAATTTTTCTTTCTTTCATTTGTCTCTCAGGGCGAAGACATGTGTTTCGTGTTACTAGATAGTGAAAATCAGTTGAGGTCTTCATGAAAAATGTTCTCTTTTCATACTAAGGAAAGAACTCTTGTGGCAATTCCATTTAGTGAAATGTGACCCCCGGAAAGTTAGCATATAGTTAATTCCATTTATGTTAATGGTGTCACTTTAATAAATTTACAAAATAGGAGACCAAATTTTGCCAAGTTCCTGACAGTAACGGTAGTAAAATGTAATTTCTATTGGCATGTGTTCACATTATTTTGACATGGTGGATGGATCTAGTAAGATTGATAACAAAATGTGCCTTCATGTACTAAAATTTAATGACAGTTATTCTTCCAAAGCATGACAGTGTCCCTAATAGCTGACATTCTGCAAAAGATTATCTGTTTTCACATGCCAAGTGTTCACCCTATGTCTTTCCTGAGTTTTCGTTAAAGACTTATATCCTGTATTTTGTTCTAGAAATCTGGTATTAAGTTTGACAGGCAACAAAAAGAAAATGTTTGTTGTTATATATTATGAATCTTTAAGAATACTGATAGAAATTTTCATGATGTTATTTTAATTTTTTTAACATTTATTTATTTTTGAGAGAGAGAGACACAGAGTGTGAGTGGGGGTGGGGCAGAGAGAGAGGGAGACACAGAATGCCAAGCAGGCTCCAGGCTCCAAGCTGGCAGCAGAGAGCCAGACGTGGGACTCGAACTCACAAACCTTAAGGTATTGACCTGAGCCAAAGTCAGGCGCTTAACCGACTGAGCCACCCAGGTGCCCCTCATGATGTTATTTAGATGATATCTTCTGGCATGTACTTTTGTTGCCTGCACTTAAAAAACCTGTACCTTAATTAGGCTTCCCACTTCCATGAAAATACCGCCATTATTTCTTATCAGGTCCTCAGGCAAACACATTTCCCGTCCTCCCTTTGTTCCTCCCCGCACTTTAATTCTACATGTCAACATTTGTCAAGTTCTGTGGACTCGTCCTTTACAACCATTTTCATGTCCTCACTTTCTTTTCCTTCTTCTTGACATCAATCTCAAGTCAATAGATCCCTTGAAAGAGATCTCTCTCCACCAAAGTCTTGTCTATTTTGACAGGTTAATCTTTCTAAAGCAGTACTTCCTGCTCACATTCCCCAGCACAGAAACCTTCACTGCTTCTCCGTTATTAGCCTTGGTTTCAAGCTGGTAGCCCCTGGAGACAAGAGAGCTGGAGGATATGCTTTGCTCGGTTGTGTTCTATTGCCTGCAGGGAGCTTTAAAAGGCACTGAAACAGCACAAGAGTTGGACTGGTCACTACAGTCAGTTTAGCACTCATTGCCTTAGATCTTGTAACAGCTTTATAATTTTATGTGTCCTGCATGTCCCCGGAAGGCATTTGATTTTATAACCCCTTAGCCCAGAGGCTAACATCTAAAATTCATAGCCTAGGATTCACAATCCTAACATAGCTTCTCTAACAATTTCATGAATCTACAGCTAACTGGACTTACTTTATATAAAAATGCCCTTATTCTACGTTCCTTTGGAATATAATTTTACATATACAAATCCTTCCCACTTATAACCATTAAGAAGCCTTGGTTATAAGAACCAGAAACAGTCTTCATTTATCTTAAGTGAAATTAAATTTTGTGGGGGAGATAGTGGATAGTTCACAGAAATGAAAGAAGAACAGCAGACGTGGCCTGGGGAAGAAGAGACTGAGAACTCAGAAGTCAGGGAAAGTTCTGGGTTTCATGGGTGCTGCCATCAAAATGGCATTCCATTTAGTGAAACTGGCTCCTATTATGGTAACTTATAGCTCTTCCTTATTCAAATAATAATATAAGTTCTTATGGGACAATAATCAAGAGTATTAGATTTATTTTGTCTCCCCATAATACCCAAAGCTTAGCAGAGTTTCAGTGTAGAACAATCTCTGAGGCCAGAATAGTAGTATTTTGTTTGAAACTGTGTCCAACACCAAGTACGTGGAAGATGTTCAATAAAAACATGTTGATTAGTTTTTCAGGAAGATAGCAAATTTCTTATAATACCCCATGTTACTTTATGTTTTGTTGACATTGTGTTCATCATGAGCATAAATTTAATGCTATAGAATCCTGTTAACATTATTTAAACTAAAATGTAAGGATCTCGTATATATTTAAAGAAAATGTTTCATATTAGTGAATGACACACATAGTCATAGAAAATTTACAACATAGCAATAAATTATACAAAATGTAATATTCACATTAGAATATATTCTATAGAAGATATTTTAAATGTGAAAGTTAGCATGGATATGTATTGAATTAAAAAAATAAATCGTCAAAATAAAAATATTTCATATGCTTGGGTGAGATCTGAAAATATCAATCATTATATGATGTGACTGGGTAGAATTGAAATAGTTATAATTTTAATCAAGGATTTCCTGTGCTATTTTAGGGGCCTCAAATTGAATTTTTCTATTAAGTAATCGGATTTTAAAGCTAAGCCAAAGCTACATTGGCAAAACAAAGAAGATTTACTATGTTATCTTAAGTGTATCCTAAATCCTCTTTAATATTGTGGGTAAGATATATATGCTTTTAGTTCCCAACCACTTCTGTCTATAATAATTTAAAATAAACTGTTAATTTATATCTAACATGATGCCATGTGAGCACACAATTTGTAGAACAGTGAAATTATCCCATTGAATTATTTTGACTATTGGTACCTATTTCTGAGTCAATTTTTTTTCTATGTATATAAGTTGTGCTCTTCTGTGATCTTACCTGTGGCTATGTTCAAAACAGTGAAAAGGGTATTTTTCTCTGGTGTTTAGCATTCTAAAGGAAGTGTATTTTCAGTCATATATAACACATAGATCTGGTATACTTTACAGCTAAGTATTAGAAGGCCGAATTATAATTTTAGAGTTCAGCTTCTCCAGACTCAGGTACTTTGACTTGAAGTAGTTTTTCCACACTCATGTTCAGTAAAGGAAACATACAACATTGCATGGATATGGAAAATTTATAGCTGAATTTTCCATTGAATGTGTAAAGTAGTTATTTAACTCCGTACATCTGTGGTGGGAAAGCAAGATTTACTTGGAACAATTGAGTCTGGATGATAATATTGGATTAATTTCATTTGAGATTATGACTGCTGTGTGGCATTCCATTCTTGGTTTCTCATCTATACGCTGAGAATAACATTGTCCTCTTTCTGTCTCCCTATGTGAGAGACCTTTTAACTCCTTAATGACTTCTAATTTTCTATGAAACCATGGGATTGGTGGCAAAATTTTCTGTAATATGAGCCAACACACATTTTTTTTCTATAAAGAGGCAGTTAGTAAATATTTAGGCTTTGGTACAGCTATTGAACTCTGCCAATTTTGTGCATAAACTACCATAGACAATACTTAAATTAATACGTGTGATTTTATGTAATAAGACTTTAGTTTTAAAAACTGGGCCATCTCGGGGCGCCTGGGTGGCTCAGTCGGTTGAGCGTCCGACTTTGGCTGGGGTCATGATCTCACGGTTCGTGAGTTTGAGCCCCGCGTTGGGCTCTGTGCTGACAGCATAGAGCCTGGAGCCTGCTTTGAATTCTGTGTCTCCCTCTCTCTTTGCTCCTCCTCCGCTCACGCTCTGTCTCTCTCTCTCCTTCAAAAATAAATAAAAAAATTTAAAAAAATAAAAAAAAAAATAAAAACTGGCCCATCTCCTGAAACAGTTAAATGCAGAATTAGCATAGATCAAGTAATTTTACTTATGAGCCTATGCCCAAAATAATTGAAAGCAGGAACCCAAACAGATACTTGATCACCCATGATCAGCACAGCGTTATTTGTAATAGACCAAAGTTGGAAACAATCCAAATGTCCTTTGACAGACGAATGCATAAACAAAGTGTGGTATATCCCTACAATGGAATATAATTCAGCCTTAAGAAGAATGAAATTTCAACCATGCTACAACTTGGATGAAGCTTGAAGACATCATGCTCAGTGAAATGAGCTAAAATAAATAAATAAATAAATAAAAATTAAAATTAAAAAAGAGTAAGTATTGTGTGACTCCATTTACATAAGGTACCTGGAGTAGTCAAATTCATTAAAAAAGTAGAACGGTATTTTCTAGGGCCTGGAGGTAGGGAGGAATGGGGAATTGTTTTATGGGCATGGAGTTTTAGTTTGAGAAGTTGAAATAGTTATGGCGATGAATAATGGTGATAGTTGCACAACATTATGAATGTACTTAGTGTCACTGAATTGTACACTTAAAAATGGTTAAAATGGGAGGCGCCTGGATGCCTCAGTCAGTTGAGTGTCTGACTTTAGCTCAGGTCATGATCTTATGGTCCGTGGGTTTGAGCCCCACACTAGGCTCGCTGCTGTCAGTGCAGAGCCCGCTTCAGATCCTCTGTCCCCTCTCTCTCTGCCCCTTCACCACTCATGCACTCTCACTCGTCTCTCTCTCTCTCTCTCTCTCTCAAAACAACAAAAAAACATTTTAAAAGCTTTTAAAAAAATGGGTAAAATCATAAATTTTATTTTTTTTTTATTTCCTCCCATACACACAAAAACCCTGGGCCTAAGTTGTCATTCCCTAATTATAATCATATTAATGATCAATAAATAAAACTGTTCTTAGTATAATCAGTATAGGTAAGATGGTAGAATATTTGGATACATTGTAATGGTGAGTGTCACTGGTGAGTACCCACCAATTGCCATTTGTATCATAGGTAGGCACACCCTCTGTATAATGAGTCATGTTACTCTATACTTAATTGTTCAGAAAACTCCCTGTCCCTCCCCTTCCTTACCACTGTGACCCTATACACATATATACAGACACATACACTGTGAACTCCTCAAGAAGTAAGGCTACATCTTCATTACTTGACTCATTGTTTGGTGAATAATAGCTACTCACTAAATTTAATTAACAAGGGAATGAACATCTATGTCCTCATTTTCCTTTTCAGCAACCACTTGTCATCTTTGTCACACCACCCCACCAATCTGACATTCTACACACCTTAAACAAGGAAGAACAGGCGCTCTGAGAAAATCCTTTGCAGATGAGTTTTCAGTTTTACATGTAAAAGGAAAAGGAGAGGAGAATGAATAATAATGACACGAGGAGAGAAAATCATATGAGATAAAATCAGTGTTAGATTGGTATAAAGATGAATAATTATGCGAGTGCAAATTAAAAGAAGAGACAGACACAGATGAATAATGATGATAAATCAAAGAGTTGACCACATAAAGTATGTGTGATTCTCACAAAATGTATCTTTTGCAAAAGCTTCCAGGGCTTTCTTAAGCTCAGCACATTCTGCTACCCAACTAAGTTCTGCCATCTACCTTATATATCTTCCTGTCCTCAAGAAGGTTGAATAACTATAGGTTTTTAAAAAATTTTTTAATGTTTATTCATTTTTGAGAGAGAGAAAGAGAAGGACAGAAAGCAAGCAGGGGAGGGGCAGAGAGGGAGACACAGAATCCAAAGCAGGCTCCAGGCTCTGAGCTGTTAGCACAGAGCCTGACACCGGGCTCTAACCCACGAACCATAAGATCATGACCTGAGCCGAAGTCATATGCTTAATGGACTGAGCCACCCAAGCACCCCTGAATAACTGTATGTTTTTTGGCACTGAGCAACTGTAGGACTTAAACTCCCTGTTGAGAGAGAAGCCATCTCAATCACTTAAGTCACCATTTAGTAAGCAATTTCTATTGTCTGTGACTTGATGAAACTCCGAAACCAGTCAAAAGCTCCTAAAAACCTTAGCCTCCTCAATTTTCCATTCAAATAAAGGTCAGAGTTAGTGATTAATCATTTCTTTTCTTTATTTATCCCTTTTTTGGGAGTTATATAAAATCTCTTAAATTTGCCTGTAGGCTTACTCCTTAAAGACCTGGACGTTGTGCTTTATCTCTGTAGCCTCAAAACCCAACCCATAGTGTCTGGAAGATGGTTTCCCCTTGTTTCCCTGACTCTTTATCAGTGATGCATCCGTCAGGAAATACATATAAATCATGTGCTATTTATTAGGCATATGCTAAGTACTGTAATATTCATCCTTAAGTAATGGCACCATCACCTTCTTACTTCATTTATGTCTTCGTTTGTTTATTCAACAGACTCTAATTAACTTCTGATTTTTCCCAAGAACCCTGCAGAAACGAACAGAGCAGACGATTGTTTTTGCCTTCTTAGAGCTTCTGCTTAATGGGGGAGACATTTTTAAGGCAATAGTCATACACGTAAATGTATAGTTGTAAGATTCAGTAATTGCTATTCTTGAAAATTAGGAAATATGAGAGATTGTAACAACAACAACAAAAAGCATGTTGTAGTCTAGAGGATAAGAGATTTCAATGAGGAAAGATATTTAAGCAGAGACCTGCAACTGAGAGAAAGACGTGAGGATATCGTATGAACAAGTCTTGACATGTGGAGAAAAAGCTTGGGATGTTCAAAAATCTGAAGAAATGCAGTGTGTGTAAAGGATTAGGTGGCATATGTCTTTTTGGATACAAGAGAGATTGTAAATTGTATCCAAGTACAGTGGAAACCCATTAAAGGTGATAAGCAGGGCAGTGACAGAGTCGTTCTTTTTGCTGAAGATAGTGTATTGAAGGGGAATTCCATAGAAACAGAGTAACCACTTAGGGCACCATTGCATAGACCAAGTGATGCAGGATATGACAATGGAAATGGAAATAAATACACATTTTAGGGATATGCATTTTAGTGGAAGAATTACCCTCAATGTGTGGTAGATTCAGTAGTAGAGTTGAGGGAGAAAAAAGTGTCAAAGATGACCCCCGATCATATTATATATAATACAGAAATGGAGAACAGAAAAGGGGAAATAAATTCGGAGATGGAGATATTCTCAGACTTGTAAATGTTAAATTTGAGATACTGATGTGACATCCACACAGAACATGGAAGGAATATCTGTCATCAACATATAAGTGTAAGAGTCATAGACATATAAATACTATTTCAAATTATGTGAATGGGTACAATAAATAATGGGAGAGTGTAGACAGAAGAGCAGATGACTATGGGCAAAACCTTGAAGAACTGCAACATGAAAACAAATAGCCATTGAGGTAGGAAGCAAACCAGATGGAATTTCATAGAAAACTTAGTGGACAATAATCGTCCACTGTGTAAGCCTCAGACAGCAGTAATGTTGCTCACTGGTGTTGAGGACCCATTGGCTTTTTGATTGTGAGTGCAGTGCCATCTAATGTACTGTCATTTGTTTAATGTTACAATCATGTCACAATGTAGGGGAGTTAACTAGCTACTAAGGAAATGTTTTCTGCCAGAGGACACAGAAGTTTAAGAAACTCCTTTTGACCTCTATGGGTAGAAATACAATAAGCAGAAGAAAAATAAAACCAGTTAAAATAGGCAAGTAAAGTTTAATAAGAACAAGAGAAAATACTGCTTACTAAGGCGGGTAAGAAGAAATCTTCAATAATATTAGCTCAAAAGAGAGTGAGTAAAATCCACATTTGCCATTTTCATTATGTGTTTATAAAGTAGATGTAAAACAAATATAATCATTTGGAAGAAGGCTAATAGATTGGCAGGAGAAGAGAAAGTGGAATTTTAAAAATGACATATATTTAACTGTTACAAATACCACTTAAAGCACTCCCACTGAGTTATTGTCAATAAAAACACTCTACAATGAGTGTTTTCATATATATATATATATATATATATATATATATATATATATATATATGGAAAATATATATATATGAAATATATATATTTCCCATATATATATATATATATTCATATATATATATATATCTAATATATATCTATATATATCTCCCATAAATCCTCCAGCTAACAAGATTTTATAGGACTATAAAATACTATTCTTCTTATGGCTGTTATCAGAAAAATAAGTACATGTTTTGTGAGAACAAGGTGTGAGAAGCTTAATTCATCTTTCGAGGAAAACGTTTGGGTACTGCATGGTTCAAAACATCTTTGATGCAAAAAAGTGAGACGCTGTATACAACATAGATTATGAAGCGATCTAAAGAAGCTTAGTATTCCTCCAGAATTGCCATCTTTAAGAAGACAGTACTCATGGTTAGGTGATAGCAGTCATGTCAGAAACTCTGAATATAGAACCCTATCATGATTTCCTGGCTCCCGTTCAAGATACTTAGGTCTCTGTGAGTGATTGATTTGTGGACCAAAGGCAAGAACAGAAGGAAACAAAAGCATCTTGTCTTAAAGCAGCCTTCAGTTTATGTGGAAGATTAAGAGAACCAAGCCAGATTTGTAGCTTTTCCAGCAACAAGTGAGTCTCAGACACAGTTAAGAGCTCAGCTTTGGAATCAGATTGACCTGAAGTTGAATCTCACCTCCACCAATCGCTGACTGTGTGACTTTTTGGCAAGTTTTCTGTGCCTCAGTTCTCTCATTAGTAAAACGGGGATTAAAAAAAGGTATAAAGTTGACCCTTGCTAGCAGCCCTCTGAGGTGCTTGTCAGTGTAACCCGGTTTCTTCCTTAAGCATCTTTCCTCTCCGGTTAGTTCAAGGTTTCAAGGTTCCTTGAACTTTTGAACAGTAGCTCATACTCACCAAAGCATATGGAGAACCATTGAGCCAAAGGGACTTTTTAATGAGATAGTTGATAAGCTTCTGTTACGATCTTTCTACTTTAAAAATAAGGGTGGATTTAGATTTAGGGCACTATAAACCTGTGTTACAAAGCTCTTTTCCATTGAATTGGACGATTCTGAGTTAGTAGCTAAAATCAAATTCATGACAACAAACTATATTTTCTACTATTGTGTTCCACTTTAAAGACAATTCATTACATGGCCAGAAACAGGATTTATAGTTTGTACATGTACATACACTTTGATATCCGTATTTTGTGGCCTATGACCATGAGAATGATTGGAAATTCTCCTGGGGTTGGAATAAAAATAATTTCCAAGTGAGCATTGGCCCTTTATTTTATAAATACTTTTTACCACATCTAAGACATAAGTCTTTTTTTTAACTTATTCTTTTTAAACTTAGTACTTTCTAAGAACTTTTACTACCCTAGTATCTTGGTCCCTATACATACAAACTGAACTATTATGAAAATGAACATTGGGGTGCCTGGGTGGCTCAGTCGGTTGAGCCTCTGACTCTTGATTTCGGGTCAGGTTATGATCCGAGGGCTGTAAGATCAAGCCCCTTGTCTGGCTCCACATGGAACCTGGAGCCTCCTCTGTCTTTCTCTCTGTCTCTGCCTCTCTCTCCCTCCCCCTCTCTGCCCCTCTCCCCTGCTTGCTCTCTCCCTCTCTCTCAAAAGAAAAGAACATACTAAATTTGTACTAATTAACGCACTAGTGTATTTTAGAGCAGTGTCTGCATCTTTACCTTCAATATTATTTTCAGGTTTAAAATCCAGTCTGACAACTCCAGAATGGTACAGTTTTATATACTCATTCATAATAAAAGCCCCACTAAAATACTCTTGATAATTTATTTGGCATAGTGGATTGTATTGAGCAGCTTAATTAATAATTAGTTATGTGGTTAGTAACTCACATTTTATTGAGAAACCACAGAGCTGCAATTGTTGGTATTATACTGGTGGTGAGCTCTTTACTTCCTTTCTGCTCTTCTATTTTTTGGAATAATGCCACAATTAATTAATATCCTAATAGAAACAGACTATAAAGTGGGCATCTGTGTGCTTGTTTGCCTAGATGTGTAGCAAGTGATATTTTAATTATAATTTGAGTTGCTAATTGTTGTCAAATAAAATTTTAATTTATCAGTCAAGAAATTAAAATAGGTTAAAAAAAAGTGGGTAAGTGAAGAATTCAATGAAAGAATATGATACAGTTTATAAGAGTAAATGATTTAAATTATTGTATGACCTCAAAGGTTTTATTTAACACAAGTTATAAAAATATTTTAACTAGTGGTAATATTGCATGAATCTGCTCTACCACAAAGTTAAGACAAATTTAAGAAAAACATCGTCTCATTAAATATCAGTTATTAAAAATCGTATATAATTATTGCCTGTGCTTGAACATTCACAGGGAAGCCATAAAGGACCTACAGGTTTCGGGTCCCTTTATACTGATAATATTCTTCTCTGACTATTCTTTATAGCATACTTGTTTTATTTTCCGTGCCAGTATCACTCCTGTAATGAAACAGTTAACATAATTAGAATGGCTTCTTTCTTGTCGTAAAACCCTCCAGTCATTGTGGTGATGACTATGGAAGTAGAAGATTATAAAATCTTTGTCCTTAAATTAACATCTTCATATCTGCACGCTTGGCTGTTTTCTTCCTCTGTCTTTGACATCTACACTTAGAATCTGCCAGAACTCCTAATTCACAGACTCATCATTTATTTAACAAATATTATTGTGGTGCCACTGTGATTCTGATACTGTGTTTAAGGGCTAGAAAGGTAAAGTTGAATAAAATAGGAACTTTGATCTCGCACATTTTAGGGAAGGAAGAATAATGATCATCTGAGAGTTTGAATGCAGAGTGGTAAGTGTTTGAGGTCCAGTCTGCATTAGGAACTGTGAGCATCCAAAGATGGGTCACCAATCCCAGTCTCAGGGCCACAGTCAGGGAAGAACTGAATGAGGTAATCTTTGAACTGAGTTTTACGAAAGGAGGAGGGATTCATCAGATAACGGAAAGGTTAGGAAAGAAGCCTTGTTTACGTGTCAAGGATAAAGTATGACCACACTTAACCTATTATCTTATTGGCTTCATGTTAAGACCAAGTCATAAAATTGGCACTAAGACTTTTTATTTCCCCAGCAGCTGCTATCATATCCAGCCCGATATTTACTAAATGAAAGGTTTGATGAGTAATTTGGTTTGCATTCAATGTCACTTCTCTAGATTGTATTTTCTTTTCTTTTTTTTTTTAACGTTTTATTTATTTTTGAGACAGGGAGAGACAGAGCATGAACAGGGGAGGGTCAGAGAGAGGGAGACACAGAATCTGAAACAGGCTCCAGGCTCTGAGCTGTCAGCACAGAGCCCGACGCGGGGCTCGAACTCACGGACCGTGAGATCATGACCTGAGCCGAAGTCGGCCGCTTAACCGACTGAGCCACCCAGGCGCCCCTAGATTGTATTTTCAAAGAGCAGTTCTAGGCACATGTTGAAGTATTTTCATGTGAAATAATATGATGTGTGGATTTTGCTTTGACAAACTTCCAAGAAAATTTCTTTAAAGTTGCAATGGGAGAAGATGAAACAAGATTGGAAAAACGTTGGTAATTGTTAAACCTGGGCAGCAGGTACATGTGGGTTCATTATCTTGTTCTTTTTATCTCACATACCTTTGAAAATTTTCACAATGTAACAATTTTTAAGTAAAACTACAAGATACAACTCATTTTTTTCTTGCCAATGATTTTGTTTTTTTTCAACTGTGGTGGACGTACAGTGTTACATTAGTTTCAGGTGTTGCTAGTGATTTTTAAACTTGATTCACTAATTGAATTTAAATTAGCTGAGAGGAGATCTATAAAAGTAAGTCAGACACTCTGATTTAGTTGTTCTTGGGTGGGGCCTGGACGTATCTCTGTGTGTGTGTGTGTGTGTGTGTGTGTGTGTGTGTGTGTGTGTGTGTGTGTCTGTGTGTGTGTTCGCGTGCGCGCGCGCGTTTGAGTGTGTGTATATGTAGCTCCCAATTGATTGCAAAGTACCTAGAAAAAGTTATAGGCTCTGCATCTGCAATTCCAACATGTGCCATTAGGTGGTGTTGTGAGCTATGGTTTCAGGATTGATTTGTAGAGCATTAACAGAACTTGATCCCTCATGTTGTATGTTTCTATACAAAATAGGACTCCTTATTTATATACATAAACTAATACCTTAAAAGAATAAGAAAACTTAGTGAATTCGAGTGTGATCACTGGTAAGAACCTTCTCTCTTACACACTGGGATACACTAATGTTTAAGATAGGACTCAGTGATGTTTGGAGATGGCTCATACGGAGTTACAAGATCCAACTTAAATTTTCAGGAACTTTTAATTTAAAAATTAAATTATACTAACAAAAATTGTAATTATATTGTAAGCAAAGGTAATAGCTGATCTTACATCATCGCTGCCTGATTATTTTTACTACATTTCACTATTATCTATGGTGTTGATATTATTTATCTCTATTGTATCTGAATGCTGGAATGACTATAAAATGGTACACTCCAACTCCACATTTAATGATGTTCTGTTGATAGCTTAAAATTAAATATGATGGAAGTACTCAAATAAGCCCCGCCCCCCTCCGGGATACTTGGTTATTAGATATCTACTAGCATACTGCTGACTTAACAGCATATGATCTTCCCTTATCCATAAGATCTTGAGTCAGTAAGTGTATACCTTAGGTTTTAATACTTGTTTTATTTACCAGTTTGTAGCAGCAGTATGTGAAACTAGCTTCTGGACTAATTGTCTTTAACTGATATTTAACCAAGCTATCCTTGCCAGGGTATCATCTACCCAATAACATTGGTGGTTATTTTCATATCTATACTATAAAATGAGACATTTTGTGTATTTTTTATTCTTTATTTTCACCCTGACCCAAAGATTGTATAATTTCATCTCATGTATGCGTCCTTAATTAACTAAGGTCTTACTTAGCTAGTTTTCATTATGTACATATCCCTTTCTAGCTAAATGCAACAACCCAAAATCCCTGTTGTTGTCGAGCAATAGTTTTATGTTACCACCTGGAAGACAGTTATAGACACCAAATCATTAGTTTACGTATTTGCATCAACACATTTTGAAAAAAAAATAACTTTTTAGGTAGTATATTGTCATAGCTTCTGAAAATTAGAACACTGATCTGTATTCATTTTATGATTTTAAACATGAAAATAATGGGGCTCAGAGATAAAAAGGTAAAAGTTTGCTCAAGTGCCCATTGTTAATTGGAAGCAAAGCCAAGATTATCACCCAAGCCCTGTGATTCCCTACTTTAATGTCATTTCTACTAGACCACTTTGTTTTTAGGAATGTTTATGCTTTTGCCTATTCAGTGCCAAAAAAAGACCACCACTATGAAATTCTTCTCTTATAATTCTATCCTCACTTTAAGGATATATAATAATGATCCTATGTACATAAGCACCCATGTGTTTTATCTAAGTAAGATTGTTATTTACTGATAATCCAGCCCCCAGTAAGTAAAGTAAATCATAAGAATTTAGCATGCGGAGAAGCAGTTTGAGCCAACATACCTCATGAGATGTCATAGAATGCATAAGTTTTACCTTTACTTATTTGGGAAAAAAAATATCAAAATGGTACCAAACAAAATAGGTGCCATACTCTATATATTATTCCTTATTAGAAAAATGGTGGTACTTTCCTTCTAGGGCTTCTATTTTGGGGGAAAAAATAAGACATGTAGCAACTTGCTGGACGTTGAAGTTAAATGTTAAAAGGGTCATAAGGTGGTGTTAAAAGTGATATTTCAGCTAATAAAGCATGCTCAGGATGAGCATAGTGGCTGTATTGCCAGCATGAATGTCACAAATAAAAAGGCCATTGATATTTGAGGGAGGGGAATAGCGAGTCTAGTTCCCACCTTGCCTTCTGTCAAAGAATTAGATGGCTTCTTGTGTGCCTTCTGTCAAAGAATCAGACTGCTTCTTGTGAGTTGATTCTGATGCACCTTCTACTTTTGTTATTAGGCCTGCAGAACTATGAAATCCTTAGAGTGCTGTGGAAGGTTGTGTGGGTCAGATAGATGAAAAAATGTAAAATAAAAAGATACGTTTTTCACACCCACATAAAATACAAACTTCTGCAGGTACAGAAATGTAAATCAGGGGAAGGGGTAGAGATCACTGCCAGGCTTGCTTTTGAAGCACGAAGCAACAGTGGCATTTAGGAATTTAGATGCTGTGAGGTAAATGGGACTAAGATTGCTTCAAGAGAGCTGTGGAACTGGAGACACATTCAGTATTCAAAACCAGAGTCTGGATTGTGGTTCCTCCATTCATGAAAGAAAGTTGGGGAGAAAAGGGCTGCTTCAGGCTACAGCCTGGGGCTACCACTTACATAAAGCTATGGGCCTATGGAGGCCTAAGAATAATGACATAGCCTTGCAACTAGGAACTGTGTCCAGGCTGTTCTCTTGCTTGATGAACAGATTGGAATGATTCCCAATAACATTGCAGTGCAGGAACTTGAAACCTGAAAGGGCTGGATGGTGCACAGAGGGCATAGTAGAGGCCACTACGAAATGCTCGATGGGGATACATGAGGAGAGAGAATAGGACACACACTTGACCCTGGACCTCCAGTTAAAAGTGCCAGTTGAAAATACAGATTTACCTCCTGTCTCTCCCACATTATTCTGAGATTACACTAAAGGAACGAAAATGATGTAGTTGGAAAATGGCAAAGAAAAGAAAGAGGAGACACCTGCAAAGGCGTATCAAGTCTGTAAAGAAGGAAATTAAGATAAGGAAGCAAATTTGTTCCGCGGGACCCCCAAAAGACTCCTGGATTGAAGGCACTAGGTAGGTATTTCAGAGTGTGGTAGTGGTGCTAAAAATCAAAGGCTTGTTTTTAAGCCTTTAAAAGGAGCAATTAGATGCCAAGTCTCTAACTCAGAGTAGTTAGACACCACTCCTCCTCCATCCCAGCAGGGATGAGTGAGTGGTTTGCTTTCTGGTGAGGCTGAAAGAGAAAAACTTCCAATATGTACATAACAAGATCAGTTGATGGAAGGAGTGGGCCCTTTCACTGGAAATAGGGAATTAAGTTCAGGTCAGTCTATTTAATGCTGAAACGCCCAATCTTTCTTCCCCCTTCCGGCTCTTAAATTTCTATACTCTGGTCAGGAGATTACAATGTTTCCTCTAGAGAACCTCATCGTCATGAGAGATAAGACCTGCAATTAAGGATCTGTTATGATGTAACAAATGAAGTGCCAGATCCTTGCCTGATGACCCTATATTGAAGAGTGTCAATTGATAGACCTCACATGTACGCAGGGAGCATCCAATAAGCATTTAACTACCTCGGTCTGAAGAGATAGCTAAGGATTTCCAGGTATTTGCTGTCAGCACAAAGCCCGATGCAGGGCTCGAACCCACAAGCCATGGGATCACGACCTGAGCCGAAGTCAGACACTTAACCTCCTGAGCCACCCAGGTGCTCCAAAAAGGCCAAGGTCTTAAGAAAACTTTTTTTTTTAATTTTTTTAACGTTTATTTATTTTTGAGACAGAGAGAGACAGAGCATGAACAGGGGAGGAGCAGAGAGAGAGGGAGACACAGAATCCGAAACAGGCTCCAGGCTCTGAGCTGTCAGCACAGAGCCCGACGCGGGGCTCGAACTCACGGACCATGAGATCATGACCTGAGCCGAAGTCGGACGCTTAACCGACCGAGCCACCCAGGCGCCCCTTAAGAAAACTTTTAAAACATAATTCTTCTCTCAGAGTGAGACTAGTTACGGTAGCTATAAGAAAAATAAGTATAAGCGACTTTAGAATATATTTCAGACAGAGCAAAGAGTTATTTAAAAATTGAATAGTAGTTTTAGGGCAATGAAAGTATTCTGTATGATACTATCTTGGAGGATACATGTCATTATATATTTGTCTAAAGCCATAGGTATCAAGAGTGAATCTTAAGGTAAACTATTAACTTTAGGTGATAACAGTGTGTCAGTGTAAGTTCATCAGTTGTAACAAATGTATTACTCTCGTTGAGTGTTTGACATGGGCGAGACTCTGTGTTGAGAGTGTGGTGCAGGGTATATGGAACCTCGTTGTACTTTCTGTTCACTTTTGCCATGAACCTAAAACTGCCTTAAAAAATAAAGTCTGTCAAAAAATGAACAGCATCAATCAGAGTGCAAAAGAAGTAGAAGATACATTTGAAGAACTCTTTCATAAAGTAATAGAAATGTCCAAAGAAACGAAAAATGCAGAAGATAATAGAAAAATCATAGAGAATCATCTTAGGTCAGTAGTTGAAGTGCAGGTGCTTTTGGCCTCCAGAGAAAATTTGGCAATGTCTGGAGATGACATTAGTTATTGCAAGCCGGGGAGGGTAGTGCTGCTTGCATTTTGTGAATAGTGGCCAGGAGGGACGCTGCTCGACCTCCTGCAGTGCACAGTATAGCTATCTCCTACAGAGAACTACCCAATCCCAAACATCAATAGTGTTGATGCTGGTAAACTTTGCTCTGGATAGCCTGACATCCAAATAATAGGAGTTACAGACAGAAGAAGAAAGGAAAGCATGGAGAAAAAAACCCTCGAATAAATGGCAAAGTAATTTTCTGACAACTGAAAAAAATGAATCTCCAGACTGAAAGGGCCTAGTGAATGCCCAGCATAGTCAATTGAAAAAAATCTACACCAAGTCTCATCATAATACAATTTCAAAACAACAAGGATGGTTGGAAGTTTGAAGATAAAAAATGAGAATGCTTCTGGACTTTTCAACAACAACAATGGAAACTAGAACAAAATGGAGTGTTGTCTTTAAACTCCTCGGAAAAAGTAATTTTAAATCTAGATTCCGTACCCTATGTGGTTGTTTTAAAATGGTCCCTGAGTTCCTTGATATTCCTCTCTTCAAGAGTTGGAGCTTAATTCCCCTCTTCTTAAGTATGGACTGTATTTCATGAGTTTATTCTAATACAAAGAATTTGATAGAAGTGATAGTATGTGACTTCCAAGTATAGAAAAGATATGACTTCTGAATTGAGTTCTCACTCACTCACTCACTCACTTGTTGCTTGCTCTGTGGGAAGTCATATCGTGTTTAGCCCTGTGGAGAAACCCATATAGTGGGAAACTAAATCTTCCTGCAAAGAGCTTTGAGAATGAGCGTAGAAGTGAGTCATTTAGCTCCAATTAAATCTTAAGAGTATGCAGCCATAGCCAACAGCTTGGCTGCAACCTCATGAGATATCCTATGCCAATCCCACTCTGCTAAGCCACTCCTGGATTCTTGACCCTCAGAAACTGTGATGTTAACTGTTATTCCAACAGTTATTGTGTTAGGGTGGGCTACTGTGGCAGATTTTTTTCTCTCTACTATTTTGTAGTTTGGGAATATTTTCTTCTATGTTTTTTAATGCAGTGGCACAATTTTTTGTCATAAGTAAAAGAGTATTATTTTTTAAAAACCCACAAAAACAAAAACAAAAGCCACTGAACAAATTGAAGGAAGATATCAAACTAAGAATCCATGTTTAGGCATTTGAAGAATGATTACTCAAAATAAAAAAGTCAGGATCACTTTTATTTGCCTTTGTACAAAATAATCATTTTCAACCAGTTGTTATGTTTGAAAAAGTTGGAAAAATTATGTTACCCCTTTATTTTTTTCCTTTTCCCTTCTAAAATGGTAATGAGCATCGTTCAAATTAACATTTAATTAAGCTACCCCTTCCCATTTTTACCCCCATAGCCTTAGATGCATGTAGAAAAAAATGGAAAAAAAATATGGTTTTCTATGAGATCAATTAAAATTGGATTTGGATACAAATTCTACCTTGCCTTCGCCATGTGAACACTGGAAACTTACTTAATATCTCTGAATATTGTTTCCTTCTTTGTAAATAATAACTCCCTCACACAATTATTATTTCAATTAGCCATAATATAAAGAAAGCATAAATACAATGAATAATAATAAGAAATATAATAATAATATAATTTACCCTAAATGCATCAGTGTTCATATTTATCAAGTAGATCTCTAAACAAATATTGAAATCTACTTGATATTGATGTTCATAATTCATACCGAAATACATCGAAACATGTGATCAGTTGATGGATGGATAAAGGGATATGTGGATGGGTAAATAGTTATTAAATGTTCATGCTAGGATCTACATAATGAGTATACAGGCATTCTCTGTATTTGTTTTTCATTTTTGTTGTACATTTGAAAATTTTCATAATACAATTTGGCTGAAAGTCCTTATGCCATGACCGCATCCCAGATCAGTTAAATTAAACTGTTGGAAAATGTTTTAAACTTCTCACATGGCTCCAATATGCACCAAGGTTGAAAACCACTGTTCTATCCTCTCACCAGTGCCTAATTCCTTTCCACAGCTTACAAAATCATCTATCTAGATTTCAATCCTGACTGTTTCACTCTTCTATTCAAGAATCTGATTAAGGGTTAGAGTTTTGCTACTACAGCAAAAAACTATAGTGGATACCCAGAACATAAAGAGAAGAAACCAAAGCATACCACCAGAGAAAATCATCCAATCACAAAAGAAGAAAGATAAAAAGAAAAGAACAAAGAAATTCCAAAACTGCCAGAAAACAATTACCAAAATGGTGATAGTCCATTCCTGTCCACAATTACTTTAAATATAAATGGACTAAATTATGTAATCAAAAGACATAGAGTGGCTGAATAGTTTAAAAACAACAGCAATAACAACAAAAGCAAGACCAAACTATATGTGTCTGCAAGCGACTCACTTCAACTTTAAGAACACATATATACTGAAAGTAAAGGGATCAAAAAGGGTATGTCATGCAAAAGACACCAAAATAAACTATAACTATATTTATATCAGACAAAGTAGACTTTTAACCAAAGACTGTAATAGGAGACAAAGGAGGTCATTATGTAGTGATTATAGCCTTTGCCTAAAAGTCTACCTTTAGCAAAAGACTGTAATAAGAGACAAGAGGTCATTATTTAATGATAGATTGGAGGTCGATTCAACAAGAGGTTATAACATTTGTAAATATTTATACAATCAGCATAAGAGAACCTAAATATATAAAGTGAATATTAGCAAACATGAAGGGAGAAATAGCATTAAAATAATCATAGCAGCCTTCAATATCCCCTGTCCCCTAAGGATAGATCATCCAGACAGAAAGTCAATTAAAAAAAAAAGAAACATTGAGCTTAAGCTGCACATTAGATCAGACCAACTTACCAGACATTTATAGAACGTTCCATCTCATAGCAGCAGAATACATTCTTCTCATGCATACATAGAGCATTCTCCAGGATAGATCAAATATTAGGCCACAAAACAAGTCTCAATAAAATTAAGGAGATTGGAATCCAATCAAACATCTTTTCCAACCACAGTGGTATGAAACTAGAAATTAATTGCAAGAAGAAAACTGGAAAATTCACATATATGTGGATATTAAACAACATGCTACTGACCAACTGATGATTCAAAGAGAAATTTAAAAAATATGATGACACAAATGAAAATTGAAATACACCATACTAAAATTTATGGGAAGCAGCAAAAGCAGTTCTAAGGGAGGAGTTCAGCATGATCTAAAGAACCTAACTTTACACCTCAAGGAACCAGAAAAAAAAAAAAGAACAAAGTTCAAAGTCTTGAGTTAGGAGAAGAAAGGAGATAACAAAGATCAGAGCGGAAATAAATGAAATAGAGCCTAAAAAGTAGAGAAGATCAATGAAATTAAGGTCTGCTTTTTTTAAAAAAATAAGATAAAATAGGACTTTAGCTAGACTTAACATGAAAATGAGAGGAGTCAAATAAAATTAGAAATGAAAAGAAGAGACATCACAACATATTATAAAAAGGAGCATAAGACAATTATATGCCAACAAATTGGACAATCTAGGAGAAATGGAGAAATTCCTAAAAACATACCACCTACCAAGACTGAATCATAAAGAAAGAGAAAATCTGAAAAGACTAATTACCAGTAAAAATTAAAAATGCAACTACCATATGATCCAGAAATATCGCTTTTTTGTATATATATATATATACAAAGGAAATGAAATCAGGATCTTGAAGTGATGTTCACACTCCTATGTTCATTGTAGCATTTTTCACAATAGCCAAGATATGGAAACAACCCAACTGGCTATCAGTGGATGAATGACTGGGAATCTAATGTATAACATGGTGACTACAGTTGATAATACCATACTGTATACTTGAAGTTTGCTAATAGTGTATAACTCAAAGGTTCTCAGTATGAAAACAAAAAATATATAAATATGTGAAGTGTTGGATGTATTAATTAACTGGGTGGGAGGAATTGTCTCCCAAAACAAACAAACAAACAAACAAAAACTCTAATTAGACTTCTAGCTTCTCCTGTGGTTTCATCTTGTGTATGATGACATTTGCAACATGTGTAAAACAGAAAGACAGCTAATAATAACCCATCTCTCTTTTCCTAACCCAGTGTAACTAAACCTTTCTTTCAAGGACAAAATGCAATATTCTCTTATAGTTCAGAGCAGCTAGAGACAACTAGTGCCTTCTGGTTTCTTGTGGTCATGGATGTTTTCAGCATTGCTGCCCCCTACTGGCCGGTTGTTGAACCAGCCAGTTATGCGGTGCCCCATGCCCATAGCCTGGGAGAAGCATGAAATTCCCAAACTGGCAGTCATAGAGTTCTTGGGAAATGTGGATTTTAGGTTACATATATGCAAAATTTCGCAGAAAATAGAGCCAGGAAGCATATAAGAAATATTCTCTATATGTGTTCTCTCTCCAAGGATTTTGTCATTTATTTTATTATGTGAATTTAAAAAATATTTAGTAATTTTGTTTGGTACTCATTTTTTCAAAAAACAACGCTAGCAGTAATGAACTAAGAAAAGCAAGCTATGTCACAGGATATTCATGAGTCTTAATAATCTTCACCCAATTCCTCTTGCCCACCTATCATTTGGCCATTGTCTGCACGCTAGTGATTCTCAAAGTGTGGTCCCCATACCAGAGGCATCAGCATCAACAGGGAACTTGTTAGAAATGAAAATCCTTCGGCTTATGGTATTAGAAACCATGAAGGTGGGGCTCACAAATGTGTTTTGAAATTAATTGATACGGATTTTAGAACCACCCGTCTAAGCCTTCACACATGCTGGCTCCACTTCCTGCAATGCCCTTACTTCTCTCTCTTCTACCTGAGATACTTCTGCTCTTCCTTGTGGATCCTTATCTACTGCAGTGTCTTTCCTAACACTTTCCTCCTCTCAACTCTCACATTCCTTTAGGGTAGAATTCATCCACTGTCTTTCATAGTAGCGTTGCCCTTTATCTTCATTTGGATTCCTCAGAAGCGGACCTTAAGCAAAGAACTCTAGTGCAAGGAGGTTATTGGGGAGGTACAGGGGACATCTTAGGGAAGTGAGACAGGGAACAAGAGAAAGCCGTTAAAAGGTGTGTTTTCAACCCAATTAACACTTCGGGTATCTGAAACTTAATTCTCCTGAGGAAACTGTGGGCAACAATATAAAACACATACCTCAGAGTTATGCCACTTGAGGGTGCCAGATGATCTGGGTTATTTATACATCAACTCCTGTCAATCATTGATGGAGTGTTTCTCCCTGGAGTGTTTATTCCTGAGCAGTCTTGGCTTGCCATATAGCTGGGCAAAACAGACCCCTGCAGCCAGAAGGAGTTCACAGGCAAAGAAATGTAAGGGCTGGCCTTTGGAATGTTTTTTGAAATGGAAAGACACTGGAATATGCACTGGGCAAGAACAGCACATGCTACAATTTTGTTACATACCCTCATTACAGCACTTAATGTGCACATTAAACTGGGAGTTTCTCATTGGCAGGGATAGTATCTCTTTCATCTTTATACCCCCCGAATTTAACACACTGACAGGCCCAATACTAAGCACTCAATAAATGTTTATTAAAGGAATGAATTAATGTTGTTAAATAAAACGAGCTAATACTATACTTCATACACATTTATGAAGTATTTCTGCTTGGCTTTGAACATGGATATTTTATTTTTTAGAGGTTCTATGTCTTCACACATTTTATGTTTTTCTGTATTTTAAAATCCTTTTATTTATTTTTTTACATTTTGCTCTGCTCATTCCTCTTTCTGCACAAGCTATGCTTACTTGCCTGAGAGCACAGCATATACTGATGTTAATCAAACTTCAGATGAAACACCTAAAATGATAGAAGAGAATCTGCTCTAATTAAATAATAAAGTAACCCCTACAGGTTTAGACATGTGCCTTCAGGTGTAGGAAAGAAAAAAATTTTAATGAATATAGTAGTTTTATGCCAAGAATATTTCCCTCATGTACTTGTGTTTTAATAAGATGAGATGTAAAATAGCAAAAGAGGCCTGATTTTTAGGATGATATTTATTCATAAGGTGGTAAGTCAGCTATGATTAAAGTTTCCTTGACTTACACTTCCTAGAGTTGGGTCAGATTTTAGTTCAGTGAATTTGAAGTAAAGATGTCTTACCTCCATGTTGTTAGACTGGAATTGGCCGGTTCCTGCAGGTGCCTCCGTGCTGGGGAGTGGGGGCAGGGAAATCCTCCGAATATTCGAATATTCGTGGGATCGGTGGATACATGGAAATGAGCACCACAGCCATACTCCTAATAGGGGACCTCAGGCATATTTAATCCAGTAATTATCTAGCTGTCAGATAGATATAACCAGAAATCTGCCTGGAAATTAATTACTGGTTCTCAATTTTATAAGAAAGTCCTTTGGAAACATCTCCTCTGACTTATGGGCGCACCTCCAAACAAAAGGAGTGACTTTTGTAATTGTCAATTTAATTCTAAAATAATTTTCCAAAGAAACAACATTCCCATTTTACTAGTCTGAGTTGGTCTTGGAACATGCAAAAACAGTATTACAGAACGAATTTAGATGGTTCTTTACAACCTCTGATAGCCTAGATATTTTCCCCTCCTATTTTTAATGAAATGTTACTCTGGTGGAATTTCAGCACTAATTCTCTATGAACGCCACTTGATGCTTCTAAATTCATTCTTTTTCTGGAGTACTGTTTTTGCACGTTCCAAGACCAACTTAGACTAGTAAAATGGGAATGTTGATTCTTTCTTTGGAAAATTATTTTAGAATTAATTGACAATTAGGAAAGTCACTGTTATAATTATTTTTTTTTTTTTTACATTTTGCAACTTTTGAGATTGGTTCCAATAAAATAAAATGTCGTAAACATTGGGGAAAATAATAGCTTGTATATGTTCATTAATATGGTAGATGATAACTGTTATGTGTTTGTGGGCTCTTGTTAATTATAACTATCTTAATAGGAAAAGCAGTCTTGTGGAAGGTAATGGTCCCAGTGAAACTGTATAAGAGAGAAAATAGAATTGCCCATGTAGAATAAAGCTAAGTAAAAAGTTAATTGTTTCAATTTTATTTTTATATTTGTCTTATTGTGCTCTCATACCAAAGATATTCTAGGATACACAGTGCTCTCAATCTTTGCTTTTAATCATGGTCAAAAGAAATAAAGAGTAAAAGTAGAAAAGAGACACTTGTGTAAGCTGATCTTAAGTGGTGTATTTGGATTTGCTGAATGTCATGCTTTTATTTTTTTTAATCTTACATTGTATATTTGGAATTTGTATTTTAATAACACTCTTGAGAAGAAAATGACATCTAAGTGTCTTACTTGCCCTGAAGATCAAAATCTGTTCACCCTCCATTTTGAAATAATACGTTTTTCCCCCCTCTCATACTCCTTTAGCAGAGAAATTGAAGTAAAATTTCTTGTGACCAAATCAAACGTACTATACCCCTCTCATTTGGAAGGAAACAAGGAAAGACATATGACTCCATTTGCTACAGTAGTTTACATTTTCTCAATTACAATAGGAGTAAAATCAGCATACACAGTGAAATATTTGACTCTCCAAAGAAAAGTGTGCATTGTACTTGTGTTAGTGCATAGAAAAAAAACAGAAGCACTTGTACAGATTTTCCTCATTCATCGCTCTATATTGAAAAGAAAGTGCTCATATATGTGTATATATTTGAAAATTAAATAGTATTTTACAAATACAGCAGTTGTATATTTATATATTATATATCATATATAGTTATATATGTCTATTATGATTATTGTTATTGTGAACACCGAGCACTTACTATGTGCTTCACAACTTTTAGTATATTTTTTTCCTAATCCTTCAAACAGTGCTGTGAGGTAGACATTATCATGCCCATTTCACAAATGAGAGTCCTGAAATTAAAAAAATTAAATCACTTGCTGAATTTTACAAAGCAATAAAGCAGAATTTCTAACTCCCCTTTGCCCATCTTCATATTTCATATGCTGTACAACCTCCTTGTTTTATGACTTGCTTTAAATTGAAAACTGTGTCTCCCTTTTTGCCAGGTGATAGTGTGGGATGTCTCATCTACAGAACATTTTCCTATTAAAAGGTATAATAATAATTCAAAATGAATATCAATTGTATGTATGAAAATTAATTCAGTTAATTAATTTTAAATCTGCAAAAATTAAGTCCAACAGTATTTATGCGTACTTGTTACAGAAGTTAAAAATGGTGATTCAACATAGTTCCTACCCTTAGAGAACAATTGTTATAGTTTGGGGGTAATGATATCAATATAAATTAGAACGGACTAAATTCTTTAAAGCAGGACAAAAAGTGTGTTGGGGAAGTACAGAGAGAGGGTAGATTGCTTCTAATTAAGAGCATCAGAAAGCTTGTCATGGGGGAAGTTGTGTCTGGCAGAGAATCTAGGAGAAATAATATTTTGACACAAGACATATTATGAAGAAAACAAGCAAACAACAAAGATGAGGAACCCTGAAGGATGTTCATGGAACATTAAGTTAAATTCTATTTGATTGGAGAGTGTGATGTGAGAGGTCATGCTATGTAATGAGAAGTGACTAGGAGGAAGAGATATTAGTTTGAGAAATGGCTGTTTAAACTAGAGGTCAGGTCATTTATGAATCCTTTACTTTTAAAATATAAGATTTATCATGCTCAGAAGTAAAAGTATGGAGCCAAACAACAACAACGTGATTTATGCCCAAGGGGACAGTGTGTTAGAGAAGTCGGATTTCTTGTCTTCTGTGAGATAGTGTGGTATTTACTAATTTTAATGACACTTCTTAAAAAAACCATGTACACTCTTAACGCGTGGTATTCACCTCTGGTATTGCCTTGGATTCCTCCTTGGAAATATACAAGTCGCTTAACCTCCCAAAGTCTCAGTTTTCTTGTCTGGAAAATATAATAGTAGTACCCACCCTATGCTGTTGTGAAAATATTAAATACTCTGTTGAATCTGAAAACTTAGTAGGGTACGTAGTAAGTATCTGTGGGGGTGACTGCTTTTGCTGCTGTTTCTAGGTAAAAATTCCTACATGAGTTACATATGTTTGTGTTTGAATGAAGAGAAAGACATCCTTATTTTGGATATTCTCTCTAGCTCACAAATTCACATAAGATTAAAAGCTATGATGTCAAACACTGTATCATCTTTATTTGGACTATATACTAGGAGATATGTAAATTAGGAGTGAATTAAATGCTCACATTTTGTCAAGGAGATCCATGAATATATCAAGTCCTCAGAAAGAATGTTACCTTAAACTTTTTAATAAATTTAAATTATTTAATTTAGACTGCTGAATCAATTTCTTTTGTTGATTTCTTTAAAAGGTCCTAATATAAGAGGTAACATTACAGCTCATAATAGCAAACTATTTTTTCCACTTTGGGTATTTTTACAGGGTGCTAATTGTGCCAAATCAAGACATTGAAATTGCATAATTTTTAGGTTAATATTAGCATAATCCTACATTGCCTTTTTTCAGAACCAGTGCAGGAATAGCATACCCTGAATATTTCCCCGCCATGACAAAACTGTCAAAAATTGCACCCTTTACACTCTCATTGGCCTGATGAGACTAGGTACTATGACAAAGATGTTTATAAAAGAGAAGGGAAAAGGAGATTTGTGGAATACCAGAGACATTTAGTAATACCAGAGACACTTTTGCTTTTCTTCTTATAATTAGCAAATTAAATAATCAGACGTCAAGGGTAGGTGAAAGTATGGAGTCTTATGTATTTGACTACTTATAAATTTATCCCAGGGATGTTTATGGTGTCTGCTACTAAGTGAAAATAATATGCTTCCTGAAGGCTTCCATCACTCTTATATGTACTTAGGTCAAGTTCTGATTTGTGTGTGTGTGTGTGTGTGTGTGTGTGAGTGTGTGTATGTGTTGTATATTTACAGTTCTAAAAGTCTTCACTTTCTCACGATGACTCAAGCTTATCAATGAAGTTTTCTTTTCACCTCCTCCTCCACAGATTTTCCTACTTGTAGGAAAAAGTGGCCACTACAGTGCCCATTTTAGGTTCCATTCAGAGATGCATGCCCAATAAGAGATCAATAAAGTTTAAAAACTTTTTTAGAATTGTAAAGAACTTTAAGATTTCTTTACATATTATTCGTGATAAACTAAAGTGTGAGGCTTTACAAGTAATGTAATTAGCATTTATCTAACTTTACAGTTATTATTTTAAATATTTTATTTTTAAGTAACCTCTACCCCCAACATGGGCTCAAACTTAGAACCCTGAGATCAAGAGTCACATGCTGTACTGCCTGAGTCAGCCGGGTGTCCCTACATTCTTGTTTTTAAAGTTACACTATTAATAAATGAACTAGATTAATAACTGAAAACATAAAGTAACACTATTGAGTTCTTGAGTATAAGGTGAATTTTATCAATATCACTGTAGTCTGAAACACTCCCATTTAAAAAATTATACTTAAGTAATTATCCATCCTCATACTTAAATTAGTCCTTGGCAAGTTTTGTCCAAGTGTATTAATTTTTTTTACGGGATGGTGTTGAGCTTCCTAAACTATCTATATTTAAAAGTCATCCTGTGTTTTCTATTAGAGCAACAATTCTCTGGAAATGTACTGACTTATTTGCAAGATAATTTCTGATATAGAGTGAGATTTTTTTTTAATTCTCAATTCTGTATGAATGTTATAAATTGTGCAGATTAACATAGGTTGCTACTGTTAACAAAATACCAAAATGTTATTGTTATTTATAGCTTTCAGTGTGCTTTCATTCTCATCAAAATGCTATGTAAGGTAGACAATATTATCCTTGCTTTATTTATGTGACAGCTGGATTCAACGAGGTAAAATGGATTACCCAAACCTCATGGCTCCCAAATAGAAGATATAAGGAGCCCATGCAAATTACTCATGAATCCTTTCATTCATTCATTCATTTAACAAATATATTAAACACTTATGTGCCAGGAACACTGCTTGGTACTAGAAATTCAAAGGTGAATAAGGCATATTCCTTTTTGTAGGAGGCTCAGATTCCTTGGGGAAAGGTAGGTCTATAAACCCACAATTAGAGCATGAAGTAAAAATCTATTTTTTTAATGTTTATTCATTTTTGAGAGAGAAAGAGCACAAGCAAGTGGGTGAGGAGCAGAGAGGGGGAGAGAGAGAGAGAATCCCAAGCAGGCTCCATGCTATCAGGGTAGAGCCCCATGTGGGGCTCAAACTCCCAGAGATCATGACCTGAACAAAATCAAGAGTCAGACACTGAACAGACGAAGCCCCCGAGGTGCCCTATAGGACATGAAGTGGAATCTTAACAGAGGTTTTTGCAGAGGGGGGAAACTTTTCTTATGGAGTAACTTATTTCAGGGGAGAGAGGCTTCACAGAATAAAGTGACATTATGGAGCAGAGACAATCTAAAATATAGCAAAAGACCCAGAGTAAAAACAGAATTTAGGTTGTTATGGAAGTTTTGAGACAACTCAATGTCTTGACGTGTAGTATACGTTGTAATCTGTGTGAATTTATGTGGCAAAACCAAAAAGGAAAAAGGGATGGCAGTGTAGACATAGATTAGAGAATTGTGAGAAATGGATGATAGGGAAAGATGAGCCGGGGTATGGAGAGGAAAAGGTATTAGGGGCTTTCAACAAAGGCCATGTCAGTGGGGCTAGACCAAAGAGGCCAAATTCAGGAGTCACTTCTGATTTAGAATTGGTGGGATATAGAGGCGCCTTGGTGGCTCAGATTTAGGTTAAGCGTCCAACTCTTGATTTTGCCTCAGGTCAGGATCTCATGGTTTGTGAGATCGAGCCCCACGTCAGGTTCTGCACTGGTGGTGTGGAACCTTCTTGGGTTTCTCTCTCTCTGTCCCTCCTCTGCTCCTACACATGCTCTCTCTCTCTCAAAATAAATAAAAGAAATTAAGAAAAGTAGAATTGGTGGGATATAGAGACAAGCATGGTGAGAAACAAAGAGACGAGTAAAGGATGACCTCCAGATTTCTAGCTTGGAAATGATTAACTCAAATTACAAGTAAAGATTAAGAGGAGAAAATAGGGATTGTTAACATGTCATATTTGAGGCTTCAAAAAAACAGCCAGATAAAGAACTTAGGTAAAGGCCAGAACCTGAAACTATGTGCTAATCACTTTGTAGATGAAGGGTAGGTAAAGTCTAAGTCTGGCCCAACACCAGTTTTCGTAAGTAGAATTTGGTTGGGACCCAGCCAAACCCCTTTGCTTCTGTTCAGTGTGTGGCTACTTTCAAGCTACAGTGGCAGAGTTGAGTACCTGTAACAAAGACCACTTGGCCAACGAAGCCTAAAATACTTACTCGTCGGGTGCCTGGGTAGCTGAGACGGTTAAGTGCCTGCACTCTGGATTTCGGCTCAGGTCATGATCTCATGGTCATGGGATCGAGCCCAGCGTTGGGCTCTGTACAGAGCCTGGTTAGGATTCTCTATCCTTTCTCTCTGCCCCTCCGCTGGCTCGCATTCTGTGTCTCTCAAAATAAAGAAACTTTAAAAATTAATTCATTAACTAATTAATTAAATACTTACTTCAGAAAACTTTATAGAGAAAGTTGCCAATCTCTGGTGTATATGTTAGTTGAAATTTTAAAAGTTAAGGAGATTCTGTAGGGGAATGTCCAGACAGGAAATCCAAGAGGCTCACCTATAATAACGAGATTTCTCTTTGAGTAAAAAATATGCCGACTTTTAAACATGGCAAAAGAGTCCTTTGTGATTGGAAAGAGGTCACATTAAGTGTTGATGTTGGTGTGCTAGTTCAAATAAAGTCCATCTTTTCTGTTTACTCGTATGGCAATAAATGAAAACTTACTATGAGAAACCAGAGAAACAAAATGTGCGGAATTTCAGCAGTGGAGAGAGGGAATAAAGGCATGAGAATGGGTTGCTAAACTCAAGTATAATAGTCACTGTAAAAAAAACTTAAGAGCAGAGTACCATTCCAAAGTGGCTTGTAGGCTGAACCAGACTCACAACATAGACAGGATTAAGGGTATTATATTACAAAATAAAATGTCAATCCAGAGCTTTAAAAATACTAGCAATGGATATACTGAAAGTAATAAAACTGAATGAAAAATCTATTACTTTATGTCAATGTATCTGTATTCCCTTGCCCTGCTCTAGAAATATTTCAAATTATAAAATTTGTATTTACAGTGAGAGCAGAATTAGCTGAATTGAGGGAATCGAGTAGGAGAGACTTACTTTTCACTGCACACATTTTTGTTTTTCCACCATACACCATTATTTTGTTCCCTATGCACGTCTTACCTTATAAAATAAAATAAAATGTCCTGTTTAGAAAACACACATCTTAGTTCACACTACACATGAAAATAAAACCCTGGAGGATTACCAAGGTAAATGGGAAAAAGCAAATTAATACAATTTTTGCAAGAAAATAGGGAATATGTTAATGAATGTTGGATAGAGGAAGATTTCTTAAACGTACATGTAAAGCAGTAATCAGCATTGAAAATAATACACCAAGACTATGTTTTATATGAATAACTTCTGTACATCAAAAGACAACATTGAGAGTGTAAAACCGAAAGCCACAGCGTGTGAGGAGATACTGGGAACACACAAATAACTGATGAAGTACGTGCGTCCATAATTGAAGATTTCCTACAAATCTTTAAGAACAGACAATGATAGAAAACCGAGAGGAGTTCTTGAAAAGTGAGGGGGTGGGGGCACAACGAGGGCTTGTGGGCTGCTGACAGTGTTTTATATCTTAGGATGGTGTTTCCAGAGTGATCAACTTATACTGCATAGCAAATGTGTTTTATGTCTCACATTAACATAAGACTTTTGTCATTTTCACAAAGAAATCCAAATGGCCAGTAAACACAGAAGGAATTTGCCAGCCCCGCTAGAAGTCAGAGCTTGCAAATTAAAACTAAAATATCGCCATGTATGACCCGGATGGTTGAGATTTGAGAGGCTGGCAGTCCCACTTGCTGGTGAGAACGTGGAGCCCTGGGAAGTCTCATACACTTGCTCTTGGACTGTAAATTGCAAAGGGGAGTGTAAACTTTCATATGCTACTATGCTAGGAGTGAAAACCATCTCGTAGTATTTTGTCGCATTAAAGATGTACATAACCTGTGGCTCATCAGTTTCAGTCCTAGGTATATACTCCACAGAAATGCTTGTGCACACTTTCCAGGAGATAGGTACAGGAATGTCCATAGCAGCATTATAATAGCTTCAAACGAGAAACACCTAAATATGTATTAACAGTTTTAAAAAGCATGCAGAAGAATATTATACAACAATGAATAAAGAAATATTTTTGATTAATTACATTTAAACATTTTTAACAAAAATCTTGAAAGTATAACTTTGTGGGGAGAAAAGGGGAAAAAGTATAATATTGAGCAAATAAACCCTCATATGAAATAATACATATTATATGGTTGCATTTATAAATTTTCAAAAGCATATACAACCCAAAACTCCAGTGTTAAGGAGGCTTATTTAAATTTCAAAGCTCTAAGGGAATGATTTAAGTTAATGAAGGACATTAAATTGTGGAGGTAGCAGGGAGTAGTGATTGAGGCAGTTCAAGAGGGTTTCTGGCTACTGGAGGGGCACCTGGGTGGCTCAGTCAGTTAAGTGTCTGACTGTCTGTTTTGGATCAGGTCAAGATCTCACAGTTTTGTGAGTTCCAGAGCCCCACATTGGGCTCTGTGCTGAACGTGCAGAGCCTGCTTGGGATTCTCTCTCTCTCTCTCTCTCTCTCTCTCTCTCTCTCTCTCTCTCTCTCCTTCCCTCCCCCCCCCAGGGTGTCTCTCTCTCAAAATAAATAAATAAACTTAAAAATGTTTATCTTGGGGCGCCTGGGTGGCTCAGTCGGTTAAGCGTCCGACTTCAGCTCAGGTCATGATCTCGCCGTCCGTGAGTTCGAGCCCCGTGTCGGGCTCTGTGCCGACCGCTCAGAGCCTGGAGCCTGCTTCGGATTCTGTGTCTCCCTCTCTCTCTGACCCTCCCCCGTTCATGCTCTGTCTCTCTCTGTCTCAAAAATAAATAAACGTCAAAAAAAATTTAAAAATGTTTATCTTAAAGATGGGTTCTGACTACTGGAAATTTGTTTTTAATTTCTTGGCTTTGGTGATGGCAACATGGGATTATACGTATCCTTCTCTATATTGTTTCACAATAAAAGGTGTTTCAAAAATACGTATAGTGTGGTTCGGGTCAGACATGGGAAACCATGGATTCTATGCTAGAGTCGTGATTCAGCTTCCATGAACTGGATAATGAATTACCCCCACCAAAGAGACACTGGCATGTCTTGGAATTTATATTGGTGATTTGCTTTGCATTTGAAAATCTAAGCCAAACAGAGGCAGAATAATTAGACCCACAACTACTACAACTGTTTGTCGAACACTGCCAGGCACTGTTCTGAGAAATTTAAATACATTCCTTCATTTCACCCTCACAATTAACCTTTGGGAAAAAGTAGGAACTACTTTTATACTTACTTTTCAGCGAGGTCCCTGACTTGTCCAAGGCCACACAGTAAATTGTGAAGCCAGAATTCCAGCCTCGGCAGTGTGACCACCGTGCTCTGTTTGCTTGAGGAGGTGAGATCATGGGTCCAGGTACAAGCATGTATCCAGCCAGTGTTTGCAGTGAGACAGACACTCAGGAAGCTGGAGTAGGGTCTAATTATGCACGAATGGACCTGGGTCCAGTATATTAACAAATAGGCATGAGAGGACATACTTCAGCCTAGAAATCTTGGGCGTTGTCTTAGGAGAGAAAAATAAAAGGGGTATCAGCGGGGTAGGGCAAGTTAGAGCCGTGGGAGCGCTCCTCAGAGTAAGTCAGGTTCTGTAGCAAAAGAAAAACAACCCTAAGTGCTAGCATTCTTAGGTTTTACTACATGATTGTATTACTGGGAAAGCGGCGGGGCGGGGGGGTGGTGGGGTGGTAGCTGGGGACGAGTAAGGTACCATGATTTGGGACAAAGAACTAATTTAACTTTATTTATCAACACCTACAGTTTGAACCATGAGACGTTAGTGGAGGTACCTCCTACTCACCTCATCAAAGATGAAATATGTAGGAAGAAACAATCAACAGCCTAATGCTGAGTTAGCAGACCCACGTACGAAGCCACAATGGATGTGTCAGAAGGCGACTAGGATATTATTTATTTAAATCTATTTCATAGAATTGAGCACCACCTTAATGACCTGAAAGTGTTAAAGTAGGTCCCAAAGTACCTAAATTACTCCGTAAATGTAATTTATGCTCGAGAATAATCTGACTAACTTGATTTAGAACAGCAGGAAATAAGTTATGCTGCACATAAATGAAGCAGCAGTGTAATTTTAAATACTGCTTGCGTAGTGAATGAGAAGTTTAATATTTGCAAAATTTTAAAATCACTTGATTTATTATCCATATGTTTATACCGACATTTCTGTCCTTTTTTTAGTTGGTTTTACATTTCCTCTTACTGCCAGGGGAAAAAAAAACAACCAACCCCCCCCCCCCCCAACTAATAATGTAGAGGGTAAAACTTATATTTATTTTCCTGAATGGTATTTTTAATATCTCTCTGTGTTTCTAGTTGTCGCTGCCTTTTTCCTCCATCCTGGGCAGTCCGATAAGAGCCTAGTGACTGATTAGAGATGAAATTTATAAATGTAACATTGTAAAGCTAGAACAATTTATATATATTCATTGAGAATTTTCCTCGGTGGGTAAGAGTGTAAGTTTAAAAGCAGTCATGATAAAAAATGAAATTTTACATAGTAAATTCAAGAATAGATTTAGACTTTGCTGTTAACAACACATATTAAAATGCTGAAAAGTATATTTTAATATTTTATGCAATGCTTGAAATGGAGTTTAAAATATTATTACTCGCATTAAATGCCGTCACGTGTAAAGTGCATGCTTTTATTCTTTAATATTTTGTTTGAATAGACGTACTCATTTTTTAACATTAATTTTAACAATAAAATTAAATCAACTTTACGGTTTTCAAAGTTTTAGCGTGTGCAGGCCATAATGAATACTCTAGATTTAGATGTTTGCAAAGTGACAGTGTTAGTAGTTCAAACCAAGTCTTTTAATCCAAAAGTTTGGATTGCAGAAGTTGGGGGGAAAGGGAGAGAGGGGGAAAGAGGGCGTTTCAAGAATAAGGTACTGATGTACAAAGGCATACAGGCCTGAGGCAGCAGCAGGGCCTGGGGAACCACAGAGAGCCCTGTGTGGCTGACAAGTCCATCCTGTCTCATTTTTTGTGGGTCTGGAACAAGGCTGGAAGACTATAAGCAGGGGCCCACAGCCCGTTTCCCTTTTCTTCCTACCTCTGGCTTTGCCTTGCAGAGCCAGGGGTACTGTGATCATTAGGATCTATGGGCCCTTAGGGTTTTCTTCTTTTGAGAATCTTGGAGGAAAGATGATCTCTGGAAAGGAACAGGGCTTGGAAGGGGAGGAGGCTTTGCGGAACCTATTAGAAGGTGGTCGTCTCCAGCGCGGTGATGGGTGGAGGGACACCTCTGTGAAGCAGCCTAGAATGAAAAGTTGGTATTTAGAGGACATGTGGGAGAACAGCCACCTGCCGATAGCTGAAAAGAGTCGGCAAGAGGCTGATTTTGGTGGTGGGGTAGGGGGAAGCAAAGCAAAGTAGGAGGGAGACCGATGGCTGCTATAGAGGTAGAATGGTAAATTGTGACCAAATGTCAACTCCTGTGTGCTCTGGTTACTTCCGCCTGTTTCTCGGGCTCTGGTAGTGGGAAGAGTGTTGCAGGCGGTAGTCGTTAGCGTGTGAACCTGCCTTTTGAAATACTTGGAAGTTACTGCATTTTTCTGAGTATCAAAGTATGAAGTGCATGTTGTAGAAACACTTAACAACATGGAAAACTATACGGTGAAAGTCAAAATCAACTATAGTCTCACCAAGATGGGACAGTACCAACTATGCCTCATGGCTTTTTAGATTCTCTTTTAACCACAACTTTGACTGTAGTGATGTGTCTAGAAGACGGATGCAGTGTACAATTTTCTGTTAAAGGAAATAAATGCCTATGGTGTATCCTTAAGTCATTTATTGTGTATTAGATAGAGCCAAAAATATAAGAAAACAAAATAATGATTAAACATGCAAAATATTTCCAACGTCATTTTGAGGTTGATGGATATACCATATTTGAGCAACTCTAGAAAGCCCTTAATTATGAAAGGCAGAATTCATTCCTTTAAACTAGCTAGAGTTACAGATTACCCCTTTTGGCTGCCTTTGGCTGACTTTTTAATGCTAACAAGATACTGTTTTAGATATTTTTAACGTAAGAAATAGAGTTCATCATTAAATGTGGTATCTGATAAAATGCAATGTAGCTGTAGATGCGTTATTAAATATTTGGAAGACAATAAAGAAGATAAAAAGAAACAAAAATCCTACAACTATCTCTTTGAATTATTCAACTGGTAAGGCTTCATCCTGAAAAAAGGAAATCCCACGAAAGAAACTGGAAGACCGTGACGGGCATGATGGAAGCCAGGGAGATCCGAGTTAGAATCCCCTTTCTGGCATCTTACTCTGTTTACTTTTTGGCAGGCTGCGCAGCCTCTTACTTTTCTCTGGTAGAAAATGGGAACAATAATTGTTGCAGTGCAGGGGTGCTGCAGGAATCCAAGAATAAGTAAAAACTCAGAGCCCGCTGCCTGGCTTATAATAACTGTTAAGAAATCTTAATTCCGTTCTCTTCCCAATAAAAATAAGAGGGAGTTGGGGTATTATCTCAGTTCTAAAATAATTTATAGTTCCTAAATGGAGGTACAGACCTGAAAAGATGTTGAGATATTCAAAATTATAACCCATTGAAACTTTAAGAGCAGACTTCCTAGAACTTCTACAGGCTTATTGCACTCTGAGGCAGCCCCACAGCCAAGAACCTTCAGGATGGTTTTGGTTTCATGACAGCAAATACCTGTTTGGACAGGCCCCAGGAGACCCACTAGTTCATAAGCCCCATAAGACTTTAAAACTTACTTTGCAGAGTATTTTTCACCTTGACTGTACATTAGGATAGTTGGGGTGCTTTTAAAAATATGAATATCAGGATCCCACCTGAAAAGATACTGATGGTTCTGATGTGCAACTGTCTTAGGATAAACATACAGCCCTGACTCATTTCTGCCTCAGTCACTTCTGTGACTGGAACATGACTAAATACTTCCTTCTTAATATTCTTTTCTCGTGGGATAATAGCACAATACCTTACACTAAGTTCTTTCACCATTCCAGGTGAAAATGTTAGCAGATGCAATAAAACAACATTAAAGGAAGACAACACTCATCACCTGGTTTAGATGAGTCTATGAGTTAGCTGGTTGCTTATATCTGATCTGACGGTGTAAGTTACATCTGTCATCTTGGATGCTTGAGGACCTTAATGAATAAACTCTTTCAGATCAGAAGTAATACCAAATTTGTAGGCTTCATGAGATAATTTGATTTTGACTCAAAACCTATGTTGACATTGACCCTCTTTCTATCTTTGAAATACTTATTAGATGCTAATATACTTTTTAAATTCCTGGAACTTTTTTTTTTACAAATTAAATATGCTAATAGGGAAGAAAATGTTAATACTCCATAATTGTTGTTTTTAGCTTTGTTTCAGTCAAGAAATGTGTTTGATTTTGAAGGGAAAATATATAGCCTTTTATTTTAATTCATCCTTTTTATTCAGTATCATTTACCTCTCTTAATTGAAACTGAAATCTACAAATGTGAGAACCGATCAAAATAATATCCTTGCCAGTGTAGCAAAACATACATGCTATGTCCATATAATTGGTATAATCTATTTATTTTACTTGATCCATATTTTTGCCTCTAGGCGATTTGACAGATCTGTGGAAAAGTGGCGGCGGTTTCATTATGATATGAAGATACTCAATCAATGGCTAACAGAAGCTGAACAGTTTCTCAAAAAGACACAAACTCCTGAGAATTGGGAACATGCCAAATACAAATGGTGTCTTAAGGTAAGGTTTTGAGACCTCTTTTTTCAGACTGTCTTTATCTTCACCACAATATCACAACTTTTTAGCTGCTTTAAGCTCAGGCTGTGAAGGATGACGGCAATTTACAATTCCTGACTTTTGTTGTGATCACTACACCTACAGAGGATCATTGTAATGACCATGTTGGGAGACTGTTCTGTGGACTACTTGTCTCAAGGTGAGAGTTAGCCTAGGTATAACTGGCTTATCTGATGAACTGCAAAGTATAATTGAACCTGTGATATAGGGAAGCATCTTGCAGCAGGGTGTCCTGTGGCTTTGGGGTAGTTTGTGTTTTTGCCTTATGTTGAATCCTGTCCAGGAGGAGAACCTGTGGTAGACTTAGCAATAATGTAGTTCTGGAAATATCCATCATGATAAAAGTATAGTTCTGTTTCCCTAGAGACAATTGTGGTGATGTAGCAATATTTGTATATATTCTATTGACACAATGCCTTCTGAGATAGTCCAGAGGCCAAAACAAATGCAGAGTTAATTGGTGGTACTTATTGACTTTTTTATGGCTTATGTTAATGGAAACGCAACATATGGATTATAACCAGCGTATAGTTTATTTTCAAGTTGCTGTGTCTTTTGAGTGTGCAAATAAAGATAAATTAGATTTTGGAGGTTATAACTTAGGTTATAAAATATATAGTTTAGGTACAAGATATACTGAGTTTATTACACCAAGTCTTAAGTACTTTTTGCAACTTTTTTTTTTTTTTTTAATTTTTTTTTCAACGTTTTTTATTTATTTTTGGGACAGAGAGAGACAGAGCATGAACGGGGGAGGGGCAGAGAGAGAGGGAGACACAGAATCAGAAACAGGCTCCAGGCTCCGAGCCATCGGCCCAGAGCCTGACGCGGGGCTCGAACTCACGGACCGCGAGATCGTGACCTGGCTGAAGTCGGACGCTTAACCGACTGCGCCACCCAGGCGCCCCGCAACTTTTTTAGCTCAAATTGTTCACGTACCAATTTTCAGTCAAGCAGATTTGAATTGTGGCTGGATTCATAAAAGCAGTATCATATTCAAACTTACAGTTCTCTATTCTCAAATAGTTTTTTTGCCTGGCAAAAATACCTTTTGATATTAATGAAGTAAGCTTGCAAGCACTTACTCATATGTAGGCAATGTAAACATATGGCGTGAATAATTTTAAAATCTTTTGTAATTATATGTATATCAAACTTGTATATACATCAGCATTGGCACTGGAGATAGAAGAAACGCACGGCTTTCCAATCTGCCATCATACAGAAAATACATTTTGTAATAGCACTTAAGTAAACTTTGGGCTCCTGCAGCATCCCTAGGTCTCTAAAATATGTGTCACAAAGGTGCCATTGAGGAGATGTTAAACTTCTTGCCATTGCCAGAGATACCCTATAGAAGTCGTTATATATTTTAATCTGGTTTTATTATTTAAAAATATATACGCTCACTATAAAAAATAAAGCAATGCGCAAGTGTGTGTATACTTCCATTCTACTCCTCAGGGAGTGGTTGTTTAGATATGGATTTTGGTACATATTTCAGGTCAGCATCTTTGGGGAAGCCCCCTCTGAGATGGCGATTAGCATACGGAAGGCTGATTAGGGAGTGCTTTTGGAAATTGAGAAATTGGTTTATGATGTGCCTTGGTATAATTTTCTTCATGTTTCTTGTTCTTGAGGCCTCTTAAGCTTCTTGGCAAATATGGGTTTTTAATGTTCCTCAAATGTGGAATTTTTAAGGCGTTAGTTTGAAGGTTCGGTTCCTTTTTATTTTCGGTCTTTTTTCCTGTGTAATTCATTTTACATGATTTATATTGTCAAATTGACCATCGAATCTTTTGCTATGCCTAATCTGTGGTTAATCCCATCTAGTGTAGCTTTTCAACCCCAGACATTATTGTTTTGTGTGATTCAACACATTGTCAAAGTATGATTTGGGTCTTGTAACATCTTTCATGTCTCTACTCAACTTATCACTCTTTCCTCTACCTTTTTGAAAATGTGGAATACAATTATAACAACTGTTAAAATGTCCTTGTCTTGTAATTGTATCATCTGTGTCTATTTTGGGTTGATTTCAATTAATTTTTCTCTTCATTATGGGTGTTATTTCCCTGCTTCTTTGGATGACTGGTAATTTTCACTGGATGCCAGATGTGAATTTTAACTTGTTGAGTGCTTCATATTTTTGCACAGATAAAGATTCTCGACCTTTGTTCTGGGACACAGTTAGTTTATTGGCAACGATTTGATCTTTTGAGCACCTCTCTTTGAGACTTTGTGAGTTTTGAGCAGAGCAGCCTAAGTCCAGTGACCCACTACTGAGACAAAACCCTTCTGAGTACGGTCTCTGATGCCCTGTGAATGATGAAGTTTTCTACTGTGGCTGGCAGGAACAGGCACTATTCCAGCCATTTGTGAGGTCTGGTGACTGTTACTTTAATCTTTTTGTGTAGCTCTCTCCCTAGTCATGTGTAGTTTCCTCACATGTGCCAGCTGATCAGGATTCAGCTGTAGACTGGAAAGGAACTCTCTAGGTCTCCAGTGTTCTCTCTCTCGGCATCTGTCTCCTATTTGGTACTCTGCCCTGTGACCCGTAGCCACCTTGGACTCCAAGGAGTCCCAGCTTCATCTCATCAACTCAGGGAGCCCTCCTAGCTTTGTGATGGTTTCTTATCCTTTGTCACAGCCTTGATTTCTCTTCAGACAGTAAGCTGGAGCAAATGTAGACTCACGTCATTTGTCTCTAATTTCTCAAAGATCTGTATCTGTCATTGCCTGGTAAATAATGGCTTCACAGCCATCACTTCGTACATTCTGTCCATTTTATCAAGCTTTTAGCCAATAAGTTAAATCTGTTGTCTGTTACTCCAGCTTGGCTAGAAGCTGCTAATTGATGTCATATGATCTTTTAGTACATTTACTTGTATATACTCTTGCAACTGTGTAATGCTGGTAAATGCTTTAAGAGTGTCTTAAGATCCCCAGTTCTTGACAGTGTGGTTTAACTGAAATGTATAAACATCTTTTAAAAACTCTTTCCCTTAACTGGAGGACTTTTTTAAAATGACTATTTTATTTAGACTGTTTTTGACTCAATTTCTACATGAAACATGGAAGGGAATTCTGGATGTCCAGGGAAAAGTTCTTTTAGCTAAGAAACTGTGAATGATATTGCAAGTCCTTTAAAAAATTAAGGTGTTTTCCCCCCTGGTGATAAGAAAGCTCCAAGATCATGCACATGCACATGCATAAGATGCCTGGGGTTATCCTTCCATTCTGGTAAGTCTCAGAAAAAGAGTCCAGAAAGACTCTGTAAGGCACCACCATTAGTAGGACACAAAGAAGTTCTGATAATTTCAGCTATCTTGGCCGTAATCGTTGTCAACTGAGGAATAACAATTAGGAGAAAGAGTTTAAATTTTTGCTAAGAAGTTATTTTAGGAAACAGAATGTTGATGGTGCCTGTTAGGAGCAGAGAGATTTGTTGGCATGGACCAGTAATGGTTGCTTTGAGGAAAATCAACCAAGCAGCCCATATACTAAACAGATATGTACAGCGGTACATGGGGATTTAAAGCCTCATACGTAGAAGGTTTAGCAACAGTATCACGTCTAGATATGAAATAAATAAAAAGAATGTACAATGTTATAAGCGTTTATATATTTCTATCAAACTGCATTTTATTTCACTCATTCACTTAAAAAAAAAAAAAGATCAGTGTCCTACTGACTCTTGGTGTTGTCATTCAAAATAGAATGACTGCCAACACCAGAAAGATGGTCTGGTTCTGTGCAACTCAATGATTTTTTTCTCTGTGGCAAGTTAATAAAATTAAATATATGAATCCATGTTTCTCAAGATATTCCAAAACTTTCTTTATGCCACCGTAGAAAAATCGCATGTTTTTCATGTAATTACATGTTCTAAAAAATTACATGTTTTTCATGAGAATATATCAATTGTGTTATATGCCACTAAAAACTCACTTGTTAATACATTCACTCGATTACTTGTGCCTCTTCTTCTATATTCATGCCACAAGCAGTAACTGAGTGCACGTGCAAAGTTATATTACCCACAAAAATATTGACATGCCACATTAGGTAGGCTCTGATAAAAGTTTTGAAGATTGGCTAAGAGGTTGGAAGGCACATTCAGAAAGTGTTGGTTCAAATCCTAGCTCCTTTAGCTTAATAGTTGCAGAATCTTAGAAAAGTGTCTTAAGTCTCTCCATGCCTCTGCTGTCTCTTCTCTTAAATAGGAATAGAAGTGCAATCTGCATATGGCACTTAGAATTGCGTTCTCCCCAAAATAATTGCTCATTAAAATGAAAGATATTATTATAACTTCATAAGTGCTTAGCCTATATCTATAAAAACACAAATGTATTCACTTAATTACTGTCCCCAGACGTCGGAAATCAGATTGAACAACCTGGCAATTTCACTAAACCTTGTTTTTTTTAATGAATTATGACATTTTCTCAAAGGACAGCTCTTGGATTAGGAATCGAGGAAAATTCTAGTCCAGCCAAGCACATCGTCCTCAGATAGCTGATACTTCTGCCTACTCATTTTAGAGCAAGAAGAAATGTTAACGGGAGTTTTCAAAGGGAGAGCTGAACACCATGAGAGAAAGTTATGAAAATAACACGAACTCCTATAGTAACCGTGAATTGGTGCACCAGGAAGTACCTTGAATGAAAAAGGAAAAATGGAAATCATGATGTGTCCTAACATTTAGCTTTACAGTTTATTCCAGAGTAAAAAGAAGTAAATTTTAAAACATGGACTGTTATTTAATGGGGTTGAAAATTCTTGAGGTTTACAGTAGAAATGATCAAAATCGCCATTAGATCGGATATTTAAAAAAGTGGAATATTCTTGCTGTTAATGGAAATGGAGGCTGTTTGTTCTTTGGAGCAGTGCTGCTCAGTGGACCATATTTCAGCTCTGGAAAGCAGTCTGCAGTTACTCAATAAATTAAACAGAAAATTTCCACAGGACCCAGCAATTTCACTGCTGGATTTGAAAACATGTGTTCAAACAAAAACTTGTAGATGAATGCTCACAGGAGCACTATTCATAATAGCTAAAAGGTGGGAAAAGAAAAACAAATTCCCATTAACAAATGACTAAATAAAAACTAACAGCACCTTCTAAAGATTGTTGCCATGAGCAAGCAAGAAACCTTGAAATCTTAAGAAATGCCGTTTAAAATCCAGCTTAAGAAGTAAACAGAAGAGGGATTGTTTAGATGAAAGTTTTTAGGCTTTAGAGTGACGAATGTTAAGCAAATATAGGTGTGAAAAACAGCAGCGTGTTATTTTGACACGAATTAACTGCTGTTCTTAGGCAAAGCATCATCTTTTTAAGGTTACGTTAATTAATTTTCTGGTATATCTTTCAATGTTACTGTGTTTTACTCCTCCATAATATATATTATATTGTACATGTACTATACACACACACACACACACATATTGCTGTAAAGAAATTGAGTTAAAACTGTTTATTTTGTAACATGATGATACAACTTAATTCACTGATTGAGGATACAGTCAGCATGGATTAGATATGCCATGTTGGAATGTTCATGTTCACCATCAAATCTCAAATACTTAGTCTAAACTTACGTCCCAGTTACGCAGAATATACTTTGCCTTTTCTCAAATTGGAAACCTGCATGAAGATAGAAAATTACTTATAAACCGTGTAGTTACAGCCTGAGAACATCCCTGTGATCTCTCGGAGGAGACAATAAATGGAGAAAACAGGCTCTGTGTCTTGGAGTTGGGGAGAGAAGGCAAAAAAGAAGAATCTAAGAGGCTAAGTTTAGCTCCTCTTCAGCTCTGCCTTACCTTGGCTATTTGTGATGGAGAGAAGAACCGCCAAGTACTTTGTAAAGGACCCAAATCTTACTAAGTTTAGATTCACAGAGCACATTGGACTTAGGTAGCTCCTGCCCAAAAGTTTGAGACAAGTGAGTCTGTGAAAATGCTTTCTTCCTCATAAAGGAAGTACCCGGGGTTTCTAATTCTTCTCACCCAGTTTGCAGCCCACAAAGGCCTCCAGCAGCAGGTGTCATTATTGAAAGCCATTGGCTTGCCCAGAGAGAGAGCTGAATGGATGTGCGTGGGTCCCTGACACGGTCTCCTATACAGTGAGTTTTGGTATTTTTCTTTGCAGGTACTTTAATACTTAACTGGTAATCTGCTCCCTCCGATGACTTTATAGGAGATAAATGACTCTGAATGCGTAGGGATTAAATCAAAGGCTATCTAGAAAAAGGCATATGGCGTAAAAGGCCAAATTGAAGACAAGTATGCTTTCCATACAGTCGGCTTTTACAGGGCTGATTTCACCAGCTGGCTGGTGAGTTGGACGGCTTCTTAATAGCCGCACTGCTGGGCCTCAACTGCTGATAGAAACTTTGATGGAAGAATGACTTGAGTAAAAATTTCTGCCATCTGTTGCCCTTCATTGGGACCCCAATGGTAAGAAATTTATACTATTGCTGGCCTTTATATTTCCCCAGCAGTAATAAAGTTTTGTTTGGGAGTGTCCGTTTCTGTGACTAGAGGACACACACTAACATTAAGAAAATCAGCATGAAAATTTACTGCCAAGAGAATCTGTCTCTCGTTGCTTGCTTTAGGATTGCAGCGTTGTAGAAGCACGGGAATATATCTTGAAGTGAACTTTTCAATGTTATTAGCTGGTAGTGGCAGGAGAATTCAGTCTCAATACAGTTAAACAGTTGGGCCCTCGATTCTTACGTAAATATTGTTAGCCTTTTATTGCTGCTTAGAAACTCCTCCACAACTTCTTGGCTCCTATGCGTCTTTTCGGAAGTAGTAAATAACAGATTTATTGGGAGTTTGGCACCGTGCAGAAATTCAGAGAGGGGCTCTAAAGTGTTGCCTATCAAATGTGTCTTTCATAAAATAAGTATATTAAATTAATTGGATAATTCCAATGGCTTGTTCTTGTTGTCCGGCATGGCGTGTTTAAGGAGATGACAGATTGCCACACATTATCGGGAAGAAGCAAGAACCAAAACTATAACTTACTGTAATGACCAGAGCAGTAAAGAACTGCTTAAAATGCATGAAAAACATTCTCAGAGTCAGAAATTATCAAGAGGGTAAGAATCGACAAATAAAAAGTGAAGCATGCTAATTGCAAATTCCAAATTGAAAAAAAAAAAACAAAACAGCTCACATCAACAGAGAAGCGATGTGAATTTGAAATTATTGTTTGATGAAGCATAACATTAATGCTAATATAAGTAATTTTCGTGAAGTGCCAAAGTTTGCAATGAGAACGTTCTTCTTGCTGTTTCTTCTCACATAACTTCTTACCCTTTCTTCTAATTCTTGTTCCCATGATTAAATTTGCTTTTCTCTTTGCTTGAGGGTTCTACCCTAGCTTCCAGTTCTCCTGCACTGTGCCCTGTCCCCGCTCCGTCTCAGGATTTTTGTACACTTCCCTTTATTTATATACATCTGTGCTCTAATGATTTTTCTCAGACATGCCTTTGGTCACTTCTCCTGTCTTAAAGAAATCTCTCTCTCTCTCTCTCTCTCTCTCTCTCTCTCCCTCCCTCCCTCCCTCTCTCTCTCACACACACATACACACACGCATGCACACTTTCTTCATAATACTGTCAATTGCTGAAATTGCAATATATGTTTGCATATTTATTATCTATATTTGAAACTAGAATGTAAACCTTGCAGGGACTTTGTCTTTCTTGGTCACAGATAGATACTTGAAACTTAGAAAAATCTCTTCGTATATAGAACATATAACGCTCATATAACGAATAATGAAATATATGAAAGAATTCTGTATTCATCATATTATTGGGCAGACTATTCCCAAACTTGTCCTTCCTTCCATTTTTGCTCCGTCGCATATCCAAGAACTTCGACCTTAGAGTGAGCTGCCCCGTCCTCTTCTTTGAACAGATTCTTTGAGATTTTTTCATATTTGCCGAAAGTTTAACAATATGATGGCTCCATTCTCTTACTCATTGACCATATCATAAATAACTGAATCCACTCAACAAACATTTAGTGTGAGCCTACTGAGTGGAAGGCTTTGCTTGCTGCTAGGGATACGGAGTTGGCAAAGAAACCCATTTCCTTTAGCAAGCTAACAGCCTCATGATTGTAGCATATTAAGGCTAAGGTGGAAACACATGGAACTGTGTAAACACACCAGATAGCCATAAAACTAGCCTAGGGGAAATGGGAGTGCTTTTTTCTACAGGAGTTGTTTGTGTACTCTGGTCCTTTTTTTTTTTTTTAATTTTTTTTTTTCAACGTTTATTTTAACTCTGGTCCTTTTTGACACTCGTCGGTTACACTTCCATGATTCCCAAACTCAACTGAGAAAACATGACTTGGAGAACCAGGGAAGAGCAGTGTTGTGAAAGGCAGCCCAAGGAAAGAGCTAGCTACGAGGAAGTCATAGAGAGAGTGAGAAAATGTTCTCACGTAAGTTGTGAATTTTGAAAAATGATAAAATTGACAAATTATAGTACAAGAGGCCTGTTCACAGGCGAGATGGTTCAGGATGAACTATTCATCAAGCTGAATAGCAGGTATCTAGTCATAAGAATGGTAAATGTTCCTACTATAGAACCAAATTATAGGTACAAACCAGAGACCAGGATTATTGGCAAACGGCATAATAACAAATTCTAAAAGTCGTTTGTGAGGCTATAATTGACAGAACATTACTGGCAATTAATTTGTACTAAGTCATTCTGATCACTACTGATAGGAAAGATTCAGCGGTATGGGGAAAAGAAAAATAGATACATCAGAGATGAACACATATCTATATAGTAGCACGTTCCCCTTGAAGCTTTGTTGGTTCACCATTTTTTCAGTAGATAATTTTAGTTTATAACTCTGTCGTCCTTCAAGTTTTCATCCCTTCTTTGTCCAGGTTCAGACTTTCATTTTACTTAGACTCACTGGGGGAATATTTCAGAGACACTGAAACAATGGACGAATATGCTACCATAAACTCCAGGACTTCATGTGGAATATTGAACTGGTTTTTGTTAGAAGTAAATATCTCACCTTTGATATCTCTCAGAGTACTTGCAATGAAGTGGATTTCAATACAATATATATTACACTTAATATTGGCCCTAGGAATATTAAATTCTTTTTTTTTTTTTTTTAATTTATTTTTGGGACAGAGAGAGACAGAGCATGAACCGGGGAGGGGCAGAGAGAGAGGGAGACACAGAATCGGAAACAGGCTCCAGGCTCCGAGCCGTCAGCCCAGAGCCCGACGCGGGGCTCGAACTCACGGACCGCGAGATCGTGACCCGGCTGAAGTCGGACGCTTAACCGACTGCGCCACCCAGGCGCCCCAGGAATATTAAATTCTTAAGAGCAAACTTGTGGGGCCAAATCCTTCCAGCTACCTGTTTTTGTAAATAAAGTTTTACTGGAACTCAACCACACATTTATTTACAAACCGTCCATGGCTGCTTTGTTGCTCCAAAGGCAGAGTTAAGTAGTTGTAGACACTGCCTGGCCTGTGAAGCTTAAAATATTAACTGTGTAGCTCTTTATAGAAAAAGTTTGCTAACTCTTGCTTTAGGAGATAGAGTATTAAGTTGCCATGAAAATCCGAGCGCCCTTTTTACCTTCTCTTTAAGCATTCTTTGTTACTTGATATCATAGAGAAATGGACTTGGGCCACATTCATAAAACAAATTGAAAGTCATGGTAACGAAAAGAGGTAATCAAAACAGACTTGTTATTTAAGTCAACTGTCAACTCCATGCATTAAGAGAAGGAGTTTGATTGAAAACCAAAAGAGGTTTTAAAGTCGCTTAAATAATGTGCAGTGGGCTTAGCCATTTTGAAGAGTGTACAGCAGCTTTTACTGAGACTACCACCAGTTCCCTTGGAGCACCTGAGCAGTTTTAGTGGGACAATAAATCAGTAGTCAGCCAAGAGAGTTCTAAAGGTGGTTCTGCCAGAGCCTTTCTCTTACCATATCCATGGTCCTAGCCATAGGTCCTGAGCTTGGATTTTAATACAATATATTTATTTTTTACAATATCTTATTTTTTAAGATTTTTCCAATCTTATTTTTTTTTTCTTGAGGCTTGTAATTAATTTTTTGTGGTAATTGATGAGGTTGGAGTTTATTCATTGTAATGAGAATGCCTGGTCAAAAACAACAAATTACTCCTCCTATGGGGACCCTTTGGAGTCCTGCTGTTCCAAGCTGGATTCTTGGATTTTCCCTTTAGTCCTGTGCACCCCTCCATTTCCTTACTTGTATCTCCTTATTGGCAGAGGCAATTTCTGTTGCTGATCAATGAAGAACTCTAAAGGAAACCTAGTGTCCTCAGAGAAACTCTTCATTTAGCCTGGCTCCTTTTATAAAGAAGTTTGCGTCCCCTTGGAAAGGCTGCAAAACGTAACCATTTGCATGTAATGAACAGTTTGCAATACTTTGAGATTGATGCGCAATTTCTCTTTGACAGGAGAGAAACAATTAGGATCAACCGTGGTCGTATATTCCAGAATACCAGTGTTGTTTCCACGCTTTAAGTGTTGTTGGATCATTATATGAGATTCATAATTTTGTCCTGTTGTGCCCACTTTTGCATTACCATTCAGTCTTAATTTATTATACACTATTAAAAGTTTTTAGGTAATTTGTTCTTATTGCTACTCAGACATTAAAATGTCTGCAGGCTGTGAAAATGAATAAATTTAATGTGCCAGCCCAGTTCTCCAAATCCTGGCATTACAACTAATAGTACAGGCTTATATTGTATTGTAAATCCTAGTTAACATGGATTTATTTTGAAAATCCCATTCTACTGCTATTTTCAAATAACACATTTTTTCAAACATTTCATCCTTGAATTTCTATTTGTATTTAATAATAAATGTTAATAATATACGGCTTTTGTCTGTGCTTACAAAAGGACCGTCTATGTATTTTTAAATATGATAATGGATTGGTGAAATAACCTTAACTTTAAAACAACGCAATTGTTAAGCTAAGCTGTACCACTTTTTCATTTCTTTTACGGAGGTTTATGAACATTTGTTTAAGTTGTATGTCATAAGGAGCAAACTCTACCAATCCCTACTTCACATTAAATGTGAAAATTTAATCACATGACCAGGGCCATCCCTAGAAAAGTGTTGATATTTCAGAGTCTCCTTGGGATATCATTAAGAACAGAAATTTTGAAGTGGAATTAGAATAACGTTTAGATAAGAGAAGCACAGGGCACCAACCACTCCACAATGCATGGGGCCTAGGAGACACCACTCAGCTCTCCGACCCGAGAGATGGATTTGCCCATAAGATTTCCTATATTGTATTTTATTTTTTTTTTAACGTTGATTTATTTTTGGGTCAGAGAGAGACAGAGCATGAACGGGGGAGGGGCAGAGAGAGGGAGACACAGGATCTGAAGCAGGCTCCAGGCTCTGAGCCATCAGCCCAGAGCCCGACGCGGGGCTCGAACTCACGGACCGCGAGATCGTGACCAGAGCCGAAGTCGGACGCTCAACCGACTGAGCCACCCAGGCGCCCCTAGATTTCCTATATTTTAGAGAACCCATGTACCACACTGAGTTCTAGTTTGAACATTTAGCCCTGGCAGTTCCTTATATTTCAATTAACTTTGAAAATCAATACATTTATTCAGCAGACTTTGACATGGGAACTGCTGTGTGTCAGACCCTGTACAGGGCAGTCAGAATGTTGAAATTGAGCCAGTTCCAGTCAATTCATAGAGAATAAAAGTTTACCAAGTCGATTGACATTTAAATGATTGTAACAGAAATGGTATGTTCAGCAGATGGATATTTAAGCAATTAAAATAACAGCTGAGAAGTATAATAGAGGTAGCTGTAACATCAGGGGAGTTAGGGAAGGGAGAACGAAAGAAGTAACTAATTGGCTAGAAAGTTTGGAAGAGCTTCAGAGGAGGTGATGAGGGAATTAAGTGAGACGAGGCTACGTTCGGAAAAAGGAGAAAATATTTGAAAGTGATTGTGTTATAAAAAATTGTGGTCCGAGTAGAGCACAGTGAAAAGTGCTCTTGGTCAGATCATGGACACCTGGAAAGAAATTGCCAGAAATGATGCCGAGGATATATCATTTCTATTTTTCTTGGCTGCATTTTGTTTTTGTTTTGTTTTGTTCCTTTTTCGTTGTGTTTTAATGGAGTAGTGTTTTCCAAACTGTGAGTCATGGACCAGTTTGTGGATCACCACCAACATTTGTTTTGGGTGAAGCAAAATAGAAAATATCAGGGTTCATTACACCTACTGCAGAACTGGTCCATAGGTTTTTGTTGTTGTTGTTTTAATTGTGTGTGTGTGTGTTTAATTGAACATTACAAGGTAGTAATATGATGACTATAAAGGAAGAATTTAGTTTTAAAAAAATTAAGAAGCAAGTTTAGAAATGGATACATTGGGGAAGATAGTATAAAATCAATTTTACAAAAACACATGCCCAGAAAGATGTAATCCAAGATTTATTTAACCATAGTAGCTTATAAAGTTTATTTAAGTGCCTTGCTATTTTGTTATTTTGTTATTTGTTATTTTTTATTCTTAAGTAGGCTTCACGCCCAGCATGGAGCCCATCACAGGGCCTATTTTAAAGGTTACAAGTGAAATTACTTGATGTGATTCATATATATATATATATTTTTTTTTTTTTCATATACATACATATATATGTATATATATGTATGTGTATATGTATGTATACATGTGTATACATATGTATATGTGTGTGTGTATATATATATATATATATATATATATATATATATATCAGCAAGATAAGTAGAAAAGTAGAAAAGTAGAAATAGTATTCTGAAAAGTCTTTTACAAAGGCTCAGGAAGGTTAAATATTTTACCCCAAATCACTAGGCTAACAAATAAAGGCCTTGGGATCTGAATCCCATGCAGTTTACTGATGATCAGCTAGAAGTTAGAGATGTTGAGCAAGCAAAAAAAAAAAAAAAAAAAATTACAGCTTGGCCTAATAAAGTATTGAGGAAACTAATGAAGAAATAATAGTTGTCAATCACTACAGGACAAGGCCTCCTAAAAAGGTGTTAAGGATATTAATAAAGATGAAACTTCTTCGATGTATAAAAAATGTTTTTTAATGATGAGTATAGGCCTTTCTTATCGTATCATATTAGAAAGGGTGGGACATAACATCTTTATTATGATGGGTTATAATTTAACTCATAGTATGTCAAAATCAAAGTATTAGAAGGGGCCATCTTTTTTTTAAAACAAGATAATGTTAGAGTTGTTAATGATGACAATAACAGTCATAACATAACAAGGCACTTTATAATTTATGAAGCACTTTCAATTACATTGTCATTCTCATATTAATCTCCTAGTGAGATACAGATTTGGGGAATCGTTTATTACTGTAAGTAGCAGATTACTGAGGGGAGAGAAGATAAAGGGCCAATTATTTATTTCTCCCTGATCTGGAATCAGAGTAGGGTCTTGGCAGGAGGGGAGAATTTGGCAGGTAGCTTCCGTCTACGGAAGATATGGTCATTGGACAGTGTGTAGTGAGGGCTGATGTTCTCCACGAGAACTTTGACAGTGAAAAGCTCAGTGTTCCCACAGAGTAGCTGCGCTTTGAAGATCATAGCCTAGAACTGAGCAGTTCTAGACATTCCACGTATAAACGTCTTTTAAATGGTTTATTTCTACTTCCGTGTCCATTTGACGATGTTGTGTATGTGTATTTTCTGTTTGAAAATAAAGCAGCGAATGTGATTAAGATGCACTTCCTTAGTAGTAAGGAAGTAAGTTGTCTCCCTTTCCAAATACTCTTAGGAGCAAACCTACCATGAAATATGTGGTCCCTTCAAGGCAAAACTGTTTCCCTTAACATTGCATAGCTCATGATAACAACATTCTTCCACTCATTCAACATATTTTTGTTGAGCGTCAGGACAGTGCTGCATACCAACATTTGATGTTGAGCCAAACAGTCCTTCCTGTGCACAGTGGCCTTGCAGCAGTGGAGGAGACATACATGTGCATCCACTTGAAGGGATGAGAGATCAGTCACAGTTCCAACACTCAGGGAAGTTAGTGTAGTGCAGGGACAGATAGATAAACCTCAAACTTGGTATGACACAATTCCTTTCAAATTCTGAAAGGAATTTACAAAATCCTGTGGGAACAAGGAGGAGGGCATGATGAGCTCCATCTGGTGAGGAAGTCGTCACCATAAACAGCCAGGTTTATCAGAGATAGAGAGGACAGAGCATCCTTGACCATAAAACCACATGTTCAAAGGCCAGGTGACCTCACAAAAGGCAGGTTGTTGGGAGAATGGTAATAATAGCTTAAGGAGGTCAGGCTCCCAGTTGAAGCGTGATAGCACAGGTTGGACAACAGGTTTGGAACACGTTGGGAAGGATGATATGATACACACACACATCTGTATTTTATCCTATAAATAACAGAGATACTGATTGTATTTAAACAGAGGAGTGTCTGGACAAGATTTGCAGTTTTGAAGATAAGCTTGTTTAGGATACTTGTGGTTTCTTATATACCTCCTAGGTTTTTATATTATACTTTTGGGGCAAACTTTAAAAGGAAGACTCTAAGTTATCATACTTGAAAAAGCATAGCTTCGAATCGTTATTAGAGGCACATATTTAACAGAGTTTCTGCTCCTGTTATGCTTATTTTCTATCCAGACATTCCACGTATGAACACCTTTTATATGGTTTATTTCTACTTCCGTGTTCATTTGAAGATGTTGTGTATGTGTATTTTCTGTTTGAAAATAAAGCAGCAAATGTGATTAAGATGCACTTCCTGTGGTCATCAAGTACTCCAGAGGCGTCCTTTAAAAGATGGCATTGCTCGGGACGCCTGGGTGGCTCAGTCGGTTGGGTGTCCGACTTCAGCTCAGGTCACGATCTCGCGGTCCGTGAGTTCGAGCCCCGCGTCGGGCTCTGGGCTGATGGCTCAGAGCCTGGAGCCTGCTTCCGATTCTGTGTCTGCCTCTCTCTCTGCCCCTCCCCCATTCATGCTCTGTCTCTCTCTGTCTCAAAAATAAATAAACGTTAAAAAAAAAATTAAAAAAAAAAGATGGCATTGCTCTAATTAAAAATATAGGGAGGAAACAAATGTTATCTTGCATATCATTCTCAGCTTTCCCCATATCAGAAGTTAAGCTCTCGCTGTCTAAGGCAGTACTGTAGAGTGGTTACCAGCATGGGCTCTTGGCTGGTTGAATTTTGCCAGTCAACTCTCCCAGTATAGAAAATGAATACATATTCGTGGAGGATCTACTGTGTGCTGTATATTATTTCAGGAAACAGAGATCCAGCAGTAAAACAAAACAAATGTGCATTCTCAAAAACAAACAAATAAAAGAAGTAAAGGTATGTCTGTATAGTCTGTAGAGTGATATTCTGTCTTTATTTTTCACTTTTAAAATAAATACTCCTCTTTGAGAAATCTGGGCCCTCCTAAGCTGTAAATGCCAACACTTGGATAATTGTTTAGTGATTCTCAGGGATTTCTACCTTTTGGCTGATGGTGACTTGGACGTCTAAACTTCTGATTGCACAGAACTGTTGATGAGGGAGAGAAGTGGATGACCTTCTCTGCATCATTGTGGGCTATCACCTTGCAATCAGAAAGGAAGGACCACAAGCAAGGTGCCAGCAGTTAGCGGGTCAGGCATCCTACCAACAGGATGGAAAAATAGACGAGAAGAAAGAATAAAGGGTGTGTGGTGGTTGAGAGGTCATGCCCTGAGGTAAGAGAGTAGAGCTGTACTGGAGGTCGGCAAGTTACCTTCAGCATCTCCCCCATCTTTGGCTTTGTTTGCACAGCCAGCATTTATTTCACTCATCCTCTCATTTACTTCTCGGATAACTCAGTGAAATAGGAAGGATTTCCTTTATCTGAATCCCCATTTTGGAGAGCTAAGGAGCTTTCCAGGTGGTAACCCAACCATCACCTCCTAGGCCTGAGGATTTAGAATTGGCATAGAAGTAGTTCCATCCTTAAAAGGAAGCCCCGCACCGAGGCAGTGACATAGTCCCTAATGGTACATCGGTGCAGTAATGACATCAAGTATTTTACCATTGGGCAACATTTCCAAAATTCCTGTGCTCTGCCTCACTTGGAAGGATCCCATTTGTGTGAATGCTAACGTTCTTGTGGATCTTCTAAATTCCAACAGCATTGCAACAATATTGAACGAATACAAGCTTTGTTAGTAAAGGAGAGATATTCCTGGGGTGAGTTCTGGGATCTCCTCTGAGCAGAGAAGTGTTTTCCAAGGTTGCCTGGTGGCAAGAGCCACAGTACTCTTTCTCTCTCTAGAGCTTCAGTATCCAACTTACTAGCCACTAGCCACGTACGTTAGCTCTGCAAACACAGCTCATCCAGATTGAGAGGGACTGTGAGTGTAACACACACACTGGGTTTTGAAGACTTAGTAAGGACGTGAAAGTAAGTAAACCATCTCATTACATGCTAAAATGATAATATTTTGTCATATTGGATTACGTAAAATATATCACTGAAAGTAAATTGACCTGTTTCTTAGTGCTGTTTTGAATGTGGCTATTGGAAAATATGAACTTACATGTGACATTTGCATTGTATTCGTTATTTTAGAAGTAAGTCCCGTTTAATAAGGCCTCAAATGCTGTTTATCATCAGGAAACTTTGGGATGTTTTATAGAGGAAGGGATAAATCATTTTCACTATAAGACCCACGGGCAAAGCACTCAGGACACATGGGGGAGGAGAGAGAATGAGGGCTGCCTCTCCTTCCCCGCTGTCACTCTTTTCCCAGCCTTTTTCTTTCCTTTCTTTCATTCCAAGTCAAATCTGCAGAATTCACACCTGGTATTCTCACTTAGGAAAAGACTTGGAAGTGTAAACAGTCTTAACTGTCCTCCAGCCTTTTCTGCTTAAAAAAGAAGTTCAAGATCAGGGTTACTGCCCGATGCGTGGAATTAGGTACATAGTGGAGGGATGTTTCTGAGGTAGGAGCTGCAGATGCTTCTGCTATGCAGCTGCTAGCACCTTTCCCTCTTCCCGAAAGTTCACACAGGAATAAAATGTGTGGAATCAGCATTATTTAGTAGCTCACAGCTGTGAGCCCTCCCGCTGCGTCCTCACTTGTGCTACTGGCTCAGCACCCCACAGGGCTCAGGAAAAATAGACTCTTTCCAAAGGGGAAAACAAGTAGGGTTGGCCACAGAGAGTGTTTGCAAGGATCAAAGCCTCACTGAGTATGGAGTGTCTTCTGTAGTTGACGCAAGTTGAAATTCGTGACCCAACTTTTAGCGTAGCTACTAATCATTGATATCTGTCTTGACAGTGCCTTAGGAGAAACATTATCAAAGGGAATCAATATCCAAATTATAGTATGTATCTTGGTCATGGAAGTTATTGAATTCTAGCCAATATTTGCTATTCTTTCATTTATAGTATGAGAAAGCAATGTAATGAGGCTAGCTCTCGCGGCCCCAACTTGCCTTTCTCATCACATTTACAATAAGTGCATGTCAATATGCATACACATTTCATATTTCTAAAGTTTACTTTATTTCTTTATTTTCCATCACTCTGCCACTGATGAAAAAGAAAATGCTTTATCGATTGGAAAACCATTTCATCTTTAGTCACTTAAATTCCTTTGTGTAGTATTCAGGATCTTGCATGCATATAGAGCAGCATGAAGCTAGATGTTCATATACCACACGTTTTTTCAAATGGTTTTTTTTTTCAGTTTAGAAATGTATTGTAGGTTAATTGGTGGCCTTTTGGATAATAAAGAAAAGTATAAGGGAAATGCATAATCCCCCCACCCTGTATCAAAGTGAAATTTGTTAAGAAACATAATTTTCATGTAAATCATGGTGAATACATATGTGGGAACCAGTAGTTAGGCAAAACAGGCTCAAGGAGGGTATAAGAAACAGATGCTTCTATAATCAGCAAATTTAAAAAAAAAAAGCATTCTGGAATCAGATTGGTAAGTTAGAATCAAAACAGGTTAATATGCCATAGTCTTTGGAGTTATATTCTCTACGGGACAAAAAGTCATTTGCACCCTATCAGTTTTCTACAAGTTAGCGTTGAACGTTATTGAGTTGTAAAATGTCCGGATCCAATATAATAGTGACCGGGAAGTCAAACAGATTGGCACTTTTTTTTTTTTTTTGGAAATGTAGAAGCCCTTTTGAGGGTGTTGGGGGGTATGTTAGATTATATCCCACTGTTTTTTAGCAACATATAAAATCATCTTTTGGCATTGCTTCTAAGTTTTGAATTTTTTTCTTAAAATAACTCTGTTAATTTTAAATGTTTTCCTTCTAGTCTTTTTTATGGATTTTTGGAGTGTAGTTGAAATGTTCTATATTTTTATCATCCATTTTCAATTCAAGTAGAAAACCTTAAAGATGTTTATCAATTAATATATCTCAAATGTTCACAACTCCTTAAGTGTTCAAGAAAATATATCAGTATCACAGGTTCACACCTTCAGGATATGGTATTAGTAAAAGTCCTAACACTTAAAAAGCACCTTTTTTGGGGTATAAAAATTGTGACAATTGGGTATTTCCAGTAACCACGTAAAAAGACTTTTGTGATTCCAGTACATGTTTGTAAATATGAACAGATATGTCTACCCCTCTAAAAAGTAAGTTGATTCTGTCATTTTTTTAGTACTATGATGGTAACTGGAAAGCAGTTGACAAGGTACCTCTGAAATTTAGCTCTCTATAATTTTTATCACTCCATATCATTATAAAACCCTTTTGTAAAGCTGTCTTTTGATATAAGAAACAAATATTACAGGGTTTAGCTAAATAAATTGTAGTAATAAGTCTTAGGATTTCAACATACAAATTACACAGGTGTCTAATCTAGGAAGCAGTATGAAAGCACGCATTTAAAGGTATTACTTATTACTCTAAAACAGTCTACTGGCTTATTACAATCCACATGACAAAATATAAAGCAACCTTGTATAAGTGAATAGGATTTAAAGTATAGGTCAAGAATATAGAGAGTTAGAAACATATGCGTATGTGTCCTATATATTTGGATTCAAAAGTCAAGTCTCATATCTGTTGTATAAAATAGGGGTTGCGTGGTTAACCTACAAATGCCAGTAAGTTACTTTAGGGTAGTTGAAAATTGAATTTTTACTTAGGAAGAATATCTCTAGGCTTATGGTGTTTTAGAGCTGCAAGGAACCCGACTCATCTCACTATCAATTTAGTTCATCAAAGATTTATGGAGCCCCCACTGTGTTCCAGGTCAGTGTCAGGGAATTAACAATAGATAAGAGACAAGCACAGGGATTCTTTACTGTGCATGCTATATACTCCTTTAGCGGTGTGGTGAATCTTATGAACTCAGAATAATGATTTTAAATATAGAATACAAATACATAAAATTACAAAAGACACCCATTAAATATCATAGTAAAAATAAGTTTTACCATTATGATGTGGTACTATATGTGCTTCTTTATTGGTACATTACACAATAGGTTTAGCAACAGGTTCTAATAAGTACTACAGGGTTTTTTTTTTTGTTTTCATGGTAAGAATATAGCATACAATCTACCCTCTTTATAAATTTTTATATGTACAGTACAGTATTGCTGAATATAGGTACAATGTACTACAGCAAATCTCTGGAACTCATTTGTCTTGCATTACTGAAACTTTATATCTATTGAACGGCACCTCCTCATTTACTTGTCCCTCCAGCCCTTGGAAACCACCGATCTACTCTCTGCTTCTGTGAGTTTGACTGTTATAGATGTCTGATATAAATAGAATCATGAAGTATTTGTTTTCCTTTGTCCGGTTTATGCAACATTTTCTGTATCCAGGGATCCATCAATGGACAGTCGTAATGTTTCCATGTCTTGGCTATTGTGAATAATGCTGCAGTGAACATGGGAGTGCAGATATCTCTTTGGTATCCTGTTTTCATTTCCTTTGGGTATATAGCCAGAAGTGGGGTTCCTGGATTATATGTTCTATTTTTTTAAGTAACCTCCATACTGCTTATCATAGTGGCTGTACCATTTTACATTCCCATCAACAGAATACAAAGATTCTAATTTTTCCACACCCTCACCACTATGTGTTATCTTTTCTTTTTTTATAATAGCCATCCTTAGAGATGTGAGGTTATCCTTCATTGTGGTTATGATTTACATTACCCTGAAGACTGATGAAGTTAGGCATCTTTCCACATACCTGTTCACCAATTGTAGGTCTTCTTTCGAAGGGTGTCTATTTAATGTCTATTTCACCTTAAAATCAGGTCAGTCATCTATCTTTATATCTGTCCATCCATCCATCCGTCCATCCATCCATCTATCATCTATCTGCTGTGGAATTATAGTTCTTTATATACTTTGTGTAGTAACCCCTTATCAGGTGTACAGTTTGTAAATATTTTCTCCCATTTCATAGATTTTCACCCTCTTGACTGTTCTCTTTGGTGTGCATAAGATTGTTAGTTTGATATAGTCCCACTTGTCTATTTTTGCTTTTGTTGCCTTTGCTTTACGTGTTCCAGAAATGATTGTGAAGATCGATGTCATGAAGATTTCCCCTATGTTTTCTTCTAGGACTTTTACAGTTTCAGACCTGACATTTAAATCTTCAATCTATTTTGAATCGATTCTTATATATTTTGAATAATAATAAAATATGTGGTTCAAGAAATCTACAATAACTATAATGTGATATGAAAACATCGATTGTTTCTATTAGTAGAAATCACAACTATAGTCAGTACCACTGTCGTTCATTGCCTGTATTCAAAACAGAAGGAAATACTTATTTTTCAGGTAAAGTTTGGTGGAAACAAAGATAGAATATTTTCCCACCTAAGCTTACTCTCCAGTGAAAATCCTTGAACCCCAAGAGAACTCACCTTTGCATGAGGTTTCGAAGGCTGTTGTAACAAAGTATCACTAGGTGGCTTAAGATAACAGCAATTTATTGTCTGACAATTCTGAAGGTAAAAAGTCTGAAATGAAGGTGTTGCTCTCTCTGAAGGCTCTAGGAGAAAATCCTTTGTTGTCTTCTGAGATTCTGGTGGTTGCCAGCAGCCCTTTGAGTTCCTTGACTTACAAATGCATCACTTCAATCTGCTTCCATCTTCACATGGTGTTCTCTCTGTGTGTGTATCCTTGTGTCTGATTTCTTCTCTTTCAAGAACATTTGGGCTCAACCTAATCCAGTTTGACCTTAAGTAATTAAATCTGCAAAACCTTATTTTCAATAAGATCCTATTCTGACGTTCTCAGTGGAGATGAATTGCGAGTGGGGATGGGAAATGTGGGGTATGGTCAACCCAGCGTACCCCAGGTCACAAAGCAAGTTGGATAATTGCAGTAGGTTCCCTGAGACTCCCTTTCCTCTGGACCATACCGGTTTCCTTCTCTTAACGTACATTTTCTGTGCGGGCTCCTATCAAGCAGCCTAGTGTTTTCTTGCACTTTAGATATATTGCTGTCATTCCTTCTGGATTTCAGCCCACATAATTCTGAATGGAGCAAAACAGGTCATCAGTAGGGTACCTTTCTTCTTCAATAGTGATTCTCCTCAGTGGTATGTTGATTCTAGATTTCCTCATTCTTGTGCTGGAAATTTTCTCTGAGCTGGCTTTCCAATTAAGAGAATATCTGACTAAAGAAACAAAAATAGTATTTACGGATTAAAGTTTATGTAAAATAATGTGTTTCTCATATTTTAAAAGAAATGGTTCCACTGCCATTTTTTACTGCTTCAGCACTTAAACATAATCAAACAAGTTCCTTCTATTTTCCAGTAAATCTGAAATGGCAAGTGTGTTTTTAAAAAATCATTTAAAAATCATTTCTTGGGAACTCACATACTCTACCTTTTTTAACATGCCACTACCAAAATGAGTCAAGAAGGACATTCAATAGTATTAATGGAAAGACTGGCTGCTTTTCTTTTTCTTTTTTCTTTTTTTATATTAAGGAAACTATATTTTAAAGGAAAAAAAATAAAGTTTATGCAGCACGATAATGGTCAGAGAAATGAAGTATGGATTACATGCTTTATTATAATATAAATAATTTAATTTTAGGTATGTTTCAGTGCTTATATTATATATGGGTAGACTAGCTGCTTTTCACGGGAAACCATGAGGTGTTCTCTCTTAAAGGATTAAACAACAAATGAATTATTAATTTTATAGAAAAAAGAAAAATGTTTAATATTTAAATACAAAAATGCAGTCTGTTGACCCCCTGCATTTCAGTGCTGCTCTAAGAGAACCAACTGTATCTTAGAGTCAAAAATACTACCGTCACCCACAAACCTGAAACATAATGAAAACATTAACAGATAATTTCCAAACATTTCTATAGGGAAAATATTTCTTAATTCCATGATCCTAAGAGTACAGAAATACGTGCATGGCTGATGTGAACTGTTCTTTCACCATGATCAATAGATTAAAGAGCAGATATATTATATAAGAAATAATGACAATTTAATCAGCACATGCACATTACATGTGGAATCTATAATTATTGTGAAACCTGATATGAACTAAATATTGAGAAACAGGTACTTTTTTTTCTCTTATAGCCATTTAGATATATAAAACTCATACCTTAGATTTGTATATATCTTCACAGTTTTTATTTTACTGTAGTTAAATGGCTTATAAAAGTCAAAAACTCAGAAAGCTTTAGAGCTGACACCTGGATCCACGTTTTCTTTCTGCAAGGCCACGCTGTTTTTACGTTCCTCACCAACAAGAGAAACCCACTGTGGAGTGAAATTTCTGTGATATTTGGAACAATAATGTAGAAGCTTAAAAGTATTATCCAGGTTGTCATAAGCCTGTTATTTCTTTACATTACAGAACTGAAAGACAGCATTAATGGCTAAATGCCATACTTAGCAATACCTTATATTGTTTAGGACTGGAAATGTGCCTGAAATGTACATTGTTTTCTTTTTCCAAAATAGCTTGTGCAATGTTTTAAATCTGACAAGGAACCTAATGATTTCATGGCATACTTTCAAATGTAAATCTGAAGTTGTTAAAGGCACAGGCGATTATTCGGAATAAACACCTAACCCTAGCAGAGGAGCTAGACTTGAGTGGCTGAACGGGGAGATGGAATGTAACAAATGACTCCTTTGGTGACCTTATAGATGTTCAGCTTTGCAGGCAGTCTTTTTAATGCTCCCCAGTCCATTTCCAGCAAGTCTGGCAGAAGACTCTCTGGGTTTATGTTTCTACTGCCCGGATAGAGGGGACAATGGACCACCTCCTTTCTTATTAAAAAATCATCTCTCCTGGCTTCCATGATCTCTCCTACTTTTTGTTCTACGTCACAGAATGCTTCTTTTTAGTACTTCTGCTGGCTCCTCTCCTTCCCCTTGATCTTTAAAGAAGTGGTTTTCAAAAGTTCGATCATGCTCTCGTGTCAGAACAAAAATACAAGCACCTTTCTTCTCATAAATGGACCTTTATTTATGCATTTTGTATGAATAGGCCTTAAAGGTGTAAAACATGCAGAGACATAAATCAGCTTTGTCCTTTCATGCACTTTGAGACTGCGTCTTAACCCTTAGTTTTCCCAGGCTATACTAGGTGAGATCATCAATGTATATGGACTTACATACCACCTTGGGTTTGATAACTCTTCAGTTTATTTCTCCAACCCAGATTGCTCTGAACTCCAACCCTACACATCCGTCTGACTACAGGATACCGATTCCTTGGCCTCACTCTATGCAGATTTTACATTTCCCTTGACATTTCTCTTCTGTCCCAGCCCCTATCATTTCTATTTCCAAAATTTATTTCGCATTTCCCTTCTCCTCCTCTGTTTGTCACCTCTACCCTCTTGCCAAATTAAGCCACAACCTCTTACTATAGCTGCTATTGGTCTTTTTCAACCCTACACAGCAGCAAAACCACTCTTCTCAAAATGTCAGACAGATAAGGACATCTCCATGCGTAAATCCCTTCGTGGACTTTTCTTGCAATTACTATGTACTCCAGATGCCTTCTCGTGGCTTAGTCTGTACTGAATGTACTGTGGTGTTGTCTCTTCCATGCTCTTCTCAAGCTACTTTTATGTCCATTCATATATTCTTTTTTTTTTTTTTAATTTTTTTTTCAACGTTTATTTTATTTTTGGGACAGAGAGAGACAGCATGAACGGGGGAGGGACAGAGAGAGAGGGAGACACAGAATCGGAAACAGGCTCCAGGCTCCGAGCCATCAGCCCAGAGCCCGACGCGGGGCTCGAACTCGCGGACCGTGAGATCGTGACCTGGCTGAAGTCGGACGCTTAACCGACTGCGCCACCCAGGCGCCCCTATATATTCTAATCATACTAGCATTTCTTCACTTTCTGGGACACCTCAGGGCTTTTGCATATGCTTTTTTCTTCTTTCTAGAGTGCTATTCCCTTTTTCCTTATATTGCTAGGTGCTTCTTTCCATTTAGGTACCACATAAAAGGCTACCACCCTCATTGCCTCACAAAATGTTAATGTCTTTGTTGAATCATTAGTGAAATTCTATTCAGCAGTGAAAAAAAGAAACTATTGATAAATGCAACAGTATGATGAATCTCCAAAACATTACGCTGAGCAAAAGGGCACAGACATAAGTATGAACATTTATATGAAGTTTAAGAACAGCATAATTAAACTGTTATCATGGAAGTAAGAAATAGTTGCCTCTGGAAGGGGGTTGGAATTGAAATTCCATAGGGAACTTTCCAGGGTGATAGAAACATTGTATATTATGTTTGAATGGCAGTTACATGGATGTATTCAGTTGTCAAAAATCATCAATCTGAACAAAGATTTTTACATTTTATGTATGTAAAGTATGCCTCAATTGAAAAAAGGAACAATGTATTCATTTCCAAAATTTTGTCGGCAGTTGAAGTTCTTTTAAAGATTCGATTCAAATGAGATTAATTCTATAGCCATCGTCAATGCGTGATAATTTTGCATGTTGTTGAATCCATTTTAGATCATTGAAATTTATACTCATAATAAAAACTTAGTTACTTATGATGGTTACATAGTGTAAAGTTTATCTTCATTGCTTTTTAACAGCTTTTGAGATTTCAACTTCTTAACAACTTTGAGAGGAGGTGTTATGTCCTGGTGGAACAAACTTGTGTCAAAATTCTTTTCAGTTTATTTGTTTTGAGAGAGACAGAAATAGCATGAGTAGGGGAGGGGAAGAGAGGGAGGGGGAGAGGGAGAGGGAGAGGGAGAAAGAGAGAGGGAGAGATTCCCAAGCAGCCTCCACATCATCAGCGCATAGCCTGATGCGGGGCTGGAACTCACAAAACCTCGAGACCATGACCTGAGCCAAAATCGAGAGTCGGACACTTAACTACTGAGCCACCCAGGTGCCCCACAAACTTGGATTTTAGAATAAGATAGGCCTGGGATAGCATCTCAAGTCTACCAAGTATTTACGATGTGAACATATTGCTGGATCTCAGTATCAAATGAGATCTCAATGCAAAATGAGAATGAAGTCTGGCTTATAAAGTTTATGATGTTGTATTATAAATTATTATTCCTGAGATCCAGGGATCTCCTTGAACCCCAACCATAGATGCCAGGTTAAAGACCTTTATCATGGACTAGAATAAATAGAGATGTCAAAATGAAAGCATATTTGTCAAAGTGCCTGTTATGATTGACCACCACGTAGTAGGTACTCTCTAAAAACTACGTTATACCTTCTTCCTTTTCTTATATAAAATATACGTGTTTTGTATTTCAAAAAGCAGCAACATGGTCATTTGCTTTCTGGCAGTGGCGATTGATTTATCGAGGGCATGTTAGGAGAAGAACAGCAAAGGTGAAGCATTAAAAGCACCATCAATACACATGCAGAGGTCAAGCCGTACAGCTTTTATTTTTAACTTAACGCACAAAATATAAAAGGTGTGTAGGAGAACTTGGATATATAAAAGGATATACAAAAACATTCATAAAATTATGTTGACAGGTTTGGGGAATGTTCAAAAATATTACTTTAGTTTCTTGTATTAGGTGCTTGTTATTTGTGTATTTGTGGATGTGTGTGTTTAATCAGGAAAAAAAAAAAAAAAACAACTCACAATTAGCTGTGGCTGTTTTTATCTTGTGTTCTTATACTAATGGCTCAAATCTAGCTCCCTTCCCAGGCAAACCTGGGATATGCATCTTGGACAATAGTTGATTGATAGAAAAGGGAGAAAATTTATCTGTAATCATTCGAGTCATTATTATGGTCCACATATAGTGATAGAATCTTTCGAAGTAGCCATGTCCGTTAACGTATACTCATGTATGAGAGCCGCCGGACAACAAAACTAAAGGAAATACAGAAATCCTTGCTTTATATCACTATAATCCTTCTGTATGTTTGAATGAAGATTCAGATATGAGGATAGACACTCAGTGTTTAGAGGTAGGTGCAGATTTTAAATGTAATTAAAATGTATTCAGTTTTCTAGATGTTGCTATTCCACATGGAAATAAATGCAGTCTCTATTGAGTTGGGAGACTTTACATATTCTCTGTGGCCTATGGCTATTTTGACAATGCTGAAAGTTGTGTTTATCTTTGCTTTTTCCTTTCATCGTGACAATTTTAAGAAAAGCCTTCTCCCTTGTTAGATGTATGTTTCATTCATTTCTCAGTCTTCCTGGCTGACTCATACCTGGTCTGTGGTAGGAAGCGTGGTGTCAGAAGGCACCATAATTTAGGATCAGGCAGACCTTCCTTCGAACCTTGGGGATAATATCTACCTCGTAGAGTGAAGGATTCAAGGACTCTCCTTGAGGCCCAGATCCTGCATCCACATTAAAAATATCTCTGTGATATTGTTTCCCGATCTGTAAAGTGAAAATAATTACTCAGGTTATAGTAAGAATTGTGCAAAATAGTATTTTTTAAAAATTCAGGCTTCTTATGGTCTTATAGTTTCAGATAATACTTCTCACATTTATAATCTCACCTTCAACTCTAATTTTTTTAATCACTACCTTTACTGCCTAGTATATTATAAGGTCCAAGAGGGAAAATGATCTGTTTTGCCCACATTTGTCTTCCCAGAAATTAGCATTGTGATTGGCAAAGTACAACTGTTTTGTAAATATTTGTTGGACGAAAAAAAAAAATTGGAGGGAACCATATTCACTTATTCTCAGTTTTTCCCTGTTTCTTTGCCTGAGTAGGTGAGTAGAATGAATACTCCAGTCTTATATGACATTTGAAGCCAGAGGAAAGGTGGAAGTCGTTCCTAGACTGGGAGGCCTTGAAGTTATGTCATTTAGCAAATGAAAGATCGAGGAAGTTTAGCATGCAGGAGATGTGATAGGTGTCTTCAGATATATGAAAGATTATTATGTAGATAAGAATTTAATCTTGTTCCGAATATCCCCAAGAGATACAAAGATCTAAAGCCTTTGGATTGAAACTACAGGGAAGCAGATTTTTGACTCAATAAAGAACCCTCTAATAGTGAGAACTTCCAAAAGAAGGAATTGGGTGCCTCAAGAAATCACCTATTTTCCAACATTTAAGATGTCTGAACATAGCCAAGGTGATGGAAGCTGCAACCCAATGAACACACACCATTGTCAACATAGAAAATTATCAAACTGTTATTTTCCATTTTTCAAATGTGCTTTGATGGTTCTAGCTTAGGAAATAAATGAAAACAAACAAAAATGAAATAAGTATCATACATGTTTTGAAGAATAAAACCTTATTTTTTTAAAAAAATTTAATGAGGGCCCCTGGGAGGCTCAGTCGGTTGAGCGTCCGACTTCGGCTCAGGTCATGATCTCACGGTCCATGAGTTCGAGCCCCGCATCGGGCTCTGTGCTGACGGCTCAGAGCCTGGAGCCTGCTTCGGATTCTGTGTCTCCCTCTCTCTCTGACCCTGCCCCGTTCATGCTCTGTCTCTCTCTGTCTCAAAAATAAATAAACATTAAAAAAATAACAAAAAAAATTTAATGTTTATTTATTTTTGAGAGAGAGAGCATGAGCGGTGGAGGGGGCAGAGAGAGAGAGAGGGACACAGGATCCGGAGCAGGCTCCAGGCTGTGAGCTGTCGGTCCAGAGCCCAATGCAGGGCTTGAACTCACGGACTGCGAGACCATGACCTGAGCCAAAGTCGATCGGTCAACCCACCGAACCACCCAGGCACCCCTGAAGAATAAAACATTATTAAGTAGGATGATTATATGTTTACTAAAAAACCCAGAGACTGATTTTTTTAAGTGTGAGAAATAATTATAATATTTTAAAATGAATGAGTATAATATAAATATCTAAAACCCAAGAGCTTTTAAAAATAATATCAACTATTTATAACTGCAGATGAAAAAATAACCTGTTCACAATAATGACCGAGTATAAATTAAGGAGGAATAAAGCTAACAAAAAAGTTATAGGTCCTATAGGGGAAGAATGACTATAGAAATATACATAGGGACACATAACAAACAAAACCTAAATGGATAATACTTGACAAATTAACATTTGAATTTAGTGCAATTCTAACCAGAATGCCTTTGGTATGTTTGTGGCAACTCAAGATTCCAAGGTTCAGTAGAAAGTAACAGTATTTAAAGTTTATATAGAAGAAAAGCGTGTGTGTGTGTGTGTGTGTGTGTGTGTGTAAATTGCTAAGAACTTTATGAATAAATAGTATATTCTGGAGGTACTTACCTTTTTAGATTTTGGCTGTGAAGTGATTGCAATCGAAACCATATTGTACTGGCAAAAGGCTACACAAATGAGTCAGTGAACTAAAACTGAGAGTCCAGAAATATATCCAAATAAGATAGATATTTCAGTTCTGAGTGAGTAGCCTATTTTATTTAATAAATGCTGTCGCGTAACTCGTTATTGATATGGCAGGTGGGAAGGCCCTGTCCTTTTAATGGTATACAAAGGTAAATTCCAAGTAGCTTAAGGAGCTAACTAGAAATATAAACTTATAAAGATGATAAAAAGAAATATAGGACACTTTTGATGGAGAGGGATTTTAGTAAGGCAAGAAACCTAAAAACATAAAACATAAAATTGGCAGACTGAATTACTTGAAAGCTTAAAGCTTCCATATAACAAAAGAAACCATACGCAAAGTAAAAAAAATAAATAAATAAGTAATAGACTTGGAGAAAGTAACTACAAAATCTGTGATCCCTAGGGGTTAATAATACTAGTATGCAAAGCAGATATGAAAAGGCATTTTACTATAAAAGTTAAACGTACAGCTTCTAAAATATATGAAATAGAATTAATCTCCCCTAGTAATACCCACATCCAACACCTAAGTAACACAAACATTATGTCCCTGGTGTATCTATTCTGTCTTTTGATGGAAGCATTTGCTGCCAAGTGACAAATTGTAATTAAGCACTCTCAGAAAGGCGTGCAATTCCAATAGGTGCCTGACATTATGTTGCAGTTGTCGAAGAACTGATGTTGTTTTTTTTTTTTTTTTTTTCAATTCTTTACAACTCTTGTAGAGCATTACTGAAAGGTATTTACATTTGGTGACAAATTTTGATTTAAATATTTATGCCATTTGCCCCTCCCCTCTGGAGCTGGATTGTACTTAATTGAAAGTTTTAGAAAGAGAACATCTGTTTCTGAAATTTTTCAAATTTTATCTCAGAGGGTAAGAAGTTCTAAATTACTTCTTATAAACAAGCAGATTTCCTTCATCCCTTACAGGCTCTATCCTAAATGGATTTTTAATTCATTGATAGCATATTGTGATTAAATTTTCCTGTCATCTTCATATTCCTGTTTTCATAGTAGAAACTCAGATGCATTTCCTTGTCCTTTGGAGAACAGTGCTCTGCAGTATTTTGTTTCACCCAAATATATATATCTCTATTCAAAACTTGTCTAAATCCTTTCACAAAGAAAGTTTTCCCAGTTGGATCATCCCTGCCTCCAACTTCCTGGAGAGGTGCGAAGGGGTGGAGGGGAATGGCTTTAAGAAATGAAGTGCAACAATGCAATGCTTCCCTGTGATACAAATATCTGAAATGACCCTGAATGACATCCCTACTTTTGTCTTTTCATTTGCAGTGGACCCTTCCGTAAAAAAGGTGCAGATCGGAAGCAATTTATTTTAGAAACAGAGAGGATATAAACATATATATCCCCTGTCTCCGAAGTGTGAAGGTTGAAAAGCAAGGGGATGATCTTCAAAGTGTCTAAAATATTGATTTGTGGTGTAGTTTTACAAAAATGCTTCACATTAGTTTTTCTTTCTTTCTTCTTTTTTTTTTTTTTCTGGATGGTTGCTTATGCTTTGGGTCAGTTGATGCTATAACTTGAACCTCTATTTTTGAATTTATTTTTTATTTCATGGCGGTATCTAACTCCCTTTAGATAGTCATTGCTGAAGAAAAATCATTCTGCAAAACCAATTCTGATGCTGTCTCTACTGTCACAAGTTTTGTTTTTGTTTGCTTTGTTTCTAAACAATGAACCTCTACTTCCCTCTCCCCCGGAAATGGCCCCAACTTGACATTTGTGAAAGGTCCATTTTTTCAATCAGGTGTTTACTTCAGGAGCAAAGATACTGGATATTCAAATTAGGGTTACTTTTCAATATCAAGTTAATAACTTGCAGAAATAAATTAAACTTTAGCAAAACGACAATCTAGCATTCAACAAAATCTGTTCACACATCCCAAGCCACAGTTTATGTACTCATCATCATCAGTCCTAAGGAATTGACAACAAAATTATCAAATCAGGCGGACAAACTAGAAAACACACTCTTAAATACGGAGGACATAGTGAGGGCTGCCAGAGGCAGGGGAGTAGAGGCATCAGTGAAGAAGATGAAGGGGATTAGAAGGTACAAACTTCTGCTTATAATATAAACAGATCACCAAAGTGCAAAGTGCGGCATAGGCAATATAGTCAATAATCTTGTAATCACATTGTATGGTGATAGATGGTGGCTACACTTAAATGTGGCGAGCAACAAAGTAGTCTGTAGAATTGGCAAATCACTATGTTGTATTCCTGAAATGAATATAATATTGTGTGTAAACTGCTCATCAATTTAAAAATGTTGATTACTCATCAGGGTATTTTACTCTCCTTGAGAGAAATTAGGGGTGCAGAAGCGTTCGACTTCGGCTCAGGTCACGATCTCATGATTTGGGAGTTCGAGCCCCGGCCTTGGGCTCTGTGCTGTCAGCGCGCAGCCCACTTCAGACCCTCTGTCCCCCTTTCTCTCTGCTCCTCCCCCCACTCTCTCTCTCTCAAAAATAACGAAACATTTAGAAAAAAGAAAAAAAAATTAAAAATAATTTACATAAAGCAGCCGTTTTGGCTAAGATTTTTCTAGCTCAGTGTTTGCCATAAATTATTGATCTTTACTTTCAAATTAGAAGATGAACTAGGGGCGCCTGGGTGTCTCAGTCAGTTAAGCGTCCGACTTTGGCTCAGGTCATGATACCACAGTTCCTGGGTTCGAGCCCCACATGGGGCTCTGTGCTGGCAGCTCGGAGCCTGGAGCCTGCTTCAGATTCTGTGTCCCCTCTCTCTCTTCCCCTCCCCCACTCATTTTCTGTCTCTCAAAAGTGAATAAACATTAAAAAATTTTTAAAAAGATCAACTAAAAACGCAGAACCTGTCAAGTAGTCTATAGTGCATAAGGTGAAATCTCTGAAGCATAACTGGAAATTAAATCACCTGACAAATTTGAGCTACAGTTATGTGAAGTGCCAGGACAAATACATTAAGGAAAAAATGGACTGAAAAGGATGTAGTAGAATGTATATGCCAAATAAATACAGTCGTATGAAAGATATGCACATGTCTTTATTGTGAGCCCCGGGGAAATCCAAGAAAACAAGAACAAAAGCAGTGTGCCTTGTCAGATTTCACCTTCCAATTTAAGAAATGATTCCCCTCAAGAGGGGGTTTTCTTTTTTGGGTTAGCTCAATTATTTCAGACTGTGTTAATTTAAATGGTCAATTTCCTTTGCTTCTGAGATTTTTGTTGGAGAAGGAAGAAATGGATTTGAATGTTTATTGCTAAGTCTTAAGATCTCTAAGTGGCAGAAAAAGGAAAACCGGGCAACTGTCTCGCACTTCTCAACCTCCAAGTGAAGGGATACATTCGGTTGTGTGAAATGTTAAGCTAAAAGCATGACGCAACGTTACTAATAACACAGTTTTGGGGTAACTCTGTTCTGTATATTTAGTTTTTAAAAAGGCCATCATAGACTGAATTGCCTTCTCTATTTTGCGTCATTTCTGTATCCAGAATTTTTAAGACTAAGCCCAAATACAACATTTACTTTCTTCAAATGGCATTCAACTTTTTCCCCCCAATAACATGTAAATACGTTAACATAGAAAGCTTGCAGCATTGCTTATGGTAGGCACATATTCGAGTTCTGTTGAAGGACTATATAGGTGATGATTCCAACTTTGACTTTTTCCACCTTGCCTTCACATTAGGATTAAGTAGCGGGCTCTAAAGAAAGACAAGTCTAGGCCCCAGCACAGATGAATCAAATCCAAATTCCTGGGGGTGGGGCTTAGATAGACATCATTATTTTTTGGAAGCTCTTTGGGTGAGTCAAAGGTGCAGCCCAGCTGAGAACCCTTGAGAAGAAATTGAGACTCAGAAAGATTGAGAAGCTTGCCTGTGGCAGCACAGATAGTTATTAGCAATGCCGACTCTAAATCACCGTCCTACATCCTTGTTTCATGGCTCTCCATTATGTGAGACTGCCTCTTAGCACTACCTTCTTTTACTGCCGAACGAAATAACTTCAAAAGCCACAGGATAGGAGAGAGGGAGTTAGGAATTATATTTAGGCACACGTACCAGTAAGACTATTTGTCCCAGAATCGCTGCTTTCCTTATTGTAACACGTAGCTATTTAGCAGCGAGCTACAACTGAAGAAGGGCCCACACAAGTCATCAGGTGATTTTGATACGCCAGTTTATATTTCTTGTCACAGGCAGTGGCTGGATTTCTTAAACCTGCTGTCCTCCCACCGGCATACGTGTCCCCTGAGGGCACATGAAGACTTTTCGAGGAGCAGGCACCGATAGTTTTAAAGGGATTTTGTAAATTGGAGTATAATTAGCATACAGTGTTATCTTCGTTTCGGGTGAACAGTATTGATTTGACAGTTCTTTACGTTAGTCCACACTCGCCGTGATAAGTGTAGTCACCACGGATTTCCAGATCCTCGTCTTTCCTTTGTGCTTTTCACTGAAGAGGACCTGCCTGAAAGAAGCCCCCAGTCCAGACCTCAGGCTGTGACTTCTTTCCCACCTCGTCTCCCTAAACCCCTTCTCCCACTTTAAGAAAGAAAGGCTTCTCTTTCTTCCGTCGGGGATTTTAGTGGAGCTTCAAACCAAAGGATCATGAGTGACTTTGATGAGTGGACACTATGGCTGTTTGCAAGGAAGGTGGTTTGGTAACTCTTTGCTCTCAGGTAAACCTGAAGAGGCCTGATGAGTTGTCAGCTTATAGGTCATTAAAAATAAGTTTGGATGATGGATCACCGTGCACTTTGAGCATTTGACACAGAAGGGGTTCAAAGAATTAAGTAAAATTACTACGATAAAATGCCTTCCATTCCCTCCTTCTCACTTAAGGTTTATCAGCACTTACATCTCTAAAAACGAAAAATAGAAAGAGAATTGAAGCTGAAACCCTTCCAATTCTAGAAATAATTTTTTCCCTCTGTAGGTACACAAATTAGTTTAACCGTATCATCTGTCTTATTAAGAGAAATATTTCAATCAAACTTTATTTTTAGGTTTATTATTTGTCAAGTTTTATAATATGTATTGTTTTGCTGAATTATACACTATTGATAGTTGTAATGATAACTCAATCCAAACGGATATTTTTACACCTAAAGCCTGTGGTGACAGAAAAAATATTCAATGTATGTACATAGTTACTGGAGAAAATTATGGCAGGCTGTCAATACAATCTTTCAAGCATGAATATATATCTTTTATTTTAAAAATCTTTACAGTGATGTGCCTCAAATAATATCCTTTGTGATCATTTAAACTATGAATGAAAAATTCTAGATGTAGATTTAAAAATCTGCAAGGCTTAGCACATTTTTCTAAATTCTTCATTAGAGGTTACATGAGCAAGAAAGTTTGGGGACTCCTGGTCAATATCTCTCAGAGAAGGCATTTGTTTGTAGCTCCTAGAAAACTCCATCAGTTCAGCCTGCTATTTAAAAGACGATAGTAACTATTCTTTGGAATGTTTCAGATAAAAATCATTCATACACACTAATTTTATTTTATTTTATTTCAATATATGAAATTTATTGTCAAAATGGTTTCCATACAACACCCAATGCTCATCCCAAAAGGTGCCCTCCTCAATACCCATCATCCACCCTCCCCTCCCTCCCACCCCTCATCAACACTCAGTTTGTTCTCAGTTTTGAAGAGTCTCTTATGCTTTGGCTCTCTCTCCGACTCTAACCTCTTTTTTTTCTTTTTTTTTTTCCTTCCCCTCCCCCATGGGTTTCTGTTAAGTTTCTCAGGACCCACATAAGAGTGAAACCATATGGTGTCTGTCTTTCTCTGTATGGCTTATTTCACTTAGCATCACACTCTCCAGTTCCATCCACGTTGCTACAAAGGGCCAGATTTTGTTCTTTCTCATTGCCACGTAGTACTCCATTGCATACACACTAATTTTAAAAGGCTATTCAAGCACTTATAGTTGGGAACCTTACATTACCCATGGATATGAATGAAGGTCTTAGTTTGCAAATATCAGAGGTAAGCTATTAAAATGCAATAATTTATATTGCCCTGATGTATGTGTAAATTAGTGTCACCTCTATCTTGTCAACAAGAGTATATTAGATACACACACTTTCTCCCTGTATATATATATACACACTCATATATACACATATATTTGTAATACAAATGCATATAAATGTAAATATAATATGCATATTTGAACCAATAGATCAAAGGACAGTACTAACCTAATATAATAATTAAAGGAAACATAATTATAATTATGAGAATTAACTGTATGATAATTGCTTGACGTCAGCTGGTAGATCAAAAGAATAAGGGCTTTCATCTATTCAAACAAGCTTCGTCTTTTATCCAAACATTTACTCACCTGATTAAACTTCACTAGTTTATTTTTCTCAAAGTATCTAGTTCAGGTAGGTACAGAATAAACTAAAACATCCCACCCGAGCACTTCAACGCCGCTCATGTTCTCAATTCTTCACTTGTGGACACTTGGCATCTATTCAGTGTCCTGACTACTGGTAGCATCTTGGACAGAATGGCAAGGTTCATGAGAAATAAGAAAACGCTGTTCTTGAAGATAGTGTGGTTTGAAGAAAAGACCTATGTTTTAGAATTAGACTGACTTGTGTTCAAACTCTGGCTTTCCCTTTTGGGTAAGTTGTTCAGAGAATGTACCCTCTGTTGCTTCTGCAAAAGGATCCTATTTGCCTGGATCCTTGTATAGATTCAAAGAGATATGAATGTTTAGGAAAAAAATAGGCACTGGTAAGCATTAATTCCATTCTTTCCCCAGTTAGACTGGGTTTTTTTTTTTTTAATTTTTTTAATGTTTGTTTATTTTTGAGAGAGACAGAGACAGAATGCAAGTGGGTTGGGGCAGAGAGAGAGGGAGACACAGGATCCGAAGCAGGCTCCAGGCTCCGAGCTGTCAGCACAGAGCCTGATGCGGAGCTCGAACTCACGAGCTGCGAGATCATGACCTGAGCCGAAATCGGATGCTCAGCTAATTGAGCCACCCAGGCGCCCCTCTCCAGTTAGACTTCTAAGGTAGAAGAAAGCTATACAAAAGAATGAGCAAATTATAGCTGACAGAGAATAGCAAAAGACCATTTATAGGACCAAACTTCTTATTAAATGATTTTAAAATATGAGAAATGACTAGTTTTTTTCAGATATTATAACACCACTCTAAAGTAAAATAAGTGAAATACTTGGTTTTTTCTACTTATTTACTATTTTTGTCCCATTTATTAGTTGGCTCAATATTAAGGACATTATGCACCAGACATTATATTATGTGTTGAGTATACTGAAAATCTTATAAGTACAATTAAATATATATATATATATATATATATATATATATATATATGATGTATGCAAAATTTTAGATATATAAAATATATATCATTTGTTTTACATATATATATAGTTTATATATAGAATATGTATCATTTCAAATTTGTTATCAAAAATGATGTCATATAAAATAAGGAATATAAACAGATACAGATGAAGAGTCTCACCAGAATCAGAGGAATCTGCTCACATCCACTATCCACCTTTCCTTTTGAAGTTCATTAGTGATGCACCGTCCAAATAACATTATCAACTACAATTTGGCTTAAGAATATATTAGGTTTCTATTGCATATACTGAGAGTATAAAATATAAAATACTGAGAGTGTGAAATATTTCTAAAGTAAGAAAAAAATGTATATATATATGTATATATATGTAATTCAATACCTATATTAAATTATATATCAAATGAAGTCTTGTATCCAATAAAAAGTAGCTTCTATGATAATATTTAGGCTAAAGGCTCTGCATTGGGTTTTGTAGAAATGATGTGAAATATATTTCATGTAATAGAATGATTAGCATTTAGGCTCTGACAGTGGCAGAAAGCTAGAGGGAAAGAACAAGAGAAAGAGTATAACGGACAAAGCTTTGCTGGAAGTCAAACCACCAATTTATATCTCAAAGCTGACGCGTTTCCCCTTTTTGGTTTGCCGTCATTTAAGCTTTCAGATGCACCTTGCCCATGGCTAGGTTATTTTCAAAGATTAAAATGCTAAACTGGAAATTAAATGCAACTTAATTCCCAATTTAAATTTCCATTATTTTTGAAAAGTAAGAGATTAAAAGAATTGTGTAATTGCCGTTCTGGCGGAGGAAGTAATGCTGGGAAAGGTAGAACGTGCACGTTGTGGGGAGCATTTAGCTTATTGGAGGAGAGAGGAACCTAAGCTATCATTATTTCGAAACTGGTCTGGAAATCTACCTTCAAATGGAAAATACACTATGTTGTTAGTAATTTCCTTGTCATTTTGCTGTCTCCTTTTCTGTTATAACATAAATTCTGAATTCTTTATTCCAGTTGAGATCTGCCCCCTAGTTATTGTATTAGCTCCTCTAAAGTTAATCAAGAAATAATAAGCTACCCAATATTCCAGATGTCAAAGCAATTATTTTTAGGGTTAAATATTAAACTCTTGACCCTTGGAAGTCAGTAAAATTCCATGTTGTTAATAAAGAAACCTATGCTCAAGTAATAATAAATCTGCTCTCTGAAGCAACTCTAACAAACACGTTTCAAATTTGGTTTATAAAATGCCGAGTCCAGACAACAGGATTTTCCATTTTCCAGTTAATTATCTGAACAGACTGAGCAAGAAGTAAGACTACATCTAATAAAAACGTCCATGGAAGCTCAGCTACGGTTTCCATGTGGCCTTGCTGGGTAACTCATAATGCCTACCATGAAAATTGCCCAGATAAGGAAGATCTTTTTCTTGTTAGACAGCAGCGTTCCTTGACCATGTTTTCCTTCCAGCACATCAAACGTATGCCCTTAACATTCAAGATAAACTTCCCTGAGTGTATCTTTGCACCGTGGACTAGAGCTTACATGAAATAGTACGGGTCAGAGGCAATTTCCAACGCACTGCTCACTCTCATAAATGCATAATACAAATGAGACTGGTGTTATTGTTTGAATCTGTTTCAATTTATAGATGATGAAACCCTTTGCAAAGACCTGTGCTTTAAATATAATAAGTAGCAAACGATTCGTGATATACTGCACACGTTGTGATGATAGAAATCCATCATCCTGATATTTGGATCTCACAAGTCTCATTGGTGCTTCCACAGATCCCCAACTGCTTCTTCAAGAAGGTTCCAGCTCAGTCTGAATGTAGTCTCACAGCCCACCTCTTTGTAAGACTGAGAAGGTCTTCATCTGGGCCCTATTACGTATCACCTTTTAAATTTTCCTAGTGGTATGTTCATAACCACCACTTACCAGTATCCAAAGCGTGTCTGTCTTTTTCAAATAGAGCTCTATCATCATAAATTAGAGCTTCAAATTGTCTGCTATCTTAGTCCTATCAAAAACCTGCCTGCAGTGCTATTTCAGTGTGACTCTGTAACCAAATCATCAGTTTTAAGGAGCTGCTGACCCTACAGCTTTGTGATTGTGTAACTCCAAGGACCTGCTATACATTTTTACCTTTGGAAAATCTAGAAAGTGTTCTTGTACTGGAAAGCCATGTGCTTGAGCCATATCACCTTGCCTTCCCCAGAATAAAATATTGGGAGTTCTATTTTAATATTAAGTACTCAGACTCCATCGGAGATCAATTCAGAAAATCATTGAAAATCACTTTTCATATTTGAGGTGTGTTTCTCAAAGTCCTATCACTTCAGGTGGTCACTATTATTAGGGCATACTCTCATGGGGCACATGCCTTTCAGAATGTAACACCAACACAAATTTTGTGGCTTTTGAATGATGGTGTTTATTATTTCGTGTAGGGTTAGTTCCTTCTTAGACTCAGCCACTGAAGTGGACATCTGTCATCAACTCCTGAATCTTGCTTAAGGTAATAGATTTAATAAATGTGAAAATTCTTTTTTTAATGTTTATTTATTTCTGAGACAGAGAGAGACAGAGCGTGAGCGGGGGAGGGGCAGAGAGAGAGGGAGACAGAGAATCCGAAGCAGGCTCCAGGCTCCGAGCTGGCAGCACAGAGCCCGACACGGGGCTCCAACTCACAAACCGTGAGATCATTAACTGAGCCAAAGTCGGTCTCTCAACCGACTGAGCCACCCAGGCGTCCCTTTAAATGTGAAAATTCTTTTGGCTGAGTGACGTTAACTTAATACAGGTAAAAGTTACCTTTGGTTCACGGGACATTTTATGTCAAAACACCCTTGTCAGAACTCAGATCATTACTTTGGCCTTTGTTTCTACTACCGAAGTGTTAAAAACAATTTCTCCCAAAAAAGTTTGATACCTAGGAGGACATTTCTGCTTTACTCTTTTTTTTCCCCTCTCATGACAACCTCCAAGATTATGAAAGAACTTTAAAAATAAAAAGGCCTTCTACAGTTGTTAGTGTCTGGCTTGTTTGGTGGTTCAAATGAATAAAGCTAAAACCATTCCGTGGATGGTGCCCAACACAGCCTGGAACCAAACAAAATGAAGCTATTCAGAATTATGTTTTAGAGTCACTGTAGGAGAGAGAGAAAGAGATAGAGAATTTTCATTGTATCAGATCTCCATTGGCATGGGATGGTTAAGGTATATGTAATCATTAGATTATAAAGGAACACATAATAGAACGTTTAACAATAGTTAGCGTCATTAATATATCTAATAACACTATTTTAATATATTTTAATATATTTAATTGATAGTTAACACTTTTAATATATTTCACAACACGTAAAAGTATTCACTGATATTAATTATAAAAACTGGTTTTGAGAGTTTTGGCCTGGAGAGAGTTCCACCCATAAGACAGATTTCCACATGCTTAGTACATATCTTTTTTTTTTTTATTTTTTTAAATGTGTATTTATTTTTGAGAGAGACAGAGACACAATGCAAGTGGGTTAGGGGCAGAGAGAGAGGGAGACACAGAATCCGAAACAGGTTCCAGGCTCCGAGCTGTCAGCACAGAGCCCAACACGGGGTCGAACTCACAAGCTGCGAGATCGTGACCTGAGCCGAAGTCGGACACTCAACCACCTGAGCCACCCAGGCGCCCCTGCTTAGTACATATCTTGACTTGGATTTCCTGAATGTCATATTGATTCAAAATATCTCAATCCCTTCCAGCATCCCACAAATTTGCTCTTCTTTCTGTATATCTTGTATTAGCTAATGGCTTCATCATTCTCCCAGTTACCAAGCTGAAAAAAAAACTGTAGTCATCATAAACTCCTATCCATTTTGCCTCTTTCTCATGCAGAACTGTACCCAGGTCCTATCACTTTGACCTCTGAAATGTTTCTCGAGGCGTTTATAATCTGGCAGTCATCTGCATTTTCAGTACTTTCTTTTATCATTCCACTATTTTAAATCGTTTCATTTTCAGTCATGCTACTATCATTTATCCAAATATTTACTTAGCCTCATCAGTAATCATCATCATTATTATTAATTAGAGCGAGCTGCTGAGGATATAAAAGTGAATATGACAGACATGATCCCAGCAGGGATGTCAGACTTTACACAAGTAATCAACTGTGATGAGTCTCTCTGAGGTGCGAGAGTAGAAGGGAGAGAGGGAGAGGGAGCAAGGAGTTGGGGGGAACCATTTGGGTTAGAGTTAGAAATCTGAATTAGTATCTGCATCAGAGAAAGCATCTCTGAAGAGGTGATATTTAAAGAGGGAATGGAAGCATAGGTAATAATTGGCCACACAAAAAAACATTGTGGGGGGTAGGGGAGAATTTTCCTTGCAGAGAGAATACCACACAGAAAGATCTAGAGGAGTGTTGCACTTAAAAGGACTGAAAGAGTGTGACAAGAGTTCTGTTTGGAAGGACGAGGGTCAAGAAATCAAGCTCAAGGGAAAGGGGGACCAGATCCTGGGGAATGTCAGATCCTGTTTGAGAGATTTTTCTTTGCTCTTTGAGATTTGGGAAATCATTAAGGAGTGATCAGCAGGACAGAGTCATGATGTGAACTGTGATTCAGACTTCTTTTGCTAAACAGTGGGAAATGGTTCAGAGAGAAGCAACTATGAAGAAGAAAAGAGGCTATTACTGTAATCTTTGCACGAAGTGATGATGATCTTGACTAAGAGGGCGCTAATGAGGGTGCAAAGAAGAAGACAAGTCTGAGAAAAATGCCAGAGGTAGAATTGACAAGGGTTGGTGTTAGATTGAATGATTATAGGGTAGAATCTAAGGAAACGCTCATCTGTGATTCCCAGTTTCTGACTTCATTTCCTTCCATTTGTGGAAATATTAAAGTAAGTGCTATGTGGGGTGAAATAATAATTGATTAATTCCTAACAAGGTGAAAGGAGCAGATCTGGAGAGAAAGAGGCAGTGAGTTTGTTTTGGATGTGTTCGTTTTGAGATATCTGTGAGATTTCTAAGTGAGGGGTTGAGTAGGCGCTTAGAACAATGAATGTCTGGAACGAACTGTATGTCTCCCCTAAGCATGTCACACAGCTTCATATCAGAGCACTTGTGACGAGAATCTGCCTGGAGGCTTCATTCCTCACCTCTTTTTCTATACTTAGCTAAGATGTCACCTAAAGTAATTCTTGTCTCTCTCCCATCCCCTAGTTTGCTGGTATGATTAATTTTTTTCTTTGTGCCAAAATACTTGTTTTGTTAACCTGATGGACACCTCCTCAAGTGGTACAGTTGCATGATGTGTATGTGACCATTTCGCTCACCATGCTAGGAGCACCTTGAGGGCAGAAAAAAAAATGTTTTCATCCTTTGTGTCCATGCTTAGTACCACATTTGGACCAGCGTAGATCTAGCTTTCTAAAATGAATGTCTTCAATTATGTATCGAGTGCCCATTGTATTCCAAGCAATGTTCTGCACACTATAATACAAGAGAGAATAGGTCTATGCTCTCATAAGCTAAGGTTCTAGTAAGCTGAGTTGGAGGCACATTGAGAGACCAAAACAAAAAAGGTCAAAGTGGTAAATGCTATGCAGAGAATTAAAGAGAGTTAGAAAGACTTGAAAGTAGTTTTAAAATGTAACTAAAGAGATGATTTCTAGTAAGATATGATTGACAATAAAGACTCGTCCAAGTAACATTCTGGGGGCAGAGCATTCCAGGCACAGGGGATAGCTGGCGCACAGGTTCTACAAATGAATCAGCTCTATATGTTGAGTGAGGATCAAGAGAACCAGGGCGCCTATAAATTTGTTAGGGAGATGGTGAGTTATATATTCCCTTGTTTTTGAAGCACATCATCTCCTATATCAGTTGAGTTTCTTCTTAGCCTCATCTTATAGGCACGGTAGTTGTGGTAAATCCCTTAATTAGCTCAGGAGATTTACCTAAAGGAGACGTTTGTTCACACCACATAGCCATCCAATAGAAGCACATGATGAGAATGAAAGAAATGAATTTTATTTGTGAAAAGCAAGGGCTGTAGCAGTAGTCGTAGCAACATCAAATTCCAAGGCACATAAGAGTAACCTTTAAGGAAGATTTAAAGGCCAGAAAATAGCCTAGGATCCATGAAGATAGATTTGCTTGAGGTTATAGGTTTAAGCATATATCTTCCTGAGTTTATATGAGTTTAAGTTTATATTGGCCAATTTTATTTGCTTGTTTATTTGTTTCCAACATGTCTTGTCCTAGGGCCAAATGTTTCCCTAGAGAATAACCATTCCGACTATGCCAGTTGCTATATTTTTATGCAACCTTCAACTCCTCATACTGAAGTGCCTCCAGAATAGAAAATAAATCTTTTCAAAATTTCAAAAGAGGCTTTCCATGTATTCCCCCTAAAAGTACCAGGCAGACGTATTTCTAGGTTCCTAACATATTGCATGTTGCCAGGAAGTATATTCCAACCTTCACAAGTTATTCATGTAACCATGCACACTTACTGGTATGCTTCTGCTCTCATTGCTTCTTGGAAGCTAAGTGCCTTCCGGGAAAAAAAAAAAAAAAAGAAATCTATGGAAGAAGAAAAGTAATTTTACTTTTAAAATAAGATATATGTGAACCATTGCTTTGTTTTGTTTTTAATTTACCATAGCTTACAAAGGTACCATCACATTAGAGCAGGGGTCAGGAAACTTTTTCTGTAAAGAGTCAGATAGTAAATATTTTAGGTTTTGTAGGCTATAAGGTCTCTGGTGCAACTGCTCAGTTCTGCCCTTGTAACGTGGGAGCCATCATAGACGATGCATAAATGAAAGTGTGTGGCTGGGTTCTAATAAAAATGTATTTACAGAAAGAGGCAGGGGGCCACATTTGGCTTGAGGGCTGTAGTTTGCAGACTCCTGGTTTAGAGCTAGCAATTTGTCACCAGGCATCAACTGTTTGGGGAAGCCTGTAATTAGGGACTATAATACCTAAAAGATTTATCTCTTCCTTTTTCTCTCTCCTTTTCTGGTTATGAGAGATAAGGGCTAGAAATGTGGTTAATGATAAGGTCCAATCAGTGCAATTACAGTGGTTAGCAACCCAGTTGGCAGCCTGTTGGCCAGTCTTATTTAATCTCTGGCAACTTCATTTCCACAGGCCATATTCGTATGTTTGCAATGTCTTTTTTTCTGGCAAGGGAATTATAAATTATAATCATGTGGGATCACCTTGTATTTACAAACTTGGTGTTTAATCAACTCAGGCATCAATTTTCTAGTATGTATGAAGTAACATCTTTTCTCTAAATGCAGACTCTTGCAGCCTTTTCTCCTGTGCACTTTTTCTATGACAATTAACGATGAATTTATTTCACGTGCTGTCATTTATTTCTGCATTTATTTCTGTGTACCTTGAACACGTGAATACAAAGCAGTGTTGTGACATGTATTTTGCCTTAGTCACACATGGTGTTTTCTGGTACTTCATAAAAATAAAATAAAATAGTCTAGTAACATGTTGAATACACAATAATCAAATAACAGAAGAATCTAAGTCGTCAATCTTCCTTTTAAAAACGCACTTTCTTAAAGCATATACATAAACATTCAGAATTGTATTTAGAAGAAAAAGTGTCCTTAGGATTAAAATATTTTAATTGATTAGTATATGAAGTGCTTCTACAGGAAACATCAGAAATCTGGAGACAGACCATTATTTGCTTAGTAACTATTGCCTCAATAAAAACACCTCTGGGATTTTTCAGGAATATTTGATTATTACTTCATGTGTGAATGGGACCTGTCTCTCCTGGAATACCGCTGTGCTCATAAAGAGTGTCTTTTTTCTCCATTGATTCCCCTCCTTCTTTTTCAGTAGGTCACACGAATAGTGTACCCTCTAAATCCACAGATTGCTAAAAATGTGAAAGTATCTGATTTGTATGGATATACCAGATATGTATATATATATATATATAGATATATCACACATAGTGTGAGTTCACACATATGTATATGGCTTCAACTGTCAGGTACCTCATGTTCAAAAGAAATGTAATGCTTATTATATTTTGCTACTTATATTTCTATACAATATGAATAACATAAATATTTTCAACCAAATGCCTTAAAAATTTGAATGAATTTATCATATGACCTATGATTTTTTCCATTTCTTTCTCTTTTTTTTTTTTTGCATATCATTATGAACAATGATCTGAAAAAAAAAGGGGAGTGGGAGGGGGAAAGCTTTCCCAGATTAGCAAAGGATTATTGAGTTTAGAATGAACAAAGTCTACAAATCATTCAGGGAAATTCAGCCCTTTTGTTTTATGTTGTCTTATTTCTGGAACCATCCAGTTCCCTGAGATGAATAATCAGCCATCTATTTGATAAACCTCTAAATTAGGCTCAAACTCTAGTAGTCTATTGAACTTTCGTGTCCGCCTTCTGTTTTAGTAATCCCATCTGTATTTCTGTATATGAGTTATAGACACATTGGGTTAATTATGTTGTCCTCCATTTTGAGGGAAAGAATACTTTTTATGACATTAATAAGAATTTGATTTTCTCCTTTAATTAGCCACTCTTCATTTTGATGGAGTTACAGTGATAAGGTGAATATTACACTGAAAGCATAATATCTTGTATATTATTAGATGATTATTGAATGTATTAACAATAAAAATTAATTTTAAAATATAAGACCAGCATGTTAAATATAAGCTGTGCACATGTGTTTCAAGCAAAAATGTACACACTTATTTGTCCATTTACACAAATTATCTTATATGGTAACTTTGAATATGAGTATCTACCTTCACATATTTTCTTTCTTTCTTAGATGAGATTGGTGTTTGCTTTTCTGTAGCTGCAACAAAGAACACAAAGATAATTCTTAGCGCAGTTTCACTGAAACTCACTGTTATTCTGATCCAACAAAGTGTAAATAAGTGTGTGACTTAATGATCCTTTTAAATCCTGCCACTAACATTAAGCAAGGACAAAGACAATAAAAATAAAATTAGGAGTAGAAACATTAAAAGAGAAAGGATTAATAAATACAAAATAAGGGATAGGATTTCATTATCCATTGTTGAGAAGATATTAGTGCTTAGGGAAAAAATTGCCTGATCATAGTGTGCGGTGGTAATAAAGAACTGTTAGTGGGTCACTTTTTGGGATGATCCTTGAGAGTCACATGTCAGAGATGAATCACAGGGTTCTACGGTGGAAACCAAGACTACAGTGTATGTTAACTAACTTGAACTGAAAAAAAGAAAGAGTTTAGTCAAGAATGTAAACCACAAAAAAATTAACAAACTTAAAAAAAAGGAAAGGAAAAGAAAAAACTATTAGTGGGTACTTTTTCCCCTTAAAACTTTCCTTCTCTGATTAATGTTTAATTTCACTTACTTTAATATATAAGGCATCACAATATAAGAAGTATTTCAAGGGCCCTGTGATAGTTAATCAAGTGAAAACATATTGCAGATTAGCTGAGCGGTATGAAATATTTATTAATTTTGGGAAAAGTAGATCAAGGTTCACAGTTATTTTCATATGAATGCATGTTTTCATTCATTAATTGGAATACACTTTGACCGTTTACCAATATGGCTAGTTTTTATGTAGGTAGATACAGATATATGTCACCCTTTGATCATATTCCAATTTTATTTTGAAGGATAACAGGTATAAATACAGTCTGAGGGAGTATATGAGAGTCTAGTCAGGAAAACAGTTGCTCTAACCTAATACAACAGTTCCAACCACAGGTGATTCTGCTCAGGGGACACAGACATTGTTGTCAGTCACAACAGCAGAGATGTTACCAGCATTTAATAGGTAGGGGCAGAGATGTTAAGCACCATACAAGACACACAACAGTCTCCCATAGCAAATAATTATCTATGTCAACATATCAATAATGATGAGGTTGAGAAACCCTGATCTAGTACAAGAAATTTAATATGAGGAACTAGTTACAAAAAATGTTGAGGCATTTAAAAAGGCCAATGAGGGATTGTGAGGCAGTCCAGAGATTAGCATCTATGGGAAGCAATTGCCACTTCTAGGATTTTAGAACCAAGAGAATAGGGGCTATTACCAAGGCCCAAGAGCCAGACCAACTGGGGCTACAGCCGAATTGAGAATGGATGTTGCTGATTAGAAGTTGGAATCAAAGAGGGAGCGTCTTTCCTGTACACACTGGAATCGCACGGAGTATGCCACCCATGTTGGAATCACTACCAGAAGTAGAGAGAACTGGAAGTAATACCCTTGTTTCTCTCTTCTTCCTAACTGCCAATCTTTTATCAGTGCTTCCCATTGGCCATAAACAGTAGGAAGCTAATTGACAAGGGATTTGGGGGAAATGTAGGCTGCAAAGGACATGGGAGGAATTGGATTTGAGAGCAAATAGAAAAATGATCAACACAAGGAATAGGAGACACATAACTTTCTAATTTTATTATTCCAGCATTCATGGCGTTTTTATACCCCTATTTTTTCTTACTGGGAAATATGAAAATATATCAAAAGTAACAGGTGTAGTAGAGTTACAGTATGCATACTAATTGATATTAACTCTCAGAGGAAACTAGGAAAAAAAGAAGGAACTTGCTAAAGGAGAGAGTGTGGGGATAGCATTAAAAAAACTATTATCACACCTATTGCAACTAAATCCTTTGGTTGATGAATTTTCATTCCTATCTTTCTTTCAAAATTGAGAAGATAGCGTGTGACTTTTTCTTTGTTGCCATTGTATTGATGTCAAAAATAAAGAATATGCATATCCTAAGGGGAAAAAATGAGTGGAAACAAAAAAAAAGAAACACCATGGAATGAACAAATATTACAACACTCTTATCTCAATTAAAACTGAAAATGTCATCCATCTTTTCTCCAAATAGAAATTAGGTGACTGAGGTATTAGAACTTTCACTTCCAGAACTCTAGAAGGCAACCAGAGAGGGCAACTCTAGAGAGGGGCCAGATGGCATGGGGTTGTGGAAAGATGGACCTATGTAGAGACCACATTTATAATTATTGTAAAAACTTTTACTTCCATGGGCGCCTGGGTCACTCAGTCAATTTAGCATCTAACTCTTGATTTCGGCTCCTGTCATGATCCCAAGTTTGTGGGATTGAGTCCCGCGTTGGGCTCTATGTGGAGACCGGAGCATACTTAAGATTCTCTCTCTCTCTGTCTCTCTCTCTCTGTGTCTCTGTCTCTGTCTCTCTCCCTCTCCCTCCCTCCCTCCCTCCTCTCTTCCTCTGCCCCCTCCCCAACTTGTGCACTCTCTCTGTCTAAAATTAAAAATAAAAACATTTTCCAACATCACCCAAACCTACTACAGCCTTTGTTTTCAGATCGTCAGTATTTTATTGGTTCACCAGCATCACTTTATATATGGATACATAGGAACTTCCTCTTATGTTTTACTTAATCAATGTGATGGAAACCAGATTGATTAAATCAGAATACTTATATACAAACCAAAATTAAGACTTTAACTCTGTATATGAATCATCATGTGAAAACAGGGGCCATGTCTCCAATCCCAGTCTCAATGTCTTATGGAAATCCAAGAGGAGAGTAAGAATGGTTCAGAGAAACTATTATAGTTAATGGTTAAACAATGCAGTTTGCTTATTATGTTACTCACAGGCTAGTGTTTGTTTGTTTGTTTTTTAATGGTTGTTACTTAAGCAAAGTTATCTGGGGAATTCCTTAGTTTCATTAACATACATCCCATAGTTACTAGCAAAGGGAAGATAAGCCCGGACAAATAAGAAGTATTTACCAAATAAACCAACTGGCCTCATGAAGCCATGACACCCATGCACTTAGGGTGTTTATGAGTCAAGATAGAAAAGATGTGAGTAGATGATGAATAAAAATATACATCCTTTTATTGCTTTCCTTTGGTTCTCACAGTAAGCTATTTGTTGGGAGACTATGAGAACTCTTTGTTCTTCAGTACCTCAAGGGATGCATCCATAATACAAAGTATGTGTGGTGATGAGCAATATGTATAATGCAAGATTATAGAGATCAATTAACTGCCCTTGTGTAAGCAGTCATTTCTAAACAAGACCCTAAAATCATTAACTATAATGAAGTTCAATCATATGGTCTACTTTTAACAAATCCATATCAACTTAAGGGGATTGACCACCTCATAGCTATACCGCAATAGAGGAAGATTATGTCTTTCTTGGTACTATGGCAACTTATGAAGTTGTCCAATAGTCTAGTACATCTTAGGGCAAAGGTATACTTTTTTCTCCATACACGAACCTGGAAGATTAATATCTAGGAACTAAAAGAGGATAAATTCACTCAGCATAACAAAGGACAGATCATCCAGTCAATTCAAAGCAGGCGCAAATTACACAGGCAGTCTATTTGACTCACCAGCTCCTTAAAGCAGAGAGAAAAAAGAAAGGAGTAGGGTCATATGGACAGAAGAGCTATGACTTGGGAAAATTTTGCAAAAGCTGATTATGTTTTGTGTAGTTTATGTGGGCCTGGTAATTTTTGAAAGTTATTTACAAGACCAGGGTAAGTGATAGTGACATGTGCAAGCATGAGAAGACTTCAAGGGAAGACTTACTAGTTCAAAGAGGTGATAAAGAGGAGTGGGACCAATTATTTTCACTAGCCATCAAAGCAGGAAAATAATCAGCTTGAGCTCAGCAGGGAAAATTTAGGTTAAATATTAAGCAACAGTTTGTTATATATCCCAACTGTTTTCTTAGAGTCACTTCCATAATTTCCTACTTTCCCTTGGGGGATTTAGATTTTTTTTAACTATAATTGGTCAAGGCTTGATTTTATGTCAGTCTTTTAAAGTTATTTTAGAGACTATTAAAAATGGCTTAAACTCTCCCAAGAAGATTGGTTATTCTTCGCATTTGTTGCTAGAAGATGAGGTCAAGAGTCCAATGATAAGTCTGAAAGCAATATATTAATGTGTATGTGGCCATGAGGAGGTAGGACCATTGCCCAGAATTCCAGAGATCGAGATGGTATGTGCTGTTCTAGAATTAAGAAGGATTTATTTCAGTTGTCAGCAATCTAGCTTGGGAGACTGCAAATCAAGTAAGGCTTCTTCCTCAGGAATGGGCCATGGACAAATGGCTCCTTGAGAGACATGGATCATCAGGGCAGACCAAATGATCATTCTGATGGACAATTTTGTAGGGCTCCGCATATGTTCATCACTGGGCCAATAGGATCTTCAGAGATGGGACAGGTCCCAGCCTTCAGGTAGGACTTACATACTAAAGTCAAAGGCAGGTTTATCTTCTTTAATCCTCAGAACAATCCTAGAAGGCAGCCTTAATTATTATATGCAAGTTACAGTTGAGGAAATTCAGGCTTCAACAGGTTAAGAAACTGGACGAAGATAGCAAAGGTGGTTAAGTGTCAGAGTGAGAATTTGATGCCCAGGTTTTATTCCCAGATTTTAAAGCCTACACTTCCATCCACACATGGCATTGTCTTTCTATTGTAAATGTATCACTAAACCCCTTTCACATTGAAGCACTTGAACTTTTTCCCAGTATGCAGAATCAGACCAGCATCATTTGTGCAATATTTTAGCTCATTTATGGATAAAATATTATCTTGTGGGCTAACTTATGAAGTCTAACCACGTTGGATTCCTTTGGTTAGGGACAGGCTTGATTCCAGGGGATGGGAATGCACAGGTAGGGGTGAAGTGAACCCAGCCAGAAAGGTTAGAGAGCATCTAGCAGATCATTAAACAGCTGCCTTTCAAATGTGCAGAACACAACCCATTCGTAAGCTGGGGACTGCCTATATTGATTCTTCCCAGGGAAGTTACTTATTTTTATACATGTGTGCTGTGTTCTATCCATAATACAGTTGGACATGGTAAAACTCAAGTGTGTTATAAAAAGAAAAACAGCTGCTACTAATAATGCTGTTTGTTTTTCTTTGTATCATGGAAGCGGTAAGAACCAGTTTTCTTTCTCTTTTCCCGGGTGTTTTTTAAATAGTGTCAAAGAATGTGAATTATTTTGTCACAGTGAAAAGCAAAGACCAGAACTTTCCTGTTATGCAATTTTGCATGACTGTTCCTTCTGGTGGCTTTACACATTCCCTCATTTACCCATTTATCAAATACTTAGTTGGTGTCTTCTATGTGCCAGGTATTGCTTTAGGTACAGGGATAACATAAAAAAAGCAGGCCAAACTCCTCTGTTTAAGGAGCTCATATACTAGTGGGGAAGTTAGAAAAAGTGTGAAATAAATAAATAGGTACTGTGCCAAATGACAGTGTTAAGAGGAGAACTAGGGTAAGGGGGACAGAGAACAAGTAACAGGAAGACCACTGTGAGGTGATATTTGAGCAGAAATGTCAAGGAAGTGGAGGCATTGGCCCTTCATGAATGTGACAAAGAACATTTCAAGTAGAGGAAACAGCAAATGCAAAGTCTTGAGGAATGGCATGTGTATAGTATTTTTAAGTGTTTTCATTTTGAAATGAATAATCACTGAAGTTGTAAAAATAGCTCAGAGGAGTCCAGAATACCCTGTACCCAGCTTTCCATAATGGTTGCAGCCTCCATAACTACAGTATAAAAACCAGAAAATTGACATTGGTACAATCTATAGGCCTTATTCTGATCTCACCAGTTTTTACGTGTACTCATTTGTGTGTGTTTCATGTTCATTCATAGCATTTACAGAGTCACGTAACCACCACCACTATCAAGATGTGGATCATTTCGTCGTCACAAAAGAACTTTCTTGAGCTACTCCTTTATGGTCGTATCCATCCAGGCCCCTAATCCCCATCCCTCATCCCTGGCAACTACTAATCTGTTCTCCTTCTCTATAATTTTGACTTCTCAATAAATTTGTTTAAGTGGAATCATCATTTAGGGAGAGAAGTAAGATGAATTGACTCAGGCTTTGATAGATCACTCTAGCTGCTGGTAGAAAACAGACGATAGAGTAACTAACGAGGAAACAAGGGGCCATGGCAATAATTCAAGTGAGAAATAATGGTGGTTCTAAACCAGGATATTTCCAGGGTAGATGAGAAGTAGATAAGTTCTGGATGTCTTTGGAAGGTAGCACTGCCAGGATTTTCTGGTAAGTTGGGTGTGCATGTAACAAAAGAGAGAGGAGTCCAGGATGACTGGAGAATGGAGAAAATGAGAGAAATATTAGATTAGATAGTAGAGACTTGGAGGTAGAAACAAGAGTTTGGGTTTTCATTTGTTCGAAAGCTTGTTAGACATCACAGTCAAGTAAAAAAAAAAAAATAAGTGTAGTTGCATATAAGTCTGGGATTCAGGGAAGCAGAATGGGCTGGAGATAAATGCTTAAGAGTCGTCTGTGTGGAGACACTGTTCACAGGCATGCCACCTTGGAGTACATAGCTGTTTTGGCAGGGTTTTCATGACAGTTCATATTGCTTCATATCCATAGCAGCCTTTAAAGTGATTTGGGCCAGCAGTTTAAAAACTGTTACTTGACCGTGTTGTTCTGGAGACTCAGCATCAGTGATCACGTGGAAAAGGCACATTTTGGGAGTCCTTGCTACAGCAAGAATACTAGGATGCACTATTTTTCCTCCATGTTCATGTCTGTAGGGGATCATGCGTGTTTAATGGGCACAGTTCCCTGGTCACGTTCACGTGTTTAATGACAGAAAGCCCTGGTCACAATCTGGCGCTTCTATATGGGAAGCTGAGGAAGGTCTCCAGCTGAGAAGCCAGTGGCAATGGGAATACAACCCACACCCCGGGCTAAAGTTCACCTCTTTTCCCCTTGCTGTTCTTTCTTAGCACCTTTTTTTTCTCCTTTTTTCAAGACCCTCATTCAACTGGGCTTTGAATTTTCACGCTGTAGCCTATAGTCCCTAGGAAGTGAATTTACTTCACTTGACCTGAGTGTCCTCATCTGTAAAATGGATGGTTTGATGATGTCTTTAGTCCTAACATTCAGTGGTTCTGAGAGTTTGAGCCCCCTGTCTTGTTGAATGTTAGTTTTACCTTTAACCAACCCTTCCTTCTTTTGCTCTGCCTTTCACATACTTCAGAGAGTATGATGCACATCCTCTTTACCTCAGGGTTTATTCTTTCTAACTGCCTTCCCAATTCAATTAACTTACCCGGTCAAAAATATTAGTGGCTATTTTGACTTAGGTAAATTTGCAATTTATCAAGGTCTTTAATAACACAGAATAGACTGGTAAAAGAAAATAATATTTATTTGAATACCTTAAGTGCCAGGTACTACATACATTTTAATGTATTGAATCCTCCAATAAACTCTGTAAGGTAGATACTATTATCAATCCTGTTATGTAAATGAAAGAACCAAGTGTGAACAAAGCCTAAAGTTTCATACAAAGGTCTGCAGCTGATGAGTATTAAAGGCAGGATTTGAGCCCTTGTCTGGTTGTTTCCAGAGCCACAGTTTTTTGTTTTGTTTTTGTTTTTCATTATCACATCCTGTCGTCCAGAACGAGTAATGCAGGAATCATGAACACAGTGGCCTGTGATGGAAGGAGTCACAGTCAGCAAGAAGGCAGAACATTGCAGCCTTGTTCCACTCCAGTCAAGGTTAACTTCTCCCGGGGAAGTCCTTATGGATCTCTGTTCCCTCAGGGAATCTTCCAGAGTCCATGATATAGGATCTCCCTTAAACTATATGAGACTACGAGAATACCCTTGATGGGTCTTAGGGTAACACCTAGCCATTGGGAGTCAGACTCCTCCCGAGCTGAATTCAGTGTTCCTGCAGCTACCAAGGAACTGAATCAGGGATATATGATGGCTTTATATTGAGTTACAGTGGTCACTTTTCCCTATAATGACTTCAGCCTAATAGATCACAGGCAGTCAAAGCAACCGAGAATAGCTAAAGTATAACTGAGAACTCATTGCCCACTGACCTTCAGTATGTTTGCACATAAGAGGCAACCATAAAACATGCATGAAACAGAGTAGCTAGCTTTCCAGAGCCCCTAACACCAAGTCTGTATGAGTTCTGATAAGGCATTGACTATTATTAAAATGGCAGACTCCACATACTTAGAATTTATTGTTTTCCTTTCAGTCACCAAACTGGTGACAATCCTCTGCATATGTTAAGCTATATATATATATATATATATATATATATATATATATATATATATATATTGCTGATCTTATCATCTCTAATATTAAAGTTTACATTTGCAAGCCGTACATCTCATATTGTTCATTTTAAAAACCGATACTGATTGGTATCTTATACTACAACTTGTACCATGGGTCAGGTTCCAATACAGCAAGTATCACTGCAATAAAAATTCTCTTAACACTACATCAACAAAACCTTTCATGTTTAAGTAACCAGCCTGATAGTGTGAAACATTTCTGAGCAAAGCATGCTAGGAAATTCTCAACAAGTATTTGGCCTGGCTGAGAAAACTTTACTGTATTAAGAACATAGCCATCAGTGTAGGATTGTTTCTAAATCAAGCTTCAGAAGTCAAATCAGCATTGTCATATAATGACCATTTGTCGAATGCGTATTGAATGAAGAGATTCATATAATCTACCCTAGATTGTGTTGAAGTTCGGTGTGTGGCATATAGATCCTGAAGGAATGAATGGGCACAGAGTAATTTTTTCTGAAATGCAAATTCAGTGGGGTCACCTCCTTGCTAAAAATCTTTTGATTAGTTTTCCATAGCCTCCAGAATATTATTTACAGCAGTGCTTTTCAAACTTTGATATATAAAACAATCACCTGGGGATCCTTTAAAAAAGCAGATTCTGATTCAGCAGGTCTGCGGTAGGACCCAAGCTTGTGCATTTCCAATAAGTGCCCAGATTATAGCAGTGCTGCTGTCTGCAGACCACACCTAGAGTAGCCATGGCAAAAGCTACTTAACATGGCATGAAAAACTGTTCTTTTATGATTGGACCCTAAGTCTCACTTTTGGTTTTTGCTTCAATTGTGCATTTCCCTGAAAATGCCAATATCTTGTAATGTCTATCTTGATGCTGGGTTTCCCCCCAATTCTAGACCTGGGTGACCCCTACCTCCCTCAAGTCTTAGCCCAGACATCATACCCACAAAAAGATTTTCCCTGGGTTAATGTCACTCCCATATGCTTCTAGTGTAGTACTGGGACCGAAGCCTATCACAGGCCTGATCACAGGCAATGGTGGCACCAGTGATGCCATCAAGATGCCTGGATGAGGAGATGAATGAGGGTCAGAGGACTTGCAAAAGTACGTTTGCAGAGAAAAATGCACTGTTTCTACTTAAATTGTATACTTATTTGGGATGACTAATGAAGAGGCGAAAGTCTCTGAATCTACCCCTTGGCACCACTTCTTTCTTATCTCCTTTTGACTCACATGTCTGTTTCTTCCATATGTGGAATGCCAGCTCCCCATGTATAACCAATAAAATCTGTTCCTAAGACAGAGCTGAGTTTATTGCTTACCATGGTAAAGGAAGACCACCAACTTGATAGAGCTTGGTAGTGACTCAACAGAGGAAAGTTGGATTTTATTGAGAATTTGCAGTTTAGTTCAAGGCGGATCATTCAATATGGGGCCATAATTAGGACTGGGTTAGGATCATGATATTACAACTTAGGTTTAGGTGGAAACACCATGGCAAGGATTTTGAGGCAAGAGATTTAGAGAGTGTTATGGTGTGAACTCTCTATTGATGCTTTTTACTGAAGAGTTGATGGGACTTTGGGCAAGTTACAGTAATGAACAGTCAAGTTGCTTGCTTAGGCAAGAGTCTGCTGGAATAGAGGAGTTTTGTTTTGTTGTTGTTGTTGTTGTTGTTTGTTTGTTTTTTGGGGTTTTTTTGAAAGTTTATTTCTGTGTGAGAGAGAACATAAGCAGGGGAGGGGCAGAGAGAGAGAGGGACACAGAATCTGAAGTAGGCTCCAGGTGCTGAGCTGTCAACACAGAGCCCGAGGTGGGGCTTGAACTCACGAACCGTGAGATCATGACCTGAGCCAAAGTTGGACGCTTAATCAACTGAGCCACCCAGCCACCCCTAGAGGAGTTATGCTGATGAAGACAGTGAGATAGTAAGTCATGTTAATGTTGTCTGAGTAAGCTGTCTGAGTATAAGTGGTAGGCAGCTTTGGTTCCCCATTGCCCAAGCTTTTTGTAATGTAGTTGATTTGGGCTCTGGAATAAATTGAGAGCTTCCTAGGGTTGCGACAATGTCTTTATAATCTCTGAAATATCTATGTACTGCACAGAACCTGCCATAGAATAAGCATCCAATAATTGTTGGTTGGGCAGATGCTGTCGTAGAGTATGCAGTAAATAAAAACGGCAAGATGACACAAGTTTACTATCATTTAGAAGAATAGCATTGTGTTGCATTGGTATTTGCTACTCAGTATGGGGTCCACAGAGCAGCAGCATAAGTATTACTTGGGTACTTATTAGAAATGCAGTGTCTCAGGAGCCACCCCGGACCTAGTCCTAATTATGCAGATTATACGTTATTAAGACTATGCCCAGGTGATTTATATTACATTAAGTTTTTGGAGTATTGCTTTAATATCTGTTTAATCCTCACCTGATGAGGTATTATTAGTCCCATTCTCAGATGTGCGAGTTGAAGCTGGAAAGTTTAAATAACTTGTACAAGGTCAAACAGCTTATGGGTAACTGAGCCAGGATTTTTCCTAAGTCTTTTGCCTTCACTACAAACATCTCAGCTACTGCCCTAGAATGGGATTCACTATAGCAACTCAAGAAGAATAAATATACTAACAATCTAAATAATGATACACACTTGGATAAGTACATTTCTTTTCAATTCTAATTTCTCTTCCCTTTCAAGTCTCCTGATGCATAAAAATATGAACAGCAGGTATGAACAACTTTTAGGTGCTGTGCTTTGATCCTTTTGCCATTCAAGATGTTTGATTTGCATTCTGCAAAGCAGTCTGTGATAACCTCTCTGATGCAGACCACACCATTAGCAAAGGAGGGGCTGATCCACTTTCATTTGAGAGCTGAGTGGCTGTGAGTTGCTCAGAGGGAAAGGATGTCTATTTACATACTGTATTGATTATTTATAAATAAAAATCCCCCATTCTTTCTTCTGTCGTGAAATCTATAGTTAGGGAGTTAGAAGGAGGATCAGAACTGCATACATTTTCATCTGCCAAGCTGGATAACTAGCTTCAACATGATATAGATGGCACTGAAATAGCACCTCAAGTATCAGGCTTTATCAAATTTAATCTATCCATAAGGCAACTGCCAATGATATTTTAGAGAAGAAAAGTAGATTGAAAAGATAGATAACCCAAGTAGCAACTTCTGTAAAATCATAGGCCTATAATAGGTATCTGGGAGATATAAATATCAAGTGTATTTCTCCTTCATTTATCATTTATCTGCTCATTTGACAAGTATTTATTGAACACCTGTTATGGTCTAGATCTATGCAGTAAAGCTGCAGGTGTAAGTAGGTCTTCCTGAGAATATACATAACATCAGAACTGGGCGTTTTGTGTCTGTAAGCCGATGATTTCTTCAGAGGATATTTAGAGGTGGAGTAACAGGCAGCAAAGAATACACTAGTCAGTTGGGATACATAAACACTTCAGCGCCGCTTAGGTTACTAACTTCCTGTTTTGTTTTGGGTACACTTAATCACTGTTTACTAAACAAGCACATCGTAATCTGTAAATATTGTCGTGAATAGCACAGTAGAGCCCACCACATCAGGATGTCATCTACCAAATTAGGTGTCTTCCCCGGCTGTCCCAACTTGCACACGCCTGCACCTGCAGACAGGTGCTTGCCAGAGATTGCTTCCAGGTGTGTGTCTGTGGGAAGGCCCCTTTGATGCAGGGCTCTTTGGAACCTTTGTCTCTGGCGCCAGGAATTAACCTGGGAATTCCTTGCCAGTGTGGGTTTTGTCATAGAACAGTAACATGGTAAAGAAGGTGCCTCTGAATTTAGGGTCATTAAGAAGTTGTTGTAGATGTAGTAAAACTACCTCAAAGAATGGTATTCCTTTATTTAACCCATTGTGTAGTTGTAATGGAAGTTTGATGAACAGCTCCAGAGGGTTAATAAGTATACATCTGCACATGTAGAGCTGATTTCAAATACATATTATATCAATGAATTAAATAAAGCCTGATATTTCATGGACCATGAAAATGAACTATTATGAGAGATGTTCCCCCTGCTATTCAAAAGTAGAGCGTTCATACGCTTAAATGGCGTTGAGAAGTAATTACCATTTTGCAAAAGCAAAAATCCCCTTCAGTTGTCTTTCACTTAGTGAAAACAGGTACTAGTGTAGGTCTTTTGTAAAAGTAAAGTGACGTAAAGTGAATTTTCAGATGGGGGGGACATCTGTACTATAAATTGCTGCAGCAATAAGCAAATGCTGCATACGGCTTTCAATACACTTTTTAAATGTTGTATAATTGGATTCGCTTAAACCGGTTTTACTTTAATTACAGTATGGAAGTAATTCAGTGACTTCTAATTTGACTCCATTATCCATTCAATATCCAATATTTAACCAAATATTTATCAAGTACTGACTGTGTTCTACAAGTTGGGGCTACAGTTTCAAACATGACCGTTGATGTCTTTCACGTTGCTCACAGTGAACGATCTCCCTCAAGGTATCAGGTCTGTAGTTTAACATCGTGATTTAAGACTTGTTACAGGTAAAAAAAGAGGGGGGGCTGTCTTTGTCTAGGTGAATATGCTCTGAGTGCTTCCAGAAACAATCTTTACTGGGTAATGCAAGCTGTGCGTGGAGTGGAATTGAGTCCAATCCATGATCCAGCAGAGCTTCAGCCCAGGTTTTCTTTAGAGCCTTTGCTACACACAAAGTTGGCTGATGTGCCATTCAGCATCCCAGCAGCTCTTTCTCTTCACACTAGCAATGGCAAAGCTTTGTGCGGAGGCATTGCTGGCTGCTCTGAACTAAAACCATCCGTGAGGACCGTAAGAGGGTTTTTGCACACCTTATTAAGGTAGGCAATAGTGTGTCTGTGTGTGTGTGTGCCTAAAAGCCTGAAGACATCTGTTGAGAGGAAAGTGCTCTTCCGTGGGTCTGGCTGCCTCTATGTAAGTCTTCTATTCTGATGCAGGAGCGTGTGAGCAGTAGGTGGGAGGAGATGCTTTTGTACTTGGAATGCCGAGGTCCGGATTAAGTGATATTGCAATAGCTAGTTAGAGGCAGAATAAAGGGCTGGAGATCAAAGCATTCAAAAACGCATCCTCCCATTATTTCTCTGTTCTCAAGTTAAACCACATCATTGTAGAGGAAATTAAACACACACACACACACACACACACACACACACACACACACACACACTAACAGCAAGGGCAAGTAGCCCAAATGTAAGGTTCTTTGAGCAGCTCTGGTGGTCCAGCTTTTGAAGTCTCCTTCTTAGACCCAATTTGTTTGGCTCCTCTGGAGGGGGCAATTCACATCCACTTCCCTCTCTTGGAGCATTTCCTTCTTCTCTATTCCAATAGGGAACAATAGAGTTTAACAGTAACAGGAGATTTTTTTTTTCCCACAATTGTGCCCTCTTCTGCTTTTAAAGGTGTTTTTTAAGAGACTCCTGCTTAAGGGAAGGTTGGTGCTCGTGCATGAAGGCAGCAATCAACTTTTAGTATCAATGCTTACATTAAATTTTCTTTCTGCTTTACTAAAGCGGTCATTAAAATTCAGTGTAAGTAGCATCAAACTTTATCATCAAAATCTGCTTTGTTTAAAGCACCTTGATTTTTTTGAAAACTGCCTTCTCAGTTTATATACACATCGCTTCCTTTCTTAGAATATCAAAATTCTTTGTGCCACAACATTAAGAAACACTAGGTTGTGCCTCTATGTTGGTTTTTTTTTTTTTTTTGAGAAAAAATATTGTGTTCAAAAGTTTGATTTTTCAAGTTTTAAGATGTGATTCTCGTTGTAGGAAATTGAGTTGCACACTATGATATTTACCTCTCTTTTGCATGTACTTTTGCAATTAACATGTGGTTAGATGATAAAATAGAATGATTTATTTTTTATTTATAGTTGACAAAGTTATTAAGTGAGGTTTTACTTCCAGCAAGAGTTTAGAAAAGATAGCCAAAACAGGTAGCTGGACTTGGAAGATATCTTTACACTTCTAAATTTTACCTTTATTCACTTGGGTTGTGATTTAATCATTGCATATGCCTCTGCCTTGAAGTAAATGCATTATTTATAATGGATGCTGTGTTTTAATAAAAAGGAAACAATTATGGGCTGTCTGTTGTACATTTGAATGTTGTCATTTTTTTTTTTTTTTTTGCTATATTTATAACCTCCTTTTTCCCTCTCCTGAGGTTTACTTTGGAAATGAGGCATGCTCAATCATAGGCTGACATTCAGCTTCTATGTTTTAAATTCAAATGCTGTCAATGTTGTTATCACATCTGGCTGTGTGGGGAGAAAAGATACCAAGTTTTATTATTTAGATTAAATTGTGGAATTGCAGATTGATATTTTTCAATGCATTTTCATTATAGTTTCTGCCATGGAGGCAGCATGAGGGCTTTCAGGAAGATGGAGTGGTGTAATTACCAGGTGCACACGTTCATTAATCCTTCCTGGCTAGAGAAAGCTTCAAGTTCTTCTCCAGTGGCCCATTCGTAAAAGCTATAAATATCTAAATTGTGTCAGCCAAGAAGTCACACAGAATGGTGGCTCTTTTTGAGTTCAATTTCATGCACTGTTGCTTTGGTCTTGTGAGGAAAGCTCTGAATTCCTTAGGATGGTCTTACTTGTAAAGTTACAAAAACAAAATATCAAATCGTCGAGGATTTAATTTAAAATGCACACTCTTCTTTTGCATGCAAATTGTCGTAGTGATGTAAATTATCAAATATTTTAACATTCCATAAAATATTTCAGTTTCTTTTCTCTAGACCTCTTCTTTTTCTTTTATACAATCAAGATGATAACTAAAATTTTGGTGCTTTTTAAAAAAGGATTTATGGCTTGTAGTCCTACAGTCTCCATACTACTTCAAACCTGAGCATCTTTCAGTATTGTCTTCCATAGTGGAATGTTTGCATTGCGTGTGGAAGCTACATAACATTCGATCTTGCATAATATGTTAAAGTGTTCCTTGAGAGTGCTTACTTGATTATGAAATATTCCCTAATAAAAGTAATATTAAAATGATATTTTCTATGCACAAACAATAAAAACTAGAAATATACATTCATGTAAACAGTAACTACAGCAGTGGACACCAGTAATACCTTTCTTTTCATATCTTCTCTTGCTCTCAATTGAAATACCTAAATAGAGACATTGTCAAGACATCGGTTCTTTCTCCAAAATACATCTAGGAACTCATCTGATAAGAACAACTGGAGAGGGAATGTGACTCTCTTCACTGGAAGGGTATAATGTAACACACACATGCACATGCACACATACACACACACACACACACACACACACACACACACACACACACAGATTTTAAAACTCGTATTGTTTCCTTTGTATGCTCTAGGATAAAGGAGAACCAGCACATGTTCAAAGTGAGTTCATGAAATATATTTATATTAAATGGTTTACTTAAATTTTAAAGGTCCAAAACTGTTATTAAAGTCATTTTCTAGTTCTTCCCTATGTTTTAATGTGTCAGAGTCATTGGAAATTCTTGAGACATCATTTGTAGAAGATTTTGTCCAGAATCTTTCAAAATATATTCTTTCCCTCTGATGTTCTTACTGAAAAACCTGTGATTTTTCTTTTACTTTTAAAATGGTCATAACTAATATGATCTTAAAACAAATGCCCAAGAGCACTTTTATTCCCTGGATAATGTAATGACCACAAATTTACAGTCAGTAAAAGAAAGGACAGGACATACTTACATTTGAATTTGAGTACAAAAATGTGTGTATGCGTGGGTGTGCATTATTGTGGGTGTGTTATTTTAGAAAGATAAGGGGAGAGATAAATAGTTCCAGGATTCTGGAACTTCTGCTGTGGCTTTTGCTCTCTCAAAACCCAACAAGGCCCCTGAGCATCTCCTTTCTCAAGGCGTTTTAGGAGCTGTCCAGCATTGTGATCAGACTGAAGATCATTAGATTCATAAGAAGGAAAACAACTTGTTAATAAAAGTCAAGACTTCTTTAAAATGATGGTTACATCTTTTGTGAAATGTGAATGTCATACATTTACACAACCTCTCTGTCTTTAGAAAATCAATTTCTAACAATTCTCTACATCCAAATTGAACATACTCATACCTTGAAGAACATTCCAATGTAGCCTATATGGGGTATGCATCGTAAAGAAACTTTAATGAAATCATGGAGAAAATCTTTTTCTTTTTTCTGTTAGGTAAGTTAAAGTATTTTAACAATTTGAATTTAGCACTGTGTTTACTATTTTGTGTGTTTGCATGTGGGAACATCACGTTCACAAGAGCATGTATTCTCACAGGCCAGGGTTGTTTAAACAGCTATCTGTTTGGACTTATAGGGGAATTTCTCTTGCAAGATATAAAGAAGTAGTCATTAGATACTCTGTCAGTGTGGAAAAAACAGCCACCTTTTTAGGATGGTGGAGAAAATTAGTTAATTACACACAATTTCTAATATCACAAAAATTTTCTTTCGGATGGCTAGAAGACTCAATGGGTCCCTAATAAAATAGAAGAGGAAAAGTAAAGCCACAATAGCCAATAAACAGCAATAAAAAGTAAACCTTGGCTCATTAGCATGTTGGTAAGTATCTCTGTATTATCTATCATTAAAGGTCTCCATGGATTTAGATTGATGTTCAAGAACTGTCCCTACTATCCCCCCACTTGGAAAGTGGGATATGGGCATTGGGGAGGGCACTTTTTGGGATGAGCACTGGGTGTTGTATGGAAACCAATTTGACAATAAATTATATTAAAAAAAAAAAAAGAACTGTCCATACTAGCAATGACAGTGGGTTAAGGACTCCCATCACTAACCCCTGCTGCTTCTTCTTATGGAAATATAAATAATAGGGAGGAATCATGGTGTTTTCTCAAAGAAGCAGTCTGGTTTCATTGCCTGACTATACAGCAATGCCTACAGAAGACTCAGCCTATAGAAGGACCAGCTGGGGAACTCCCTCGATGGTTGTCATTTTGTTACTCAACTCTGACCATGCCCCTCACCCTGCAGAGGCTACAGAGGAAGAAAAGAGGAAGAGGAGGTGGTGTCATAATGTGGTCTGTAAACAAGTGTATAACTACAGAGCTCCTTAACCCACTCTTATCCCTGAGGAAAGGAGAGTCATCCTATCACTTTCTTAGCAATGTCATAGACATGCCTACTTTGGGAGAATGGAGAGGGAAAACTATTTTCTTACAATGGCTGAGATATTTTGGCTTTTGGTGTAATCAAAATATCCTTTTAAGATGTAGTACAACCTCTCTTCAGCTGTTTTATCTGTTCTAAATTAACCTCAGTTTTTTTCTTTTGTATTTTTCTCTCTTAAAAAGTACAGTATTAACACATACTCATTGGACCAAGTCAAACGAGATGGAATTGCATAGAGAAAGGTTTAATATTCTCTATATCCCCTCCTCTAATATTAATATTTAGGTAACGCGTGCTTCTCCTCCATTTTCATTCAAGCCTAAATTTCCCTCCAGAGATAGGGGAATGCATCAAGTTTGTTGAGACATGGTGTAGTTCACTTTACATATCCTTCTCCTTAGCAGCTTTCCTTGGGATTGACTTTACTCATCTAAAGGTGTTTAGAACGAGCGCTCATATTCATGGTAGCAGAAGACACTCATTGCCCTCATCACTGACCTTGAAAGGAATATTAATATCTGGGGGATCATGAAGGAAGTCAGAAACATCCTTTCTTCTCCATTATCCTTATTACTGTTAACAATAAATGTATCATCTTACATTTAATACCTAAAAAGTGCTGCCCTTTGTTCTTTTGAGATTCTTCCCCAATACTATTGTAGTTGTAAGCTGGTGAGAATGTTACCTCTTCTATGGTGCTCACTTTCTGAGATGGCACCCTTACAAATGGTGCTCTGTATCCAAGCATTTCCTAGGCTTTGGAGTTAAGAACAGCAGTAACATCATAATTTAGGTCTTATACCACCGGCAGCACTAGTGACAGCAATCGGAAAAATAATCAGTGATGGTAACTTTTGGTTTTTGTGTCCTGGACGCCATGTTAATCCATCACACTGTGACTTCCCATCCTCACGACAGGGTGCTGCAAATAACTGCCATCATCCTTTGAGCGTCGCTGTGCTCCAGTGCCTAAGTGCTAAGTGCTGTGCACACCTCACCCTGCTTCATTCTCACGACGGCCCTCAATATTATGTTTATTCTCCATTGGAGAAATAAATTCTCTGTAGATGATGTTGTCAGTGCTCTACTTATATCCCTTCACACCCATTTAATATTTTTCTGGTGTGATTTTACTCCCAGCAGCCAGCACCTGCATCTCTTTGTTGGAGGGCTGCCCTCAGACTGCCAGAACCCACTTGGTCAGTGCAAAGGGAAAGCCGGATGCGTCTTGGAATTTACATCTCTGTGTGTGGGAAGCCCTTAATCAATGACTGCTGGTTGCAGAGGCATAAATACTTGGGCTTTTTGGCCTCCGGTTGAAAAACGCACAAGTGTGACCTATACTGTCATCTTGAGCATTTATGCCACACACATGGTTGGCCTCTTTTTTTCCCCAGTTGCACTTTTCCACTGTCTTATCACTGTTTCCTGGAAACACGTCCTATTATATAACTTTTACATGAAGCCTGATCTCAGAATCTCTCTTTAGGAAACATGAACTAAGATATTCTGTAAATGTGAAATTTATTTGTAAAACTGTCCCAACTCTCCTAATAAGTGGCCATTATGAGACCAAGCCTGATCTTTTGAGGTCCATATCCCTTGTTATTCAGAATTAGAGTCTCTTGTGATTCATTATTCAACCTTTAGCCAACAAGTACCTATTACATGCTTGTTTTGTGGAATATTGTATTTAGAGCATAATCAGAATAGTATAGTCAGTAGATGCTTAGTATCTATACACCTGAGATGCTACTGACTTCAATGGGCCAGTTGTCTCATCTGTAAAATGGGCATATCAATGCTGCCTACCTTTTAGAGTAGATATAAGAACTAATAAAATGAGACTTGCAAACTATTGAGAATCACATTTGGCAATTCCTCATGCTCCTTAAATATTACGTTTTATGATTATTGATACTTTGGGGGTGTCTGATATAAACTATGTAGTTTTATTGAAATTAAATAAAAGGCAAAATTCCTCTGCAAAATCCAAGAGGTATTCATATACGCGTTGAAACTTGCACCATACAAGAAAAAGCAATTGATGGGAGCCTCGCTAGAAGCCTGACTGCTGGCTCTGTGTACCCCTTTTAGTTTTGGCTCATCAAGAGAAAACGGAGACATTTCTGCTAGACTCAGCAGATCACTTTAACAAAGATGAATGGCATCTTGCTTGAAATGTATTTAGCCTTAGCTGCCTTTTGCTAATTTCATAATTTGTTGTTTTTAGTAAGAATTAAGCCTACTTTTTTAAAAGCAGTGTAAAATAAAATGCATATCAATTTGTCACTTTATTATTTTAACCACATTGGATAAAGTATTCAGTGTGAAGAGTAGCCAAGTGAACTCTTCTTCTTATACTGTTCAGAAACTCTTTTAGCAGTGGTAAAATTGCTGCAATTTATATTCATCAAATTGCATGATTTGACTTATTTTAGAAAAGTTATTAACTTCTGAAGAGAAGTCTTCAGAAGCATTCAAATGAGTACAAGTTAGCACTATTAGTATATGCGAAGTTTATTTAAAAATATACTGCTGGAAACTATACTTAGCTATAATATTTCTAAAAAGATTAATTCCTACCTCATTTTATAGGATTTTATTTTGTATTTATGAAAGTCTATAGCCTGCCCATGTAAAGAAGAATTATCACATCATCTTTTAAAATAGGATTTTTCATCAAAAGGAGGATATTCTGGAAAAGTAAAGCAAAACACATCATTCTGCACTGTTGGTGTGTCACTTCATAAGTCATCCTTGAATTGGGATAGGTAGGATCTTACATTTATTTATATCTCACAAGTTTAACAGAAGTGATGTGAACAATTTCAAGATACTATCAACTAATAAAATAATAACTAACCTAAAACTATTTTTCAAAATATTTTAACAAGCTTTAGTCCTCTTCATTTTTTTAATCAAGGCAAAATTGGTATATAACATTATATTAGTTTCAGATATATATCATAGCAATTCAATATTTGTTTACACTATAAAATGATCACCACAGTAAGTCTAGTTACCGTCTGTCACCATATACTTGACCCCGTTTACCCTTTGCTCCACCCTCCAAGCTCCTTCCCTTCTGATAACACCAATTTCTGCATCTATGAGTTTTGTTTTGTTTTTTGTTTGTTTTGTTTTTTAGATTCCACATTTAAGTGAACCCATATGGTATTTCTCTTTCTCTATTTGACATATTTCACTTAGCATAATACTCTTACAGTCTATTCATATTGTTGCAAATGGCAGGATTTCACTTTTTTATGACTGAGTGATATATCACTACACACACACACACACACACACACACACACACATTTTCTTTATTCATTAATCCATCACTGTATACTTAGGTTGTTTTCATAACTAGGCTATTAAAAATAATGCTGCACTAAATATAGAGGTGCATATATCTTTTCAAATAGGTATTTTTATTTTCTTTGGATAAATACCTCAAGGTGGAATTGCTGAATCATATGGTAGTTCTATTTTTAATTTTTTGAAGACCCACCATATTGTTTTCCCCAGTGGCTGCGTCAATTTATATTCCCGCCATTGGTGTATGAGGATTGCCTTTTCTCCACATCCTTTCCAACACTTGTTATTTCTTGTTTAGATTATTTTCTCGTGTGCCTATTGGCTATCTGTATGTCTTCTTTGGGAAAATGTCTAGATCTTCTGCCCATTAAAAAATTTTATCTGGTTGCCTTTTATTTGCCAATGAGTTGTTTGAGTTCTTTATATTTTTTTGAAAATTTACTCCTCATCAGATATATGATTCGAAAATATTTTTTTCTATTCAGTGGGTTGCTTTTTTGTCTTATTGATGATTTCTTTTGCTGTGCAGAAGCCTTTTGGTGTGATGTAGTCCCACTTGTTATTTTAGCTTTTGGAGTGTGATCCAAAAATGCAATGCCAAGACCAATGTCAAGTAGCTTACCACCTATGTTTTCTTCTAGGAGTTTTATGGCTTCAAATCTTACATTCAAATTGAATCCATTTTCAGTTACTTTTTGTGTTGGTATAAGATAGTCCTCCCATTTCATTATTTTGCATGTGAATGTCTATTTTTCCCAGCACCATTTACTGAAGAGACTGTTCTTTCTCCAATGTTTATTCTTGCCTCTTTTGTCACAAAGAAATTGACCATATTTGTGTTGAGTCTATTTCTGGGATCCCTTTCCTGTTCCACTGATCTATACGCCTATTTTTATGCCAATAATATCCTTTTCTTTATTGCTATAGGTTTGTAGTATAGTTTGAAATCAAGGAGTGTGATACCTACAGCTTTGTCCTTCTTTGTCAAGATTGTTTGACTATTTGGGTTCTTTTGAGGTCCCATTCAAATTTTAGATTTGTTTTAATTCTGTAAAAAGATGCCATTGGAATTTTGATTGGCTTTGCATTGAACCTGTGGATTGCCTTGGGGAGTATGGACATTTTAACAGTACTTATTCTTCCAATATATGACCACAGTATATCTTTATGTTTATTTGTGTTGTTTTCAATTTTTTTCCATCAGTGTCATAATAGTTTTTTGTTTTTTTTTTTTTTAATGTACAAGTCTTTCCCCTCCTTGGTTAAATTTATTCATAGGCATTTTTTTAGTTGCTACTCTAAATGGAATTATTTTCTTTGTCTCTCTCATAGTTTGTTATTAGCGTATAGACACAACAGAATTCTATATATTGATTTTGTATCCTGCAACTTCAACGAATTTATTAGTTCTAATAGTTATTTTTTTATTGATGGAGTTTTCAGGGTTTTCTCTATATAGTATCATGTCATGTGCAAATAGTACAGTTTTGCTTTTTCTTTTCCAACTTGTGTTTTATTTCTTTTTCCTTTTCCTTCTCTTTTTTCTTATTGTTTTCTTTTTCTTTTTTTTTCTCTTTTTCTTTTTTGCCATAGCTAGGATTTCTGATACTATGTTGAAACCAACGTTAAGATTGGACATCCTTGTCTTGTTATTCATCTTAGAGGAAAAGCTTTTTACCATTGGGTATGATGTTACCTATGGGCTTACCATATATGATCTTTATTATATTGAGGTACATTTTCTATATAAGTACTTTGTTAAGTTTTTTTTTTTTATCACATGTGGGTTGAATTTAGTCAAATATTTTTTTCTGTGTCTATTGAGATGATCATATGATTTTTATCTTAAATTTTGTTAATGTGGTGTATCATGTTGAATGATTTGTAGATGTTGAACCATTGATGCATCCCTGGAACAAATCCCACTTTATCATAATGCGTGATATTTATAATGTGATGCTAAACTCAGTTCGCTAATATTAGTTGAAGGTTTTCATATCCATGTTCATTAGGAGGCCTGTAAGTTTCCTTTTTGTGGTGCCTTGTCTGGTTTGAGTCATACAATGAGTTTGGAAGTGTTCCCTCCTATTTAATTTTTTGAAAGAGCTTGAGAAAGTTAGGTATATAAAATATTCTTGGAATGTTTGGTACACTTCACCAGTGAAACTGTTTGGTCTTACACACTTCCTTTGTTGGGAGATTTTTGAACATTGATTTAATCTCCGACTTGTAATTGGTCTATTCAGATTTTCTATTTCTTCCTGATTTAGTTTTGGGCAGTTAGTATGCTTCTAGGAATATATCCATTTCTTCTATGTTGTCAAATTTATTGACTTATAATTCTTCATTGTAGTTTCTTATGATTCTTTATATTTCTGTGGTGTCACTTATAACTCCTACTTTTTATTTGTTTTATTTATTTGAGTCTTTTTTTCCCCTTGGTGAATCTGGCTAAAGATTTTAAATTAGTTTATGCTTTCATTAGTTTATGCTTTCAAAGAATCAGCTCTTAGTTTCATTTATATTTTCTTTTTAGTCTCTATTCCATTTATTTCCATTCTGATCTTTATTATTTCTTTCCTTCTATTAACTTTGGCCTTTGTTCTTTTTCTTTTCTCTTTTGTGTATTCCTTAAGTAATTGTTATAGCTATCTTCAATTTTACCAATTTTATCTTTTAGCCTTCATACTAGCTTTATACGTGATTAATCTATTACATTTATTATACGTTCACCTATACCAGTGATGTTTTTACTTTGGTATGTTTTCTTGTTATTAGCTAGTGCCTTTTCTTTTCTGCTTAGAGAAGTTAACATTTCTTCTTTAAGTCTGGTTTTATGACATTGATATCATTTAGCTTTTCCCAGTCTGGAAAACTCTACCTTTCCTTTGATTCTGAATGATATTCTTGTTGGGTAGAGTGTTCCTGGTTGGAAGTTTTTTCTATTCAACACTCAGAATCTATCATGACACTTTCTTTTGGCCTGTAATTTCTGCTAAAAAATCAGCTGATAATATTGGGTTCCCTTGCACATAACAAGTTTTTTCTTGTTGCTTTTATGATTCTTTGCTTATCTTTAACTTGTAACATTTTAATTTTAATGTGTCTTGGTGTGGATCTCTTTGGGTTCGTGTGATTTGCAACTCTCTGAGTTTCCTAAATCTAGATATTTGTTTCCTTCCCCAGGTAAGCATATTTTAGCAGTTCTTCAAATAAGTTTTCTGCCCCATTCCTTCTTTTGGGACCTCTATAATGCAAATGTTATTCTGCTTAATGTTGTCCCATGGATCTTTTAAGCTATCTTTACTTTTTAAAATCTTTTTTTTTCTTTCTGCTGCTCCATTTGGGTGAGTTTCACTGCCATCTTCCAGGATGCTAATCTATTATTCTGCTTCATCTAGTCTGCTGTTGAAACACTGTAGTGTTTTTTTTTTTTCAATGTAGTTAATGTTTCTTTAGCTCTGTAACTTTTATTTGCTTTCTTATATTTTCTATCTCTTTGTTTAAGTTCTCACTGTATTTATCCATTATGATTCTGAGCTTGGTGAGCTTTATGACCTTTGCTTTGAACAATTCATCAGGCAGATTACTTATCTCCATTTCATTAAGGTCTTTTTCTGAGGCTTTGTTTTTTATTTGGAACATATTCCTTTGTTTCCCCCATTTTGCTTGACTGTGTTTCTTTCTATGTGTTGTGTTGTGAAGTAGTTGTGATATAGTGGCATTGTGTAAGAGATGAACCCTATTATTCAAACTTGCCCTATCTCTTGTTTGTATCTTGAACCTTTGTGATTGGGGAAGTAGCCTGATATATTCTTGATAGGTCCCACTTGGTCAGGGTATGCCAAGACCTGTCAGAGTTCAAAGGGAATGATCTCAGTTAGCTGCTAGTTTCAGGCTTATTGGAAGCCAGATTCTCAGGCAGCAGCTTTTAATGTATATAAATATATAGAGACCCGTGGGACCACTGTTGTCAGCCCCGCTGACCTTTAGGCCAGGATATCTGGTGGTGTTCTCATGATGACAGTTTGGTAAGGTCTTTAGACAAGTATATAAGCTCCTTCCTAGGAGGTAGTAGCAGTGAGATGTGTCAAAAATAACAGCATGAAGATGGTGTTTCCCAGCCTACATTTCCTGAGGTACCTCTGTAGACTCTAGATGTGTGACAAACCTGAATACTGTCCCTCATATTAAAGCCTCAAGACAAGTAAATGGGCCTTTTTCATAAGCAAACAAGGCATGTGTTTTAGTTTGCTGTCTGTGAGTGCTATAGTGGCGGTAACCTACCATAAACCGTCTTCCCGGTTTTTATAGTTCTGTGAGGCCTAGGAATTCAAGTACCTTTGGTCACCAAAGCCAGGCAATATCAGAGAGTTTCTTGTGAGGATTGTGCTCACCTGACAGCTTTAGTGAAGTTGTGGGGAAGTGTTGAGGGCAGGACAGGACTGAAGCTTCAGGGAAAGAACACTGGGGAAGACGCACACCTATGGCTTTAGGAAGATGGGGAATGAATGCTGGGGGCAGGGCATACCTGTAGCTCCAGTGAGGCTAGAAATGAGCATTATGAGTATGGCTCTCCATCAGCTTTTGTGAGGCACTGTACATGCACACCTCCTCGTTCTAGCAAGGTAGAGGGAGAGTGCAAAAATGGTGCTCACTGATGCCTTCGTTTCTGAACAAACCTAACTGGTTCCCGTTCTTCTGTCAGATGCTTTAAGATTAGCAAATGAATCTCCTTCATATATAATCCAGACACCTCTCAAATTGCTGCCTTTGCACTGGATCCCTGGATCAGCGAGTTCACGCTCAAGCTCCTCAAAAGGAGTATCTCAGATCCCCACAACCTCCCTGGGTCCTCTTGACATAAGCCATGTTGGTTTCTGAACCTAGACATTTTGTGGAACTTGTGCCTCTGGTGCATGTTCCAAAGATTAGGGTGCCTGATATAGGGCACAAAATCCTCACTTCTTGGGGAGGAGCTCTGGGTCTGTGAGATCCTTCACTACTTTGTGCCACTGCAGGAAAGTAGTGTTTTTGGTGAAACCGTATCTCTGCCTCCCCTACCCTCTTGATGTGGTTCTTTTAGCCTTTGTTATGGATTGAGTTGTTCAGCTAGTTTTCAGTTCTTTTTCTATGGGGATTACTCCATATTTTGCTATAGATTTGGTGTGTCTGTGCAAGGTGAGTTCAGGGTCTTCCTATGGCACCATTTTGGACCCTTGCCCATCCTGTTCATTTTCAACTTCTTAAAAATTGCTGGTTTCAGGGCACCTGTGTGGCTCAGTTGATTAAGTATCTGACTCTTGGTTTGGGCTCAGGTTCATGGGGTTGAGCCCCACATTGGGCTCTGCGTGGACAGTGCGGAGCCTGCCTGGTATTCTCTCTCCCTTTCTCTCTGCCCCTTCCCTGCTCACTCTCTCTTTCAAAATAAATAAATAAATAAGTAAATAGACTTAAAAAAATGTTTTCTTACTAGTAAAGTAATATAGTCCAGTGTATTAGCAATAGGAATAGAAGTAGTGGTAATATCATCTAATATGCATATACCTAGATAGTTTACATAGATTTATTTACTTAATATTCCAAAAAACCTGTGAAGTAGGTAAAACTATTAGTCCCATATTAAAAACAAGAAATTAGAAATACAGGTAGATTAAATAATTTCTTTAAATCTATAAAATTAGAAAATGGGAAGGTAAAAATTCAACTGCAGACATTAAGAGTACAGAGGTGGCTTTCTTACCAGTATGCTACTATGAAAATCTAAGCCTGCTATGAACATCTCAGTAGCAGTTGGAAATCATAATTAACATTTTGATGTATAACTTTCTGGCCTTTTCTCTATACTGTTAGAAATACACACACACACACACACACACACACACACACACTCAAAAAATCCTTATTTGCTATTTATTTTTCCTGTTCACTTTATAATGTAAGTTATAAAGCTATATTATTTTTATTACATTTTTTCTAAAAATACGTTTGTCAATTTTTAGTTTATCCACTTAAATAGGAGTGTGCTATGATTCCCATTTATGCTGGCATAACTCAGAGATATCATGTGCCCAGTTCCAGACCACCACAATAAAGCAAATATTGCAATGAAGCAAGTCAGATTAAATTTTTTTAGTTTCCCAATGCATATAAAAGTTGTTTGCACTCTACCGTAGTCTTTTAAGTATGCAAAATTGTGTATTTTTTAATTTCACCTACCTTAGTTAAAAAACACTATATGGCTAAAAAAATGCTAACCATCATCTGAGCTTTCAGTGAGTCATAATCACTAATCATAGTTCACCTTAAAAAATGCAGTACTAATGAAAAAGTTTGCAATATTGTGAGAATTACCAAAATGTGACACAGAGACATAAAGCGCACAAATGCTGTTGGGAAAATGGTGCCAATAAAGTTAGTTGATGCAAAGTTTCCACAGTCCTTCCATTTGTAAAAATGCAAATCTGCAAAGTGCAGTAAAGTGAAACACAATAAAACAAAGTATGCCTGCATATATTACCAAACATTCTAATATTTTAAGTGTTCATCCAACGCCATATGTGAATCAGTAAAGTATATAATTACTTGCTGCATATTGCATATATCATAAAGATGCTACCTCTAATAGAATGAGAATGAAACACAACTATTTAGAGATCTATTTTCAAGCAAATCTGTCATTTATTAGCTGTATCGCTTGAGATCTTTTCTTAACTCAGTATCCCAAACATCAAAAGAAGGATTACCTAGGACCTGCTGCAAATCTTATGGAGCTAGGTGTGGGGGTGGATGGAGCTTGGTAGGTTATAGATTAAACAAAACTGGCCCTGAGCTGATCATTGCTGGAGCTGGGTAGTGAGTATACAGAGGCTTATTGTACTATGCTGTCTACTTTTATATATGTCCACAAGTTCACATAATAAAAAGTTAAGAAAGAAGTGTGATAATTCTTGACTTCACAGGGTTTATTCAAAAATCAAATGATACAATTTAGTTTTAAACTCTGAACACCTCATCAGGATGAATGAGATACTATTTGAAAATAACATATTTTTATACCCACAACAAGATGAGTTTCATGAACTGTGTTATAAAGAGAAAAAGTAAGTGGCACATACTAAGAGAAGGAAGGTAAACATTACTCCTTGGTCCAGTGACTGTTACTATGAGTTCACCACCATATATTCCGAGTTTGTTGTATCATTCCTACTACATAAGAATGAAGTCGATTTGTGTGCCGAAGTGAGATAATATAGTGCAATGGAAAGATCTTGTGTTAGAGAGCTCTGTAGATTGAACAGATGATCGTATTGATGATCAGAAGAACTTAATCGTAATAGTAATGAAGCTAACAATGATGACACTTACTTTACATTGGGTTAGAGTGTGCCATACATTCTGCTCGGCACTTGCATGCATCATCATGTCACTTAAACTGCACAACAACCCTATGAAATGTAAGTTCTACCATGGTGGGGAAACTGTGATCCGCAGAGATTGTGTGAGCAAATGTCTGAACTAGGGCAGAAAGGCTGCTGTCCGTGCTTCTGGGTTCTCTTCTTGCCTTTGCAACTTACTAGCTCTAAGACCGTGGGAAGTTCACACACATGCTTTAAGTATTGATCTTCTCATCTGTAAAATGCTCCCTAAACTGAATACTTTAAAGGATTGTTTTCATTATTATATGTCTTAAAATAAGTAAAATTTACATGCTTGGACTCATAGAAGGTGATTAATAACGGATAGCTCTTACTATTAGGCTGTATTTAGTCTATGCATAAAAAACCGCATAGAAATATGTGACAGACGGTTAGAGAGCCAAATAACTACTATGACAAAAAATTAACACTTAGTGAATTCTTACTGTGTGCCAGAATTAACTGACTTAATGCTGACACCAGTGCCAATGGGGTAGGTACTATTATTATCCCATTTTATATATGATAAAAGTGAAAGAAGAGGAGTTAAGTAATTTCACAAAGACCAAGTATATGCTCTCTATCTGTCCTTCTAACTATGTACGTATCTGCCTGTCTGTCCTTCCATCCATCCATCCATCTAGCCACCCAATTTCCCTGTCTCTCTCCCTCTCTCTCTCTGTCTCTCCTTCTCTGTCTTTTACATATCTATAGTTTATAATTACATGAGCATACTTTACAGAATTATGGAAATGAAAAAGAATCTTTAACTTTTCCTTTACAAAACACCACTCTGAGAATAAAAAAAAAAAAAAAAAAGCAATACACACTTTTTGATGCACATAGGAAAGAATGTCCTAAACAGTAAAGATACACAGTATAAGACCCTTAACATGTCAGACCCTTAAAATTGGCAAAGCAATTTCAGGTACATTATCTCATTTGACTCTTACCACAATCCAAGAGGTTGCTGTTTTTATTTTTCCTCATTTTACAGGTTAGATTTCAATTTAAAAATACACTAAGTATAGTATGGCTGATAAATATTCTAGTGTCTGCTTATTATCAACGTTAGCAATAAATCACAGCAATTGGTGAAAGAAAATAATAAGAATATAATACCTTTTATACTAATATTAAATTATAATTGTATCATTAGAGCATTTCAACTCATGACTTTCAAGAGGCTATAATATGGTGCCTTCACTGACTGAAGTGTTTTTGAATTCATTTTAAGCAGTATAATTGGAAAGTAATCTATATACATTATCTAAAATGTGAATGCACATTCACATGGAGATAAGAAATTATAACGGAGTGAGAAATTGCAGTATTTTTGCTCATTGTGATTTTTAACTTACAGGAAATCACTGTTGTCTTGGAAATCGAGCAAATACAGTGTTTAAGGTGAACTTATTCTTTCTAAAATACCAATACATTTTAACATAGTTGTCTCGTAGGGCAACTGAGCAGGAGGCCCTCAGAGCCATTCACTACTGCAAGGAGCATGCTGCACTGAACTTAAAATATATTCCCTTTCCAACTCTGGAACTGTTTTCTTCTCCAAGAGACTTGAAATGCCCTCAAATTTAACATCGGTTGGAGGCACACCTAGGCATATTACAATGAAAGCCCCCGAAACTATGTTACCAGTATTTATAATATTTTTGTGTCTATGTTTCTTATATATTATGCCTTGCAAATTACAGAAATAATGTTATTATTCATAATAACAAACCCGCTTCAAGCGATATCCTACCAGTGACCAATTTTTAAATAACTTACATACATGTAGTGTGAATTGGAATATATATCTAGTCATAAACCTTTGTTATTTTTATGCCCGCATCATGCTGTTTGAGCCATTGAAGGTTTTGCTTGTATGTTCACTTATGACTTTATATTTCTAAAAGAAGATACATTTTAAAATGTAGATTTTATTTTTGAAAGGCCGGTATGTCCTTGCCTAATCACGTATATAACCTTACATAATGAAGATTAAATGTTATTTTGCTATTGTGATTTTATTTATCTTTCTTGCTCCCATTTTTTCTTTTGCCAAAGATCCTTGTCGCTGTACTCTTTTGGTCTTGCCTATACGTTTATTACATGTGAAGTCATAATAAGATGAACTCTGACTTGAAATAGCACCCACAAATATTTCTAAGCGCTAGTAATATAAATGAACTAGAAGCAACTTTTATTTAAATTAGATTTCAAATTATTTTACCATAAATATTACTTTCGGAATGTCTCCAAAATAGTTTCTATATAATAAACATGCGCTAATGTTTGGTATGACTTTGCTTTCAATACTATTTTCGTAGGAAAAGTAATGGGGAATCCAGACCATTCTCATGACAGCATCCAGAGAGAATCAGCTGATGCTTTAATAGTTTACATTTTCCCATTAAAACCTGAGTGAAAATCCATGTGAGTGAAATGGATAAGAGTTCAGCTTTAAACGTGGCAGATTGGACATGATTCTATAAAAGCAGAACCGTGCTGGATGGAAATCAGTTGTAGCATCTTCTATAATTGAATCACCTACATTTGCCGTAGGAGTTTCTGGTTTCCAGAGAACATGATGACCTCAAATGTTGTACCTTAGTAGAGAATACAAGTCGATTAGGAAAATGATTTGCCTGCAATTTATGGGGAATAGGCAAGTCTTAAGAGTTTATTGGGTAACCAGTACTAATGTATTTTCCTGTGTCTCACAATCATGTTGGAAGTACAAGATGTTAGTTACACATAGTAACCAGTTAGTGAACACTGGTCTTCACTGTCTAGCAGACACTTAAAGTATAAGGATTTATTCATACTGTTAATTATTGTGAGAGATCTCAGGAGACTACAACATACAATTAGTTGTCAATATTTGAATTGCTTGGGTTCAGTATGCTTGGGAGTAGTTCCTTGACTAACGAATGAGCCTAGCCTATTGTCCAATTCTCCCTGTTCCGTGAGAGTGACCTGTGCTGGAGACCTATGTTATAGTATTGTATGCAAATTTTCAAAAATTAGTGGTTCAGTCAGATTCTTATGTGAATCCAGGGTAACAAGTTCCTGTGCAGTTGTGTATAGTTAGGAAAAGATTCGTTTGGGGAGGGGAAACTTAAGCTATGGCATTTATTCATATTCAATATATTTGTGTTAAGCTCCAAATACAGGACTCTGTGTTAGGTGCCAAGGATACAACAAGAAACAGGCCATGAACACAACCTCTGATTTCATGGTCTGGTGCACCTACACAAGTTATCTAACTGTAATGAAGAGAAAATAGAAAAGGTTATTCAAGCAGTGTGGGCAAATCCAGAGGCAAGATGGAGGGTGTTATACCAGGAAGACAATAAGAAGAAAACCATATTGAATGGAGAGTGATTTGGGGAATGCCGGATAAAACATTGGGTTTGGATGCTAAACCACGATTAATTGATAGACTTGATCACATTGACAATAAGTTCTTAAATGATAACGGTGGTGGTGGTGGTGATTATAACTATTTTTCTTTACACCAGGTGGTAGATATGCACAACATTATCACAACAATAATGCACAGAGCTTTAGCTTTAATGTATCTATGAGGATACTGAGGCTCAGAAATTAAGTAATTTTCCCAAGACACACAACAAGAAGTGAAAGACCTGAAATTTATAACCATATCTGTCTGACTTCGAAGACCATACAACTCTTTCTTTTACTTTTTGCCAAGAAGGATAGAGATGCTTCTACATCACCATGGCAGGAGTCATATTTTCCTTTAATTATAATTGTCCTGCATTAATGAAGGCAGTACGATATTCAGTGCATAATGTTACTCACGGTTTGACTTAAACGTCCCAACATTTTGTGAAGTGAATAGTGTGAATAATATCCACGAAAATCCAAGGGAACTCACCAAGTGGAAGTAAAGGAGCCAAATTTTCAAGCCTTTCTTTGAGACCTCTGTTTTTTTCTCAGAGAATGGAAGGACAGTGAAGGTAGATGAGGTAAGATGGACTATTCCCTTCGTAATCTCTTAAGAATATTCAACCAAAAGGAGAGTCGGCAAATCCCCCTTGATGTGCGAACTTGAACACAGTGTACACAGTGTCTCTCTGGAGCAGACATTCTCTGCAGTTGTCCCTCTTCTATAAAGTCCCAAGGCTCCAGCGAGAGGTCTGACCACATGGCCTGTTCCATCTACACCATTTTCTTTCATTGTACTCTTACTCAGCTCTTTGTCTCTGTGATCCGTGTTGCTTACTTTCCGTGTCCTTGTTTTGTTTGTATCCAACAATGCAAGCACCATGAGGGAAGGTTCCTTCTCAGTTTTTGTTTGTTTGTTCGTTTCATCAATACATTCCTGTGTCTAGCAGCACTAGAGATGTAGTCAGCCCTCAATATGTGTTTGTTGAAGGCATGAATGGATCAAGGAAGTCCGGGCCCCAGTCATCATCTTTTGTCTCCATCTCTCTTCCGCATTGTCATTATCCTGCCAATCCAGTCTGTGCAGCCTGACCTGGCAGATTTTATTTTACAGAAAATTTTGCAGCTACCACCTACCAGTCTTGGAAGAGACCTCAAGACCCATCATTTTTCAGGAAGCAGTCACAGAGTGTTTTTTTTTTTTTAATTAAAACTAGGGCTTACTACAAGAGTATTTGTTTACTAATTATTTGAGAAACTATATAAAATCTCATGTGTGTGTTGAGCTCTTTACTATAATGAGTTCTGAGTTTTTTCTTGAAAAGAGACAAAAAGTGTTTTAGCAGACCTAGAAAGCAAAGGAAAATAACAGTTGCAGGCTTAAATTTACGCATACTAATTGCCATTGAGCAAAGAAAACATACTGAGGCCATGCAGAAGTGGAGAATTAACTCTTTTTTTTTTTAATTTTAAAATGCTAAACATTACCACATCAGCATTAATGGGTTTAATGACAAGGCGATCAGAACTCTTGTGTTCTATGCAGAGGCATGTCTCTAAGCTTTTGACTACTGTGGATTTATCAAGAATGTAAACCTAGTTGTGCTTACAGCTGCAAGTTACATCTGCCTTGTATGAGCAAAATTTATTGGTGAAAATGCCTAATATACATTTTTCCTTTAATAACTGATATCATTTTGAAAATTATTTGTTTAGTATATTTTGATGACAGAAACTGTATCAATATAAACCTCGAAAAGTGGCTGTCTAATGCCTTTTGATTTTCGATTAGGATTTTACTATTGGGACTTAAACAGTGTTGATGATTTTCATATGCTACTTTAAACAATTTTTTTGTCAGTAATTTGTTCCCATGGTGCAATCTTGTGAAAAGATTAACAATGCAAATGTAGCTAGACCATTTAAAAATATAAACAACAACAACAACGAGAAATAAATTGATGGTCGCCAAAAGGGAAGAAGCTTTGGGGAAGGTGACATAGATGAAGGGGATTAAGAGGTACAAAGTTCCAGTTATAAAGTAAATAAGTCACAAAAATGAAAAGTACAGCATAGGGAATATATTCAATAATATTATAATACACTAATTGTGGTGAGCCTCTCTTAATGTGTGTAATTGTTGAATCACTATATAGTACACCCGAAACAAGTTTAATATTAAATGTCAACTGTACTTAATTTAAAAATAAGAATTAATAAAAACAAATCAATATGTTTTTAATTCAACCTATATAATCACTCCAGGTAAACGTCTTAAGGACACCTCAGTTCCATTTTAAGAGGAGATGATTTTCTAGATATATGTCACAGCACCATATGACCTCGCAACATCTTATGATCAAATTCCATCTTTAAATGTATTGCAAATTCCGTCATAACTTAAGATTAGCAACTAAATAGTGGGAAGTTTACAGAACTTGTGTCTAAACCTAAGACTAAAAGAAGAGTAGAATAAGTAATTTTAGTGTGTCATTCACATGCGCACAATTTCATACCTTAAGCCTTTTGAAGAAAATAGACTTCTGAAAACTTGTAAATAGAGCAAGTTATATATATATACATATATATATACATATACATATATATATATATGTATATATATAGTTTCTAGCATAAATGAAAATTTCTTATTAGGAATTAGCTACTTTCTTCCTTTTTCTCTGTTCTTCCTCTAATTATTTTCTTCTACTTTTTCTGAAAAGGAACAGTTTTCTACTGGATTTCAAAATGTTTTTAAATTTTTTATCGTGAAATAATCATAGACTCACAGTGAGTTCAAAAAATAGTGCAGAATTCCTATGTACACATTACCCAACTTTCCCCAATGGTAACATCTTAAATAAATACATTATCAAACCTAGAAAATTGACATTGGCGCAATACACTTGACGAGATAGTGGACTTATAGTTGTCCATTTTTTCGTACACTTTCTTACTATAAATCTTTATGTGTTCTGTGACACTTAATCATTTGTATAGATTCATTTAATCACCACTGGAATCAAGGTACAGAACTGTTTCATCACCACAAAGGAATTTATAGGATAATTATTAATATAATATAACCACAAATGTGTCAGTTATTACTGTATTATATAGCAAATATTTTTTTAATTTATTAAAACTTATTGATCATGACTTCCAGTGTCATAACACTGGTTTCCCTCCCTAACCATTGTAATCCTGATGAATTTCAGTTGAATGTGAGAACATTTAACTGTTTCTGGCTCTATAAATAAGTTAACTGAGATTGTAATATTTTGGTGTCTTCTTCTGGGGCACTTGTTTTATTATGATGATTTGAATATGGTGAAAATAGCAGGAGCAGCCTAAGTTAGCAAAGAGGATGTGAGTCTTCTATATCCAGCTCAATCATGGCCCCAGCAGCGGACATCTACTTAAATATCCCTCTGGAAAATGTGAAGAGTATGAAAATGAATGATATTCTCAGATTTTCCAATACATCCACTGTGAGGAGAGCAGAGATAGCAATTCAGAAGCTGCGTTAGCTCTTTTGGTTTCCAAAAAAAGTGTTAGTGTCCTAAGTCAGTCATTTACTAAATGATAGGGCAACTGGCTGTCCTTTTTGAATGGACTGATGATGATGCTGATTCAGCAGAGTAAGATATAGACAATGCATTTTCTCTCTTATAGCGCAAAAGGCCCTCATAGCAATTAATCCATATGCCAGACATTTGGCATAGGCATGGTAGGGGGAAAACTGAATGGTCATGACCTTAGTATCACATAGTGGTTAGGAGTTTGGGCTTCAGATTCAGAATTCTGGCTCTGCCCCTCAGCTAAGTCCTCCTGGCTGAGATATGTAAAGGGCATTGCGATTTCTGGCATCCACTCATTACACACTCAGTATGCAATGGCTATTATTAGCCAATGATCTTAAAGGCTGGTTGATGAGGTAAATGATAGAAACAAGAGTCAATTAGATAAAATAAAGTAATAGAGTACTTGTATATTTGAGAGGATTTAGTGGAGGAAGGCGAAGAAGAACTAACATGCTGTGGGCCCACTGTGTATCAGATACTGTGCCAGGTATCTGGGAAATCTTATCCCAGGTTACCCTCGCAAGAAATCTGCGATGTGGCAGATTTTATTTTCCTTTTGCAAGTAAGGAAGCAAATATTTGGTTATACTGTTAAGTGAGTTGTTTCAACACAGCTATTGATTGAATCAAAGTCTGTATGATTCCAAAAATGATGCCATTGACATTTGGAGAAGTGAAGGATGAATTCATGAAGAAAATGACTGGAAAGAACAGATAAAATTTGAAAAGATGAAAGGAAAGGGAAGTATAAGCTGGAGCAGTGTCACAAGTGAAGCTTCAATCATGTGAGTACAAATGACATGTGAGGTCTAATCAAACAGCTAGTGAGATCAGAATCGTTGCTCTATTAGAAAAAATAAACGGGAACAGGGTGGCTAGGGAATGAGGTGGGCAAACCTGGGGAGCCTAAAGTCTAAGCAGGACTTTAGTCCCTCCTCAAAACCACATGAGGATGTTTTTGTTTTTGGTTTTTAATGTTTATCTTAGAGAGACAGAGAGAGAGAGAAAGTGTGGGGGAGGGGCAGAGAGAGAGGGAGAGCGAAAATCCCAAGCAGGCTTAGCACTATCAGCACAGAGCCCCACGTGGGCCTCAAACTCATACACCATGAGATTATGACTTGAGTCAAAATCAAGAGTTGGACGCTTAACCAACTGAGCCACCCAGATCTACCCAGTCAGAACATCTGATGATGTCGCCCAGGGAATCATGGACAGCCATTATATCTGGTCATGAAATAGACAGGACTAAGACTATGTGTTAAATAATTACATATAGGAATCACAGCAGAGTTGACAGGTCTACCATATGGCAAACTGGGTTGTAAGCCAGAGCCTAGAGAATTTTCCAGAATCATTTATTGCACAAACTAAAGGCCTGGTCTAATGCAGCACCATGGACAGCTCAGAGATTGTCTTCTTATGCCAACAATCTGAAATTGAAAACTGTCCTTTCATCTGCATACAGTTTTATCTTTGGCCTCACCTCATGAGCTTTACCCTAGAAGGGACACTTTCTAAGTTTTAAATGACCATCCCCTATTAATGCATGCCACACTTGTCCCTATCAGTCTCTCAGCATCCATGTATAATAGCATGCCTGGTGGCTGCATTAGGATCTCCTTTGCAGAGTTTACATTGGCTCAACCCGTTTGTTCATGAAGTTTTATTTCGTTAGAGTCCTGTCCATACTTAAAATTCTGTACCTCGAATTGGTGTATTTTTTTTTAGGAGTTCCTCTGACCTTTCAATTGACACCTTCCCCCTATCATGTCATTTTTGTCAAAGGTGCTTCAGATACTTGGTGTGATTGCAACAAAATACACAAATCAGGTGGGAGGAATTAATGAGGGCAGCACTTCCAAGATTTGAATCTCCAAGATTAATGTCCTATAGCTTAATTCAGCATTGTAAAGGAGTTTAACATATTTGAGGCCAGAATAGCCCATGTTTGAAAATCCTTTATATTATCTGTGTTAACGATGCATGTTACACATAATAGAGTGCTCTTTTCTAGATGGCAGTAGAAGAAACATCGAGACCTCTAATTTGTCCATCAGAAAATTTGAATGTGAATATCATGGGATGGTTAGTTTTCAAAACCAGTGTGGATCTCACAAAATTCTAATCCTCTTTTGGGTAGGACAAGTCAGAACCAGGTGCCAGACCATGCCATGTTCAAGTCATGATTCATCCTTAACCTTTGGGGTTTTCTACAGAAGTGCTGCTTGTTTGCTTTTCCTTGTGATATGCATTAATTTGCTACCTGGGTTTTTGTAGATTGACCTCAACTGCCAGCAATGGAATGGTCTGTGTAAAGGAACATATGTCTTATTGAAAGTAACCTAAGCAGAGAGGAGAGTATGACCAATTGCCTAGGTAATAGGTAGTGACAACAGAGATATTATTCTAGTATAAATGCATTCAGCTTTTCTTTGCCCAGTAGGTATCATATCTGAAGGTCGAGCTTGGATACACCAGATGAGACAGACTGAGAGGTGCTAGAATGCCAATGGCCTCCAAATGAGAGAGAAACAAATGTTGAAGAGACATACCCAGAATGTAGCATTTGAGGTTTAAGGACTGGTTTAAATTGAACACTGTGACAAATGTTGCTAAAATGAAAAATGTGATTTCTAGCTATTAAAAACTATGAAAAGTTACATACCAGAAAATTCCAATAAAACATTATAAAGTCCATCATTTCCTATAGACCTAATATTTGGTTCATGAAAATAGAGAGTTCCCAATGAATTATGTAATCAGGTATTTCTAACACCATGAATTCTAAACAGTTTTATTATGCCAGTTCCACTTAATGTCCTAATTATGTGTTGTCCGTGAAGTTCATGACTAGATTTTAGTAATAATATTTGACTCGTATGTATCTTGATTCATACTTTTATGTGTATGGTAATAATAACTGCACATTAGGCATCTATTAATTTTAAATAAGGAATATATTTTAGTAGAAAATTAAAGTGAGACATTTGAGATAACCTGAAATATTTAATAACTTTAAATTTGTATTTTTTGTGAATCACCTTTAAGTAGCTAATAAAACATGCATGTAAATAAAAATAAGCAACTTACCAGAATGATTATGTGAATATAATTTATTCTTCTAAAACATAAATTTTTCAAACACACTTTTTATTACTGTTTTAAAAAAGAAATCATTTCCATATATTTGCATGTAGATCACTTTGAGTCTCAGAGAATTTTCCATCATTTTTTTAATGCTATAACTGACAGAGATGGTGGACTATTAATTTGAATTTGAAAATTGCACATAAAAACACATCTGTAGCTTAAATGACCAAGGATACCATTTTGCTTTTGGAACTTTAGATGCAAATTAAGTAATTACAGAATCCTTGTTAATTTTCAATCTAGACAATCTTGGCAATATCTTTTAGAAAGGGAAAACTATGTGTTTTATGGTATTTTGGGTAGAGTATCTTTGCTTTGTAACTCTTTTGTAAGGTATAGACCAGGAATGGTCTTAAAAATTGACTCTAACTTCAATAATATATTAAACCAAAAAGATTATTTTTTGTCCTTTTGCAGTCAGCTAATAATTTACTGTTTGTATCCAGGCAGCTTGTTAATGATGGAGAATTTTTTCATCTATGTGGCTCCCTTAGCTTCTCATTCTTCCATGGACACTTTCCTAAATATTTTGCCCACAAAGGAAATTGCATTTATCAAGTATTTTTTTGTCTTTTTTTATTAATCAGACTTCTATACGTAAGAAGCAATAACCACTCCTGATTCCCATGAAATAACCAGTGACCTTTTGAAATAACATAATCCTGGGGAAAAAGAAAGAAAACTGATAGTTCAGCCAGCCTTTAAAACCCTATAACAATTAAACATATAATTTCTTTTAGCATTTTTGAAATGGTGCAAATCTCTATTAGTATTTTCATGGAAGCCCCTTTGTCTACATCCCTGACTCTGTGCTCTACCTCCAGTAGGGAAAACAAAAACAAAAACAAAAACAAAAACAAAAACAAAAAACAAAAAACAAAACAAAACAAAAACAAAACAAAACTGGTGTTTCTCTCTGTCTTCTCATGGCTTCCTCTCCTTTTCCTTAATTTCTGCTCAATCCATTTGTACCCACTTTCATCGTCTGTTTGCTTATTACTTTTAATACTCTAAAACTAGTTCCACCACTGGGCACCTAGTTAATTCAAAAAATATTTATTGAGTACCTCTGTGTCAGGCACTACCCTGGATTTTGGGGAACATCAGTGGACAAAACAGAAAATATTCAGGCCTCTGGATTCTTAAAGGGCACAGACAGTACACAAAACATAATAAACAAGTAAATGTTATAGTTTGTTAAAAGACAATGAATGCTGTGGTAAAGAAGAGCTAGAATAAAATAAGAGTTGGTTTATGCGGGGGTGCATTCGAATTTTAAATTATGTGTAGAGGTAGACCTCACAAAGAAGGTAACATTTGAGCAAATACCTGAATGAGGCAAGGGAGTGAATACTGTTAGATATTAGAGGAGGAATCATCTTAGCCTGAGGGAACAATGGACGCAGAATTCCTAATTCATCAGTTTATCTGTTATTCCTGCTACTATATCTGCAGGTGGCTAGAATGAAGTAAGTGAAGGAGGTATAGGAGAGGATATTTGCAAGGTGATGGACATTGGAGGCCATTGTAAGGATGTTCTCTTTCCTTCTGAGTGAGACAGGAGCCAATGGAGAATTCTGTGGAGAATGTCTGACATAGGTTTTAAAAAGATTACTGTAGAAGCTGAGAGTGGAGGCTCAAAGCAAGGAGACACATTAGAAGAATATTATGGTAATTTGGGCAAAGGTTATGGTGGCTCACACTAGGGCAGTAAGGAGTCATATTCTAAATACATTTAAAGGCAGAGCCAACAAGGATTTCCTAATGAATTGGGAAAGAGCCGTGGGAGAAAAATAGTTACAAATGCCTCTAAGGTTTTTTGTTCTTATCAACTGAAGGAATACATTTGCCCTCAACTGAAATAGTAGGCTGCAGGTTGAGTGGAGTGATTCTTTGGAGGGAGGCAAATTAAGTTTGAGACGTCTATTAACATCCCAGTAGAGATATGAGCAGGCAATTGAATGTATGCGTTTAGAGTTCAGGAAATTGTTGGCATAAGATAACATGTAAAGCCATCAGATTAGGGGCGCCTGGGTGGCTCAGTCGGTTTAGGGGCGCCTGGGTGGCTCAGTCGGTTAAGCGTCTGACTTCGGCTCAGGTCATGATCTCACGGTCTGTGAGTTCAAGCCCCGCATCCGGCTCTGTGCTGACAGCTCAGAGCCTGGAGCCTGTTTCAGATTCTGTGTCTCCCTCTCTCTCTGACCCTCCCCTGTTCATGCTCTGTCTCTCTCTGTCTCAAAAATAAATAAACGTTAAAAAATTTTTTTTAAATAAAAAAAAAAAATAAAGCCATCAGATTGGATGATCTCACCAAGGAAAAGTATGGAGAGAAAAAAGAAGAGGTCTAGGGACTCCACCATTAAGAGGTAGGTCAGAAGAGGTGAGATATCAAAACTGAACAAACAGGAGAAACCAGTGAGGTGGGTGGATAAACAAGAGAGTGTGGTATCTTGTCAATGAGCTTCTGCCTACAACATGTACATTTGGGGGGCTCATTTGACCTCCTCCTGCCCTTCTAATTACCATATCCTGACTTTCTACCTATAAAACCAAAAGGAGAGATCAGTATTTTTGAGATATAGCATGTTAATAATTTCAGAGGGTATTCAGGGAATCTGAATAATTCATTGGGGGTAATGGGGGAAATATAGAATTCATAGGGAAAGGAATAGAAGTTAGCTCGGGAAATTACTTGAATTAACTAACATTGATGCTATATCTCCAGTGTAGGTCCGCCCGCTCTACATCTCATAGCTGAATTAACAGTAAGATTCCTTAGCAGGAAAAAAAATGTTGTGAGCATTTGTATCTACATGGCTGAATTAAAACCCTCCAACAATGAAATATAGTTAACACAGTATCTTGAAAGGAACCTAAGTGGGATTCAGGGAACCTGAATTCCAACTATGGTTCTGCTGCTGACTGATTGCATTAACTTCAAATCTATCATTAACCTCCTTGTGCCTCATTATCCTCATTTCACCAAATAAGAAAAATGAAATATTCCTCCTTTCCTACCTCACTTGGATGTTGTGAATTTAAATGTGTGAGAAGTGCTTGAGATGCATAAAATTTGATGGAGTGTTTTATTCATGAATTCAAGGCATCTGAAGTAATTTGACCATGATGGAAAGTTGCTTCCTTGCGCATTTTCTTTAGAATGACATTTCTGTTACTGACCCACCCATTTATGCAGCATGTTATCTACTCCAAACTGTAAAGCAAACACAAATCAACCTTATGGGTAAACACTGCATCTGTTTATTTGATATTATTTCATAAAATTCATCATTCACTTACTTATTCAATGCATGTGTATTGAACAAATACAGGTAAGGCCTCAATTCCTAAGTAACAATGATGGAGATGTCCATTTTTATATCCCTCTGGTATTTAAAATGTGCATTAATAACTGTGATCTCCATTGATCTCTCAATCCCATGAGGTTGATATAACAAATATGCTTTTTCCTGTTTGAACTCTTATTTATTTATTTACATATTTTTTCCAAGTTTATTGAGACATAATAGACATGGAACATTGTGTAATTTCATTTTTAAAATATTTATTTTATTGATTTATTTTGAGAGAGAGAGAAAGAGAGAGAGAGAGAGAGAGAGCATGCGCATGTGAGAGAGAGGGAGGGAGAGAGAGAGAATCCCAAGCAGGCTCCAGATTGTCAGTGCAGAGCCCGATGTGGAGCTCAATCCCATGAACCATGAGATCATGACTGAGCCAAAATCAAGAATCAATGCTTAATCAACTGAGCTATCCAGGTGTACCATTATTACGTAATTTTAAAGTGCACAGTGTGATGAATTGATACATGGATATAGTGTGAAATTTTTACCACACTAAGGTTAGTTAATAGTCCTTCACCTTGCATAATTACCATTTTGTTGTTGTTACAGTTAGAATGTTAAAGCTATACTCTCATAGCAACTTTCAAGCATAAATATAGTATTATTAACTATAGTTATGTGCTATAACTTAGATCTACAGAGCTTATTCATATTATAACTGAAAGTCTGTACCCTTTGACCAAGATTTCTTGCATTTCCCTCACCCTTCACCCCCTGGCAATGACCATTCTACTCTCTAAGTTTGACATTTTTAGATTCCATATATAAGTGAGATCATACAGTGTTTGTCTTTCTCTAACTTAGTTCACTTAGCATAATGCCTTCAAGGTCCATCTGTGCTCTCACAAATGGCAAGGTTTCCTTCTTTTCGTGGCTGAATAATATTCCTGTGTGTGTGCGTGTGTATAATGTGTTTCTTTTTCTTTGTCCATTTTCTTTTTTAATGTTTCTTTATTTTGAGACAGACAGAGAGTGAGAGAGAGAACGAGAGAGAGAGAGAAAAAGAATGACCAGGGGAGGGAAAGAGAGAGAGAAAAAAAGGGAGAGAGAAAATCCGCAGTTGGTTTCATGCTCAGTGCAGAGCCCAACATGTAGCTCGATCCTACAACCAACCCTTGGATCATTACCTGAGCCAAAATCAAGAGTCACACGCTCAAGCAACTGAGACACCCAGGCACCCCTATCCGTTTTCTTTATCTATTAATGCAAATGGACACATGTTGTTTCCATGTCTTGCCTGTTGTAAATAATGCAGTGAACATGAGAGTACAGATATTACTTCCATATACTGTTTTCATTTCCTTTAGATATAGATACCAACAAGAGATTGCTGGAACATATGGTGGTTACATTTTAAATTTTTTTAAACTTTCTTTAATTTAATTTTTTATTTTTTTTTAAATTTACATCCAAATTAGTTAGCATATAGTGCAACAATGATTTCAGGAGTAGATTCCTTAGTGCCCTTACCCATTTAGCCCATCCCCCCCCCCCACAACCCCTCCAGTAACCCTCAGTTTGTTCTCCATATTTATGAGTGTCTTCTGTTTTGTCCCCCTCCCTGTTTTTGTATTATTTTTGTTTCCCTTCCTTTATGTTCATCTGTTTTGTCTCTTAAAGTCCTCACATGAGTAGGACATTTTTAATTTTTTTAGAAACTTCCATGCTGTTTTCCATAGTGTTTGTGTCAATTTACCTTCTCACTCACAGTGTACAAGAATTCCCTTTTCTCCACATTCTTACCAGAATTTATTATCTCTTGTTTTTTTGATAATAGTCATCTTAAGAGGTGGAAGGTGATATCTCATTGTGGTTTTGATTTGCATTTCCCTAATGATTAGAAATGTGAACATCTTTTCGTGTACTTGTTGGCCATTTGTATGACTTCTTTGGAGAAATGTCTGTTCAAGTTCTTTGTCTTTTTTTAATGGAATTGTGTGTTGTTTTGCAACCAAGTTGTATGAGTTCCTTATATATTTTCTGTATCAACCTCTTATCATATATATGGCTTGCAAATATTTTCTGATTCCATAGTTCTCCATTTCATTTTGATTACTTATTTTGCTGTGCAGAAGCTTTTCAGTTTGATGTAGTTCCACTTGTCAGTTTTTCTTTTTATTGCCTTTGTTTTTGGTATCATATCAAAAAAATAGATTTTCTTTTTGCTAAGACCTATATAAAGGAGCATTTTCTTTATGCTTTCTTCTTGGAGTTTTAGAGTTTTATGGTTTCAGGGCTTATGCTTAAGTCTTTAATCTATTTTGAGTTAATTTTTGTGAATGCTGTAAGACACAGGCCCAATTTTATTCTTTTGCCTGTATCCAGTTTTCGAAACACCATTTATCGAAAAGACTATCCTTTCTCCATTGAGTATTCTTGGCTTCTTGGAAAATATTAGCTGACCATATATTTGTGGGTATATTTCTTGACTCTTCATTTTGTTCACTTGATCTATGTTTTGTTTTGTTTTGTTTTGTTTTGTTTTGTTTTGTTTTGCCAATACCATACCATACCATGTTTTGATTACTTGAGCTGTGTGATATAGTTTGAATTTGGAAGTGTGATGCCTCTATCTTTATTCTTTCTCAGGATTGCTTTGGTTATGCAGGATCTTTCAGGGTTCCATACAAATTTTATGATTGTTTTTTTTTCTTTTTCTGTGAAAAATATCATTGGGATTTTAATAGGGATTGCCTTAAATCTATAGGTGGCTTGAGTAGTATGGACAATAGTAACTCTTCTCATCCAAGAACATGGGTATCTTTCCATTTATTTCTATCTTCAACTTCTTTCATCTGTGTCGTACAGTTTTCGATGTATAGATCTTTCATTTTCTTGGTTAAATATCTTCCCAAGCATTTTATTGTTGTTGATGCTATTGTCAATGGGATTGTTTTCTTTATTTCTTTTTCACATAGTTTGTTGTTAGTGTATAGAAATGCAAAGATTTTTGTAGGTTGATTTGTATTCTGGAACTTACTAAATTTATTAAGTCTGACAGTTTTTGGTAGAGACTTGAAGATTTTCTATATACACGATCATGCCATCAGTACAGATAATTGTCCATCTTTCTTTCCAGTTTGGATACCTATTGCTTTTTCTTTGCTAATTTCTCTGTCTAGGACTTCCAGTACTATGCCAAATAGGAGTGGTAAGAGTGGGTACCCTTATCTCATTCATGATCTTAGAGGAAAAGCTTTCAACCTTTCACCCTTGAATATGATGTTAGCTATGGGTTTGTCATATATGGCCTTTATGTTGAGGTATATTCCTTCTACACCCAGTTTGTTCAAGATTTGTAACATGAATGGATGTAATTTTTTAAATGCTTTTGCTGCATCTATTGAGATAATTTTATTATTTTTGTCTTTTATTCTATTAATGTGGTGAATCATATATATTGATTTCCGTTCTTGAAGCGTTCTTGCATCCCAGGGATAAATCCCACTTGATCATGGTGAATGATCCTTATAAAGTACTGTTCAAGTCACGTTGCTAGTGTTTTGTTATATTCATCAAGGATGTGGTGGGTAGTTTTCTTCTCCTGTAGTAATCCTTATATGGCTTTGTTATCAGGGTAGTTTGGCTTCCTACGTAGTTTGAGAGTGTTTTCTCCTCAATTTTTGGAAATATTTGTGAAGGACCGGCATTGTTCTTTTTAAATGTTTAGTAGAATTCACCAGGGAAACTATCTGATCTTGGATTTTTCTGTGTTAGGAGATTTTTGGTTACTGATTCAATCACCTTCCTTACTCATTGTCGGTGTGTCCAGATTTCCTGCTTCTTTATGATTTGGTCTTGGTTTAGGCTGCACACTGCGAGGAATTTATTCATTTTTGTAGGTTATTCAATTTGTTGCTGTATAATACTCATAGTAGTCTCATGATGATCCTTTGTATTTATGTGGTATTAGCTACAATGTATCTTCTTCCATTTCAGATTTTATTTGAGCCTTCTTTTTTATTAATCAAGCTAAAGATTTGTCATTTTTTCTTAATTCTTTTCAAAAATCAGGGTGTGTGGGTGGCTCACTTGGTTAGTTAACATGTCCTACTCTTCATTTCAGCTCAGGTCATGATCTCTGTGTTCATGAGGTCAAGGTCCACATCAGGCTTTTCTGGGGAACTCTTAGGATATTTTCTCTCCCTCTCTCTCTGCCCCTTCCCTGTACACATGCACATGTGCTCTTTCTCTCTTTCAAAATAAATAAATAAACTTTAAAAAACAGTTCTTAGTTTTGTTGATCTTTTCTGTTGTTTTTCTTATTTCTATTTTATTTATTTCTGCTCTGATCTTTGTACTTCTTTTTATCTGCTACCTTTGGGCTTAGCTTGTTCTTGTTTTCCTAGTTCCTTGAGATGTAAAGTTAGATTATTTGAGATATTTCTTTCTTTTAATGTGGGTATTTATTGCTGTAAACTTTTCTCTTAGTACTACTTTTGCTGAATGCAATAAATTTGGGTATGTGTGTTTCAATTTTTTCAAGAATGAATATATTTATATTTTTCCCTTTTGACTTCTTTTTTGACCCATTGGTTGTTTATGAGTGAATCCTTTAATTTTCACATATTTCTGAAGTTTCTACTTGTGTGTGTGTGTGTGTGTGTGTGTGTGTGTGTGTGTTACTGATTTCTAGTTTCATTGCATTGTGGTTGGAAACATTTAAAAAAAAACAATTGGTATAATTTCAATGTTGGAAAATTTGCTAAGATTTGTTCATGACCTAACATAAAATCTGTCCTGGAGAATATTTCATGTGTACTTGAGTAGAATGTGTATTCTCTTTCAGATAGAATATTTTGTCTATGTCTGTTAGGTACTATTGGCCTAAATTATAGTTCAAGTCCAAAGGTTCCTTATTGATATTCTGTCTGGATGATCTATCCATTGTTGAAAGTGGGGTATTAAAGTCCCCTATTACTATCGCATTGCTGTCTACTTCCCCCGTCAGATCTCTTGGTATTTGTTTAATAAATGTACGTGTTCTAATGTTGGGTGAATATATATTTACAGTTGTTACATTCTTTTGATGAACTTACTTGTTCGTCATTACATAATGATCCTTGTTGTCTTTTGTTGTAGTTTTTGACATAAAGTCTATTTTATCTGATATAAGTATAGTTATTGCTGTTTTCTTTTGGTTTCCCCTGCATGGGATATCTTTCTGTTCTTTCACTTAGAACCTATGTGTGTCCTTGAAGTTGAAGTCAGTCTCTTGACAGCAGTATATAGCTGGGTATATATACGTATATATACAATCCATTTGGCCACTCTGGGCCTTTTCATAAGAGAATTTATCCATTTACCTTTAGAGTAATTATTGATAGGTAAGGATTTACTATTTCCATTTTGTTAATTGTTTTCTGACCATTTTATAGTTCCTTTCTTTCTCTCTTGCTGTCTTCGTTTGTGAAGTGATGATTTTTCATAGTAATAGAGTTTGATTGCCTCTCTTTATCATCTGTGTATCTACTAGAAGTATTTGTTTTGTAGTTACCTGAGGCTTAGTTGAAATATCTTATTAGTATAACCATCTATTTCAAGCTAACATTTTAACTTTGATCACATACAAAACTCTACTCTTTTACTCTAGTCCTCCATTTTATATTTTTGATGTCACAATTTATATATTATGTGTCCATTAACAAATTACTATAACTATAGCTGTTTTTAATATTTTTGTCCTTTGGCCTTCATACTAGAGTGAAGTATTTAATATAGCATCATATTACAGTGTTAGAGGATTCTACATCAGATGGTGTGCTTACTTTCCCCAATGTATGTTACAGTTTCATGTTTTCTTGAAAAATTCTCTATTTCACCCTCATTTCTGAAAGCCACTTTGTCAGATAAAGTATTCCTGGTCGGCAGTTTTTTTTTCTTTCAGCACTTTGAATACATAATCCCATTCTCTCGTAGGCTGCATGGTTTGTACTGGGAATTCCACTCATAGCCTTATGAGGGTTCTGTTTATCAAAGAACCTCAGGAAAGAGGTCTTCTATTTCAAAATAAAGGAATTGTGACCCTCAGATTCCTTTAACTACCAGCTAACCTGTGAAAAAGCTAGGTCTGGTGCCGAAGTCTTTTGACACTCAGAGTAGTGTGCTGTGCTGTATAACATGGCCTTCATCTGACTTTATTACGAGCAGTAGTTATTTTCCCTTATGTGCGTAGTACTTAGAGGAGACTATGGTCTAAAGTAGGAGTGGTAGAACAGAGGATTAAATGATCAACTTTTGTGAAATTATCTTATTTTAAAGGGCTTTCTTTTTGTTGATATAGACTTCTTCTGATTAAGGCATCATTCTTGCAACACTTGATGAAATCTATGTTTCCTAATGTGACAGTCAGGCTAAGATAACTTGTATGTGATTTTGAAAACTCCTGTGTCCATCATGATATGGACAAATTCATCTTTATTTGGTTGGGTGGATATATAGCCTTGACTTCAAAATATGGCTCTGCTGGTTACTTTATTATCTTCAACCTGTCACTTACCCTTTCTAAACCTCAGTTTCCTTACCCTTCAAATAAAAATAACAATAAAACTAGTACGCATTTCAAAGGGCTTTGTGTTCAATCACCCATCACATATTGGTTGAGTACTTTCTATATGTCAGATATAGTTCTAAGTGATTGATGACACTAGCTTATCTGCAACAAAAAGTACTTGCTCTCAAGGATATCACATTCTAATGGAGAACAAATAAAAAATAATATAATACTTGGATACTGATAAGTTCTATTCAGAAAATAAAAATTGGCAATATGTTAAATATGACTGGAATGTGATATGGGAGCTAACACCAGACAGAGAATTCAGAGAAGGTACTCAAGAAAATAATGTTTGAGAATGTCCCTGAACACTGAAAAGGAGGAAGACATTTAAATAGCATCCAGACAAAGGGGACAAAACATGGAGAGCTCCCTATCAGGAATCATCATGGCCTATTTAAGGAATAGTATGAGTGCTATATGGTGATAGAGGTAAGTGCCAGGAAATGAGAAGGATCTGGCAGGGTTAGATGATGCTCGGTCTTCCAGGACATGATAAGTAGTTAGGCTTTTTTTCATAAATTGCAAGCCATTGGGGTTTTTCATAAAGATTGTGACGTGATATGATTTATGTTTAAACATATTTCTTCTTGGATGGAGCCTACATGACGGGAATCTTTGTAAACATAACAGAGATTATAATATAAAATGTTTAGCATGGTACCTGGCACCTGGAAAATGATTTTTAAAGAGGCAAAATGTATTCATTGATGATAATTATGACACTGATGATGGTGATGACAATGTTGGTGAGGGTGGTGGTGTAGATGATGGTGATTGTGTTTACTTCCTTAACTCCCTGAAAATCTACATTTGACCTATAAATCTAAAAGTAAATGTAGCAAAATCCAGGATCTGCTCTTTTCGGCACAACTTGGTCCAGTTTTGAATGGTAAGGAAAATTACTCAGGCGTCTAAGTCACCCTTCACGGTCTTCACTCCCTTGTTAGAACTCCCCATTAAGATTGCATTGGTAAAGACTTCCCTGACCTAAATGTCACTGTGAACTCAAAGGGAAGAGCAAAGCTCTTCTCATAAGAGGGGTAAAAACCAGCTTAAAAAGACTAAAAGAGTTCTGGGACCAAAAAATGTCTTTTTAAAAAATGAGGAACAGAGGATAGAAGAGTTGCTCCTATTCACATTGTAGCCAGCCTTTGAAAATAAAAGTATTGTGTTGTAGCTTAATAACTCTCTGTCACTACAGCCATGTGCTATTGTCTGACCTTCTAAAGTGGCCCAAACCCATTGGCCTCCAAATCAGAAGCCAAGGAAATAAACTTGGACGTAACATTTCCTGTAAGAACTATCATTTTTTCACTTAATTAAAAAAAATTAACCCTAGATTCAGCAAAAAGACTGTTGGAGAAGTTATTTATTAACAAATTTCCATTTGCTCTCAGGATATAATTGTTATTAGTGATCACAACCCTCAAATTTCTCTCTTGTTTCCTTGGTGCATTTGAGTTTTCTCCTAAATCACTAGTTATGATCCTTTTTAAATGGGGAGGGGGCTGGTATTAGGTAGTGTGATTATAATTTTAAATTCATAAAGCATGCTGGACATATCCCTCATACTTGCCTGACTGTCAAATTGTCCACTCATATTTTCACAATTTAATAGGTATCTAGAATGGGCAACTCCATTTTTGGTATTATGATTTCATCATAAAATGTGTGTTTTTAATCTGGGGACTCTATAAATTCCTGTTGAATGAATGCATGATACTTTGTCTCTTTCTAGTAACTTAATCAAACCGTGTTAAAGAATATAATTTGAGACTTGTCAGTATGTAGACTTTTAAAAAGAGATTATAACTTAACTAAATTCATTGCTGATGCATTAATTTGAAAGAGAAAATATAAATTTTGGTTTAGGAAAGGTAAGAACGAGGAGGTTCTCCTTCTAGATATCCTCGACAAACTATAGCTTTTTTGTATTTAATTTTTGGCCAAGTTGCTGAGGTTGGGTGAGCTTGGATGTGATTGACTGTAAGAGTGATTAAGCTAAATATTACATTGAATTTCTGTTTTCCTGTTTTCTTCCAGACCCTGTGTTTGAAAATTTATCATAAATATTTGGGCATTTAAAAATCTTTCTATCTGATATTTTTCCAATTGACAAGGCAAAGGGCTTTTAGATAAAGAGAAACTACCCAGGTTATAAGAGGACTATTTTGAACCCTGAGTTTCTATTTCATTTTTTTCTTTCTTAAACATATTTTCCATAAACGATGAATGTGAGTGTTGAAGGGTGATAAATACCACCCATAGGCTTTAGAGCCTAAATGTTGAGTTTGACACTCAGAGTTTAAAGGCATCATGAAAATTTCTCTAGAACTAATGTTCAAGCAATTTGGGTTTTACAGGCAACTCAGTAGTTTGAATGATGTAGTTATTTTGAAAAAGTAACCATAAAAAGCTATGTTCAGAGAATTGGTACTTTGCATTTATCAGAAGGATGTAAAAGTCAATTGACTGGCCTGCTATTTGGAATATACTTTAATTTTTAAAATTATATTTCAACTCATTAGTATTTAATTCATAATTTTGTGCAGCAAACAGAATCTATTAAAAGATTGGATGTTTATTTTAGATTAGAGGCATGTGGAGGAAAATATAAAATTTTTAAATATTCTTTTACTGTCTTTTTGTCTTCAGCCCATCTCCAGGCATTTGTAAGATACGTTTTCAAGATGCATTTCTACAGATTTTATAAACAAACATTTTATTATTAGACATTTCTTTGTTGCCTAGAGAAACATTGACCATGGTGTGAAAAATATCTTCACAATTTTAGCAGCTAGTTTTCTTTTTAATCACACAATGTTATTTGTTTACAATGAAATTAATGCATATTGAGAAGGATATCCATGTAGAAAGTTGAAAGCAGATTGCCAGGCAGTTACTATGCTTGTGGGCTGCCTATTTTCTGTGTAAATTTTGCATTGGATAGTAGTGAATGCATTTAAAAGAAAGTGGATAATCTTTATTTTCACTGGAGGGGTAGGTAATGTATGTTAACTATGTACCACACTCTTTAACAATACTAATGTGGCATGCCTTTCCATTTATGGTCCAATCATCTTCTTCCTATGAAAAGCTGTAATTGACAATTTAGATAAATGCCTCCTTCCTTTGTGCAGCATGTTGGAAAAGGAAGAGAAATCAGAAATACTTTCAAAGATCCTTCAAATACTAATGATACAGTTGTTTTAGTAGTTAGGTAATTTTAAAAAGCCAATGTATTTTGTGTTTGATTATTAAAGAAAATATGTTTATCAGAATGTTGTTGAGAGCGAATATTTCATAAATGATGAATTTCTTAAATTATTACATAGAAGCTGCTGATACCATTTCTTTTCATCCGGTACAATAGACTATGTGAATCCTATCCAGAAAGATAAGGTAACCGTATACATGTAGATGTATGTGTATTTGTCAAGAAATGGGTGTACCCTTATTGATTAGACATTACAGTTAGAGGAGTTATCATTAAATATAACTATTTTTTTATGAAGGATGATAGTAAGTATACAAAACTAAAACTGTCCTGAATGTAAATTAAGCTCCTTGGTACAGCATCTACCTTAATATCCCAGAATGTTCCAAAATGATCATTAAAACCACAACTTATCCTTGTACTCATGAAGTAGAGAACACACAGTTAATAGAAATTTCTAGCTGATAGACTGTTATAGAGCAGAGAACAATCTGTGTTTTTGAAAATTAAACATATCAATTTGCCCCTCTTCCCCTTTTAAGGAAGAACTTCTTAATTGTGCTAACACATCAAGTGAACTATTCAATTAGATTTTAAGACCCACATGTAAACATCTGGTTAAGGTTACATATTTTGTAGCAACAAAACACCAGAAACCATTGGTTTTAAATATCACGGCTGGAGGATAATTTGCAGCAGAGGTTTATCTGTCAAACATACAGAATTGCTAATATTATTCTAAAGATGGGAGTGTGGGTGTTTGAGTCTTGAAAATAGCTGTTTATATCTATCAAGCTGAGACTGATAGTTAAAAGTTCCTTCTCTGTCAAGTTCTACAAAATCAACTTTTGCCTTCTTGTGTCTTAGACCATTTTACCTATTCAACTTGAATTGCTAATGTCAGTTTCCCTGGCACCAGTCTGTCCCTTTTGCAAAGCACAGAAATGGCATGCATAATTGTTAGGTTATAAAACACATGTACCAATGCTTTTTACAGCTTCTGTTGAGTTCAAGAGGGTCTATCTAGCTTATATAATCTCCTCTGGCACAGAATCAAGAACAGCCTCACATTGCCCCTGTTCCCTCTCTACCCATGAGTGTAAACACGCCACTTGGCTGACTGCTATTCAGTCAGGGATGGAACAAAATAAAGTGGAAGTTCCTAGATCTGAGTACCCATCAGATTTGCCAGGAGGGCAAAGCCCCAATCCAGAACTTTTGATTCGTTAGATCTAGGATGGGGTCTGATTATTTGCAGTTTTAACGAGTTTGTAGGTGATGTCAATGCTGTTGGTCACCCCAGGATGACATTTTGAGAAACACTGATGTAGAAGTCAGAAAATTAGCTCTACTTTTGAGATCTAGCACATGCAATGAACTTTTAGTTTCCCTTGTCTTCATCTATACCATGGGTGGTTAGGTTGGTTTTTCTTTTAAAAAAAAATTTTTTTTAATGCTTATTAATTTTTGAAGGAGAGAGAGATACAGCGTGAGTGGGGGAGGGGCAGAGAGAGAGGGAGAAACAGAATCCAAAGCAGGCTCCATGCTCTGAGCTGTCAGCACAGAGCCCGATGTGGGGCTCGAACCCACAAACTGTGAGATCATGACCCGAGCTGAAGTCGGACGCTTAACCGACTGAGCCACCCAGGTTCCCCAGGTTGGTTTTTCAATTTAAAAAATAAATAAATTAAATTAAATAATTAAATTAAATAGGATATGATTCTGATTCACTACACAATGTACCAAAAAAAAGGATGAATATTTTCCTTCATTTTTTAAAAAACTTTTTTAATGTTTATTTATTTTTGAGAGACAGAGAGAGAGAGCGCATGAGTGGGGAAGAGACAGAGAGAGAGGGAGACACACAGAACCCAAAGCAGGCTCCAGGCCATCAGCTGTCAGCACAGAGCCCAACATGGGGCTTGAACTCACTAATGGTGACATCATGATCTGAGCTGAAGTCAGATGCTTAACCAACTGAGCCACCCAGGTGCCCTGTATTTTCCTTCATTTTTTACTCTGCCTCCTGTTCTTAGGTGATCTCATTCATGATTTTGGCTTAAATACTAACTTTCTTACAAAGCTTCTAAAATTTATATCTGCAGCCCTGAACACTCCCCTGATTATTTGTCTTATATACCCATCTACATAATTAATGTCTCCACAGTCGAAAGCAGGTCACATTTCACAAACACCACCAAATTGAACTTATGCTCTTGTCCTTCAAATCTGTTACACATCTATTTTACTCTATTCTAGTGAATGACATCCCCAGGTGAGCAGGTGACAGTCTGGGATTTGTACTTGATTCCTCCTCACTGTCCTCCAACTGCCTTATCAAATCTGCCCAGTCCTACTGATTTAACTTTTTCTATACCTCCGCCGTTTTCCTCTATATCCATCACTATCCCAAGGCAAGTGGCCATCATCTCTCTTTGGGATGACCACAATAACCTCTTAATTTGTTGAGTTGAAACGAATCCACTCCTCCCCAACAAACTGTTCTCTCTATGGACAGAGTAGTATTTTAGAAATGTAAACCTAGCCTTGTCAATTTTCTACTTCAAAGAATTTTTATACTCTTGGTCTTAACATGGCCTTCAAAGCCCAAGATGGTATAGCCTCTGCCATATTTTCAGTAGTATCTTTCGCTGCTCCTTTCTTCTCCTCATTCTTTGTACTCCAACCACACCAACTTTTTTTTTTAGATCCTTCTAGATACAGTGCTATAATCTCCTCTGACACTGTACATATTATTCCCTCTGTCAGGCACTCTGCACATGATCTCTGTCACTGCTCCCAAGCCCACACGTTCACTAACGTCTTCCTGATCATCTTGCAGAACTCATTTGGTTGTCACCATCTCAGGAAGATTTCTCTAGTTCCTGCCGCCCTCAAATTAGAGTAGGTCCTCTTGCTACCTGCTTTCTTAGTGCCCTTAATTTTCCTTCCGTAGTGTTTTTTCAGTTTGTAATGAGACACTATTTGTGTGAGCATTTGATGATTATCTGTTTCACCTACTAGGTAGTGGGCATGCTTTGCTCACCACCGAATCCACAGAACCACGATGTTGGCAAACAACAGATGGCCAAGAGATATTTGTCACATTGATGAATGAAAAATTATACCTTAAAATTTTTCTAATATGGACCTCAAAATGAGCTTCCCTTTGGGGTCTTTCAGAACTTTGGACACATGTAAACTGAATCAGTAGCTTTATTCAGGTTTAAATCTTAGAAAGTAATTCGGTTTCTTGTGCATGTGACTCTCCTGAGGGCCGAGCCTCTCTTCAGAGTGAGTCAATACAGTGGAACTATTGAGAGCAAACTCTCCCTTCGGGCAACCTAAGTTCAAGGTCCTCCTTCCACCATTTCTCCAGCATTCAGTACATCTTCCAGGCATGTAGTGGGAACACAATAAAAAATTTCATTGAATTGTGTAGATTCCATTTATGGTATCCGTCTAACATTTTAATTCTTCAGGTATCTCTAAGTATTCTTTGCATATCACCTCACAGAAGTTAGATGACCTGTTCACCTATGTGAATCATTTCAGATGAGAAAAGAAAACCAAGAATCCAATCAGCGAAATCAATAACGTACCTTAAGTTACAGATTACTTCATAAAATTTCTGCCAACCTAGATTAAGGTAAAAAATTTATTTTCTTAAGAATTGTTTTGATCCAGCAAATGTTTACTGAACACGTACAGGCCACGATAAAGGTGAATAAGCTACGCCACCATTTTTTTTAAATTTTTTTTTAAGTTTTATTTATTTTTGGGACAGAGAGAGACAGAGCATGAATAGGGGAGGGTCAGAGAGAGAAGGAGACACAGAATCTGAAACAGGCTCCAGGCTCTGAGCTGTCAGCACAGAGCCCGATGCGGGGCTCGAATTCACGGACCGCGAGATCACGACCTGAGCCGAAGTCGGCCGCTCGACCGACTGAGCCACCCAGGCGCCCCAACGCCACCATTTTTTAAGAAGCTCGTTATCATAAAAAAGAGGATTCACACAAATAACGATATGAACAAGGAGTCAATTTAGGCTGGTCTGTGCAACAAAGGGTTATTGATGTACATGACAGATGCAGTTAATTTTGCCTGGAGGACTTCAGCTGACTGAGATTTGTATTCTTTTCTTCCCTTTAACCTTTCATGTTTTTTTTCTTTCCTCCGAGGTAGAGTACTCTTCGTAGCATATGCAGACTTCTTCCTTCATAGAGCAGACCAGTGGTTCTCAAAATGTGGTCCCCGACATCACCTGGGAATGGTTAGAAATGAACATTCATGGGCCCTCCCCGAGATATACTGAATCAAAAACTCTGGCATTCGGGGTCCAACAATCTGTAAACAAGCTGTCTAGGCAATTTTGATGGACACTCAATTTAAAGAACCCCTGGAATAAAGGATCATGTTGTAATAGAACAGCTTGTCTCATTACCTCAGTTCTGATCTTAAATATACAGATGCTCACAAACAAAATTTACCAGCTTTAAATTTTCTCCTTTCCATTTACACTAAACAAATATATGTTTTATCTTTTATCTACAGTGTAGTAAGACAAGGTGTGTCCCCTTTTAGGGCCATCAGCTGTCAAGGTCATCGCATCTTTACTGCTTTCCTTGGGTGCTTTTGAAAAGTAGATTTTAATGTGAATGCCTGTTTTTTTTTTCTTTTTCTGTCTCAAAGAGCACTTGAAGGGGTGAAATCTGGTTACAGTTAGTGACGGGACATTTACTTAGACACGGTTATTTTGATTTATCTGGTGATGTTCAGCATAAGAAGAAAATTCTTCTTAGTAGTACTTTCCTTAAATGGCGACCATAAAAAAAAAAATCCCCATCGAAGGTCCTTAGTCTAGTTTTGCCTTATTTTTCTAGGGAAGAACACAATGGTTCACATTAGGAGTGTGACTTCCCTGACAAAGTACAGTTCACTGATTCAGAAATATTTGCTGAGGAATTATGTCCGTTATGTTGCGGGCGCTGTGATAAGAACAGGAAGTCAGAGAGGAGTAAGACAGACCTTGAGGAACTTCACAGAGCAGTGGAGGGTGGCCACCATTTATCGAGGGCTACTCTGTAAGAGGCACTCTGTCAGTTGCTTCTTCCTTTGGCTACTTCATCTTCGCCACAGCTCTTGAAAGTTGGAATTATCATCAATTTACAGCCAATAACACTGAGGCTCAAAGAGGTTAAGTAGCTGGTCCAAGGTCATGCAGCTAGTAAGAGGTGCGGTTATGATTTGAATCTGGCCTTTAGGCTTTCTTAGGGTGGGAGCCGCGCCCCGTTTGTTCACTCTTATATTTCCAGACCGTAACAAAATCCCTTGAACAAAATAGAGGACAGGTGAATAATCGCCAGATGGATACATGACTAATCCCGGGTCTTTCCAAAGGCCTCACTTCTTCAGATGGACGTCTATGAACCACCTGTTAGAGGAGTAAAAAGCAAGAGAATGCACGTTGCCTGAGGGAGCTGAGAAAAGCTTTTCATAAAATGTGAAGAGGTATACAAGTTGGATAGGCCGGGAGAAAGCCTGGTGGCGAATGAGGCAGAGGAGAGTCCCGGCATGAAAGTGAGAGCACATGGCACGGGCATGGAGAGGACAGAGGAAAAGGAGGTGTGAAGGAGGCAACGGGGAGAAGGCTAGTCTATCGCATGTTACACTTAGCGGTTCAGATACCGTCTGTCCTGTGGCCAGCGTTTCGCTAAGTACATTCCATACACCCCTTGTCAGAATTGCCTAGGTGCCTTGATAAAAGCTGTAGACTCCTTACCTTGATCCCAAGCCTTATGAATTAGTCTCAGTGGGTGAGGACCTGGGTTCTCTGTAGTTTTGTTTTGTTTTGTTTTTTTAAACCACAGTCCCCGGCTGACACCTACCAAATTTTAGAAGCACCTCTGGGCCAGTGGTTCTCGTACTTCAGCAGCACCTGAGTCACGTGGAGGGTTTGTTATACCACACATTTCTGGGCCGTACCTCTAGAGCTGTTCGTCCAGGAGGCCTGAGGTGGGGCTCAAATCTGTGGTGCTCCTTGTCGTTGGCCTTCTTCTCCTCTTGCTTCGAGAAGCGCTGCTTTACGCTAGGCTACACCTTTAAACGTAAGGAGGCAAATAGGCAAATGAGTTGAATAGGCCTGAGCTTTCAAAAGACCAGTTTGGCCAATAGGTTGGAGGAAAATAGAACAAAGTCAAGAGAGGCGGTTAGGGCACAGTGAAAGCCATCCTGACCTGCCGAGAAAGGAGGCTCAAGATCTGGGTCACAGAACAAATGGAAGAACCCTGGGCCTTTGCCCGCTGGCCCACCGTGAAATCAGCTTCTTCTCTCTTCCTCCCTATAGCCACATTTATTCCTTTCTTTGGAGTGGTTCGACCAAAATGTTTGAGAAACACTAGAATCCACGCCACTAGTTTCTTTCCCCCTTCAAATGTGTCCCTGCTGCCTGGGTACTTTGACGGTTTCAGTACGTCCTTGTCTCCCAGTTCTGCCTTTTCTCTTCGGTCTGTATCGATTATATGTTTCCTTTTAGAGTCTGTCCGATGCTCCCCCTCTCCTTAAATTACACCTCTGTTGCATTTTGAATAAAACTGAAGAGATATATTAGCGTGTTGTTTTTTTTTTTTTTTTTTCTGAAAACCTTATTTGGAAAATAAGGCTCGCGGAGCAAACATTATTTAGCTGATTAATCAGATCTTTTAGTGAGAGACCTTTTGTCATCCCCTAACTTCCTGTTTGCAGTCTACAGGCAGCAGGAATAATTCGGGAGAAGAGCGAGAGGCTTATTTCACGGGGTCAGGGGCCAGCGCCACCACCTGCAGGTGGAGACATCAGAAACAGGAAGGGACCCACCAGCTGCAGGGAGAACACCCCGCAGAGCCTGACCAAGATGAAGGGCCTTTTAAATTCCAGCCCTCTCTTTCAGTTTTTGTGCTATAAATGTGAATATTCAGGTCTGCCCTGATTAAGAACCAGCAGATAAAATGCCTCTTTGTGAATGCCACACTTCCTTGGCTTATTCATTCTTCATCTCCCTATGTCAAATTATTATTTTCAAATGCGTCGCACATAACTACCATGGATACGTATTGTGATCGGGACGGAGCCATCGTTTTGTATCCACACTTGACAAAGAGAATGGACTGCCCAAGCCACACATCGTTCTGTACAAATCATTAACTTCTAACTAACGTTTATATTTCCAGGCTTGTTCTCTACCCAATTTGCTAGATGCAGTTGTAATATTGACCTCAAAGTCTGATTTTAATAATGCCACAATCAGACTGCAGTTTGGATCCGAGCAATCAGAATTTCAGGAATTTGGTTTGGTCTGGAACAGTGATAGGTCTATAAATCAGAGAAGCAAGGGTTTGGTTGCTATTAAAATGCATTTCATGCCCATCAATCTCTTAGGTGGTTGTTAATCAGCCAGGGTGGCTCATTAAGCACCTTGGAGGATCGGTATACAATTCCAAGTAACTCTGGCAATTGTAGACGTTGCTGACTGAATTTGTATGAGTTTGGTAAGGTTAAGTGAAAACAAGCAGCTTAGGGCCCTGATTACAAAGTGAAATCAACGGTGGAGGAAGTCACAAAACCCCAGGTAAACTCATTTTAAATTATTTTCCTTCTTCTGTATCCTCGCAAACGTGTTGAGGTTCAAAAAACACATTTAGTGCATTTTTTTCTCCTTAAAATCCATTGTCTGGTTTCATTCATTCGTTAATCAAAATGTTGTCAAGTATCTACTTTAAGTAGGAACTGTGCAAAATGCCGGTGATCGATTAAAATACACAGCCTTCGAGGAGCTCCTAGTTGTGTGTAAAGACATAATTGCAATACTGTACTCTGAAAGGAGTGAGCACAGAATGTGACGGCTGCCCAAGGATGCAGGATCGGTCCCAAAATGAAGAATCATTAAAGGGAAGGGTAACTCAAAGAGCAAGGACAGCTTCATAAAAGCCCATAGGCAGAAGCGAGTCCGGCATGGTTAAGGCAAGACTAAGCTTCACAGGGCTAGGACCGTCTCAGCTGTGGCATCTCCAGTGCCTGTTTGGTACCGGGCTTTGCAAACATAGGAAGAAAATGGGGCAGTTCCCCCTTCCTGGTATCAGAAGATGAGGGGGTGAGGGAGACGGTGATGTTTGCGGGCACAGTATTCAAGTGTTCAGTGGTGTTCAAACTGTAGGGAGATACTGAGTCGTGGGAGCTTCACTCCCGGAACTCCAGCCTGTTTTTATCCAATTTTGGTTTTAGCCCAAGACAGCAATAGGTGCTTTAGCCACAGGAAAGGCTCCACTGTGGATATAATAGGCACATCATTGGTGCGCACGGGGTGCGGCTTTAGCGCTGACGACTGCTTGGCAGTCCTTAATGCTACGGCTCATGCTACCTGCTCAAATCCCTTTGGCTTTTAACACTGTAGGGGAATGCTTTTCACACATTAGCGTGCGTCAAAATTGCCTGGAGGGCTTGTTAAAACACCGATTGCCGGGCCCACCCCTGGAAGTTGTGATAAGGTAACCGTGGGGGAACACCCGAGACCCTGCTTTTCTAACAAGTTCCCAAGTGCTGCAGGTGTTGAGAACCCCTCCTCTGGAGGCACTGAGACTCAGAATCTCCTTGTGCGTAGCCCAGTATTTACTGGGACCACCAGAGTTTCTAGAAGTTTTCCAAGATTCAGAGCGTTATGCCCTATGCACTCTGTAACCTGGAACTCCCTATCATCTTTAGAACTGTGATTGAAGGAACGCTCTGCCAGCCTTCGTGTTTTGACTGTATTCTTTGCACAATTGGAAAAAAAATCCCAGCATCACAGGTTTGGGGGAAAGCTATAGAATAGATTATTGATCTCAGTAATCAGTGTTTAATAAAGTAAAAGAGTAAGCTTTACTGTATACATCTGGTCCCTTACCTATCAGGCTGATAAGCTAATATGTTTTGTTACTGTCGTTGTTCTTTGGTGTGATTTTGGTGGAAGCCTCTGAAAGTAGGAGAGGCACAGGCTTATAAGTGCAGAGGGCAAGACTAAGTGAAAACAAGCAGCTTTAAACAAGTTAATCCTAGCCTAGGATTAACAGTAGCATGGATAACCCCAAAATAGACTATTTTACATTGATCAACACTGAAGAGAGTTTGGGGTGAGAAAAAACCTCAATTCCCTAACAGACATTTTGTTCCACATCCCAAGACCTTTGTTCTGTGCCAAAGGTAAGCCTCTGAGATGACTTAAAGTGGTACCTATCCCAGGGCTCTCAGCATGAAGATGGGCAGTGTCGGCTACATTTGGCTTGGGCTTTGCAGACCTTCTGAGGTTCTGTGCCTCACCAGCCTCTGGTTGCCTAGTCTGTAGCCAGTAACATGAAGTTACACCCTCTTTTTTTTTTTTTTTTTTTTTTTTCCTGGTGATGATCTTTCCAGATCCATATGGAGGACTCCTATCCAGCACATCCCCTGAAAAAACTTTTTGGTTAAATATCTTCTCAGCTCAAGGCATCTTCTTGGGTTTGAAATAAATGGCCTACAGAAAGCCTTTCACTAGAAGAGTAAGATGGAGATATGAGTGGATCACAGTCGGTAGATCTGGGAAATTGACCTAAGATTCCCAGGTCTCTTGGTAGGCATTCAGGAACTTCCCGCTGGATTTGTATGGAAGCTACTTAATATTAATTGGAAGAGTCTGAGGGTGTAAAAAACACCAGAGTGGTGGTAGAGAAATCTGTGAAGGATCTGAGGATATCTTCACCTTATTGGATGGCACTTTGGCACCTGGCCACATCTGCGGAGACCTGACGTTCAGCGAATCTTATCCTTCTATGAGGGGGCGCTGCTGGGTTCTGGACTCTGTGGAAACCTAAGACTGGAGTGAGCACTAACCTTGACCTGTGTCGCAGGAACTTCTGTCTTTTCCATGTGTCTTCAGACATCTTTTTATTAATCACATCACTGGGATCTTTATGCAGAGTGACATCTCCACTCTCCATCCTGATCCTCCAACGTGTCTGGTTTAAGGATGACGTCACACGAAGACTACGTAGACCATTTCTCAATGTGGGAGCTCTTTATGGTAGCCTTGTAACGTTTTTAATGCCTTTACTTTTAATTCCAATCTTTCCTGGCATTGATGATGTGATTAATAAAAATAGTAATGGGGTGAGGCGTAGAAAGATGAGGCGAGTTACTCAGCTTATCCATTTATTGCTGTGTTCATTCACGTTGTCAAAGAGGAAAAACTCTTCCTCTATCCCCTTAAGTTCAGTCCTTAGGAGCCCGTGAATTAAACTGACAAAAGGCAGATTAACAAGGGAAAAGGCAAAATTTATTTATGTATGTACACGGAAGGATGTACACAGAAAATACAGCTCAAAGAAGCTGTTAGAATATAGAACTTGCATCCCATCTTAACAGAGAGAGTGGGTTAGGATTTCATGGGACAATAAGTGGTGGAAAGTGATGGAGCAGTATATGGGGGAAACTAAGGGAAGGTAGGGTGTGTTTTAACAAGGTCTCTTTATGCGATTTCTCATCCTGGCGCTAGCTTCCCATTTCCGGTAATAGGTAGGAGTCATTCTTCCTCCCTGCTTTGGGAAGCCTCCCTTAAAGGGGAATTTATAATGAGTTGAATTCTTTTTGAAGGCTCTGTGTTTAGGCAGAAAGTGGAGTGCATAGGAAATGTCTTCTTGCATCCATTGGTTCTCAAATGCCTTCAAATTATCCGTATGCCCCAGTGTTGTAATTTGGATCTGTCCAACATGTTTTTTTCATTCAGTACACATGTACCAAGCACATGTTACATGACAGGTACTGGGCATACAAGGGTGCATAAAATTAACTCCCTACCCTCATGGCGCTTGCATTCTAATACAGAGCCAGACACTAAATATATGATATTTATTTGTTACATCTATTACATACCTATGCCTGTGATTTCAGATAGTGTTATGTTCTAGACTGAAAACTGGCTATGGGGATAGAAAATTATTTTGAAGGTGGACTAGTGTAGATTAGCAGACATAGCTTCTGTAGGAGGCAATATTTGAGAAGAGATGCGAGTTATTTCAAGTAGCAAGCCGGGTGAATATTTGGGGGGAAAAGTATTCCCGACAGAGGAAACAGGAAGGATAAGGGCACTGAGATCAGAAGAGACTTGACTTCTACAAGAAATAACATGGATCACAGTATATGAGGAGGATGGAGAGGAAATGAGGTGGGACGGTGGGCAAGAGCCAGATTATGCAAGGATTTATCTTACTGGATAAGGCTCTTAATTCTTTCTGTGAGTTTCATGGGACGTCATTGGAGAATTCAGAGCAGGAGAATGAAATGAGCTGATCTGTCTTCTTCTTTTTAAATTTTTTTTTTTTCAACGTTTATTTATTTTTGGGACAGAGAGAGACAGAGCATGAACGGGGGAGGGACAGAGAGAGAGGGAGACACAGAATCGGAAACAGGCTCCAGGCTCTGAGCCATCAGCCCAGAGCCTGACGCGGGGCTCGAACTCACGGACCGTGAGATCGTGACCTGGCTGAAGTCGGACGCTTAACCGACTGCGCCACCCAGGCGCCCCTGATCTGTCTTCTTCAAAGAGCTTTCCTGTTGCCGAGTAGAGATTAGACAGAAATGGGACAAAAGTGATGGGGAGAGTTGCCATTGAAAGCCACCCTAACAGTCCATGTGAGAGGTGGTGGTGGTTCAGGCTAGGATGGCATAGTGGGGCCAATGAGAGACGTTGGATTGAGGGTACATTTTGCGGGCACGGGTGATGGGATTTGCGGTGATAGATTAGATGCATGGTACCTGAAGAACTGAGAATTGTTTCTGTGTTCTTGGCTGGAGGAAAATGTAGAAAAGTGGAGGAGGAATGGTAGGTCCAAGGAGAGGTGAAATCAAGAGTTTTATTTTGACCGTGTTCATTTCAGGGACTCACAAGACATCCAAGTGGAGATGGTGGGAAGGAAGACACTCGTATGAGAGTCATAGGCCTACAGATGGTTTTTAAAGACACGGAACTGAGTGAGGTCTCCTAGGAAGACAATTTGTGAATAGGGGCTAGGAAGTGACTGCGCATATCAAAGACAGGAGACGGAAAAGAAAACATTCAAAGGAGAGTAGGAAGCAATAGCTATGATATGTAAGAAAACCCAGGTAAGGGTGAGGTTCCTGGAACCACATGAAGAGCGTACTTCAAGACAGAGGGAATGACAATGTCAAATGCTGCTGAAAAATTCAATTACACAAACACAAAAGAATCACACCGGATTTAGCAAGATGGGGCTCATAGTTGACTTTGACAAAAGACATTTTTATTGGAAGCATGCCTCAAAACCTCTTTGTAATGTGTTACAACGATAATGAGAGGTGAGAATGTACCGACAGTGGCTGTCACCGCCCAGATATTACTGTCATTCATGCACTAATTAAACAATATTTGTCGAGCGTTTACCGTGTTTTACATGTTGCATATGGCACATGCTCGCTCTCTTACGGGGAGGACAACATTAAAATCCTTATAGTACTCCAAAAGGGTTGCAGTACAATTTGTGAAAGAGTCAGAGAAGTCTGAGACCCAGTTTTAGAGGGAAGGTGGCAGATGAGCTCATTTGGGAGATGGAGTAGAAGTTTGCTGAGACAGAGGAAGAAGAAGATCTGAAGTGAGGACAACAGCTTGAGTAAGCAGGAAAGCATAAAATAGCATGGCCTGTCCTGGAAATGCCAAGAAACTCCACATGGTTTGGACACACCGTGAGAGGTGTAAGGTGGATGCCGTGACGAGGTCCAAGAAAAGCAATTTGGAGAAACTGGCCACATTAGAGTGAATAAAGATCTGTATTCAAATATCCATTTCAGAGAGGTTACGTAGGATGGGTAAGAGGAGAGAGACGCTACTGGCGCAGAGCCCGATTAGAAAGTTCTAATAATAATTCAGAAACATGAAAAGCCCATAGAAATCTGTTGCAGCTTATCCAGTCCCCAAGGTTGAACAATTAAGCACATTTTCAATTATTGTGCCCATGATATTAGCATATTTAATAACTGCAGTGCCTGTTGAGGCCCAAAATAAATAACAACATCCTACTCATTCTGTGTTAAAATGTTGTGGCTGAAAGTTAAAGCTGTTTCCTAGCTAAATGAAAAATATGTGATCTGGATTAATTTCCGTTATAATTTAGCAACACAGTATTGACATTTATGCTTGCACAATCAAAGAGAGAAAGTGGTCTCTATTGAATATCTACGTTTTTGGCACAAATCAAGTGAGACAATAAATTACTAGAAACATTAATAGGTTAATAATAATGCAGTGAAAAATTTAATTATTTTATTTGGATCTAGGAAAGGAAAGTAGGCTGAAATATGTGTGCGTATAATACTGTGATTTGTTTTTGACAGGAAGAAAATGAGGGCATGAGGTCAGAGTTTGATAATGAGCCTCAAAGCTCTAAGTAAATTCCTGAACTGAATAAATTCCTCGGGATTTCCAGGAGTCACTTGGGAAATTGAGAAAGATGAGGAAATACACAGGAATAAAAACAGCCAACATTGTCACAGGAGTCTGACTCTTCTAGTAGTTAACTGACAGACATTTTGTTGCTTGGATATAGAACATGGGGCTCGTACAGGACTCATCAAAGTCACGTTACCTTCCATCCTTGCCATGAACGAGGTAGAGATCCTGCAAAGCCATGGGGGTATTTACTGTATCTCATTGCTTCTAAGATGCGCATTGTTTTTAACATCTCTGAAACCAGATACATATCTCACAGCTGATGTTGTTGAGGTCGTGGATTCCTTTTTATGCCTGCACAGGTGAAAACTTGATTGTAAGTATTCATGTTGTAGTCCATTAAGTGGCTAAATGGGTTTCGGCGCCTTGTTACGGTATTAAACAGAACGTCTGGGGAGTTGTGTCCTAGTATTGACTCTGTTATGAACTAGCTAGGTTACTGAAATCTCCTTAAGTAATCTGGCCTTCGGTTTTCTGATCAGTAAAATTACAGCATGCGCTCCTCCCGCTCCAAAAGTCTGAGAAATCTATGAAACAGATGTGTCCAAATGTTAATATTATTTGAGGTGGGATGCCAGGGACCCACCTACCACTAGGTGAGGGAGAGGAGAACTTGACCGGAGGCTGCGATTTCCCAAGGAGATTCTTAAAAATGTCCAGGTGAGGAAAGCTGAGACAGACCAGGTGCTAAAAGCATGGCATCTAACCCTGAGAGTTGAAAAAACAAAATAATTTTTTCATCTTTGAAGTCTAAATATGAGTAGGATACAAATCAGTAGGTGTATCCTCCACCCTAATTGTTTTCTTTCTGAAAACTAAAGTCCAGGCTTGATCGCACTCCTCTCCCATTCACACGTTTCTGATTGTGCTTCATGCCTCTAAAATCCGCATTCCTTAGCACGGTGTCCAAAATCCGTGAACATTCCTCTGTCCCCAGCTACCATGTGATATTTACCCTCAGCACACCCTGTAAGCCCATCATACAACCTTCGGGCTGCTCCGAGGGCAGCAGGCTCTGTGCTCCATTGTGTCTTTGCACATGTATCGCCTCTGTGATTGCTATCGTCTTCTCTAAATCACCGTCCCCAGACCAGCCACTTCAGCATTATCTGGAGATGTGTTAGTAACACAGATCCTCAGGCCCCATCCCAGATCCACTGTATCAGAACCACTGGGAGTGGAGCCCAGCAGTCTATTTTATCCAGCCTTCTAGGTGATTCAGTGTATACTCAAGTTTGAGAACCACTGGTCTAGAGCATTCTTTTCTAACTCTCTTCTAGCAATTATTGGATTGAGTTACAGGGACAGAATCTCCTTGAAAGCCAAGAACATTCTTTGCCACCTCTCTGTCTTCAGGGCATAGTACACTCTTTGGCCCATAATTACAGCTCAGTAAACGCTTTCCATGCCAATGAGTCAGTTAATCAAATATATTGTCCCTACCCTTGAGATATCTGAGATTTGTTTGCTGAAGAAAAAAATATAATCTCGTGTAGGTTAATGAGAGAACAATTTATTGCCATCTCTAATAAAATGCTAGATTCTACAGTAAATGCTAGACACTGTCGCTGGGCAACAATTGGATTGGGATTTCAGATAAAAGAAAGGTTATTGGTGATGAAGTCACCTGGGGAAAGCTTTGCCATGGGGGTGGAGAGTCGAAAGCAGAATAAACTATCGTGAACAAGTCTAAGTGGATGGGAGCACAGTTTTGTGCAGACCAGTACAAGCAGTAGTCAACACTGGATTTTAGACTCTCCACATGGGACTTGATATCATAATGAGAATAAAAAGGATATCTGGGGTGGCAGCAAGCTCTGCATTTAGACGATATCCTAGGATAATCCCAAGAAGAATACAGACCCATATAACTGAGGTTTGACTGAACAGGGACCTGACATAACGCAAAGAGGAAAGCCATAGATAATCTCTGAAGCTTTCAGCTTGCCGCAAAAATAATTTTGGACCGCAAGCCTTAGTTTCTGTATGAACCCAAAGAAAGACGTAGCTTATCTCTTTAACAGAGTGCCTCATTGTTCATCATTCTGCAGTTGTATTTACTGAAAATATTTTCAAAATATTAGTTGGTATGCTTTACTCAATTCTAAGAGGTAATAGCTCTTATAAACAGATTGTTTAAAGGAACAGGCCCATTTGTCTTTGGAAAAAGGCAAGGAGAAAGCAAAAGATTGGAACATGTGTTTCTGCTCAGATAGCAATAAAATATGGGGTGAGTTCCTGTCTTTAAAAATGTATTTTCTCTATCCCTCTGTATACATACCTATCCCAGGATTGCAATAAAATGGTGCATTGTGTGTGTGGAAGTGGTACCGTATTGGGCTTTTGGGTAGATCATTAAAATATATTTCTGATGGAAGCCTGGAAAAATGATTGCACAGCCATTTATTCAGTCATCGTGTATGGAATGTCCATTTTATTTGCTCATGTTAAGTTTGAGTGAACTGCCTTTGATTTGGGATCGTCCTGCTGGAATATTCAAGGAGAGGTTCATTTTCCTTCTTCAGCATCTGACCTGGTAACATGTGCATCCTCTTCTCTGGCCATGAGGAATAGCAATTTTGAAAACTAGCCTGACTTTACAGAATTGTACGTGGTCAACATTCCACCACTAGATTTACCCAAGAACCTGAAACAAAAATTTTAAAAAGGAGATAGAATGTCCTTTTGTGACTACACTGGAATTTTGCATGCAGCATTATGCTTTTTCTCCTAGGGGAGTTAGCCATGTGGAACTGGAGCCATTAGCCAGTTCTTCAGTGGATAAATACTATCGCCTGGGAAAAGAGGCAAACAATGTGTTCTCTCCAGTTAGAGATTAGAAGAAGAGGAACAATATGGGTAGTTGTGTTTATCAAAAACCAGAAGTACTGTTTTATTTTAAATTTCAAACCCAAATATCTAGCTTTTGTGACTTCAAAATCAACCATCACATATTTGTATGATGACAGAAGGAAAACTGTTGGATTTAAGCAGACAGCACATCTCTCATTCTTTTGTAATGTGGAAACTAGTTGATTCCAGAATCAGCTGTAGCCCCAGTTTTCTGCACTTTGAGTTTTGGTTTTTCATTTGCATTGTCATGGGAAACGTTTATGGCAGCGCAAATGCAATTTTGATAGGCAAAATGATTTTTGAAAATGTGTAGGGCTTGATCTCAGAATAAGTGAAACTGGAGAAGACCTAAGTTTTAATATTGAAAACGTAGTAGCCATTGAAAAATAATTATTTTGTGACATGGTCGGGTTTTTTTTCTTTATCTGATGGATATGACTGGCTAAATTTTGATATCATTGGTATTATTTGAGTGTCTTTGTCAAGAATTCACCTTATTCAGCTCTCATTTAAACCAAAAATATTTTAAGCAATGTGTAAGAGCTTATGATGGAAAAATTAAAAACAAGGTCATTAGGCAGAGGGGCAGAACTATCAGAAAGGAACAGGAAAATTACATTCTGCTACCTGTTGGGTTAGCTGTTCTCTGTATTCTAATTTCCCCTTCTTGGCCCGTAACAAAGAACTTTATCATTGCTTCTGATTTGCCTGTATCACTCACTAGCCTACAAAGACTATTCTTGCATCAGGTCAAGATTGCTGTCTGCTTTACTCACCGCTATATCTCTAGTATATTCACAGTGCCTGGAACAAACTAAGCAGTCCAAAACTGCCTAAAGGAAGATAAGAGAAACAGACATTTTTGTGAAGACTGCTTATCCATGTGACAGCAGACTGATCAATTTTTCTAATTTTTTTTGAATTTTTGAATTGTAAAATGACTCTCTTCCAGACCTAATATTCTGTGATTTGATAATTTCCGCAATCACATTTTCTGTAATAAATTTTGCATGACGTTAGCTATTTTTATACCACATATTACTTGGCTCTAGTTTCTTTTTCACCCTAGGAAATAAAAGTATTAAATGAATTTCCCATTTTCGTAAGTTATTGATACACATCACTGTGGGGTATCTCCATGATTGACTTTCATACTGCGTATTCAACAAGAGTTTAGTGAAGATATCATGTATCAGAGCCCCCTGTCTGTATAGACGTTTGAGTAAAGAAGAAATACATAGCACAGGATGATAGTGGGTGCATCAAGTCTCTAAATGCAAAAACTTACTGTAGCTGTTGATTTTCTTCAGGCAAATTGAGTTTAGACGGGAGGGGGGTGGTGGAAAATTGAGTAGAAGAGACACAAACTGAATCAAGTAACATGAAATTTTAGTTGACAAGTAACTACTATTTTTTCAGAATATGAAAATTATATTGTTCATTTCAAAAGTTTTTGAGGCATATAGAAGAGTATTAGAGAAGAAATAAATCTCTCCTTTAATATCACTTTCCACAGAAAATCACTTTTAACTGTCTAATATATTTCCATGTTAAAATATGTTCTAAAAGTCTTCTGTTATGTACATATGGATTTAAAACCTCCATATTTTCATGAAAACGGAATGATACATGCTGTTTTAAAACATGTTTAATTTACAACATGCAGTCTGTTCTAACATACTGCTTGTGTTCTAAAAAAAAATAAAAACTTCATGTAATCAAAAACTGTCTTAAAATAACTATCGATTGATAGGGCGCCTGGGTGGCTCAGTCAGTTGAGCATCTGACTCTTGATTTCAGCTTAGGTCGTGATTCCAGGGTTGTGGGATCGAGCCCCAAGTTGAGCTCCACATTGAGCGTGGAGCCTGCTTGGGATTCTCTGTCTCTCTCTCCTCTGCCCCTCTCCCCTGCTCATGCATATGTTTGCTCTCTCTTTCTCTCTCTCTCTAAAAAGAAAAAAAAAAACAACTATCAATGGAGAAAAGATGTTGGAGTAGAGAGTTTCAGACTGTCAATATTAAAGTTATATTTCCTATAAGTGTTTCCATTTTTAAAGAAATAACTGTGAATATGTGATTATAAAACCTATGACAGAGATAAAAATATGACCTTTGAACGTACGTTGGTTTGGCTCCATGGCAATAGTCTTCCTTCCTCTCCCTGTCACTCCGTGTCTCATTAACCCTTATTTCCTGTGAAAGCCTTAATTTTATTGCATTTATCCACTGTCTTTAGGACAAGGCACTTATTTTTGCCTTGTTAGTGTTTGTTCTAGTCTTGTTTCTATGCTGCTGTTTGTTCTTGTTCTGATTTGATAGGATTGTAGCCAGTGGCAATCCAAGCTTTATAAATCCTTTTTCCTAAATCATTTGTTCCATGCCATCCATGGGAATTCACAGCACTTGCACTGTAAGAGAAATTCCTGCAGCACAAATACTCTTCTTTACTAAACTTCTTCTTTCTAAATGGCTGAATGGTATTTTGTTGTATCTGTGCCAATAATTATTGAGACACTTAGCTTGTTGGGCGTATAAGTTGTTTCCAACTTTTTGCAATTTTGAAAATGCAGAGCCAAGATCATTAAAGTGTTAAGAATCTAAAATAAAACAACACAAAACATTGGCTATCATCTTGTGGGACCCCATGAATTACCATTTCCTCGTTTTTGCTCACAGGCCATCCTTCATCACTGCAGTACCTAAACTCCTTTTTAAGTTGGACATGGGGGGAGGAGGGTGTCCATTTTTCCTCCAAGGCAAATCATATGAACACTGAAAGTCATCTGGATTAGGTATTGTTTATAATGTTATGGGGCATCGAACCTGGTCAGTACTGTTTCTGGAATTCAAAGGGGCTTTGGACATCCTCCCGTCTTGTGATACTATTCGTCACCTTGTATCTACCATTACTGCTTTTGTGATTTGCCATCATCCCCTGTGATGGTTCATGCTATGTGTCATTTCATGTCATTTTGACTGGGCCAGGGAATGCTGACATATTTGGTCCAATGTTTTTTTTGAGTGTGCCTGTGCAGGTGTTTCTGGATGAGATTAACAATCAAATAGGTAGGCCCAGTAAAGCATTACCCTCCCCTAATGTGGGTGGGCCTCATCCAATAATTTGAAGACCTGGATAGAAAATGAAGGCTTGGGGTGCCTGGGTGGCTCAGTCACTTGAGTTTCTGACTTCAGCTCAGGTCATGATCCCATGGTTTGATTTCAAGCCCCACATCGGGCTCACTGCTGCTGTCAGCTCAGAGCCCACTTTGCATCCCCTGTCCGCCCCTCTCTCTGCCCCTCTTCCAATTATGCTCTCTCTCAAAAGTGAATAAACATTAAGGAAAAAATGTCAACTCTCCCCAGAGTCTGGGAGAATTCCTTCTGACTGAGTGCACCTGAACTGGGGCATTGACTTTTTCTTGCCTTTGAACTTGAGTTGACACATCAGCTCTTACTGAATCTCAAGCCTGCCAACCTTTGGACTGAAACCACACCATCGGCTCTCCTGGGTTTCTAGCTTGCTGACTCACCCTGCAGATCTTGGGACTTGTCAGCCTCTCTCATTGCATGAGCCAATTCCGTATAATAAATCTCTTTTTATCCTATTGGTTATGTTTCTGTGAAGAACCCTGACTAATAAACTCCCTATTGCCCTTTCTACAGCCTTCGAGATCTCCAAAGCCACAGGCATAACGCTCCAGTCCTGGTGATACCAGCTCTTTCGCTGATCTTTAATGATCAGATAATAGTTATTTAGGCCACTTATAAATTACTTTGTTCATAACACTTTACAGTCCCTTTCACTAAGGAATATGGGATGAGGCCAGAAGGTATTTAAATCAAATAGTGCCTCAACAAATACATTCCTGTTTAACCCCTCATCACTCTCCCGAAATGAGACATGTACCATTACAACGTTAGTTCCAGTTGATTTTCCTGCCTTCTCAAGGATTTTTGCAGAACCGGGGAAAGATGCCTTCTGCCTTTGCCTAAGGGGCTCCATTCTGTTGTAAAGGTAGATAGAAGATTTGGCACAAAGGAAAGGAATCAGCTTTGCCTAGGTCCCGAAGAAGTATTTTCTCTCTTTCATGACATTTTTACATGCCATTTGATGGTATTGCTTAAGCGGAAGTTTTCAAGTGAAGAGTTAGAAGAGGTAATTCCCAGAATATGAGAGGGTAGGGTAACTACCACTCTGCAGAGAAATGGCTGAGGTTAAATGAAGCGAACTCTAACTAGAGACCCTGATATAATTCTGAGTCTCTGGCTCTCTCAGAAAGGGGGCAGAAACAGTCCTGCCAGATGGGAAGAAGAATAAATCACTTGATGGAAATGCAGATATAAGTACCATAGAAACAAAAGCTGAAGAAGATCCTCAGGATTCTCTACCTAAACACCTTCTCCTTTAGATGAGGGAATCAAAGCACAGAGAGGTCAAATAACACGCCTAGTGTTTCATCTTAAAAATCCCATTCAAGTCCATTTTAATAACCTGCTACTAAAAATGATGGAAATCATTCATTTTAAACTTACACCTTAAAAACAGCATTGACCCTTTCCCCACTTATACTCATATCTTTTTCTTGAGTTGAGTTCATTAAGGACCGTGGGCATATGGTTACAGATAGCGGTTAATTTTGTATCTATCTTCTGGCATCTTATTGACTCTAATACAAGAATTTTCAAATTATTTTAAAAATATTATTAAAATCGGCATAATAAAGAACATGTCACTTAAAGTACTACAAAATACACTTTTTTACACTTTCCTTTATTAACTTTAATATTTTTCAGGGAGAAAATTCCGAGTTAGATCTATTAGACAGCATTAAGTATGTTTTCATCATTAAGATTAAAATATAATTTTACTTTAGAGTATTTGATGTTTCTAGCCTTTAAGAAGTCAACATTTAATCACATCTAAAAATTGCAGGATAAAATTTTGAAAGTCCTCAATTATTAACATTATTTCAAGAGAAAAAAGCCACTTTGCCACAAAACTTATATTTTTCTTTTATGAATTGAGTCTGGTACAGAATATTCTTTATGGTGAGGCTTAAACATAATAGAGTCTAGCTACTTCCGTGAAAATACTTTTCAATGAGTTTCTGCTTTGACCCTGAACTGACCTTGTAGTTAATGTTGTACACTATCCTTTCATTATATGCTGGATTATAAGATATGACTTATTGGCAGCTTAAAAGCATCAAGTTGTGAAATGCAATTTATAACCATGAGAAAGGACTGAGCTTTGAGTGACAGTTAAATTTGAATAGATGGGTCGGTGTTATGAAACATGAATAATGAAGCATTTTAAACTCAAGTTTTTGGTTAAATCATTAATATGATTGTTTTAGAAGAAAGTCTGCATCTATCATGTAACCAATAAGACGTGTAAAAATGCAAAATTTGTATTGTGTGAAATAATTAAAATGAAAACTGGTTTTCTACATTCATTCTTACATTGATTTTTAATTTAAATCACTTAGGTGTCACAAATAGGCTTATTAATTTTAAGCTCTGTATGTTACAATCGTGTTTAAGCTGTTAATATGACTTCTCTTACGGTGATACTGTTTAAATGGTGGATTTTTATTATCTAATGATAGTTACCATTTATTCAGTGCTTACTGTGTGCAAACATGCTACACTGAGATCTTTTGCATATATTATTTAATCTTAAAATCCTCACCTCAGATGATTCTGTTTACAGTGTGAATAGAATCCCCCTGAGTTGAACCAGGCAGACATTTTGGGTTGTTATACTCAGAGGTGGATAATACCCCCCGGATGGATGTGGGTAAGGAGTGGATGGACTCACCGAGATGCAAGAACAGTCCATCCCCCACAGTGCCCCTGGGCATGCAAATTGGTGAAACCCTGTTTGTAGTTAAATGCACCTAGAACCTAAATCCCTTTTACGTGTAAAACATAACGTGGATCGTGTGTGCGTGTGCGTGGGCATGTGTGTGTGTGCATGTGTTTCGAGGGAGAGGAATCACAGCTTCAATAGTTGTTGAATTTTTCAAGAATGAGTTAACAGTGTTCAGAGCTTTACTCAGAGCTATTTCCTATGTCAGAAAACTTGGAGAGTGGCGCCACTTGTGGGACTTGAGTGTCCCATACAAGTCTTCTGTATTCAGTTTGGCATTTGGAAATGTGCACATTACAGGGGAGTCTACCCCCAGGTACAAGTGTCTGAGCTCCTTAAGAAGGCCTTCCAGTGTGGCCCTACAAACATTTACACATACAAAATCATTTTTAAATTAAATAAATATTGCATTTGGTTATGAAAGAAAATTTTCATTATCGTTGTTAAATAAAATAAATTATTTCACTTCTCCCTTATAGTTAGAGCACTCTCTACAAGCTTGGGTACATGATCTATCCATTCCATTTCAGATCAGTAATATAGGTGTTACCAATATTTGTCCTAAAAAGGTAGATACTAGGTCTATACAGTTCAGAACAACAGATCTAAACCCTGTGTTCTTTTAGTGTTAAAGGACACAGCCAGACAAATCTGGCTTCCCATACAGGCTGTTACTTAGCTATATATTTGATGTTGGGCAAGTTGCTTTACCTCTGGGTTTTAGTTTCTTCATTTGTAAGATGAAGCTACTGATAGTACCTTTATCCCAGGGTTACTGTGGATGTAATAAAGCACCCAATGCAGTGACAGCAGATAAGGTAATCAACAGATACTATTTATCACTAGTATGTTGTATTACCTCCAGAATAGGCCATAAGTATATTTTTCACATCAGAGAGTATATAGTGCAAAAATCATGCCTAAATTAACAGGCATGCAGTAGGCCAATGAGAGAGAATAAACATTATGAATTCCTCCTGCCTTTTTGCTGAACACGTCTTTGGCTTTGCCTCCTCAGTTGTGTACCCCAACCCACCACTGAATTCTGAGAAGGGCGTGCCCATGGCCAGTTCTGTGATAACTGCCCTCCAATGATGAAAACACAAAGTAACAGAATGCAATGGCTGTCAGCTTACTCATTTCTTTGTACCAGTAATATAAATGACACTCAATCCTATTGCTTTGTCATAAAGGGTAATGTAAATGAGCAGGCACCAGAAAAACACATAATGGTTATGCAAGATCATACGCTGTGAGAACCTGATCCAGGCAGATCCAGATCAACTAGCTGAATTTCTCTTAACTATTTACTACCACCTAGAAACAAGTTTTTCCATTTTGCAGTGTTGAGGTGTGTGTGTGTGTGTGTGTGTGTGTGTGTGTGTGTATTATACATTATATAACGGGCCTTTTCTTATATATCTGAAGCCAATCTAAGGCAGGAGAAGTATCTGCTTGAGAAATATTTTGGAAAATTATGTTGATTCTGTTAAAGCAAAACTACTTGTTAGCAGTGTGTTTTATTTTTTTAATCAAAGTCTTCATAAACAGTGGACATTACAAGCACCTCCAGAGTGCCGTGATCAGTCATTGGAACTTCAGGAATGAATTGTTTTCTAGAGCTTCAGATTGTAATTGAAATGCCAGCAGAAGGAACGACAGACATACCTGCAAGAGAGGCCATTTATGAGCTTTGATTTTCAGCTAATTTACAGAGTCGTCAGGAGAAGAAAGATGCCTTGCTTAGTAAAAATCACTTAATGGTAGATTAACACTTGATATTAAATCTCTTCCCTCATTCCACTTTCTATCCCCATCCATTCAAGCCCTAATGAGTGTAGGGAAGCTACAAGACACTTGATTCCTACATTACAGGTGCCATAATATCTGCCATTGATTACATCTCATTTGTTATTAACATACACACATATAAAACACTGATTTTCTAAGTGTACCGTACATTGTCTGGAATAGTAATTGTCAATAATTTGAATGCTATCAAGGAAATTATAGGACATGTCCAACAATATTACCTTAATAGTGCTACCATAGCAGTGTGGTACTGAGATCAAAAGTAATCACAAACGTTAACCTAAATGCAGTTAAGTTGAGCTAAAAATAGTTTCTCTAAATTATATGTCTCATAGGTTTGCGATCAGTTTATACCAGGTGATAAGGATCTTCGTAAGTTATCAGTGATAAATCATGTGCTTAAAAACCCCAATTTTTTTCCCTAAGATATTATAAGACATTTACATTTAGGATTGAAAGAAAAAGCTTCAGTCTTCCTTATGAATCTTCCAATAACTAGCTTTTCATAAAAAAGTAAGCAGTTGCTCAATGCATAGGAAGATTTTTGTAAGCCAACCCCATTTTTATTTCGACAAATACTCTTCCACTCCATTTAAAATTGACGGTTTTTTTTTTTTCTTTCTTAAGAAAGGTACAACATGTTTCACATCAACTTTTCTTGAACCAGACTGCTTATTTAAGTATTATGGATGAAGTATGCATCTAAATTCTAACTTTCTGTCATGTTACATTTCATAGGTAGCCTATGGTCCTATTTATTCCTCAGAAATACTATGAACATAGTCTTTATTTATTCTAACATAAACTAAACCATGTTATAAAATAGAATTGAAATACCCAAATTATGGAAACAGCCCAAGTGTCCATTGACTAATGAGGATAAAGAAAATATGGCCTACAGTGGAATATTACTCAGCCATAAAAGAGCATGAAATCTTGCCATTTGCAATGACATGGATGGAACGAGAGAGTGTTATGCTAAGTGAAATAAGTCAGAAAAGACAAATGCCGTATGATTTCACTCATGTGGAATGAGGAAGCAAAACAAATGAGCGAGGGGGAAAAAAGAGAGACAGAAGTGAAGCAAGAAACACAGCTTTAACTATAGAGAACAAACTGATGGTTACCAGAGGCGAAGTGGGGGGAATGGGTGAAATAGGTGATAGGGATCCAGGAGGGCACTTGTGATGAGCACCGGGAAGTGCGGAAACACTGTATTGTACACCTGAAACTAACATTACACTGTACGTCGGCCCATGGAATTTGAATAGAAACTTAAAAAGCAAGTGAATACATGTTTTTTAAAAACGTGTACATTTAAATGTATGGTTTTTAATAGTAAGGACATTTAATTTTTTTTTTTGTATACACTTCATCCATCTGAGTTTTGTATGCATTATTTAGGAACAACATATGAAACTAGTATAAACTCAATTTTGGTAAGCAGGAGCAAAATCATCCTATTATTCTACTCACTTTGTGCCAAGAAAACTTTATGCTTTGAAATAATTATACTAAGAATATTGTAGGAGAGAAATATTTTCACTGATTATTATATCTGTAAGAGTATTAATTCCTCTAAATATAGGGATGAAATTTCAGTTTATTAGAAATAACTTTGTTTTATTTTTTATGAAATTTATTGTCAAATTGGTTTCCCTACAACACCCAGTGCTCATCCCAACAGGTGCCCTCCTCAATGCCCATCACCCACTTTTCCCTCTCCCTCCCCACCCCCCATCAACCCTCAGTTTGTTCTCAGTATTTAAGAGTCTCTTATAGTTTGCCTCCTTCCCTCTGTAACTTTTTTTTCCCCTCCCCCCCCCCCCACCCCTGGTCTTCTGCTGAGTTTCTCAGGATCCACATAAGAGTGAAAACATATGGTGTCTGTCTTTCTCTGCCTGACTTATTTCACTTAGCATAATACTCTCCAGTTCCATCCATGTTGCTACAAATGGCCAGATTTCATTCTTTCTCATTGCCAACTAGTATTCCATTGTATATATCAACATCTTCTTTATCCATTCGTCAGTTGATGAACTTTAAACTTACAATTCAGTATGGATAGAATCTTTTAATAGGTACTTTCAGCAACTGGAAAATCAGAAATATTTAGAAAAAATATAATTAAATAAATATTTAAAAATTTTTTTCTTTAATGTTTATGTATTCTTTGAGAGACAAAGAGAGAGAGCATGAGCAGGGGAGGGGCAGAGAGAGGGAGACACAGAATCTGAAGCAGGCTCCAAGCTCTGAGCTGTCAGCCCAGAGCCCGACGCGGGGCTCGAAGTCACAAACCATGAGATCATGATTTGAGCCGAAGTCAGATGCTTCACTGACAGAGCCACTCAGGCGCCCCAGTAATTCAACAAATATTAAGTGCAAACTAGGTTCACAGTTTGTGGAAAGTTCTCAGAACAATTTGCAAGGGGAGGAAACTGTTAACTAGCAATGATGAAGACGACAACAAGAGTAACAGTGAGCATGGATTGAGGGCGTAGTATGTTCTTGCCCTGTGCTGTTTGCCACATGCTTTTCCCATTTATGAGGTTTGCAAGATTCTTCATACAAATCTTTCCAACCCAAAGTTTAGAAAGGTTAAGTAATTTTCACAATGTTACATAGCCACTGAGTATTGAAACCTAAATTTGCATTCCAGTTGGCCTGACATCAGTCTGGTCTTCTAATCACCACTGCCTCTCCTATATAACATTCAAAATCTAGGTGAAAAGAATGAGAAAAGAAAACAAAGATCATTTTTTAAAAAATTTTTTAACATTTATTTTTGAGACAGAGAGAGAGCATGAACAGGGGAGGGGCAGAGAGAGAGGGAGGCACGGAATCCGAAACAGGCTCCAGGCTCTGAGCTGTCAGCACAGAGCCCGACGCGGGGCTCGAACTCACGGACCGTGAGATCATGACCTGAGCCGAAGTCGGACGCTTAACCGACCGAGCCAGCCACCCAGGCGCCCCAAAAACAAAGATAATTTTATACAACAGAATATCGCAAAATATTGAAGTATATAAACACATATATATGATATCCCTCTATCTTTACCATAGCAAAGATTCCGATATGAGCAATTTACATAGTTCATGAAGAAAATGTATTCATTACATTATCTGTGATTATCTATCTGTGTGTATGTTTGAGAACTCTGGCAACCAAACATCAGCTTGCAGGGACAGTTACAGAGAACTCAATCTTTGCTTCCGGAAACTTACAGAAGAAAGATGAATAGATGAATAGGAACATGGAACAATTGATGCAGCGGCTGCTGGGTTATATTGTTCTAGGCAAAAGGAGCCCAGAGAAGGGAGATGTAAACTTAAAAACAGAATTCTTAGAAGCAGATGGTAGCAAGAGGGAATCAAAGACCATTCCAAACTCCAGAAAAGCGGGAACTGAATAAACAATACAGAAGGGCCAAAGCCTTTGAAGGATGCAAAAGATGTGAATGAAAGAAAGGGAGAAAGAGAAAAGGAGAAAAGGAAAAAGAAAAAGGAAAAGGAAAACTTTCGTCAGGAAAGAAGAGGCGAAGAAAAACACTCCAAGGCTGAAAAATATTTTAATGAGCAAATTGAAGATATATACCATGCTGTTTCCTCATTGCAGCAAAAGACAAACTGGAGTGATTGACACTTTTAAAAAGCACAAATCTAAAAGGCAATGGAGGAAGAAGTGATGAAAATGTGTTAATACAAGAAAGGTGGTCCCAAGGTTTCAAGCCTCCTTGTGAGATAAATACATGTACATTTTCTTTAGTAGCCAAAGGAGGATATCTGGGAAAAAAATAGACAAAGATGTTCTGGTTTTCATATGCTTGGTTGAAAAAAAAAAACAGTAAGGCTGTTTGACAGAAACTTTTCTATTAAATGAGAAAGTTAGGTAATCTCATAAGTAACTGTATGTCCCAGGTGGTGTATACCCCTTGTGTAGTTTTCCATGCTGGTCTTTAATAGCAATTTCTCCTGGGGTGGGCATTTTAAAGAAGTTATTTTTTTCCCTTTCTTACTGCTTATTTTCAGCATAGAATTAAGTCACAGATTTGGTCAGGAAGAGATGGATCCTAGAGAGAAGTATGTAAGTGCTTTGAATTCAGAAGTAACATCAAATTAGATCATATTTAGTCATGCATGAGGTCAGAGGACAAAATGAAGATAAACTGAAGTCATTTATTAGCCAGCTTGGGCTCTTTTATGCAAATCCTAGGAAAAAGGCACATCACCATAGGATACATTCTTAACGTCAATTTATTCCTGAAAGTTATTTTCGTAGGGCACACTGCGGGCCATAGACGTGCCTCACAAATTCAAAAGGCTGAACCTTCTACATGCACAGCAATAAACTTGGAGAATAATTGTGAAGATGATGATTCTGGAACTTTTTAATGGCCCCAATCATTAGCAAAGATTAAAATTATATTCAACATTCTATATTCACCAAGGCAATCAAGTGGACTAATCTATTTTAAAGGGGTTTTAAAATGCAGAGATGAAATAAACAAAATGATTTTGATTTAAACTTCAGAAAAAAAACATAAGTTAAATTAATCGAATGATTCTTTTTTTATGAGTGTTCTGATTGAAGTGATTATATTTAGCCAAGGGAGAAGAGGCGATGGGGAAGTATGGGTATGGCATGGTACTTACTTAGAGGATTATATTGTTTGGTTTGTGCTAAGCAATTACTATGTGCCAAACATTGTCCTAGGAGCAAAGGCTGCTAAAATTATGTGGTGAATACTTCCCATGTGGTTGACAGGGAACATGAATAGATCTAGAATGAATGGGAAAACTCCATGTTTTCAATGTAGACACCTGACTTCACATGGAAATACTGAATCAAACAAGGTAGTTTTTATGCAGACCAGATTATTAGTGAAGCAGAATGACCATGCCATCAATATAGCACCTGTCATAAAACTGGTAATTTTGATCATTTGTGCTTTCATTGTAAAATTAGTAAAAATCTAAGGAGAACAAATGGATAATTTTTCTATATAATTTGAAGCATGGCTAACTTTGATTTTTTTTTTTTTTTTTTTAGTAATTGAGTTCTCCCTAGAAAACACACACACACACACACACACACACACACACACACACACACATAACTGTCAAGACTCCTTTTAGATATTTTTCTTAAAGAGTATATTATCTCAATATGTCTATTTTTTTATGTATAATGTTTTTTGAGGATTTTTAGTGTTGTTGACCTGGATGCCGTGAAACCAGTTGTTAGCAGTGTAAGGAAGAAGTAGAAAGCCTGAATCCAGAGTGACTTTTATCTTAACTTCATTGGTTTCATGCTATGCGGTGAAAATATGACATCGTCCTTGTTGAATATGTTTATGGGACAGATGTTCAGACCCCAGATCCAGTAGTTTCTAGTAGAGATTTACTTGGAAAAAAAAGCATTTTCTCAACTGCAAAATGCACAATATGCCTACCTCACAGGCGTTTTGACATGAATAACTGGTATGATAAGAAAAGAATTTGTAACTGTCAAGTGCTAGGTCAACACGTGGAGTTTACTTGTTATAATATTTACATATAAATTATATATATGTATATATGTTGCTGTTTAATTTTCAACTTTAGAGTTCATTTGTGGTTCAAACAAGTCATTTTATATTTCTGGTCCCATTTTAGAGGTTTCTAGCTGTTCTTAAGGTATGAAAGTTTGATCTTTATCAATATTCATTACAAGACGTTAAATAATTATTTCCAAGCAGATTTCACGTGAATACTTTTGTTTGTTTCTGAGAATTTTTTTTTTGCTACTAAAGCCATCCAAATTCATTTCCATTAACTATGCTAACAGATTTTAAACAGTAATGCTTGACTATGTAAAAAATATGCCAATATAAATGGTAAATGGCATGTGAAGAGCAGAGGTGAGGGAGTCATATGATCATATTTAAAGTCTTGGAAAAGTCTGCTTGTCTTACCAGTGGTTGACTGGCTCATGCTGTGGATGGACAATGTTGCTTGAAGTGATTGAATGAAGTGCCTCTTAAGCACTCTGGTAAATGTAACTGGGATCTAACTTGGACTTCACCTCCCCAAGGAAACATCCATAACTTTCTTTTTTAACATGGTAACAGTCTGTAGTCTATGTTATACTCCGGCCATTCACTATTAATAAAATATTCGCGTTGGATGATTTTGCTATGTTCTTGGTTCCTTTTTTTTTTTTTTTTTGCTATGTTCTGTGAATAGATCTCTTAGAATTTTCTTTATTATTTATGAGAGCTTTCCACTGTTATCAGTGTGCCCAAACCATGGGCTCCTATCTTTGTTTTGGTAATAATAATCCTTGGACTATGCAAATTAGTAACAAACATTTTTCTCATTGCTAGAACCTTAGAAACTGTTGTGGGAACCATTAAGCATGATTTACTGGGGTTTTAATTTAAGAGCTATGTCAAAGCAACACAGAGTCGTATTTTGTTGCAGTAGCTACAAAGTCAAGAGACCTGAGTTCGGGTTGTGACTCCACAGATTTCTAACTATGTGAGAGTGGGCTTGGTTTACTCTTGAAGCTTTGAATTTTTCATCTATAAAATGAGGTCGCTGGGATGATTATATCAGAATGCATGTGAAATATTTAGCGTAAAGTTAGGGGATTTATTATGTCAGGGATTATACTGTGCACTTGGAATACAAACCTGGATAATATATGACCTCTGACTTGAAGAAGGCTAGAGTCTAGCATAACATACAGGCACATAAATTGCTTGTCATTTTTCCAGGTATGTGTTTGTGTGTTTGTGTGTGTGTGTGTGTGTGTGTGTGTGTGTGTGTGTACTATATGTATATGTGCTTACTAAGTGCTTAACACACACTAACAGCTACTACTGTTATATATTTTCTTGTTATTATCATGAGCTTACAACTGCATAAAAATAGTTTTGATTTATAGAAAATCAATTCAGAAATAAGATTTTATATAAATAATGTGAGGGGCTCCTGGGAGCCTCAGTTGGTTGAGAGTCCGATTCTTGATTTCGACTTGGGTCATGATCCCAGGGTCGTGAGATTGAGCTCTGCATGAGGCTCCACACTTAGCATGGAGCCTGCTTGGGATTCTCTCTCTCTCTCTCTCTCTCTCTCTCTCTCTCTCTCTCTGTCTTTCTCTCTCTCTCCCCCACTCTCTCCATCTCTCTCTCCTGCCCTCTACCCCCTTCCCTACTTTCTGTCTAGAAACAAAATAATGTTGATGAAGCAAGAATTAAAATGAAGGATCAACACTTACTGTGTAAATTAGTTGTCTTTTCTTTTATATTTACAACATTTATAGGAAAATGCTTTGTATTTCATGTGGTGTAGAGAAATAAAATGCACTGTGATGTAAATAATCATTGCCGTTGCTGTTCAACTTTTATTCATAATTTACTAACCACTTACTTTTTGCTAAAGCCTCTAGCAAGCCCTGTGGGGAGGATTTCAGATGATTCATATACAGACCTGCTCTCAAGGAATGTAGGATTTTCTTGGAGAGGGAAAATAAATACTTTCCACAACTAAAGAATAAGCAATGTCTTCAAAGTAATCTTATTGATGAAAAGACGTTACATCAAATGACGTTGCCATTCTCACCTTCTGTATTGCTGATTGTCTGTTAAATATAGTTTGGAAATCTGGGCTCAAAAACCCAGAGCCACGTCAAACTCCCTTTTGCTTTCTCCCCATACATGACCACTCACCAGATCTTGCATCACATCTGTCACCACCGTCTTTGTCTCATCGGTCCGTCACGCCACAACCACCACCACTTGAAACATAGCCCCCTCCTCCAAATGGAGATATTTTACATTACCCTCACTAACATTATTATTTTCAGAAAGTGGAATACTTGTGTTGTAACACCTGAAAGAATAGAGGGAAGTGGAAGCAGTTTGAGGCAACGGGCCATGATTCAGAAGGCCAGGGCTGTCACTTGCTGAAGTCATAGAATTTCCCCGAGCCTGTTTCTTCACCTGGGAAAGGAGGAACGGTCTTTAAGTCCTTTGCAACTCTTTTGATGATACATCTCTGGCCGTATCACCCAAAACCTGCACTTGACTCTCTCTAAGCTTGCCTCATGCTTTTCCACCCTCAGGCTCTCTTGCTTGCCATTTATCCTCGGGCAGTGTACAACTAGCATTCATCATGCCATGACCTCTGCTCAAGACCCACCGCCTCCGTGAACACTTCCCTTATCTACTCCCAGAAGCCACCTCTTTCTTCAAATCCAATGCAGCTCATCTGAAATTTACTGTGTACCGCCGTAAGCCACTAATCACCCTTTTATGAATACATGACCACTAGCCTTAGCTTGAGTAAAGATGTTTTAAGTTTATTTATTTATTTTGAGAGAGGCTGAGAGAAAGAGAGAGAGAAAGAGAATCAGGTGGACAAAGGATCCCATGCAAGTTCTGTGCTGACAGCAGAGAGCCCTTTGTGGGACTCAAACTCAGGAACTGTGACATCATGACCGCAGTAAAGGCAAAGTGTGTAAAGACTTTTTCATCTCTTATCAAACATTGAGTTTTTTTTACCTACTAACAATCAGTGGGACTCTTGAGTGATTTTCTAAGAAAGCGAATATTACAACTTGTAAGGCATGATTATCCTCGTCACTTGTAATTATGCAGCATTATGTCAGTGAGCGCAAAACCATTGTGGTTCTTTTTCACATTTCTTAAAATAAGCTCTTCATAACCTCAGTGATATCGGCAATAAATCTAGATAAATTTTGTTTTTAAAGAGAGGATTAAAAATGACGTTTCAAACCAGTTTTTATTTTGCAAATTATCTGTAAAAATGTCGATGTGTTATTTTCTGTGAAATATGGAGATAGTTTCTTTTAATATACTCCTAATTCTGTTGGCCATTGTCTTAATTCTAATTCTAATGCCAAAACTGTTTTAATCCACTGAACAAGAGGAATGAAACTATGTATCTTGCTCAAAACACAAAAGTGATATACTGTATAATATACCTATTATATGTAAGAAAGAGTAATGAGTAATAAGTCCCATGTGTTAAATTACATTCCATAGATTTCCAAAAATGTGTTTTGCCACTTTAATAGTTTAATAATTTCTAGTTTGGTATTTTTTAGCCTGTCTTGCTTTTTAAAATTTTAATCTTTGATGAAACAATTCACATAGTGTTTATAACCTTCTAATAGATTTTTAATGGCGTTGTATAGAGGTAGTTGTTCTTGAGTAGTTACAGTGTAAATGCTTTCTTAACAAAAAGGAAATTGGTCTTTAATTTATAGTAAATACACTCATATTATTCTCAGCTGTTAACTATTGAGTCATAGAATTAAAGAATTCTATTGTTAAGACTAAAGTGAATATTACTATAAGAAATTATTCTTTCCATTAAATTTAACTTCATATACATTATGGGTAGCACCAATGAGTAAGTCCATTAAATGCAAAAGCTAAAACATTAGTGGTGGTGGTACAACATACAAAGAAAAAGATCTCTCTAAAAAATGAATAAAAACAGTGAGCAGTACAAACACAGTGAATGAGCCCAAGGTGGCTTAGTAAAAGAAAAGCCAAAATATATCAAAAATAGTGGTTTTGTGGTTGTTACTTAGTTATCTTATATAAATAGACGTTGATTTCTTTGGTTGTAAAGCGAATTCTCCAGGAAGGTTTCTCTCAAGACCCAAAGAACTCTCTCCCTGAATAATTATAAAGTCAGTTCCATCCTTGAAAGAAAGAGAGAGAGAGAGAGAAAGAGGAAGGAAGGAAGGAAGGAAGGAAAAGGAAAGGGAAAGAAAAGAAAAGAAAAGAAAGGAAAGAAAAGAAAAGAATGTTATGAAAGAAATCAAGAAAGAAATGTAAATGATGAACATTTTGAGAAAATATAAAGCCCAAGTAGTACGTCGGAAAAAAGTCAACAGATAGTTTTGCAGCTATTTTGCTGATATAACATAACACAGTACATGTTTTGGCTTTGGAGTCTCTACCCGTATCTAATGTTACATCATCACTCCTTGTACCATACATACAATGATAATGTATATTGTACAAATGAATGTATATTATACAAATCAATGACAAATGACAAGTGAAATAAAGGAGATAACATATGCAAAGTTCACAGCCCGGTCCCTACAACTCTTTAAAACAGAAATAGTAAAATAAGTTTGGTTTCTAATCAGAAAGCTATTTAGTAGAGGTTCAAACATTTAATGTCATTTATTACTTTTGCTGCTCTTGTATCTTTTTTTTAATGTGAGACTGAAAGAGAAATAGACATAGAAGGGACTTTATGTGAAGGGCCCCTCATTTATGCTGTCGCTGCTTTAATAGAAAGAAGACGAATGCAGTAGGAGTTTCACAAAGGTGGAATAAACCAATGGATTGAGAAGCCTGAGAAGCATTCTGGGAGTTACTTATGTCTCATTGAGACCGAGGCACGTTATCATGCATAATCTAATGCTAAGAAAGCTTTTAAACCGCTGGAAATTGAACCCAGAACGTATCGTTAAGCCAGCTTTTTCATCTTGACACCGAATCATAGCAGGAGCCAGCCTGTCAAGGATACTGCTGCTCCCTGGGCAGACCTTGCATGTTGAAATAAAGAATAATGAATAATGTTTTCGTGAAAGTTGTGTGCATTAAAGGAAAGCTAGCCATTTTATATATGACGATGTTAGTATCTTCTTAGATAGTCTGATAAATTATCAGATTAAACATTTTCGAGACTGGTACTATTCAGAAGTATTCATTAAACCTAAGCCCTTATACTCATCAATACGTTCACTACTAGCTATGAGAAATTCTTAAAATCATTTTATTTTCTGTCATTTTTTAAATGAATTCATGTTGTAAATATATGGATATTATTTAATTCTAATGTTTTATATCTGTTTTAATGACATACTTAACTGTCACTTTTAAAATCTGTGAATAGGGCCCCTTTGAAATGTTTTGGACTCGGGAAATCTGATGGGTTTGGGTTTAGCTCCGGCTACAGATCACCTGTGGAGATTGGAACTGCCAAAAAAATTGCTTAAGCAGCCCTTTGAGTATTCTTAAATAGGGACATTTTCCAGAGCATTGGTTTCTAAAGCTTCCATTCTTTCGTGATGTTGAGCTTTCAGGATTTAAGTGCAATATTTACTCAACATCTAAGTTGCGTTTTTTATCAGACATATTTTTATACCTTTCATAATCAAATTGCTGATCATTGAAATATATATTTAGTTTCCACGACCCTGAAAGAATTCTCCTTGGTGTTTCTTTGATGTGCTTTTTGATGTGTGGACTATGAATTCAATTCAAGAATAACAGAGACGTTGCAAAGAAAAACTTAGAAAATCAGCTTTTCTTAATAGTCTGTCAGAACTGTCAGTTCGCAGGTATCGGCACTTTTTTTCCAAAGGTGCCTTCTCTTCTCTGAAAAATCAGCTTTCAGTGTGAGGCCACCCGTGTGCTCCCATGGTGCCTGGGAAGATATGTGGCCTCAGGAACTGGCATGGGCTCTGGTTGGAAGAGCGGTCCTTAAGCCAGAATTGGGCTACTTCTTGGTTGCCTCATCGTAAGCAAGTGGCAGAGAATGCTTTCCTCTTGCAGTGCTTGCTGCTGGATGTTAAACACACGAGTGGAGCTATCTCCGCAGGCAACTGGCTGGCCTCTCAGGCAGTGCCTCGTGGGAAGCCTGTGTTAAAGCATCTCCATTTGACCAGTGTCTGTCCCTCAGCTTTGGGTCAGCTCACATAGATTGGATTGTCCTACGAGAGAAAAGTCAAAATTAAAAGTTGCATCCAGAGAAGAGTACCCCTTCATTTATAGTAATTCCTCTACCTTTTCAAGACCTGGATACTTGAGTCTGCCAGAGTAACTGAGTTAACTGATTTTATGATCAAAGTTAGAGCATTAGGACAATGGTGTGGATGGTTCTGAGGAGCATTTTCTTAGGGTTGTGGAAAAGCCGAAGAAATTATCGCCGCCTCAAAAGGGAGCTTACCACTCTAGAGGCTGAAAGGTAGGAGGTTTCCTTCTTAAGAGAGACAATCTTGTGCTCATTGCTTGCTCATTTCCCAGGCTTTCATGTAGATAGAAACCCTCTCTCGTCTGAAGACACGCTTCCTTCAACTTGTTAATGTCAGGGAACTGAGTGTGTCTTTTACACATTTTCCTGAGTATCTACCTGCTTTTCCCATTTTGTCTCTGAAAATAATCTAACCTCCCTCCAAAGGAACTTCTTGAACTTTCTAAATCCATGCAGTTGCTGTTGACTTTTCCAGGTAAACTAGGAGGGTAATCTTTGTTTCAAATTCTTGAAGATCTTACTATGTCACTTCTTTGGATCGACCTTATTTAACTTACGATCTCTTGGTGTGGACTCAATAAACATGATAATGCAGGTGAAGAATCGTTATTAACTCTCTAGCACCAAATGTTGGCTGTTGTTTATAGTAGTAGCTTTAAGATGCCACTTGGTTTTTAAATCTTGCACCAAGTGTTGCTTGTGTGTAGATCTTTACTGTTTTGTGAGAAGTTTTCTGAACGGTAGGGCTTTAAACATCTAGTTCTTAAACCACACTGAAAAGCACAGTGGAAAGATTAAAAGAGATCGGCTGTGATCATTTGGGGTTGGGGGGGGAGTGTTGCCAAGAGAATTTTGTAAGGTGACAAATCGGTTCTATCTCTTGGCTATGGTGATGGTTACATGACTATGCACTCGTCGAAACTTACAGAACTTTACACCAAAGGAGTGGACTTCATTATCTGTAAATTTGTTTGTTTGTTTGTTTACAAATGGTAACAGTTACAGGTTTATTTGGCAGTGAGATAGAATGATAGTAAAAAGGTCAGAGAGCATGCTTTTATCCTATATTCAGTCTCCATTCTAAATAAAAATGTCCTTGTTTTAAATAAGAGAAAGCTTTTTAATTGTTATTTTTCAGATCCACAGAGATTGAACTAAGTAAAGGCCTTAAAAATTTCATAGGAGAAAAACTAAAGCTTCAAATGGAAAGCCAGATGGAACAGAAGCACACATCATTCACCCTGGTGATACTAAGAAAAAAGTTACGTTAAAATCCATGTAGTAAAATACAAACAATACTGCAGCCAACAAAGATAGATTCTTTCTTAGTAATTACAAAATTCGGAGACGATAGTTGCAAAATTAAAAAGAAGAAACAAAAGCGATCAACCTCCATGTTTGAGAAAAATAGGCGGGTGCCTAAATAGTAGTGCCTGGTATAGACAGAACCATTTAACAATCCGTGTCATTTAAAGATCCTGAAATAAGTAGAGACTTGGAAAATTGAGTGTCAGAGAGGAATCTGTGCTCAAAGCTCAAGAAAAAGTGAATTTTAGCTAGGTAAAGAAAAGATAAAGAAAAACCACTATCAAACTTAAACATCTTTTATAATTTGAGGAACATATTAAAAATAAATGTTCTTTAAAAGTCAATTGTTGGGGCGCCTGGGTGGCTCAGTCGGTTAAGCGTCCGACTTCAGCTCAGGTCACGATCTCGCGGTCCGTGAGATTGGTTTTCAGACTTTACCATCTTTTACCTGTCTGACCTTGAACAAGTAGCTACAATATCTGATTCTATTTCCTCAGTTGTAAAATGGGGGAATAACTTTACCTAGCCCATGGGCGTTAGGTGAAGATTAAGTGAGAAATTGCTGATTCAGTGCTTAGCAACGTGTGTGGCACGTAGGGAGCCCCCTAAGACTATTAACTAGTGTCACATGTTTTCAATGAAATCCGTGTCTACATGTCCTTACATTATATGTCTTAGTGGCTTAATTTAACATACGAAGAAAAGACTTTTTAAGTTAAATGATTTGCCATGAGACTGCAGAACTGGTGTTGATCAGCCATATCCTAGATGTTTTATCTAGGATAAACATATATATATATATATATATATATATATATATATATATATATATATATATTTAATGTACTATACAAAATATATAAATAAATATATATACATATATAAATATAAATAAATATAAATAAATATATAAAGTGTATTGCACAAATATAAATATACGCAAATATATGCAAAATGCATCGATATATGCATATTTTATGCATAAAATATATGCAAAATATATTGCATAAATATATATAAATATAGCACATTTCCCCACTCTTATTACCTTTTATCAAGTTTCACCATTCTGCAGAGAAACTTGTCACAGAATTCTGGTTCATCTATGTATTCTCAATAGCGCCTAACATATCCAGAAATATCCCTCCCCCATTGTCCAGAAGTTATGGAGTAGAAATCCTCTAAAGACAAGGCTCAGAGTGGCCAGTTTTCCAAAGGGTAGGGATAATGATTACTGGTCTTTATTTTCATGAACTCCTAAGGTTCATTTCCCTAATGGTCACACATTGACTTTTAGCCTATAGTGAAGAGAGAGAAAAACCTGTCCACTCATTTTTAGAAAATAAGTCTCTCTTCATTCCAGTTGAACCAGTTTAGGACATGACACCCCTCTTAATCCAGTCACTAGGAAAATTCCAGCTCTGATGGACTTAGACTATGGAGGGGTGGGTGTCAGGACAGAAATTGCAACACAAAACACAGTATATCAGTAAGGAGAACCACCTACATTTTTTTAAAATACAAAGTAGTGGAAAAATGTATTAATTCTTTCATGATCTGTTATGTACTTTTCCTGATCATTAGGAAGGTAATGGTGGCCATTATAAGCAAGAATGCTTTATTGTTTTTTAACTTTTTTAATGTTTATTTATTTTTGAGAGAGAGAGAACACACAAGCAGGGGAAGGTCAGAGAGAGAGAGAGAGAGAGAAAGAGAGGGAGAAGGAGACAGAATCCAAAGCGGGCTCCAGGCTCCAAGCTGTCAGCACAGAGCCCGATGCAGGGCTTGAACCCATAAACCAAGAGATCATGACCTAAGCCGAAATTAGACGCTTAACCGACTGAGCCACCCAGGCACCGCAAGGCGAGAATGCTTTATCATGACACTACTCTCTTAATGATTCTTAAAAATAAAAAAATTTGAAAGTGAATAGTGTATGAAATAAAATATCCGGTGAACCAAGAGAATTGTGATGAGCTTTGGAGGAATTTTGGTAATGTCCATGATGTGTGCAGAGTATTCCTTGTCAAGCAGCTGTGACTAGAGTTACAGGCTCCCTAAAGTTCTTTCTGTTTGTTTTTGTACGTTTTTGTCCTGAAGCTATTTTTACTCTGTATACCTAAACCTTTTTCTTTTCTTTTTTTTCTTTTTTTTGGCATTGTAAATAATCAAAATTAGACCAATCCAATAGGCAGAAAACAATCTTAGTTATATTGTTGACACAAATAAGCATGTAAATTAGAGCACACTATCACTATTCACATGCCTCTGTAGACTGCTTTGAGAAAGATTAGCCTCAAATACGGACATCTTTTCTATACTCCTACAGAGTCAAGGAAACAGGGCAGATAGTGTGGTTCCTTGTTAAATTGCGTGGAGTTGGTGGCTATATGCGGTGTTCAAAGGTGTTTATTATAAAAAAAGAGCTGTTTATTATTGTAATATCTCTGGCTTGACTGAACTTAAAAAATAAAATTCAGTATCAGCTATTCTGCAAAAAATTAAGAAAGATTAGCCTCAAATGAGGACACAATTTCTATACTCCTAAAGAATCAAACAAACTGGGGTAACTATTCATATTAATACATCCACATTGATCATAATCTACATTTTTCCCCCCAAAAAAGATGCCAATAAATGTACACAGTTTTCATGTAAAAGTGTGAATCACCTGTATAATGGGGATAATCATGTTGACCAAAAGGCCCATTACAGGGATTAAAAATAATACATATGAGACACCCAACTTAGGATGTGCTTCAAAGCAACACTAAAAAGATGGAAACTATGATATTCTAGCATTTTAGAGATCTATACTTTAAAAAAAATTTACTAATGTACACATAGATGGAGAAACGTGAAGGTATCACATGCATATAACCCCATGTATTTTCACAAATAGAACACAGCTATCTAATCAGCACCTCCTTTAATAAACAAAAAATAAGTAAATAAAGCATTCCAGAAGCCTGGCAGCTCCCTTTCTGTCATTAATCCTTCCAAGAGTAATTACTAATCTGATTTGTAATAGCATAGAATAGTTTTATCTTAGTATTTGTTTTGCTGAATCAGATCACATGTAATATTTTATGCCTGGTTTTTGGCTCCTTGCATTTGTGTGATTTATCCATTCTCTTGTGTGTAATTGTTGAACATTCGTTTTCAGGGCTGCATAATATTCCATTGGTGAATATAACAGTTCTGTTGTTATTATGAATAGTGTAGCTATGGACATTCTAATATGTATTTTATGCACAAATGTACATATTTTTGATGAGTATATGAGTTTGCCAGGTTTTAGGGTACATTATACACATTTAGTCTTAGTAGATATTGCCAGACATCATAAGTGCACAGTTGGTAAATTTAGTAATCTGTCCTTTTGCTACAGAAAAGTGACATTTGTAAGTGATGGTGTCTATATGTACATATGTGTCTGTCTATATGTAATTTTGTTTAATATGTAATTATAAATATAATTATAGACAAATATTTATGCATATTTTCAGTGTACATTTCTTCACTTAAAATAAGTACGTATACTTGGGGCACCTGAGTGGCTCAGTCAGTTAGGCCTCCGACTTCGGCTTGGGTCATGATCTCACTGTCCGTGAGTTCGAGCCCCACGTCGGGCTCTGTGCTGACAGCTAAGAGTCTGGAGCCTGCTTCAGATTCTCCGTCTCCCTTTCTCTCTGTGCCTCCCCTGTTCATTCTCTCTCTCTCTCTCTCTCTCTCAAATCAATAAATATTAATAAATAAATAAATAAATAAATAAGCACATATACTGCAGTTAAACTCAGTTTGCAGAAGACTTGTCCACCCAGACGTGCGGCAAGTGCTATATCTCTTAGAATAATCTGGCCGCCTTTCTGGTGTATGTGGTCAAAATGATATCCCACTCAGGATGACTGCAAGCCCCTATGCATCGTTTGAGAAGCAGAAAATTATGGCCCTTCCTCTGGGAAGTTTTCCCTGTCTGGGGCCAGTTTTCACTGCTTGAAAATTTCAGTTTCTCTTCCCCTCTCAGCAGGGTGCCTTGGTGGCCCTGTTATTAAATCTCTTCCCACCTCAAAGATCCCATTTCAGAGGATTGCTGTTGTTCTCTGAGTGCATTTATTGCTGTCTGAATTCCATATTCCCATTAGCAGATCAACTTCACTTATTAAAATAGCTTAACTTATTAAAACAACTTAAGTTAGATTCACTGGTCCATCTGGAAATGGACCTACTCTTTATCCTTTGGTTTTTTGATGGAAACATCTGCTATTCAAATTCACTCAAGACCATACCCTATTTATAAAGCAGATATTGTTTGTGTCTGTTAACTTTGATCTCAAATAGGTATCTTATTATTAATAAGATACTTATTTTTGAAAATAAGCCTTACCTATCTGCAGGTCTGCTTTTGGCATATGTCGAGTCTTTGTGTGAATTAGAAATGTCACCCCTTTTGGTTTGATGATTTAATAAAAACATGTGTCCTCTTTGGGCAAACACACTTAAAAAAGATACCCCATCCTCGGGCCTGGGGGTGATGGGATGCAGCCCTGAATCAAGGCACATGACCTAGAGAGGGAAATATGTATTGGCTTTCACATCCTTTGTCCTGCTGTGGGCTGGCTGTCTTTCTGTAGTACACAAACAGTTCAACATATGTGGCATCTCTGCTCATATGAAACACACACACACACACACACACACACACACACACACACACACTCATTCACTTAACTCAGTATATTGTCCCTTTTATTCATTATATCTTTCTTATTTTAATTAAATCAAGCTCCAAAGCCTTTTCATTAACCTAAGATGACTGTGAAAAATATTTAGGGTTCCACTATGTAAATTCAGAGATATTTATAGTTTGGTTTAACTATTAGAAAGAATCCATATTGACAAAATACAATCATAGACAAAAATAATATTCAGAATGTATAAGATTGAAGGTGGAAGTCGCAGCCCTATATGTGATGAAGTTGGAGAATTTTGAAAAGAGAAAAAACATAGTTTTGTAAGTCTGATAGGAAGTGTAACCAAATAATTATGCATATATTTCAAATGCAAAGGTTCTGGGCCATCTATACCTGTAAAGTTATATGTGGCTGCCGTGGAGACTACAAGAGAAAAGTAGGCAGAAGTTAGAGATGAAATAATGGTCTGAGATGGCTTATTTCCTACATTTTGGATATTTGAGCCATCTTCAAGGATTTGGTTGAAAGAATGTAGTCACGTATTGAATTGTTTTGTGGAATGGGTCTGCTGTTTTGCTTTGTAAGATACTTCAATCCATGAGATGTCTCGGGGCCTCCTTCCGCAACACTATTTGTTTTTCCTTTTCTATCAAAAGCTTTTTGATTCAGGTGATCATCAGATTCATTAAAAAGGGGGATTTAGTTTAAATTCAAGGGTTACTAGTTAGAACCTGCCACCAACCGTGTTCATAAGATAATAGAAAAGGAATTAAGCAGAACTTTTTAAAATGTTATTATAAAAAAACAGAAGAAACCTTCTATTATTTTTTGCGATAAAATAGAGTGGTTTCTATACATTTCATCCAGGGTGGTAGCTTATACATTAAGAGGTGCTTAATAAATATTTGAGTAACTAAATGAGATAGCCCTTAGGAACATATGAATAAAATGGTATTTGCTTTAGATCTGATACTGGCTCCCATGCCTAAATCCTTCTGGGGAGTTCCTTTATTTCCCCTATTACAAAAAGCTGGTATAAATTAAAAACACCATTTAAGGGGCCATCTAGCACACTTAAAGCTTTCATTACCCATGTCGGGGAGGTATGACTTTGAGGGATCTTTTCTTAGGCCTTCAGGTCCTACAGGGTTTTTGAAAAGTAAGGTAGCCTGAAAATAGCTGAGTTCAGGATTAGTTGTAATTGCAAATAGAAATTCAGGTAGACAGAACTAGTTGGGGGAAGAGTAAGGAGAAAGAAATGCATGTTAACCTCAAGGGCTATTTTATAGAAAAGAGATGAAGACATAATTTTTGCTCAGAAAAGGACAAGTACAAGAAGTGAGTGGAAGTAACAAAGGAGTAGATTTCTTAGATTTCACCGAATAGAATACTTCTCTACCCCTAGAGTGCTGAAGTTGTTTTGGAAGAGGCTGAATGATTTGATGGAACTGTCCTAGGTGCCTGCTCTGTAATCCTCTACTAAATTTAGCACCTAAAAACATGCATGATACAATTTCAAAGGGAGATAATGCACAGGAAATAATGTTATGGACTCTTCAGCTAGACTAATAAACACACCTTCTCCTAGCAGCCAAGCAAAAAGAGAAGTGATACAACATAATATTTATCTCCGTACTTTCTTTCAAATACTGGGTTGTGGGACAGGTCGGGTTCTTGGGGAAGCAGACTCTACAATTGGAGTTTAGCGTGCAGGATACTTTCCAGGGAGTGCCTTTTGGACCAACATGCTTGGAAGGCACAGGTAGAAAGCAGAAGTGGACAGAGAGAGAGGTTGAGCTCCAGCGCAGGCCCAACAAGAGCCTGGGTGCCAGGTAGGCTGAGATTTTCAGCCAGTAAGAAGACAGCCCAAATAGTCGAATAGCCAGCAAAAGCATAATCAGCACGATGTCCACTTCTTGCGTCGCTCCTTGCACGGGATGACACCTAACGGAAAGGGACCAGATGAAAGGCAACGCAAGTGGTGGGGCACTCCGTGGTTGAGAAGCTACTTTCACGCTACAACTAAGCAATGCCATACCTAAGGCTATACTTTGAAGGGAGATGACATAGAATGTCTCACGTCTTCCAGTAACCAGACAGGCAGGTGAGAGAATACCCTATGGCAGCCTCCCTCAAGAAAGGTACTTCTTCTTTCAAAATTGTATTATCTTCCCATGTTCTGAGAGCATCACAGAGCACTCGCCAAGGCTTGGGTCAGTCGGAAGTTGAGCTCGCCTGTGTGGCCTCTGTGGATACCTGCAGTGTTGGCGGCCACGTCCACAGCACGGTCTCTTGGCCAACCACACTGGATGTTCTGGAGGCGGAACAGCCCCTCACAATGGTCCTGATATGGTCTGAGATTGTCGGGCCTTTATCCTCTTACATTAATCGGTGCTCCTTGGAAAAGGGTCATGACCTTGGGCAAAGAAGCTCGCTGCAGCTGAGGCATCCCCTAAAAGGGACGGATAGCTGAAGGCAGTCTGCCAACAGTCCTCCCAGCTGCTGAGGCAACAAGTTCTTCATTGAAGGAGAATCAGAATAGTTCATCAGTGTCCACTACAGTAGTTAAGCGATTGTTCGTCCTTAGGACAACATTGCGCTTATTGCTAAGCCATCATTTTTCAGAACTTTTCAGGCCAAGTTTTAAAAATCACGCGTATTAATGGAAATTTCAAAAATTTAACGAAACTTGCGCTTGAATCGTTACAGAAATGCACACACTGGAAGGGCTGGTTTCTTCTGGGTATTTACATAATTTTATAAAAAAATATCAATCCATTTTTAATTAGCTGTTTTTAATAGGCAGTTATGCTAAGATATTATAAGCCATATATTAGGCTAATGGACATTTAGCAGCTGACTTAAGTTCTTTTAATGGAAATGCTGACAAACCTTTATCTGTAATTATAGCAACACTGTGATTACATACAGAAGGAGCTACCTCCCCTTGTTGTTTGCAACTCTAGAATTCCATACGCTTCTATGGAAAAAAGTCCATTATTAGCCAAACGGAAGTTAAACTTGGCACCAGGCATGACTCATCTCCTTGCTAGATTTGAGTCATAGTTTTAAAAATCAGGGTGCTAGCCAGTTAATAATGTACATTCTTCTTTTATTAAGAGATTAGCAGGAACAGTTCTCCAGTTTGTGGTGGCCTTTGTAGCCCCTGGCAAATCCTGGCCATTGTGACTTAGAATGAACACTTTGAATGGAAATGTTCCTTGTCCTTACCCTCAGCAACTTTCCATTTATCGTGTCTCGTCAGTTGTTGGAGGGATTCGAAATCAGCATTCAACAAATGTTTATCATACATCTCTTGCAGGCCCCTCACTGGGGGCACTGGGCATACAGCAGTTAACAATCAAGATAAGGTTTGTACTGTCATGGAGATTATATTCTCCTGTGGAAGATAGAAAACGAAAAATAATCTAGAAAAAATATGAAGAGACTTTAAAATAGGGCAAAATAATAGATGGTAACTGGGTGATTTAGACTGTCAAGGAAATAGTTTCTAAATTTCATCATTTAAACTGATACCTGACTGAGATGAGGGGGCCAGTTATGTGACAATCAAAAGGAACAGCGTGGTAGTTACTGGGAGTACTAATGCAGAGTATTTGGGGTGAAGATGAGTTGCCATATTCATGGAATGATAGCAACACAAAAGGCCAGTATCATTAAAACGCAGCGAGTAAGTGGGTCAGAGAAGTAGGCAGTGACCAGTTCGTGGTTGTTAATCATGGTAAATTGTTTAGTTTTTTTGTAATGTCGACCTCAAGTGATTGGAGAGTGTTGACACCATTTTGACTGGTTTATAGACAATGGATGTGGAAGGTGAAAGTGGACTAAAGTGATAGCTATTAAACTGAGTAGTCTGTGTGAGGTAGGGGCAGCTTGGACAAAGATGGCTGTGGCGGAGAGGCTGAAGAGACAGATTTCAGATTTGAAGTCACCAGTGCTTTGTTGGTGAGAGAAACGGAGAAACCAAGGATAACTCTCAGATATTTAACTTGAAAAATCATGAAGATGGCGATACCATTTACTGAGCAGGGGATATTTGAGGAAGAGCATATTTGGGGGGGGGGCGGGGAATCAAGCATTCTCATTTGGACAAGTTAATTTTAGAATGTTTATTAGACATCCTAGCGCAGATGTTGAATAGGCAACCGAATATGAATTTGGACTTCAGGGAAGAGCTTGGGGCTGGAGATATAGATTAAGGAGCTCTAGAAAGCCAAGGAACTAGAGATCTCCAAGAGTAAGTTTATAGATGAAGAAGACACACGGTCTCAGAATCAAGCCCTGAGGCACTCAGATATTTCAAAGTGGGACAGAAGAGGTTCATCCCACATAGAATACTGAAAATTAGGAGGAATTTCAGGAGAGTGTGATAATATAAAAAATACAAAAGGAAAGTATAAGAGCAGGAGGGAGTGACTAACAGCATGAAATGTTATGAGGAGCTCAGTACAATAACAAAAGAGAAGTAACCATTGGTTCTGACAACATGCAGTTTTTGCTGATCTGGACAAGAGTAGCCCCAGTGGAATGGTGAGATTGGAAGGTCCAGAGAGTGCTTTGAGTAGATAATATGTGGTGAGAATATACATACAAAGATTATAGACAACTCTTTCAAGTTCCACCGTAAAGAGTCACAGCAGAATGAGACAATGGTACGGAATACAGTTTAGAATGGTGAATCTCAACCGGATGAGTTCTAATTGTTAGCAGGGAAATTGCAATAACTTATTTTTCCCCACTAACATGATCTGAAAATATTTTTGAGCATTTCTATCTTATATTCCATCATATCAAATATATTTAACTTTCAGAGAATTGAAAAGGATATAAAGTTGTTAGACCTTATGAGATTAATAAGACCATAGAGAATATTTTCCTTTAATTTAAATATACCCATTCAGCCTAAATTCTAGAACTTCTTATTGAACTATAATATAATTCAGTAAAAAAGAATACATAATATAAAGGTACAGTTTGATCAGTTTTCCCAAACTGAGCATCCTTCTGTAACCGGCACTTAGCTTAAAAACAAAACCTTAGTAACACCGCAGAGACTTCCTCCTGTCCCATTCCAGTCATTCATTGCTCCTCTCATGGAAAAGCAATATCATGACTTCTAACAGCATAGATTAATTTTGCCAGTTTTTGAACCTTATGTAAATGGAATCTATTTAACTTGACTTTAAATATCTAGAATTGACATTATAAGGCACTCACTGTCTTGCACTGACAATTATACTGCCTCTTTGCCTCCCTCCTCATTGCATCACCTAAGCCTTGCTTTCTCACTTCATTATTATAAAACCTATGTTTTTCACAGTATACCTTATTACTATCCTTTCCTGTTCTACTTTTTGACACATACCCTAGATTAATCTTAAAGTGCAGTTTTCGGAACTCCTATAACAGAATCACCTAGGGAGCTTGATAATAATGCAGATCCCTGGACCCCTACCATGGTTTTTGAGTCTGAGAGTAAGGTAGATAACACCCTACTCCTTCATGCCTCTGTAATGCTGTAATGTCTTCCTAGAATGTTCTTTGTTGGACCACTTCTTGAGGAAGTCTTCTGTTTTCTTTATAGCCTGAACCCAAAATTTCATGAAAGCCATCTGAAATTTTCCATCAGAGGTGATCTCTCTCTCCCCTGTCTAGCTCTATTAAAACATTTATCTCCATCTGCCTTGTATCATAGTTACTTGCATACCTGTCTGTCTTCCTACCCAGGTTATGATCCCCTGGAGCGCCATTACTTTGCATTCCTTTGTATCTCCCATAGCACCCAGCACGATGCCTCGCATATAGAGAGTGCTAAATAACTGTTTGTTGAACGGAATCCATAAATACTGGGAAGATATTATTTCCTTAGAATAATTGAGAGATTAAATGTGCATTCCCAAAGGACCCTTTTTTTTTTTTTTTTTGGTAGAGACATTATGGTGGCTAGAAGAATAGAAAAATTAAGTATCTGTAGGAACTTGGAAAATAAAGAGCCGTTTGGTAAGAAAGACCTTGTTAGAATTTTATTTTCTAATAATACCTCACAGTAAATAAGCCTTTGCCACATAATAAGCATTTGCAGGTTTTCTTTGCCCACCAATGGCCTAATTTGATTTGTTCATAGGAATGATTTTAGTGAAAGCATCAAAGTCTCTGTGTTCTTTTTGACTCTTTTTATTCCATTATTATTGTAGAACTTCTGCAAGGTCCCTTCCTGTTTGTGTGGTTTCTTCCTTTGAAAAACTCCATAAGTAGAAGAGTTATTCTTACAGTTCATGTTTAACTTTATAGCCTCTCTCTCTCTCTCTTTTTTATTTTAGAATGAGAGATTAACCGTTGGCTTGCCATTAAAACTTACCTATGCTTAGAGTTTGAAAGAAATGGGGCGGAAAAAAAAAAGGAAGTGGCATTAACTTCTCTTCTCCAACTACATTTCCAATATTAGAGCTTTCTCTGAGCAGTTTTATTCCCCTACTCCCGTCTTCATTGCTTTTTCTCTCTACAGTTCATTCAGAAGTCCTCTGAGAGCAAAAAAGTCTCCTTCCTGTGATTTCATGGCAACATGAGGATGTGACCATGAATCCCTATGACGAAATTTCCAAAGGCATTTCCCCTTAGCTCTCCTCCCTTCTTCTTGTTTTTTTTTTTAATGCTTTTTTTAGGGATTTTTAAAAATTTTAATTTTACTTAGTTAATATACAGTGCAGTATTGGTTTCAGGAGTCAAATTAGTGATTCATTCATCACTTACATATAACACCCAGTATTCATCACAGTTCCCCTCATTCCCCATCACCCATCTAGCTCATCCCTCACCCACCGCCTTCCATCAACCCTCAGTTTGTTCTCTTTTGTTAAGTGTCCCTTGTGGTTTGTTTCCCTTTCTTCTCCCTCCCTTCCCATATGTTCATCTGTTTTGTTTCTTAAATTCCACATGTGAGCGAAATCATATGATATTTGTATTTCTCTGATTGACTTATTTCGCTTAGCGTCACACATTGTAGCTCCATCCATGTGGTGGCAAATGGCAAAATTTCATTCTTTTTGATGGCCGAGTAATATTTCATTGTATATATACCACATTTTCTTTAGCCATTCACCAGTCAATGGACATTTGGGCTGTCTCCATAGTTTAGCTATTGTTGATAATGCTGCTATAAACATCGGGGTGCATGTACCCCATTGAATCTGTATTTGTGCATGCTTTGGGTAAATACAACGTGTCGGATAAAGTACGCAAAAGGACTTATCAAACTCAACACCCAAAAAACAAACAAACCCGTTAGGAAGTGGGCAGAAGACATGAGCAGACAGTTTTCCAAACAACACATCCAGACAGCTAATAGGCACGTGAAAAGATGTTCAACATCGCTCATCATTAAGGAACTTCAAATCAAAACCACCATGAGATACTACCTCATACCTGTCAGAGTGGCTAAAATCAACAACGCAAGAAACAACAGGTGTTGGGGAGGGGACAGAGAAAGGGGAGCCTTCTCACATTGCTGGTGGGAATGCAAACTGGTGCAGCCATTCTGGAGAACATATGGAGGTTCCTCAATAAACTAAAAATAGAGCTACCCTATGGTCTGGCAATTATACTATTAGGCATTTACCCCAAGGATACAAAAATACAGATTATCCTCCATTCTTTTGATTTTTTTCCTTCACTTACCATATTTGAACTCTTGAGGTCCAACTAGAATCTGATTGTCCTTTTTTATTATTAACTTCTTATATATGCTTTCTCCTAAACCAAGAATCAACAGACTTTTCCTATAAGGGACCAGAAAGTAAATATTTCACTTTGCAGGTTCTCCAGCCTCTGCTGCAGCTACTGTATTGTGAAAGCAGGTCATAGACAATACATGAGTTTTGTTTCCATCAAACTTTATTTATGGTGTATGAGATTTGAATTTCATATCCTTATCATGCTGCCAAATATGATTATTCTTTTGATCCCACCCCCCAACTATTTAAAATGACAAAACCATTCTTAGCTTGTGTACCGTATATACAGAGGTGACAGGTGGGAGTTGCCTCACACAGGCTGTTGTTTGGTGACTCTGTGTCTTAAAGGAAATTATTATTCTCTTTTCAAAATAGCCCACCACTGTTCCCTTTTATTCATCCCTTAGGTAGTGAATGCAATTTCTTTATTATCCCACATTTTTCAAAAACATATTATATGTTCTTCCGGTATACTAGATGCTGGGAAAAGTAGACGCTTAGACCCGCTCTTCATTGATTGTAAATTTCACTGGAAGCGGCAGGGTGTTATGAACAGATAAACAGCATCATAAAGTAAAATTGCATTATTATGATTATTGTTTAGAACTACAGCTCTTTTATTTATTTTTTTTTCAACGTTTTTTATTTATTTTTGGGACAGAGAGAGACAGAGCATGAACGGGGGAGGGGCAGAGAGAGAGGGAGACACAGAATCAGAAGCAGGCTCCAGGCTCCGAGCCATCAGCCCGGAGCCTGACGCGGGGCTCGAACTCACGGACCGCGAGATCGTGACCTGGCTGAAGTCGGACGCTTAACCGACTGCGCCACCCAGGCGCCCCAGCTCTTTTATTTTTTAATATATTTTTTAATGTTTATTTATTTTTGAGAGAGAGAGAGAGAGAGAGCGCGAGCATGAGCAGGGAAGGATCAGAGAGAGAAGGAGAGACAGAATCTGAAGCAGGTTCCAGGCTCTGAGCGGTCAGCAAAGAACCCAATGTGGGTCTTAAACTCACGGACCGTGGATCATGACTTGAGCTGACGTCAGACGTTTAACTGACTGAGCCACTCAGGTGCCCCAGAACCACAGTTCTTTTAAATGACATGGTTTTTGCATGATAGGTTACATAACATTTTTCTGATTTATAAAAAGAAAAAGTATGAGAATTTTTATGTGCTTATTTCTTCCGTTATTTGGAGAAAAAAAGTTACTCTATAGGCTTTTATTTTAAAAATGTCCTTTGTCTTTCCTTATGGAGTATGATTATGACATTATTTTATGTAATTAATTACTCAAAATAGTTTTAGAAATGTTCTCATATTTAGTAACTTTGTATTATAAGACATTAATTATGCCAGTTTATAGTTGGAAAGGATTTTATTTTGTCTCTCTCTCTTTTTTTTCTTTATTTTTCTAGTTAATGCTATACTCTTTCTTTGGAGATATGAAAACATGTCTCCACCAGAATTTTATATATGTGCCAACTCAAAACAATACTAGTTTATCATCTCAGCATAAATGTTCACAACTAATTCCATTCTGTTATGCTGTAAATTACAAAGTAAAATATCTTTGTTGTATTTTTTTAACATTTTGATTGTCATTGTTTGAGAACTTAACATACTATTGAGTAAGAGCAACGAATCAGATCTGTTCACAAGTGGAATGGTTGAGTTTCCTTTGTAGTCCTTCAGGAATTTTAGCCACAAATTGAAATGTAAATAAATACCATATATACTTAGGCAAACTTTCAAAAATATGGACTTGTGAAATACTAGCATTCATGATTTTGTAGTCACAATATTTATAATATAACAATATACATCTACTTGTTACTGAATGTAAGAAGTTTCTAATTTACCAGAAGGCAAAAGAATAAACCTGGAGACTCTCTCAGGGCATGTTCCAACTCTGTGATTTATTGCTCACATATAATAATTTGCCAAGTGACATCCTGGTGAACCAAAAGAATTAATGCCTCTTGCTACATTACTTTCACTGAGGAACTGGGAAAGTCTGCAGCTTTTTGCCAGTTAAGAAAGGAAACAATCTACATCTCGGAGTCAGGAGTGCTGGAAAAGGCAGACAAGAGGGTTGCTTTTTTTTTATCCTTACTTCAAAAATCCCATCTATCCTGAACCTTTGTTGAAGAAATACTAAGTGAAGTCGTGAATACCCTTTTGTAATACCTGAATTTAGCAGACTGGCCTTGTGATCTCATATTGTCATAACCATCAAATTTAGTTTTAACCATGTCATTTATTTGTGGTTGGTCTTGGGCTAATTCTGAAACCTTTTTAGCAGTCAACGTCAATAATAGCACTCCTGCCTATTTTAAAGACTGTCATGTTGGTACTTGGTAAACTATAAAGCTAAAAAAAATGATAGGAATGTATGATACTAAAAGGTAGGAAATGGGGGCGCCTGGGTGGCTCAATTGTTTGAGCATCAGACTTCAGCTCAGCTCATGATCTCACAGTTCATGGGTTCTAGCCCCACATCCGGCTCTGTGCTGACAGCTTAGAGCCTGGAGTCCGTTTTGGATTCTGTGTCTTCCTCTCTCTCTCTGCCCCTCCCTCACTTGAGCTCTGTGTGTCTCTCTCTCTCAAAAATAAACATTTAAAAGAGTAGGAAATGACAAAATTATAAGACAATAAAGCTACATGTGAAAAGAAAAGGTATAACTAGAAAAGAAGCTCATTCTGCAGATATTCTTTCTCCAAGCCGTGTAAGATTTTGAAAAAAAAAAAAAAAAAAAAAAAAGGGTAATTGTTCTTACATTTCTAGTAAGCAATTACCGGAGTATTGAGCACCCTGGGAAACTTCACCAGAAGATAGTTTGTCTGGAGTCCTAATGTATACATGATAATTAGTGACCACATCCTGGGTTATTTTACAGTGATTAAGGCATATTTGAAGCATTAACTTAGAAAAAAATGAGTAAGAAATTAAGAATTACTTAGAACTTTACTTGAAGTAACATTCAAGGAAATTATTAGTCAAAATCGCAGTGAATGGGGGCCTCTCTGGATTTTGGAATTTCTTCTCTAGGACACATTATTTTCTAATTAGAAGGCATTGTTATTATTAAAGGGAAAAAATAATTCTTATTCACTAGATCGTTTCCTCCTAAAGGGGAAGTTAATCTATATGAAATACTGTTATATAGAATAGCAATTTTAAAATCTCAAATAAAAGAGGAGAATTTTAAAGTATTTTGGGAAAATGTGAATCTATTGAATTTAAAATAAGAAAAGTATTTCATTGGAGGGCAAAGGGTTTTTAATATTACATTTATCACAAATATCAGGCCTCAACCTTTCAAGATACAGAGTAATTTATAAAAATCAAGTTGAGGGAAAATAGAATGCCACCTTGTCCATAAACTATATTTAATATAGCAAGCAAGAAAGATAAAGTCACTTGCACAAATAATGGGCTAGCCCATGGTAGTATAATTCATTTACAATGCGATTTATCTCATGGAGTTTTTAGATGGTGCTGTGAAATTTAAATAATGCTAGTAAATGCCAAGAGAATGGAGAAATCAATTTCAGAGCAACCACGAACAAGTTTTGGATTACTTTTCTAACTTTACATATTTCTCTTCATACTTATCATTGAAGAGAAAGTGGAGGCAGAAAATAAAAGATGAGGTAATATATTTGCTTTCTCCTACAGGATTTTTACAGTCTTCAAGGTTAAGTTTTATTCTTCTTCCTAGTCAGCGATCTGTTTGGGAAGCATGATATAAATGACACAGAGATTTACTTTTTAGACTGCACCCATTTATTTGTCTAGGCACTCCAAGTCTTTACCAGCTTGGGGTTACATGGCTAAGAAACCCTATATACATCTGAGAATTTGCCATTTCTACTAAGACTTCCCTCAGGGGCTACAATACTCTTGTTTATATCCGGAACCCATTTGGTTTTGTGTCCAGGACGCGCATATGGTATGCCAACTTCTTGACCCCGCTTCAAAGATCCTCTGATAAATTGCATGATTTACATAATCCTATAGTGTTTTGGGGGTCTGACTGGTTCCTAGACATCTAATGTTGGTCTAGATAATTATAATTGCATTCATGAAACCAATTTTGTTCCAGATCATACCCATTGGATTGCATTCGTAGGTCTGACTTTGGGTCTGCTTTCCAGTTTCCCCTTTACATTCTGTGTCTGTACCCCTTGTGGTTACCTTACTACCCTGGTGCTGACTGATACACTAAACAAATAGCTCCCAATTAACACGCTTACATGTTTTTCCCCGTCTTGGCATATTGCCCTCCTCAGCAATTTAGGGTGAAAATGTAGCAACATTTTACTGATGGTTTAATTTATGAAATCCAGGTAATGAATGTGTTTTTGCTTATTAAAGACATCCTATCAGATGTCAAACTCAGAGAAACAGTGTTTAGAGGTCCTCAATTTAAGCCGGAGTAAAAAATTCATAGCTCCCTTGAACATAGGCAAAATGTACCCTGACAAGTCAACCGGATTGTCACAGATGGTCTGTAGGATTTGGAGGCTAATTTGATGAAATAAAACTGAATGAGTGAAATTGTATGCAGTCATTAATCTATCACACCACTACTTAAAATGCTTCGTTGAAATTGTTTTTACTGCTTCAAATGAAAAAAGATCCAAAAATATACAGAGACAAGCATTCAAAACCCATATATAACACAGATAAAACTTGGTGTGGAGAGTTGTAGAACTTTCTCCCGTGCTTTCAGTCAGTATGTTGTCCACAAGTATATTGCTATTAGAAAATGTTTTTTGTTTTTGTATCCATTCAATGCTCAACTCTACCATGACCATGTATGTGACAAAAAGTCCTTTAAATATAAAATGATCATCATTGACTTAAAAAAAAAAACAACCCAGTATGCTTTTTTATGCCATCATATCAAAATGAAATAAATTCAATTTCAAATTATAAGGGCAGTCATAATTTTATATACATAGATCTGAGGTCACTACAAAGCATAATGTTCAGATACTCTCTCCCAATTATTTTATGATAAGGACTGGGTCCTTACTTGGTAATAGAAAGACCAAATGACTAAAATCTCTCAGAATAGTACTGATTGTAAATATTCTTCTGGTTTTCAGGTCAATGTGTCTCAACCTGGGGTTTGTAAAATTGTGATTCCCACCCAGTCTCACCTACTCTATTTCTACATTATGATGGCTTATGTCAAGTCATATTTAAGCTAATGTTTGCTTTTCGTGTAGATACGGCATGTAACCTAGCTTTTCAAGTTCATGCCGAAGTTGCCCTGCTTATCATAGAATTCAGTAGGAAGTTTTCAATTTTAGATTCAGTAATTTTTTTTTCAACTCTCTTAAAACTTCTATTTCATTAGGACATTGAACAGGTTTAAAATCTTATCAAGATGGCACGTGAATATTTACAGTTACTAAATGTATCAAATGTAGTGTAGGTAAAAATAAAAATTGAACGAGTGAGAAGAGTACTCTTTGTTGCAGGTCATGTCAGACATCATTTCCTGTTCACTCACAATATGAATTATTTTCCATTTTTGTGACCTGAGTTAAATAATCAGTCCAAGAGACTTCGGTATTTATTGAACTAATAATTATATATTCTGATGATATTTCATAAAGATAAAAATATTCCTGCTGAATCTCCATCTATCTAAAGTTTTTCACCTGTTTTTTTTCTGTTTTTTTTTTTTTTTTTTTTTTTTTTTTTTTCCGTGAGAAAAGCATGCTAATGCTGATAATTGTAAGTTGTGGACTCTAAAAATTTATCTCGATTATTGTATTTAATCATCTTAATAAATATGAAATGTAACTTATTTTAAAATTACATGCTCCATTTTCCATCACAGACAGTTTGTGTCAGTTCAGGAACTTTCCTTCTCTCATCCAGTTTTGTTTTAGAGCTCGAACTTTCTTAAGATTATGTAGCTAACCATCCACCATCCGTACCATCCACCGTTGGTACTGCTATATTGTAAATCAAACAAACAAAAAGATGTTAGCATGATCTTGTGCCCACAGAAGCAATTTCCGTTACTATTTCATACGCTGAGTTATTTATTAAGTGCATTTGTTCCTGCTGGGTGTCCATCATGCCCCCGGATACCTGGGGGACCCGTAGTGACATGTACAGTGGAAGCAGAAGGTAAAGGAGCCTGCTCACGGCTACAGAAGTGAAGATGTCTCTGCAGCTGAGCTCCAGGTCTCAGTTATGCAAGTGTGGATGACATGAGGATTGGGTGCCACGTGAATGTAATACAAAACTGTTGATGTGTCGGCACGTAACGCAGGCATCACAAACTGCAGTGTACGCATGCGCGAGGCAGCTAACAGAAAAGCATGAAGTCGTAAAGGGCTAAGTAAGCAATGAGTGCTAAGCTGCCCCTGTACTGAATATTTAAACACTATGTGGGGCAAAAAAAAAAAAAAAAAAAAATGGCCCTTAGAACAGTTCGGTTGCCAGTTTGAGTTTTTTGATCCCCCTCCCGGTCTCTGAGCACATTTGAAGCCACAGTTACGGGGCGCCTGGGTGGCGCAGTCGGTTAAGCGTCCGACTTCAGCCAGGTCACGATCTCGCGGTCCGTGAGTTCGAGCCCCGCGTCAGGCTCTGGGCTGATGGCTCAGAGCCTGGAGCCTGATTCCGATTCTGTGTCTCCCTCTCTCTCTGCCCCTCCCCCGTTCATGCTCTGTCTCTCTCTGTCCCAAAAATAAAAAAAAAAAAAAAAAAACAAAAAAAAACGTTGAAGCCACAGTTACCTATTTTTATTTGTTGTTGTGTATTTATCTCTAAGCTAATGTCCCTCTCATGGAATTTCTGTAGAGATGGTGGTTTGGAAAAGATGGGTTGTTGGGAGAAAGTTTGTATAGTGCGGTTGCCGTCGGTTCAAATCCTGTATAAAATTTGACCGCATGAAGCAGCTAGTAAACAACGAAAACAGACCATCGATGATGTTTCCATGAGTTTGTTTCAAACCACATGTATCAAGGGGAACTTAGGAAGAAAAATATGAAAATGGGAATTGAAGATACTCCTTCACGGGTGCTTGATATGTATGTATATGTCATAATTGGGACAGTTCTTAGACTGTGTAGATTTTTTTAAAAAAGAAGATTCACTCTGTTATGGAGACAAAAAGATATCTTGATAATTGTCGTAGAAAAGAATTTTTGTGAGGATGAGTAAAACACTACAAACAAGAAGCAGACTAGAATTTGCCATATATTCTGTTTCACTGTTTTAATTCATGATTCAAATGTTCAACATTTTTATATGAGTACTGTTTTCCACTTCCCTTATTGTTCACTTTAAAAACACCTATGCTGACTTCTGTGTCCAAGGAATTTTAGCTTTTCACATTTTTCCTTAATGTGGTATTTGCTTTACACACACACACACACACACACACACACACACCATGTGTTTAGTATTCTATCAAGGAAAGAATATATGTGTTATCAAATTAAACATTACTTTCAAACATTAGGAGAGGTTGACATTAGAATGTTACACCTGATTTTATTCCCTCATTTAAGCAAATAAGCTTAGTGTGAAGAAAGTAAATGTAGCAATTTTTTAATTTACATCACACTCAATTATTAGAACAAACCTTTTTTTATAGATTAGAATTAGTTTCGGTCACAGCCTTGGAATTATAATATGGCAAATTCTAAGCATAGAGAAATAGAGAGTTTAATAACAGTGTGTCTTTGGCCATAGCTTCTTTGAGAAAAAGAAAGCAATTATATATGTTCGCATAGCACTGACAAGGAGAAACACAACTTTGGATGGCAAAGAACTTGCATTAGTCTTTTTGACATGTTCCTGTGGTGTGATTTATTATGTAGACAATCAGCTCAACTTCTCAAGTTTGATATCTTTGGAATCATTTGAAATTTAAATTTTAATGAAAATTCATTAATTCCAAGGCCGAAAGAAGTGATTCTAATTGCTTTTGAGAACCAGACTCTGAAAGAATTCTTTGGCAAACTTGTACCGTCTTTTCTCCCGTTTATCATTGGTTGCTTTGTAGGTACTTAATTGAAGGTCCTCTGATTATCAGCATGGGTTGACATCAGTGCACTCCATGCATTTTAAACAGTAAGCCAGATGTTTAAAGGATCAGCCAAAGCATCAATAGCTTGCTAGTGTGAATAATAAAATTGTAATTATCTACAAGAACCAAATAAAAAGCATAAGCTTTTCCCCCGTTAGCCTGAAGGAGAAGATGAATGCCTAAATGGCATTTTACAAGCGGGTTGACTGCACTGTGGGAGAATTTGGTAGAAAACTCATAGTTAGCTAATGTTGACTCTGCCTCTTTAGCACACCAGGCACTTACACACACGAGTGAGCATACACAGACCAAGATAGAAATACACACACAGTCATTAAGGAATTTGAGATGGTCTGAAGAAATTTATTTGAGGAATAACAATATAAGCAAAATCCTTAAAGATGCTGGGTTAAAAGGGAAGAGGGGCAGGACATGATGGCCTGTGCTTAAATGAGTTACTGGTTTAATGTTTGCCACGGATTAAGTTAATGTAAGTGTTTTATGGCCAGAATGAATGACCTAGCAATTTGGAATGATTTGGAGATGTTTAATAGTATTTTGCACCTAGAAAACCTAGCAGCTGACAGCATGTAAGAATTCAGGTAAATGTGTGCATTTCTCACATAGAAGAGAGAAATTATAAGTAGTCAGGATTGACTCTGCACACGCACACACATTTTTTCTTTAATACTTCTTAAAATGTAGCAAATTTATACATAGCTTGTCTAAAAATGCACTTTATGTTATGTTTAATCTATTAATAAATAAATAAATTGGTCTTTTCTAAAAAAAATCCTTCGGGTTTTCATAACTTAAAAACAATTTATCCCTTATATCAAACAATGAACTGGTATCATTCTGGTATAAAGGTAAATGTTTATCTCCTACACATCAAAGTGGTCGATGATTGATTTTTGATTTGTTAATAGCGATAGATCAATTCTGTGGATCAAAACTCTTAACATCTGCTAGGAACTTTGAACTACTATTAGCTGGTTTCATATTATTTATGAAATTCCCTTAATTATTTTTATTTATATCTCTATTTAGTCCAGACATCTCACAAAATGAAAATGTCAACTTAAGTAATTTAATTTCTTTAGTATCCATCCAGAAACATCCATCACATGAAAAGAATTTACATAATATGGTTTGCAAAATTTTGCAGATATGATATTTAGTAACTCTTAAATGTCAAACATTTTAACTTCCAGGTAGTCTTTTTTTTTTTTTTTTTTTTAGTTTTAATAGCCACAATCTTTGTATATTTGTTGAACGGACTCTAAGTAAGAAAGTAGGTGAACATCTTTCCAAAACTAGCTGATAGTTATCAACTATTCATGAATATCTGGAAAATATGAGAAGAGTAGTAATTTGTGGTTGTACCCTTTCATCCTTGGAATCCTGAGTTTTCACTTTGAGGGTCTAGACTTTTTAGAGGAAGGGAATAAACAACACAGAAATAACTAAGACTCCAGTCTTTAGGTTATCATTTTACTGCCTAAAGCAGAGATAACATTTTCAGTTTGTCTCAGCGACTGGGCCTAAAGTCTTGGCAGTAACTTCATTATAGAAGGAGGTCAACTTGGGGCACCTGGGTGGCTCAGTTGGTTAAGTGTCCAACTTCAGTGCAGGTCATGATCTCGTGGTTCGTGGGTTTGAGCCCCACGTCAGGCTCTTCGCTGACAGCTGGGAGCCTGCAGCCTGCTTCCAATTCTGTGTCTCCCTCTCTCTCTATCCTCCTCTGCTTGCACTCTATCTCTTTCTCTCAAAAATAAATAAACATTAAAAAAAAAAAAAAGGAGCTCTACTTTCCCTTCCAGCAGAACTTGGCAGGTCCGGTTTATTGACCATGCTGCAGTCGAGAGAGGATAAAACTCCCAGGAGTTCATCACTCCAAAGGATAGATTATGTCTTTGTTAAATTCAATGAAAAAAAAATTATAATGAAGGTATATTTGGATTTTGTTGAAGGATATGGATATATAACTGTGTGTGTATGTGTGAATTGTTAGTCATAATTAAAACATTCTTTGAATAGAAAATCCTACAGGCAAGTGAAATGGAAAAGTATAACATGCTGTGTCTACACTTGTTGGGCGTTTACCTGGTTTAAAGATCAAAATGTAATCAACTTAACGGAATGTTGAATGCTGCATAGTTACTTAGTAGTGACTCACTATTAAAACAACCTTCTCAAACTTTGAGTTAAAAAACAAACTCAGCTTAGTGTTGGGTTTACTAAAACAACAGATTTGATTTTACTGAATTCTTTGTTCCTTTAAGTCACCACTTTCTAATCCAGAAGGTAAATATCACGTGCAACTCTACGTTGAGTTTCTCATTTATTTGTTTTTTGACTGCTTTTGTTCTGTATCCCACTTAACACCTATTTTTGTAACATAAAGCCATTAGTGTGCAGGTTGAACTCTACTGAATGTTTTAACCTATTTAAAATATCTATCCAGAAGGATTAGTATGAATTCACATGACAAGCTGCTTGTTTAAAATGATCCATTTATTCTAAAATTCTTCTTACTTAAACTTCTTAAGGAACGTATTTCTGAGTTGTATAAGTAACACATACTTATACCAACAAATTTAAAATATACAAACTTGTATAAAGAGCTAATAAATTTCTGCCTCGCTCTCATCTAATGCTGTTAAAAGTTGGTGGGAATCATTCATTCACACCAATATTATCTGTGCTCATTTAAACAGGTACAGATATGTGTATATGAATATGCATGTTATAAATGAGTATGTATTATATATACATATATATATCATATATGCATAGTCGTATACATCTATAGTCTTTCATTTTTAAAATGGAAATGAGATTAAACTATATATTTACTCTGCATCTGCCTTTGGTCACTGAACAGTAATTCTAGAATGTATCTCTAGGTTAAAACCTATACTCCGTGTATCATGTGATGACTCATAACTCCCCTCTTTTCTCTACTCTAACTTGGGTTTGACGTTTCTTCATACAATACTGTGGGTTGTCATTTCATGTTCATTCTTTGAGAAGGTACAATGCTCATCCTCATCAACTTTCCACACTTTAATTGTTTGGTACTAAACCAGTCTTTATCAACAAATCAAGGGAAACATTAGCTATCAGTTTCAGTTGAGCTGAATCACCCAGAGTATGTGTACAAATTTTTTAGAAGATTTTAAAATCAGAATTTCAAATGTGTAAACCCATGAGTAACAGTGGTATATATTGTTTAGCGGAGTAATTTTACTAAACGGTCGTAAGGCATCCCCCTCATGTGGACTTTGTATTTCATTAGTGTAAAGGTCTAATAACTATCTGAAGGATTCAAGCTAACCTATTGGCCTGTATACTTTGGTTTGGTTTCTGAAATATGGGAGGCCTAACCCAGTTTTCCCCATGGGTTTCCTTCCTTTCTAGCTCATCATTTTACAGACAAAATACTCTTTCATGGTATTGTGACTATAGAATTATTTCAGATTCTGTGAGTTGTTCCACCAAGTGTGACAAATGCAACAGTCCCGACAAAGACAAAAGACCCACTAAGAATGACTGAGATGGTCTCAGGGAACAATGACACCTCCAGTTCCCTAATTCCAAGGTTGTAAACAGTGGTCCAGGCAAGTCTCAATTCTATATGCTGAATTGTCTTATAATTTCAAACCCTGTACTAAGAATTATTTACCACTATTGAAATCATGAATCAGACCCCACCAGGTATAGATGATATGCCTATAGCTAGAGTAAACTATAGAAAGGAAATAACATTTAATTTATAGAGGCATGATAATGGCTGTTGCACACCATTTTCAGAACTAGGAGTTGGCCTGCTCGGTAGTTTCTTGTCATTGTACTGAACATTTAAAATTTTTCTTTTTTACCAGCTGAGATGAGGAATAGGATCCCAGCGTGCAGATTAAATCGGTAAACAGAAGTCATTAAAATTTGGAATAAATTCTAGAGATCTGCGGTACAACATAGTGTTTATAGTTAACAATATGCTATTGAGCACTAAAATATGTTAAGAGGGATAGATCTCGCGTTAAAGTGCTTTTAATACACACGCATACATACATACGCGAAAGGAGACACAAAAGGACATAAGAAAAATTTTGTGAGTGACAAATATCTTTAGTACCTTGATGGCGATGATAGTATCATGGGTGTATGCCTATGTCTAAACTGACCAAACCATATAAATTACGCATGTACAGTTCTACACAAATTATACCTCCATTAACCTTACAGAAATTGGAAGAGTCAGGACAGCATTGGTCAAAATACTCTCAGGGTGGGAAGTCGACAGGTAAACAAGCACTAGCCTCATTTGCCTATCTCTCCTTTTAGACACTTTTATAATGTGGCACCCATTTTAAGGTGTCTGAAAACAAGCAAACAGACGTGGAGAATTATATATCTTGCCTTATTCTGCCTCTCGCCTGGGGTTATGACTGGCTGTTGGCTCCAGACCTTTTGGGGAAATTGTAGAAAAGTGTATCAAAAAGAATTCTTTGACCGTCTTCATAAAGATAATAGTGAGTTTTTATTGATGGATTCCTATGTGCCGGGCCCAGTGCTAAGCTGCATTTATTATTATCCTCATTTTATATGTGCAGAAACTGGAGCACAGAGAGACTCAATATTGTGTGTAGGTTGTCTCAGCTAATACACCGTGCAGTTGGGATTTGTGCCCAAACTAGCTTCCTTTAACCTCCATCCAACCCTGTTTCTTCACTGTTCAAAAAGAGTTTCAACTCTGAACCTACAACATTATAGGGAAGGAAATTCTAAATGGCAAGACTAGATTTTGGTCAATTACGAATTCTCTTCCTTCTCCTCTTCTTTGTCTCTTTCTCAAATACTCCAAGCTCTGATTAAAGTCGTCTTTCACTCTGAACACTGCAGAACTGCTGAGACAGAATTGTTAAAAGAAATAAATTCCAATTAACTTAGCCATTGATTATCGTGTGACTCTGGAAGGGTGTTCTTTCTTTCAGGTTAACTGGGACCTTATAGTGTATCTCCAAGATTAAGAATAACGCTGAAAAAAGTAGCAAACCAGGATCCCTCTCACGATTCATCTTTCACTCTCCTGTGCTTCAAATGAGGGTAAAGAATGGCTGTACACTGGTCCCTAAATTTTCAATAGTCTTAGAAAGTACTGGTTTTTTGAAAAAGATCACCAGGTAGAGGATTCATTTAGGTTTTTCTAGAGGTCTTCGTAGAAAGTGATCACTTAAAAAGCATAGAGTAACCACCTGAAGTTGAATTTATTATTAGTCTCCCTTAAGCGTTTCAATTTCTTAAAGGAGCTTTATGACTCTACAAAGCATTTGCATTCCTGTGTCACCATTTGAATTTTCTAGGGTCGTCAGTGAACCCAATGAAAAGAAACTAGCCTATGAATATAATGGACTCTCAAATTATGTTAGCATTCAGGTAATCACCGGATCTGGTATATATGACTTTTGAACAGGCGGGTGAACTCTTTCAAACAAAGAAAAAAATAACAGCTTGAACACAAACATCAAATTAGTTATTCCCCACTCCATGGCATCACCCTTATAGCGTATGTATAAAATTACAATGTAACGCCATCAAGAGTTCTTTGTTTTCCTACTTTGGAGAATAACTGCCTAGGTTCCCTTTTGACTATCTGTGGCTATGTAACAGAACATTTTAGGGGTGCCTAGGTGGCTCAGTCGGTTAAGCCTCTGACTCTTGGTTGCGGCTCAGGTCATGGTCTCACGGTTCGTGAGTTCGAGCACCGCGTTCGGGCTCTGGGCTGACAGTGACGATTCTCTCTCCCTCTCTCTCTGCCTCTTTCTCTCTCTGCCTCTCTCCCTCTCAAAAAAAAAAAAAAATAAGTAAATAAACATTTTTTTTAATTTGGAAAAATTGTTAAAAATTTAAAAAAACATTTTAAGGGGAAGTCTTTGAAAAAGTAAATATCAGATTTATAGTTAAAGTCTCAGCATCCCATACCAATTTACATACCTACTATTATCACCCCCCTTGCCCTTGAGTGAACCCTTTGACCTATTCCTGTTCTGTCCCTACATAGGCTAGTCTGGTTTTGCTTTTGTTGCAAATGTCTGAATGGCCTCTCTCTTCCCTTCTTTCTCTTCATATCTCTGGATATTTAAAACCCAGCACAACCTACCTTAATTCAAGACACAAGCTACAGTATTCTAGTGATGTTTAAGGATGTTGAACACCTTTTCGTTCATGTATATATAGTGTTACTGTTTCTCTAGTATAAGGGACAAGCGACAAATCCATTCTAATCATAAGCTAATCTTTGTTTTATTGCTAAATACCCTCCGTTCCTTGGAGCTTTTCTCTTCTATCATGTTTCCTTTATAGCACTCCTCACAGTTTGTAATTCTTCTCCTTCTCCTTTTCCTCCTCCTCCTCCTCCTCGTCTTCTTCTTCTTCTTCTTCTTCTTCTTCTTCTTCTTCTCCTTCTTCTTCTTTCCTCTACTTAAGTGAAAGCTTTATAAATGTAGAAACTGTTTTGTTTTGTTTACTAATTTATCTTCAGAATAAAATACTGGGTTTCACATATGGAAGGAAGGAAGGAAGGAAAGAAGGAAGGAAGGATTAGTTAAGGTTTAGACAGGATGTAATTTAGACAGACTAGATTAATATTAGAAGAATAATTAGATACGCTTTTAATATTCAAGATCCGATTTTAGAATCCTTCTTTAAAATTAAGGTATATCTTCTTATACTAAATCAACTTTATATATAACATCGTTGTCTTTGGAAATCCTTGCCAAATCACCAGATTGTTGAATTTCCATAAATGTGTATGCTTTTTTTCCCCTTTTGGCCTTCCCTTTCAATATGAAATAAAGATCACACTACCCACCAAAGATCTGATGATACGTCACAAAATCAGAGAGAATGATTATCACTGTTAAACTATTAACTGTCACAAATGATAATAACGCAATGGAAAAGTGACAAAACCAAGTAAACATCATTAATGTAAAGTTGAGAACTATAAAAGAAAAACACTGCCATAAAAACAAAATCATTTCCAACTCTTTCAGGGACATCAAGTGAGCTCTATGCAGAATATGACTAATTTACCTGGTGCCTTTCAGAAATCAGGAAATGTGCTGTTTAGTTGTAAATTCCATAACTTTAGAGAGGTGTGGGAAGTAAAGAGGCTACCAGAGGCTAGTCTCACAGATTAAAGGATAGAACCAATCGGGTCTATTGAAGTTGGAAGAAAAATCAGACTTAAGGATGTCATAGCATCATACACATAGTAATAACCAACCATTCCATGCTTTCTCTTCCTGTGTGACCATTTGACTTTCACTTCCCTTAAATTAATCCATTCTCTGAGCTCATATTTATGATAGACCAATGTAGTGAAATGGAAAAGAAATTGTCTGGGCCTTGAAAATATACACACGCATCTCCCCCCACCCCCAATACAGACATACACATCCAGAAAGATCTTGCCTAGACTTTTACTTTGTTTTCTTTTTCTGATTCCACTTATAATTATGCCTCTGTTTCCTCTTCTTTCTAGCAGTAGAAATTGTCATTTTTGTAAGCACATTCCACTTCCTTTCCATTTCTGACTCTCTGCCACTTTCTCAAATTCTGCTTCACAAAAAAAAAAAAAAAAAAAAAAAAAAAAAAAAAAAAAAAAACCCAGAAAACGGTAAGGACACGATTCTCTTTAATAGTTACAAGGGCAAGGTTGTAAACAATCAAAAACTAATGATTTTTTAGCGTTGTGGCAAATGAATACAAATAAAGTACAAAAACACTTTTCCAAGCAATGTAAATTTCTTATTTGATTTAGCAAGTCACTAAACAGACTCTTTGGTTGAAGAGAAGACACTCTTTCAGGTTCCACAAAGAAAGAGAATTAGCAGCTAATAGAACTCACTCCGTCATTATACCCAACATTCTTTTTTGTTAAAATGGAGAAACTTGGGCCCAGAGACTAGGAAAGACTTCCTTGAGAGTTATACACAAAACTAAAGCCCAGTGTGGCAGCAGCCTAGGTTTCAAAGAATCGTGCTGCCTATGAGGTTTGCATTTTGCAGAAAAGCAATGAGTCAGTCCTCCAGAAACTGGCAAAGAAATCCTATAAAATTTTAAGCTCTTCCTTTGCCTCAGTAATGAAATTTGATGTTCCAAAAGTGACTGGGAAGATTTCCTGATAGCTTGTTTCAAGGTAGGCTGTTTTTACAGTATTTACTTTTCGAATACAGGTTTTCAGTTAAACTGAATGTCATCACTGTTTTGAAAATATCCTTAATTTTTGGTGAGCAGGCACCATCACAGATCTGTGTAATGTCATCAATCTAAATAAAAAGTTACTTTGGTTCATTTCCCGGAATGTGGAACCCTAGTCTTTTTCAAGTTAGAAGGGATTTTAGTGATCACCTGGTCCAAACTTCTTATTTTACAGATAGGAAATTGAGTCTGATATAAGTTAAGTGATTCTTTCCTGTGAGCAGCTTGTTAACATTAGCTCTGAGACTAAAACATACACAGTTGGGCTCTCAGGCCAGCATTTTTTTTCTACTCTGCAGCTGCCTTTAGTGTGGTTCGAAAATACCATTTTCCCCATGCTTCATTTTCTTCCACAGTCCTTCCCCCGCCCCCTCCCCCCCTTTCTTTTTTTGCACAGGTCAACTAGATTTTAGTAGAAGAAGGAACTATGCCTTAGTGTCTGGCTCATTTTCTTTGTCCTTTGGTCCCTCTGTTCTCTAGCTTTCTGGTGTCTCTGTCTCTGTCTCTCTCTTAATGGCACTGCAGAGAGGGTTGGCTATTAGAGCATACATTACACTGTCGCATTCCCTTTACATAGAGAAAGGAGTGGGCAAAGTGAAAAATGTTCCTCTGCAAGTGTCCACCATTCCATAGGCCATTTCCATAGTCTCAGCAATGTCCTATATGGGGCCTCAGGGATGTGTAAGCAAATCAGTGAGTAGTCAGCTAATTCTAGCTTTGGCAAACACTTTTCATGAATTCTTTGTGGAAAAACCACTTCCCCAAAGTGAAAAAAAAAAATGCGCACAGGCAACTAGATCTTTTAAATAGAAAAAGGAAATATCTCTTCTATGGCTCTGGCTCATTTTCTTTGTCCCTCCATAATGTGTCTCTTTGTCTGTCTGTCTGCTCAGGTCCTCATCCCCACCATTCATTCATTCATTCATTCTCCCTCCCTCCCTCCCTCTGTGTGTGTGTGTGTGTGTGTGTGTGTGTGTGTGTGTGTGTGAGTCTCTCTCACACACACACGCACACCCATGAACATACACACAAACAACTTCATTATGGATGTGTGTGAATAATGATAGCTTGCTACGCATGGGTTTATGAGTCTGACACCAAAAGTATTTTATTCCCTTGGTGCATTTAATCCTCTGTTTGGCTTGGGTATATAGTATTTAAAAAAAAGAATAGCAAATGATTAAGGGAGAATAAGGTATAGCTCTTGCCTTCAGGGTGTTCACAGAGCTGGGGAGCTGAGCATGGACAGAGATGTAAACAACTAACCATTTTAGGCAGAATAAAATGCAAGTTATGAAAGAAGCATATACTGATGTGTAGATGGCAGAAAAGGTGCTATTTAGGATGATATCACTGGAGAGATGCCATTAGAACCAAGGCTTAAAAGATGAGGACTTAATGAAGGTTAGAACACAGGGGATCACTGGCAGATGGAACAGAGTCACAGTGCCAAAAGTCAAGGTCACGTTCAGGAATGGAGAGTGCTTTGTGTGACTTCAACAGAGGGCAGGGACAACAATGCCTTTGTAATGGGACAGTAGTGCTTTGAGAGCTTTTGGCATCCATGCTAAGAAGTGGTGAAAGGAGCCAAAAGAGGGAGAAATGTACCTTCTCTTATGTATTTCTTTCTCTTATTCATATACCTTTTGACGGAGAAATTTATTCAGTATTAATCTAGTCAGTTACAGTAGGACCAGATGATAAAATTTACAGGTAGTCTTGTTTCACCATGCTTTATGGCATAACTTCCCCATAGTTATTCCCCTTAGCGTTTCAAGCATAACAAAGCAGTGAGCTGAAACCCTCCCAGCCAAAAGTCACTTGCCATCTGTCAAGGTTGCCTACATGGAAATTCTTCATTTGATAGCTGGTTTGATTCATTGGCCACGTTGTTCCTATCTACTCTAAGATACATGAGTCTGTGATTCCAACTATTGTACCTTCTTGCAGTTTAATTCTCCGTTTCTTCTTTTCAATTAGGCATGTTCCTAAAACGGTTTATGAGTGCAACTCTGTCAGTGGTGTGGAGATGCTAAGAGAGAAGGGGGAAAGGCTCTAGGAAGCTAAAGTCACAATTTAGGACTCATTGCCTAAGGCTTCCCAAAGTGTTTCATCCAGAAAGAGACATTTTAACTCTCCTTTTGGGGTTTGTTTTTATTCTGCACCAGTAATGTGTTGGTGGAGACATGCTTCAGTGCATAATTAAAGAACCCATTTCAATTACAGTTTATCCACTGCTGCTCAAGGTACTGCAGATAGTTGGGTCTACTGCTGTCATCCATTTCCAATTAATGTCTGCCTTGGATTTATTCCAATATGCTATGTTATAAAACTTGATTGTTGTCGATCCCACCTTCCCACTTAACTTCCAGCAGGATTCTTGATGACCTGGTAAAACCAATGGAAAGCTAAATGAAAATATCGTTAGACCGTAGTATAATGCTACAGATTTTTTATGTTAGCCAAGTCACATTGATGCCACAATTTTCATGTAATACCACAGGAAACATTCCTCTTTGGATCCTTTTCATTGATTTTGAATATCTAAATAAGAAGAACAGTAGAGTAGGCTGACAAATAGAAGGAAATACGGCTCCAAAGAGGTAGACGACTTGAGATCTGGATCGGATACATCAGTAAATTTTGTACTCCACCATAACAAGGAGATTTGGGCGGATGGTTGTGATACAAGGGAGATACTATAGTTTTTGAAGTGTTCCATTCATTTATTGTGATTGAATTAGGATCAAGGACCTAAATGTCATACCTCTGGGTTTAGGGATCTTATTTAAGAATAAGAAAATTAGGCTAAGTGAAATAAATCAGACAGAGACAAATAATGTATGATCCCACTTATATGTGGAATTTAGAAAACAAAACAAATGAACTAACAAAAGAAAACTCATGGAAATGGAGAACACAGTGGTGGTTGCTAGGGGGAGGGGGTTGGGGGGGACGGGTGAAATGGGTGAAGGGACTCAGGAGATATAGACTTCCAGTTTGAAATGAAGAGGTCAGGGGGATGTGGTGTGCAGCATGGTAACTATGGTCATGAGTGTTGCGTCACATATTTGGTTGCCGAGAGAGTGGATCTTGAAGGTTTTCATCACAAAGAAAGAAAATGTTTGTAACTTTGTATGGTGATGTATAGTGAGTACACTTGTGGTGTCATGTCACAGTGTATACGTCGTGTTCTACACCTAGAACTAATATAATCTATGTCAGTTTTACCTCAATAAAAAAAGAAAGAAAAGAAAAGATTATGAGCCTTGGTTGGTCCACCTAACAGCTATAGGAGAAAGAGTATATCCTTCTGGAGTTTAACTTCGATGAGTGAAGTGTATCTAAGGATGAGTTATAGTGGGAATTTATCTGCTTAGTTTAGACGCCTAGATGGCTACCTAGGTAAGAAACTTTATTTTGCTGGCCCCTCATCCTGTGTTTCATACTTTTGTGCTACACGTGCAGAAAAGAAAATACTGCTTCCTGCGGCTGAAAGTCCCAAGAACAGTGTTTTTTTAATTTTTTTAACGTTTATTTATTTTTGAGAGAAAGAGACAGAGAGTGAGGGGGAGAGGGACAGAGACACAGGGTGACACATAATCCAAAGCAGGCTCCAGGCTCTGAGCTGTCAGCACAGAGCCCGATGTGGGGCTCGAACTCATGAACCGTGAGATCATGACCTGAGCTGAAGTCAGATGCTCAACCGACTGAGCCACCCAGGCGCCCCCCAAGAACAGTTTTTTTTCTACTTGTCCCAAACCATTTCAAAAAGCATGCTTAGGTTATTTCATAACTACCATTACAATGAGCCTATAATCACAATGGATTTTGTCTTGTGAATACAAAGACCTTGAGTTTAAAGAGTACGGAGTGTTCACACCTTCCACCTAGGATTCCCTTGTGGCAGAGGGAGATCTGGTTCACTTGGGAAAATCAGTCTGCTGCCCCAAATGCCAGATATCAATACAATTCTTACTTACACTTGCGTCTCCTAACTTCTCCCCCTAGTTCCTAATCCCTTGATTGTGCAAATGAGCGTGTGAAAATATTTTAGATAGATTTTAACTATCCTAGTTCACTTGAAAACTAGGCTTTAAATGTCAGTAGCCTCTCAATGTCAATATTGAACAGTTTGGAAGGAACTGATCTTCTGTATGTTCATTCATCCCAAGCATTCTGTGTATCTGCTGTGTGCCAAGAAAAAAATTAATTATTCTATAAATTCAACACTCTGTGTACTCGAAATCATAAGAAAATAGGGCATTTCTTTTGGTTTTCAAAATTATTTATTTAAAAATTAATCTACATTAAAATAAAATCATATCATTCTACAGCAGGAGATCTATTTTGTGCTTTTTTTTCCTTATGTAAAACATACAATTGAAATAAAAATTATGTCTAAGTTCCCAAGAGGCATTTTTGCTGTAAGAATATACATCCATAAACGATGGGGTTGTTTCTTCATTACCTTTCATAGTATCAAGTTTGTGTCTCTTCATGATGATAGAGACAGAAAATAAACATAGAAGGGGATGTGAATGACCACTTTCAGATATTTCATTATGTGTGAATGTGTCTAACCTACACTTTAGTTTTAAAACTACTTCTCCATTTAAAAAAAGAGTATCAGTTATTGTGTGATCAAGAAGGCAGCCCAAGGCCACGTAGACAAAAGCTGTATCATGGCTCATATTATTCACATGAAGATGTGTCAGAAAACATTGTAGGTACGTTCTATTACACTATTTTACCAGGATACCAAAAAATTCAGAGTGTTTTTATTTGAGGTAATTTAGAGAACCTACCTGATCTGTACTTTTCCTAATAGACACAAAGGTTTTAAAAAGTAGATTGAAAAAGTCCAGGTGGTGAAGCATTTTTGACAGGCTTAAAAACATCTAATTTATCTTTAACATTTTTTGATACTGTTGATTCTAACAGATTTTCTCCTTAAAAAAGTCATTCCTTATAGAATATAAGATTTGCTCTTATAGTCAGTAATTTCTATTCTTACTATATAAAACATTCACATATGAATAATACAGTTGCACATTTAGCAGGCCTAATTGTACGTTTTAATATAGCAGCAAGTTTAAAGCTCTAATATATTAACATTATTAGAATGATTTTAAATGAAGCACAGGTAACGTTGATTTGGATAAACGGCATATGTGGTGGTTACATTTTATTTTCAATTGTGTAGTAATTCCAGAACTTAGGCACGGTACTTTGTAAAATTTGTCTTTTCTTATCGTAATAGACTTCCACTCACTTGGCATAAAGAGAAACTAGAATTTTCTATAAACTGAAGTAGCTCCTTAGAAGCCTGTTTTAGACTCTGAATATTTGGTTTAAGCAGAAAAAAACGCACATGTCGTATTCAAGTTTGAAAATGACTGGTCACTTTTGGTACTATACTAAAGGTTAAATATAATCAAGATTCCAGAGATATTTTTGGACCCACACCTTTGTTTTATTAAAATGTATAATTTTTGTCATGTATCTTTTCAGTGTTTTTATTTTTTTAAGTTTTTGTTTTAATTCCAGTTAGTTAACATACAGTGTTTCATTAGTTTCAGGTGTACAATATAGTAATTAAACACTTGCATACATCACCTTGTGCTCATCGTGACAAGTGCACTCCTTGATCCCCATCACCTATTTGGTGTGTTTCTTTTTGTTCATCCTGTAATGATTTTAATTAAAAGTGGAAATGCTCTTCTTTTATTAATAAACTAGCAGAATCTGATTTGGGGAAATACACTTAAGTAGGAAAGTAATTACCTGTTTTTTTTTTTTTTTTTTTTGGTAATTACCTATTTGAAGAAGAGTTTAATAGAGAAACGTGGTGTATTGCCAGTTCATGGCAAGGTACCGAGTATATCTCTGAGTGAGTGAATAGCATATTGTATGGAATTCCTTGGTAAGAATACAAACATTACTGAAAAATATTTTTTCTTTCTGGAAACCTGAGTGTTGTCCAAGTGCCAAATCTCACCCGATTAATTCTCAATGATTTCTAAAGCCCAGCGCCTTCCGGTTTACAGTTCATTCAAGTAGCATTTTGGGGTCCTTAGGCTGGAAGATGTAAACAGCTGTGAAAACTCTTAACGGTGTCTGATGTGAACTGTGGATCACTTTCACCCATCAGTTTTACTTCTGGACCTTGCATATATTCCGACTGCTATGGGGGGGGGGTCATCTGTGTTCAAGATGTGTGCTTGCGGAGGGGGATCATTTACAGAAAATGGAGAATCTAGAGGAATAAGGAAATGATATATCGCTTCAGGGCTTTTGTTTTACCTTGGGAGTCAGAAAGCCTTTTCCTATCAAGCTTGTCCAACCATTTCCATTTGGAAATTATATATGTACTAGCATGTATCCCTGCTTGCCTCTTTATGCCCATTTCTTTGGAGTTATGGCTGTGCATGCATACCGACTTATCCCATCTTTTGTCTCCAATAGGGAAAAAAAAACGGTTCAGAAAACTTTCTGGATTTATTTCCAGTAAGGGTAAGAATTTTAAACATAGGGGCGGGAGTCAGTTGAACATAGTATTCCTCTTTGTGAGAATTCAAAGTCAATGCTTACTGTTTGTCTCAAGTCCCAATTAGATCTGGCTTTGAGATCCCTTCACCACCAGTCATGCTTGTGCCCAAGTATCTCATAGATGACTCTATTTTCTTGATCACTCTGTTCTTTCAGAACTTCAAAATCCAGCTTAGGTAGTTTTGTGTTGTTTTTTTTTTTTTTTTTTTTTTTCTGAAGTGTCTACATTTCACCAAAGAAAAAAAAGTATTATTATTATTATTTTTTTTTACAATACTCCCTGAGACCCCCATCAGCCTCTGTCCATATGGTTCCCCGCATTTATGGACTTGTGTTAAGTATCTCAAGATTTGAAATCTTTAAGGTAAATCTCAATGGTCATTCATTTTGGTTCTCATTCTACCAGTATTCGTTGACCTGCTCTGTGCTAGGTTTTGTTGTAACCTTGAGCAAAACAATGTCGCTTTCTTGTGGAATTTACATTTTAACAGAGGAAGCAAACAATAACCAAACAAATACATGATGAAATATATATTAAAAGTGATTTAAAAATAATTGGGGTATGAGGTGCCTGGATGGCTCAATCAGTTAGACGTCTGACTCTTGGTTTCGGCTCAGGTCATAATTTCACGTTCGTGAGTTGGAGCCCCGCGTCGGGCTCTGTGCTGACAGCTCAGAGCCCGGAGCCCGCTTCAGATTCTGTGTCTCCCTCTGTCTCTCCGCCCCTCCCTCGCTCACATTCTGTCTCTCTCAAAAATAAATAAACATTAAAAAGTTAAAAACAAATAATTGGGGTAAAGGAGAAAAGGAAGTGATGTTTTAGACAAAGTGGTTAGGGAAGGAGGCTGAGAGTGTGGCATCTAAGCAGAGATATAATGGAGTGAAGAAACATGCTAGTATCTAGAGGAAGCAAAACACGATGAGGGACCAGTAAGTGCCAAGGCCCTGAGATGGAAATATGCTGTTCCAAGAATAGCAAGGAGAGTGCTCTCCTCACCGGAACTTGAGCATTGGTTGGTGTGATATGATAAATGAGAAGGAATCTTATGATAACAAGTAAAATCTGTCATTAGGGGAAAAAAAGCATACACGACAGCAGACGCCTCAGTATGAAAAGACACAGTTCAAATATTTGCTCATGTATTTAGTTTCCTGTATGATCTTGGGCAACGTGTTAGCTTTTTCTAAACCTCATCTTCCTCATTTCGAAAATGAGCGTAATGACATCTACCTCCTAGATTTGTTGTGAGGAGTATATGTGAGATGCCTGGCATTATATAATACCCTTAATAAATGATAGTTATGTTGACTTACTCATTATTGTTTTTATCATCATTTACATGCGTGGACATGTTCTTAAGATGAATGAGGCCCAAACTGAAGATGTTATCAGGAGTTGGGATCACTCAATTCAATGTATTTGCTTTAATGCAATCAGCAAATGTGTGAGGGTACCAGTAATTAAATTTCAGTACGTTCTTCCATTTTACTTGTTTTTATAAACTGATGAAATATCAGAATGTAAGTGAATAAATTGCATACTCAGTCTTAACCACTGATATGAAAAATTGTGTGTAAAATTAGCCCTCAGCCTTCCAATTTCTTATTGCATCCCATAGACGTGCATAATCTTTAAGCTTCCATTTTAAAGGTCTGCAGAACTGCCTAATTTAGGGTCTTGGTGACTATCTCACGTCTGTCCTCCAGAGGTAGTGGATTAAAGTGCCAGTTGATGAACAATCTGTCTTTACTAACCACGTGCAAGGGACAAAGAACAAAACGGCCCACAAAATACCACAAAACTAAAGCATATTCCAAAATTAAATACACTTATTTGTTTTATTCTAGGTAATGTTTGCTAGTCTATTTCCAATATCAACGAATATTTCAGGAATGTCTTAATACCTACCCACCTATATATTTTAAATTCAGTCACATGTCATTTCCAAGCCTAAATCTTACCTCTAATAATAAGGTGTTTGTTAGGGTGAGAGAAAGAATTTATTACACTCAAGGTAAAAATCTATCTATCTATTTATGTATCTCTCTATCTTCCTACCTATCATCTATCTTTGCATGCATCCGTGTATCAACCTATCTATCTATGTAGACTCCTATTCAACAAATCATGGTAATTGTTAGTAGTAGAAAAATTAACAATGTTGGAAGGAAAGAATATTTAGGGAAGAAATGTTCTGAGGCATAAGGTCCTTTATTGCTCTCTTTTTGGCATATGAAGCCTAAAAATCTCAGTTCCAATAATGTGATCATAAAGATTGTTATTGCTAGAAGGTTTATGTTTGATAATTTGTATGGTCTTACAAATATATGAACTTTAAGCATTTCAGTATGCCAGCTATTGATTAAGCAAGCATTATCTTATAGACTCATTTTTCTCAGTATGTAAAAAACAAAGACTGGAGTTATTATGATAATTGTAGTAGATGGGCAGTAGGGAATTATGCAAAATAATTTGTAAATTTAATATGAAACCAAAACATCTGTTCAAGTCAATTTCCCACAGGTAATGTGACAGAGACTGAGTTTCAGACAGAGGAAGAGAAAAGGTTCTTTTTCCACAGGGAAAGATACTGAATATAACAAACATAATTTTTCTTTTTAATCTAAATATTATTTAAAAGAAAAACTTCTGCCATTAAGTCTACCTTTCTTGCCTCTCTTATCAACACTGCCTTCCCTTTCACCTCTTGCATCAAACCCCAAGCATTGGGATTTTTGTTTTGGCTTCTTACAGTAATATAACTAAAATAGGGAAATCGTAAATATGAAACTCTTCAAGGAGTTTAGCAGCTTTTTTCTTACTTTTTCCCTTATTTGTTTTTTGGAAAGGTAGATTTAAAACTTAAAGGCCAAATATACAGAATGCAATTAACTCAAGAAGATAGTGTTGAACTTCTAATGCAAAAAAGGAACAGGACAAAATGAAACAAAACTCTCTACAAAGAGACTTTTCAATGTTTTTAACTTTCCGTGGGAGGAGAAGGGTAATGAATGGGGGAACATTAATGGGATTCATGCTCCTCCGGCAATGTCAAGGGTTAAACTGACAAGGAAATGATCACTTTCTACCCATTCCATTATATTAGTCTTAAGTGGCCAACGGACATCCTATCTGACGCTGGTTTCCAAGGCATAAACGTAGGTAAACACTCTCCTATGTATGCTGCCATTTATCAGGAAAAGATTCTATTCACCTAATTCTCGTTTAGGTAAATTATTCTGTCATTAGCGAGAGAAATGACCCACAGGCCTTTCATTATCCACCCTAGAGTATACAGCTTTCACCGTTTGTGGGTAGCTTCTGTTTATTTTGCTTGCCTCTCCTACAGCATGAACAGAGACGAGTTGAGATCCATACATTTGAGGAGCCATGAATGAATGAATAAATGAATACAAGGAATTAACTGTCACTCAATTCATCCAAGTGTTCAGTCAGTTGCCAATAATTTTATCTCTTCTGTAAGATTACGCAGAGGGTATAGTTTAGAAATTATTTTTGGAAAATCTTGAAAATCTTTATATATGTCACTCTGGTAACTAAGGACAAAAAAAAAAAGCACTCCATTTTCATCTTTTTTGGTTTTTTAATATTTATCTTATTTTTTATTTTGTTTTGTTTTTTGTTTTGTTTTGTTTTTAGGCCCTTGTGTCAAGGGCTGCCTTCCAATAGGTCACAGCGAGGGAGCTACTCTGCCATGTACAAAATCCTGACCCAGAAGCAGATCATCTAGAAATGATTTAGCACCAGGTTCCTCATCATATCATTTTCTTATGATTCAGATATTAGATATTATGGGTATATAAAATTATTTACAAATAATTAACTTCTTATGAATTAAACAATGTGTTCTATACCAACAAACTCAAGCCTGATTTTGAGTTTTCCTTTTAAATTTACTTGAACACTTATATCAAAGAGCTTAGAGGGCTGTGATTTGAATTTTTGAAGCAAAGATCATTTCTCTTTCTTAACATGAAAGTAAAACACAGAGTAGATGCGGTTGGAATGAAAGCCGTTGGAGAAACAAGAATAGCAAAGATAGATGGGATGAGTGAGCCCATTTCCAGGTGCCCATCAACCTGCCCACATTCAAAACATCCTGCCCAAGTTACTGACTTTTCATATCATTTCTACCTTTTTTTTTTAAAAATATGAACACAAGAAGATGAAAGAATACCGTTTCTACCTGAAAGCCAGTGGATGGCATATTAGCATTGAAATAACAGTGATTATAATAATAACAGTAACAATAATTGCAATAGTAAAAGACATCGAAGGCTTTTTTTTTGAGTTTTTTGGTGTGTGTTGTTGTTGTTGTTTCTGGATTTGGTTTTTGTTTGTTTTTTGGGGTTTTTTGTTTGTTTGGTTTTTTTTTTAAGCTGCTAACCGACTGTGTGACTTCAGGCAAATCCCTAAACATCCTGGTCCTCAACCATCTCCTACTGAAAGCAAAAGTCTTAAGTTGAACTTCTTAGGACCACCATTTTCTTATTGTATTTGCAGGGCATGATAGCCACCTACGCGTTTGTTGAACTGTGACTTAGGTAACTTTGGAACTATTCCCATGTTCCTTTATGTACTTCTTTAATGTTGAAAACTTAATGTTAAGCAAAATTGCCCCTTTGGTCATTTTTAGATTCTTCATATTTGTTTCCTTAAGCTGGCCAATATTATCTCCAAATTCTGCAAAGTTAAATACTACGTTGGTTAGTGTGAACTTTAATGTAGGCATTTCACAGGAAGCCTACTCATCCAGTCTGCTAAAATACTCTACCTGTGACAATGTCATATTATTACTCACTGACTTGTTTAACACTTTTATTATAAGTTGTTAACATTTGTATAAGAACCACAAGAATATCAAGCAACATTTTCTAGAAAAATATCAGTCTCTTTCAAAATTCATATCAGCGGTAGGTAGACGTAGACATCTGATATTGTGATTTAAATACTTGGGCTTTGGGCACACTGCCTAGGTAAACATCTGGGATCATCACTGTCAGTATGACTTAGGGATAGTTAACATATTTATACCCCAGTTTTTTTTTTTCCTCTAAAATGGCTCTAATAATTATCCTTAGGATTAGGACTGTGAGATGATGACCTGAGCCTAATTCAAGAGTCAAACACTTAACTGACTGAGCCATCCAGGTACCCTCTAGGCTTATTTCGATGATTAGATAATTCAGTGTATATAGCACACTTAGCACAGTGTCTGACATCTAGTAAATGTCTTTATTATTTTTTCTTTCTATTATAATAATTTATGGAAGAGGAACGGTCACACATTGAATCAACTAAAATAAAATGCTTCTGTGTTCATTTCCAAAGGAAATGGGCAGATATTTCATTCACCTTCTAGGTACCTTTTAGAGTAGGGCACTGCATGGTTAGTTTGTGTAAAAGTTCAATGAACTTTCTCATAATGATTTTTTATTGAACATATGGAAACCATTAAGCGTTAGCAGAAGTCACTATCCACTGAGCTGTATCCAGAGGCTGACAGTTATGTCTATCTCTTGCAAAAATAAACACATGAATAAGTGTACTAAGAAATATATTACCTGTCATTTTCATCTCTAAGGGCATTTCGGCAAACAATATCTGCATGCTAAATATACCCATTCTAGTCTTGGTATGAGAAATTTCTTTTTTCCTCTAGAATGTACTATGACACATCTATGGGGAAAATGTAGTAATCTAATCGAGGCCATTTCCTCTCATTTTATATTTAAAAGATTGTGCTGTATCAATTTGTGTACTTGTGTAGCCGTAGGCAACCTCTGAAATATTTAAACTTCTTAAATATCGCGTTATTTCAGTTAATATTGAGATTATATAGTTGGTTTTGGTGAATGTGATCATCTATCAAATATAACACACATATTCTCTCTTTTTAATACAATGCTTACAAATAATAATACATGATAATTATATATTATATAATTTTGATTATGTACAATTATAAGTTATACTTAAATTTATAATTATATGTAATTATCATGCATTCTATATTATAACCATTGACCTATTCAGATATTAGATATTATGGGTATATAAAATTATTTACAAATAATTAACTTCTTATGAATTGAACAGTGTGTTCTATACCAACAAACCACAGCGGAAACACTTTTATTCTATAAAATAATTAAGTCTTTAATTAGAACTTGTTAGAATCAGTGGTGTGCAGCAATTCAGAGTATGTGCATTGAGACAGAGTTGGCTTTCTAATTCCTGGTCCCGGTACCTACCATCATCGTGACATTTTGCCAATTACTTGGTTCTCTGTGACTCCATTTCTTAATTTTCAAAAAGAGAATGTGAATATCTGTGCCACAAAATTATTTAAAAAATTATTACAAAGATCCACCAAGATAATTAATGTAAGCGCTTAGCACATTGCTTAACATATAGCACAAACCCAATAGATAGCGACCCCATATTATTATTATTATTATTAATTTAGTGTGGGTTTTTGTTTCCGTAGGTAAAAATAAGACTGGCTCCCACCATAGACTTTTTGCCACTCTTCCATCACCAACACCACCCAGCCACAGAGGTGATGTTAACAGTTGGGCACTGATTTGTTAGTGAACTGATGTCTTCTTCCTTAGTTATAAAACATTTTATCAGGACTGTTAACTTAATTGTGGCTAATGTAAAGACTGCAAATTTGCAAGTGTTGGAAACTAGAGGCCTATCATAATATTGAAAGATAGATATAAAACATGTAAATGTTGAGACAGTGATGAATGTCGTAGCTGCATATGATGTGCATCATTTGACACGAGAGGTGATGCTCAAGGACAGACAAGACACATCAATGTGTGGAGAATGTGCTGCACTTACAGTGATCCACAGGTCAGGAGGAAAACTGAGAAAATGCTAAAGGGTCAAAAATCAACACACACAAAAAACCAAAACTCAAAAATTTGAAAACCAACAGTACTGGATGTCAAAAAGCCCAACATTAACTCAGGAGGAGGCAGAAGAGTTGTTCTTCAAGAATTTGGGGAACCATGTGGCTGATGTCACTTAGGTTTTAAGCCACAGATGCCTCATGGGCTCTGGGCCCATTTGAATCTGCACCACCTGGCAGTAGGTGGGGAGGTCCAGGACTGCCAGGGCATCCCTTCCAATACTGTGGAGATCACTAGGAAAGGGGGAGAGACCTGCCTTGACAGATTTTCAACGTGGGCGAAACTGGTCTATTTTGAGAAAAGATGTTCAATAGAACATATGTCAGCAAGGAAGAGAAGATTATGCTAGTTTTAAAGCTCAAAAGGACTGGCTTACACTCTAATTTGGGGGAATGCTTCCAGGGAATACAAGCCGCATCTCTTAGTCATTCTTCTGAACAGATGGGTTGTGCCCCTTTTTACTTGAGGGTAGAAAACTTAACCATGTCAATCCCTGGTTTTCCACATCAATTTCAGATTAAGATTCTTTCTCCTTTTCTCCTTCCATTGCTAGCATCCATGTTCCCAAGAGTCCATGAAGCATGCATGGTCTTCAGAGGATATGTCTATATACACTATTAACTTTGGATGCACAACCTTGTCTCTTCCATGGGTCTGGATGTCTTTCCTCTTGACCATCTGCTGATACATCCACTTCCCAGTCTATTTTAAGGCCATATGGTCCATGCTCCTTTTCACTCACTGACTCATGACTGGCACTCTTTGTCCACTAACTCTCACACTCCTATCAGGGACAAGAAAATTTTGGCCATTGTCTTGCTGTACTTCAGGGCATCAAGAGATTTGATGAGACTGCCTCTGCAATTCCATTTCATGAAACACTGCCACACCAGGACCTCTCCTCAGAAATCCACCAGCATCTAGTTTTCTTGCTTCCTCTCCAAGTCTCTTTTACTTGCCTTTCCCAAAGAGTTCTTATCTTTACTGTGATGAGGAAAACTCATTCTTAAAATCTTCATTTTCCAAATATTTCCTTGGCTTTTACTTAAACTGAGGCATTTTTAAAAAACAACAAAAGGGAGGCACCTGCGTGGTTCAGTCAGCTGAGGGTCTGATTTCGGGTCAGGTCATGATCTTGTGGTTCATGAGTTTGAGCCCCCCCATCAGGCTGTGTTGTCAGCACAGAGCCCACTTCAAATCCTCTGTCCGCCTCTCTCTGCCCCTCCTCTACTTGCTCTCTCACCCTCTCTCTCTCTCAAAAATTAATAAACATTTAATAAATATATAAATAAATTAAAAATAAATAAATAAAAACAACCAAAGGCCCAAATTTTGATGAAATGAATTCCTTCTTCCACAGAGCAAACACCCCTTTGGAGCAAAAGGTCTAGTGATCCCACTAGAGAAGTGTCTCAAGGAACAGGAGTGAAGAGAGATAGAAAAAAGGAATAAAGAATTGTTGGTTCCCCCACGAGATTACAATCTAGTGGGGAGGAAGACAAACATGCCACACACACATCCACACATCCACACACACACAAACGGGCCAGGTTATGGAAGAGTTTGTCGTTCCAATGACATTGGAGTTGATTCTCTAGGTCAGTTACCATAAAAGTAGGGCATATATGCCCCAGGAGGATGTGTGCTGAACAGTTGGGTTGTGAGAAAAAAATAATAATATTTTGATTTATATTTATCCATTTTATTCTTTAAAAATAACTGTTTTGAGTATTGTGTTATTATATACATACTATGTTAGTTATAGCTACATGAATAAATTGTGTCGGTGTAATTTCAAATTGCCTATGTTGGTGCGTACATATTTATATAGGGTAGAGGCTTAAGATGTTTTACTGATGAGGTACAGGAATGTTTTGAGACCCTCACTGTAGGTAAAAGGTAATCATTTCTTTCTCTTACATATTTGAATATGAGTTGTGATCTGCCAAATCTTTATTTAGATCCTGCTAATCCATATCTAGATTTATGGCATTACTTTTCTACTTATTATAGATATCCTGCTTATAGACAGATGCTCTGGATTCTTGGACTTCGGGTACTCACGAGTTGAGAGAATGAGATCTTAGGACACAGATCTATCATTGAGTTTATCTTCGTGACAGCGTAATGGGTTTGACTTGTTTCATGAACACAGCGTGCATTTTAGAAAGTGGAAAGACTTGGAATCAGGAGATATTTTTGAGCTCAAGCTTTGCTAATTACTAGCTGTGTGATTTGAAGCAAGAAATTGACTTTCCTGTGTCTCTGTGTCTATACCCATAAAATGGGGAAGTGAGGATCCAATTCTTCTCAAAAGATTTTTGTGAGGATCCAATGGGATAAGACTTTGAAACAGCTTTGAAAATTTTAACACACACTGTCGATACGGATTCGAAAATATCTTGATATTTGGCACATACCAGATTTTCATGTGCTACTCGTTTCTGGTTTTCCACTCCAGAATGACCTGCAAAAATTCAAAGGGCCTTTCCTTTCAAGATAAATAGAAGGGCAGAGGGCTGACTTGACATGCATTATAGCAACAACAGCCATAGTAATTCTCAATTCTTGAAGGTCTATTACATACTTTGTTGGCACAGTATATGCTGTTTCTGTTTCCCTCGTTCATTTCACCTGGAATGGATTTCCCTCCTCCTGTCTTCTGGATTACTCTAATTCATGCTGCTAGGAATGCTCTGTGGTTCTCATTGTCAGCTGAGAAATAGGACACTTGGAGAGGATCCATAACTTATGTAAAACACACACACATACATGCACATGCACACACAATACACATACACACATCTATGCATATTAGGCTTTATGTATTTCCTCCATTCAGGAATTCCCTGTACTGCCTCCTTTTCTGATTATGACATTCTGGGCAAAACAATCCAAGTGACATGGTTACAGGCAGATTGTAAACCCTCTAGGGGCAGAGGCTCTCTATCAGTGTCTAAAGTTTTGCTTTCATTTGCTTTAATTCTAGTCATCCTGTGACTATGCAGTGACTACAAGTGAGTTTGACTTGCTGTGCATATTTCAAATGCTGGACAAAGTAGATATTTAACGATCGAATTTGATTTTTCCATTGGCATTGTTCTCTGTGTAGCGGTATGTCACCTGGATTGAGATTCAGGAATCCTCCAAGGGCACCTCTTTACTTTCCAAATAGTTCAGATGCCTTAGCCTGAACAACAAGAGCCCTGACACTTGGAGCCCTGTCTACCCCTCTAATTGATTTTGTCTCTGATGACCACGCTACTCAGAGGTGTCCTGCATCACACCCCTGCTCAGCTGCTAGTGTTTCTCTTACACCCCATCCTGGCATTTCCTTTGTTCTCTTCCTAAGAATCCATTTCCCACACCCAAACAGCGGTTCTTTCCTAACAGTCTTTTGCCCCATTTTACAGGATCTTTATTAGTTAATTTACTTGGAGAGTGAGAGGGACAAGATACGTACTGAGACAACAGGTACATCCACATCAGAACTGTATTGAGGAGGGCACCTTTTGGGATGAGCACTGGGTGTTGTATGGAAACCAATTTGACAGTAAATTTCATATATTAAAAAATAAAAAAATAAAAAAATAAAAAATAAATAAAAAATAAAAATAAAAAAGAACTGTCCCCGACAAACCCTGATGCATGATCTCCCTAGTCCGACATCATGGCCTTAGGAAGTCTGTGCTGGCCAAACCAGGCAATTGATACATCTACCCCCATGACCTTGTTGAGTTTTATAACGTTACTATATAATGTTTTATTTCTGTCTGAATTCTTTCCCAGACTAACCCTAAAGGGCAATGGCTATTTATTACTTATTCCCCTTTGTATCTCTCAGATCCGGTGTAGACCCTGACATATGTCCTAGGTAATGAGAAGATGTTTGTCGAATAAACAAGTAACTCAACAAATGACCCTGTGCTCTACCATGATACTCTCAGTTCTGCCTTGATTTGGACATGCGGTTGCCAAACTAAAACTGTAGCCTAAGAAATACAGTTAGAAAATGCCTACAGAACAAGGAAAATTTGAATAATTATCTCCTCATGAAATTATAGTAGTTTAAGATAAATGATGAAACAGAGAGGGAGGCAAACCATAGGAGACTCATAAATACAGAGAACAAACTGAGGGTTGATGTGGGGTAGAGGGGGAGGGGAAAATGAGTGATGGGAATTGGGGAGGGAACTTGTTGGGATGAACACTGGGTGTTGCATGTAAGCGATGAATCATGGGAATCTACTCCCGAAGCCAAGAGCACACTGTAGACACTGTATGTTAACTAACTTGACAACAAATTATATTTAAAAAATAAGTAATAAAATTAATTTAATTTAAAAAATAAATGATGAGTAGTTTATTCCATATATGAACATAAGCCAGAACTAAAGAATTTCTAGAAATCTGAAGATTCAAGAGTAGCCTCCTTGAAGCAAAGTGAATAAAAGACAGGGTCTAGTGTAGGTGCTCCTTAATTTACCAGATATTGACTGTGTGTATGGCACTATTAAGGGTATTATGGATACTTGCAAAGAGAGGTGTCTGATGAGATGTTCTATGGAAAAATCTAACAGTACCAATAAAATGGAGCATTTCCAGAGACTGATATTCCTCAAAGCTTGGCATTATTTATGCACTGTTAACACTGTCGGTGTCATTTGTTTGAATCAATGGAAGGGGGCTCTAACTGAAAATTATTTTCGTTAGTGCATTATATCTTTGATAATAAGAGCTTCAAGAATCTATCATTAGATATAATTACTCCTCGATTTATAACTCCCAACATTTATACAAATAAATGCTCTGTCTCTATCAGTCTATCTTTCCCATGGAGATTTAGTAAAGCATACCGGTTTTACAAACGTAATTTTAGAGATGGTAATTAATTTGTAAAATATTTTATGTTAACACTTCAGTGAATATGTTCTGTGGGAATATACTGTCACCACATTGCTGGCTCATGAAGACATGTGATATATGCAGTTGGTCTATGTTAATGGCATCCTATCAGCATCTTGAAAATAGATCACATATTCTCTGAGCACGTACACATCCCTATAGTATTTTCCAACATTAAAACAACCCTTCAATTCTATGTCCTGCACTAGTTATTTCTCTTTGACTCTCCTTTACAGACAGATCTTGTGAAAAATGTATCTGCATTTGCTCTCTCCGCTTCATGCTCCTAACCATGCTTGAACACAACGCACACTGACTTCTACCAGTGATGCTTCATGAGAGGGGCTCTCACCAAGGACACTGATGGTCCTTCTGTTGCTAAATTTGGTGGCTCCTTTGCAGTCTTTATCTTATTTCCCCTCATTAGGGACCATTGTCAACTCTATCCTGCCTACTGTATTCCTAATTAATACGACTTCACACTCTTATCTTCTTTGTGCCTCTCTCGTCTGCCCTTTGTTTAAGTAGCAATGTTTTTCAACATTTTTCCCCCGGGACCTCTTTTTCTCTTACTTGAAGTTCTTTTTCTGGGTAATCTCCTCTGTGAATAGAATTACCATTCTTACACTGATGACCCTTCAGCTGTTAACTCCAGCCCAGATACTTTTCCAGAGTACTCGAGAAGAATAAACAGGAGTCTACTAGATTTCTCTATTTGGATTTCCCACAGATACTTAAGCTTAAAATACTCAAACCTGAGCTCACGGCATCCCACCGACCCTGATCTCGTGCTTAGGTATTAAAACATTCCTTGCCTAGATTCTGGAATCCCACCCTTGCTGTCCTCCAGTCTATTTCTACACACAACCTAAAGTAATTTTCCTAAAACAAAAATCTGATTATGCTCATTTTCTGCCAAAAAGCTTTCAGTAATCCTTCTGTTCTTCCACGGGTAAAGTCAGAACTTTGAGATGTGGTCTATTAACCATGTCTTAATGTAACTGCAGATTACTTCCTTCGTTGTCCTCCCTTACCACAGTTCACCATCACCTCCACATTTCTCCCCTCCCCTTTCCCCTCCCAGATAGAGTCCAGTCCTTTTAGCTTCCAAAATGCTTCCTCCTCTAGTCTCTTTTGTCACTTTTTCTGGGGGTCCCCAAAACTAGTGAGGTTTACAAAAGGAAGGATGTCTGCACAAATTCCCAGGGCCAGCGACCCTCACATTTCACATTTCTTTTTCCCCTGTGGGGACTGGAACTCACTCCCAGGGGCCCTAACCTTTACCACTGCCCACTGCTCCCCTTTCTGCTTTCCCTCATTAGCTTGTACATATTCTTCAAGACTTAGGTAAAATATTTTTTCTGACCAGAAATCTTTACTGGCCTTGCCATCGCACCACCTGTCCCCCACCTCTGATTAGGTGTATTTCTTTGTATTCTTTAAAAGCCTGGACTTCCGGGGTGCCTGGGTGGCTCAGTCGGTTAAGCGGCCGACTTCAGCTCAGGTCATGATCTCGCGGTCCGTGAGTTCAAGCCCCATGTCGGGCTCTGTGCTGACAGCTCGGAGCCTGGAGCCTGTTTCAGATTCTGTGTCTCCCTCTCTCTGACCCTCCCCCATTCATGCTCTGTCTCTCTCTGTCTCAAAAATAAATAAACGTTAAAAAAAAAATTAAAAAAAAATAAAAAAATAAAAGCCTGGACTTCCACCATTGCAGATCTTCCTTCAGTGTCATACAATAGCCCATAGGATGTAAGTCATGAGAGAGAGAGTGAGGACTGTGTTCCTCTATGACATCACACGTTCATGCCTGGGACCTAGCGCCCTATCTGACATATAGCAAGTGTTTGATCATTGTTCTTTCCAAATAGTTTTAACAAACCAGGAAGGTTAAATAAGAAGTAACTGTGAGTCTGAACTGAGTAATGTTTACACCACTGGCAATTTCCCTTTCCCTCTTCCAATCATTTGTTTTAAATTTTTAAATCAAATGTTCCTTAGAACTCAGGATCGGTTGAATAGAAAGATGCTTTTCTCATCTTTTGGAAAACAACTGTAACTTGAATTCTTGCTGGAGATATTATGAACAAGCTTAAAACGGTAGCTTTAGTCTTGAGATGAAGTACCTCCTAACTTATGGCTAATGGTTAGCAATAAAATCTCATTCGTTTGTGTACCCAATTCTAACACAGCGTCTGGCTGACAGGCACCTATCAGTAAATATTTGTTGAACAGTATTGAAAAGTAGGTAGAAAATAAATTATTTGCACCTGCAAAGCAAGAAATCACGTTTTTTCCATTATAGTTCCTTAAGAAGAGAATTAATTTTTAGTTTGTAAATGTTAAGGGTTTATTTTTGTGTCCTATTTTCATGGTTTTTCCCCATGAAAATTAATTTCTGAAAAATAGCCTACATCTCTTCCCTTAGCAGAACATTTATATTTTGAGAACTGAGTCTGGATTTGTGTTTAAAAAGCAAAAATAAGTGTGAAATTCATGGTTGAGTTTATTTCAGTGTTTATTTCCATGTATTAAATTTCCATTTTAAGTCTTCTTTGAAATATGCTATTTTTGACCCCCACGAAACTGTATTAGATCTTAGCGTGTTAAAGATGGTTAGCAGATTTGGAGCCATAATTATTTTAATGGCTACTTTCAGCATATACATTTTCCATAGGACAAACAATCTCAGGAACATAAAAAGTATAGTATATATTTTTGGCCTGAAAATTATAAATTTGAGATAAAATAACATATTTTTAATTTGTCAGAAAACAGAAGCTAGTAGATAATTTCTAATGAGACTCAGTGTTTAAAGACTTATAATCCCACTGTCAAATTTATATTTACAGGACTTGAGGCTATTCACTTGCATTTAAAATAATTCATTTAGAAAATGTGACCAAATTAACAAATCCTACCTCTCCTTTTAAAGAGCTATATATGTTGTTTAGAGCTTTTTTCCTTCTAAAATGCTAATGAACTATCGATTTAATTATTGAGCTCGGAGAATCTTAATTATAGAGCCACAGATAAAGAAGGAAATGGATCCCAAAAGATTCACACAATAGGAATGTATACCAGGGAAATGCTTTTGAATGTGTTTGTGGCTTTGCTTATGGTTCATGTTGTGTCTGGCTTCCCTCCCCCAAGAAAATTTTAGTGCCTCTGAGAGGCACTAAACTGTAAAAGTTATGCCTTGTTGTTTAAAGGACCTTCTCACCTCTTGCACAAACTTAGTCCAGGAAGTGAAAGAACTTAGGTCATTTGATATTTTTTCTATATTACTGAGTTTTTTGAGTAGTTACATGAGATCAGAACTGCCCTATAACTTTGGTGGGACCTCGGGTAAGAGTACAAATGGCCACCTGCATACCATCTCTTTAATATTTATAAGGTATAAGTCAAGTCAACTGACTGTTAAATAAAATGCCTTATATCTCTCTTCCTTAACAAACATACCATCATGGTGACCTGGAAGTCAAGATTCAACTTAGGACTCTTAGAATCCGTCAAGTTCTGTGCTGGAATGAGGCAGCTTGAGAAGAGCTGACTGTAAGCATTTTGCCAGGAACCTACTGCCTTTTTGTACCCACCTCCTTCCCTCCATCCTGTGCTGTGAAGAAACTTGTGCACACAGGTGTGGCCACCCCAACCCACGCCCAAACGTTCAAGTTCTGCCCTCTAACTCCAGGGAGAGACTTAACCCTTGGCCACACTTAGAAGCTGACTCGGAGCCAGTTGGCTAGGGAATTCAGGGGTCCTGGGTGCCCAGAACATGAGAATGTAAGGTCCTGATGGGCGCGTTGGCTTTGCCTTGCAAACATCTCATGTCTAGAGAATCATCAGAAGTGGGGCCTTTAAAGCGAAAGGGTAGGGGCCCCTCAGTCAGGGTCTAAACTTTTCCCAGCCTAACAACATTGAGCTTTTGTGCTAGTGGCCTAAACTGGGATAACCCAGAGGCAGTAGCAATAAGGTAGTTTATATTTAAATATTTTCCACATACTTCTTTCCCTATTTCTGTTACGAATTTTTTAAATCTACTTTAAATTTACATATTAATAAACAGTTACCATGCACATTTCAGACCGAATGTATGAAGGACATTGAAAATATTTGGTGACCAAATAACTATAAAATAGTCTAAAAATGAGAGTGCCTATCCCAACTCAACATGTGTGAAATAGAGGCGGTATAGATCTGAAACCGTAGCACTTGGGAAGTATTATTTAAAATAAGAATAAAATACATCCTAAATCAATTTATTTTCATTTCACTTGTATAAAAATCTCTCAGTCTACCTTAACCTTACTGGAACACTGGATAGAAACATTAAATATATGTGTGTGTATAAATACACATTTGTATGTTCCCCCTAAAGAGGATGCAGTTCATAAGAGATTATGCACTGAACACAGATAACACTAGGTTAAAAAAAGACCTCCACCAAAGTGACAACAGAATGTTCAAAATATCGCTTCTTTCTAGTAGCAATAATAAGATAATTCTGTACTGACTTATGCTTGAAGTATTAGCTGTTTAAAGATTTTTGGTGAATGGATGGTAGCTGAAAAGTAAATTTTAAAGGGCAAAAAAATGAGGAAGTCAGAAACAATATTTGATTTGGGGGAGATGAATAAGGTTCCCGTAAAAATGAACTGTATAGTGTTAAACAGATTGTGTATGAAATATTAATGGCATATTGTCCCAAGCTCCCCTTCTGCTGTTTCCGTGTAGATGACTGAATTTCAAAGAGAAATATGCCAGGAACAGTTATGGGAGTGAGTGTTACTACTTGGAATTGTTTAAAAAGTGTTTCTTCTTTTACCATGTGTTCGTTCTTTTGTCATTTCACTGCAGTCAGAAAACATTATGGACAAATATGTGAGAACGGCTTAATGTGCTTTGGAGACATTAATTAACTCATTTAACAGAAATGTATCGGTCGTGTGGCAGACATTCCTTGGGTGAATATGCGGATCATTGTTCTGGTGAGAACTCTCCTCCGGAGACCGACTTTGATTGCTCTAGCGACACACATATAGCCCAGGTCTGGACAGACCAATCTAATCCAAATAGGCTCAAGGATGAGCACGTGACCTATCGAGAGTGAATGAGGTTCAAGGGGACATACCGCGAAGGCTTCTGAGGAATTCTTTGTGTCTTGCTCTGGACTAAGTTATAGAGAGATGTCTTACTTGGAGCTTCTGCAGCCATCCCAGCACCCTGAGAGAAGGTAACGTGAAACAAACTTGACACACCAGAAGGAGTCTGAGAAAACCGAGATACGGAGCAGGATTCTTGATTGCACTTCACCTGCAGCCCGCCTCTGCACTTTTCACTGAAGGGGGCCAGGGCGTCCCCTTTGTGTTTTGTGAATTTGACTTCAGTTTTCTGTCCTGGGAAACTGCTAGCGTCCTCACTGTCACAGATACCCTCTCTGTGGCAGGCGCCGTGTGATGTAGAATAAAGCAGCCCACACAGGAGAGCAAGCGAAGGGGGCGGGCCCCGCGATTAGACTACCTGGGTTTGAAGTCTGTCTCTTCCACTTGCTAACTTTGTAACTACTTAAGTCATTTAACCTCCCTGTAATGACAGCTACCTTGCAGATTTGTTGTGACAATTAAAGTACAACAGTGCTGCCATAAAACAAGTGCACAGTAAAGCTTAGCTACTATTTTTATTAGATTGCACTGTGTCGTTTCATTCAAATCTTATAACCATGTTGTAAAGTGGTATCATCCTCGATCTGTGGATAACACGGCCAAAGTTTTGGCTGAGTGGCTTTCCCAAGGTCATATAGCTAGGAAATAATGGTGCCCGGTTTCAAGCCAAAGCTCTTTAATTGCAAATTTTCTTCATCTCCCCTCACTTGAAATGCAAGATTCACATGAGGAGGAGTGTTTCACTGAACACTGCTAACTCCCCATCACGTAGAGCAGTCTATGGTCCATAGTATATGTTGAATAGATATTATTAGAGTCAATAATTTCCCTCACAGACTCCACAATCTGGTAAAGGAGACAGATGCGGTAAGAAAAGTATTTAAGAATTCTGCAGAGTAGGGGTGCCTGGGTGGCTCATTTGGTTAAACATCCAACTCTTGATTTGGGCTCAGGTCTCTCTCTCTCTCTCTCTCTCCCTCTCTCAATAAATATATAAATAAACATTAAAAGAATTCTGCCAATTATGTTTTAACAAAGTCGTGTATAGGTCGGGGGGGTGGATGCGTCTCCCTCAGAGAAATGCTATGGCTATTGTAGTAAGTCCTGTCTGTGGTTTGAGGACTATGGTACGTGGTAGCTGAGAATTCTACCACTGAACCACCCATGCAAGCAATAAGTGTAGATCACAAAACAAATAACAATTAGTTAACGGGCTGTTGGGAAGAGGTGAGTGTGGGTGTTTGGCATAAACATTTCTCAAAGTCCCATGTCAGGTGTTTGACTTCCTGATATCCTATGTCTTTGACTTTTATTTTCTCTGTATTTTTGCATTTTAACTGCCAGGATTATGAAGTCTGCAAGCATACATTTCAACCCCTAGCATTGTAGCATCTCTCATGTTCTCTTAGGCATTAGAAAAAGTTCTGATACTTGAATTGGTAGCCAAGTAGTTTCCTCGTGGCATTTATATCTCTGGGACCAAGGTCAGGTTGCTAACCCTGTAGGCACAGAAATGAATTTCATCAACTGAACCCAATCTACTGGTGGACAATGATGATAATGTCAATGTGGTTATTTATAATGGAAGAAAGGTGACCTGAAAATAGTATGCTATCATCCCCAAGGACTAACCTTTTCCCCATGACTAAGTTCACTTAGCAAAACAAATTAAAGAACAGAAGTTTGTTTGGCAGCATAGAATAGGAGGAAGGCAAGCAGATGGTTATAAGGAACATTTATCCAAACTATGCCAGAACCAAGAGAAATTAAATTCACTCAGTGTAAGAATTGTCTAGAATAAGAGAATCCATTTTTTGTGTGTCAGCACTAACCAAGTTCTTGTTATGCTACCCTGAGTTCAATTCCAACAATTTTTGCATGATTTCTGTAAGCTGAATTGTATCCTATGAGGGCTTCCTTCTAGGAACTGACTGCTGTCTTCTAGATTAATTTATTTCTGTCTCTCTACCTCATTTCTGATTCCAATGTCTTCCTTATTTCCTAGTATCTCCCTCCCTCCCCCCAGCAGAAATGGAGGCAAGAAGGTGTCTACATTAATGTCTCTGGCGTTTATTATTTGCCTCAGTTTTTTTTCTTAAGTTTGACCTTTACCTAAGTAAATTACAGTTTAAAGCGTTTCTTGAATTGATTTATTCAATATTCTCTGAGAACTTTGTCTGAGACAAGTCAGGTTTAATCAGACATTAGGAAATAATAAAAATCTGTAGATTGGTACTTTTGGAGCTTGAAGGAAGAAGGAAATGGAATGTTAAATGAGGAGGAAAGAGCTAGGAGAAGTCGAGAAAAGCTACTCCAAATCAGTTTCCCACCTGTTTGATCTCTGGCATATAACTTATGATCCTTGAACTTCAGCTTGTTTTCTCTTCCAAAAAGAATGCAGGTTTGTGGCGAGAAATAAGGCAGTTCCTAGACCTTAATGTGTCCAATAAAGAGCATTAATTATTCACATCAGTATATTCTTTAGATTACTTATACCTCCTTGCTTTTTGGCAAGACATATTTAGGAGTACTAACTAAAATCCATGTTGACTTTCTGAAAGAAAAAATGCATACATGAGTATGGGGAAAAGAAAACAAATGGTGTTTTGTCTGGTAATACAACATTATAGCATCACACGGCAACGTAATTGGTATGCGTAGTAACTACCATCGCTTGCTTGTAATGCAACTTTGGGATCTCATTAAGAAGACACTTCTTCAGAAACTTTAGTGCTCAGTAAATTTCAGTTCCTTTCTTTCTTTCAGTTCAGTTCGGGGAGGTCCAGCCGCAGCTTCTTTGTTGCCAAACCTGGAAAAAATATTTATTTTTGAGCATTCTTTAGCAGAGTCTGTGGATGGAAATGCTCTCCTTTGGAGAATTTAACTTACGTGACAACACATTTTCCTTGTCCTTGTAATACTTTGGCCTTAGAAATCCCTACTTTTTGATCGCATTTGCTGGAATCTCTCCCTGTAGACATCCGTAAGTTGCTGTTCCTCGAGGTTTATTTCAGACTCTTTATGCTATAGAGTCTCTTTTGGTCGTTCTTATCCATTCCATGGTTTCAACCGCCATTTTTCATTCCAGCCTGACTCTTCTTCCTTCTAGACTTGTGTATCCAGCTGCTCCCGTTCGAGTCTTCGTGTACCTTTTAAATTGTACATATTCAAAGCCTGAGTTCATAATTCGCCCTCTACCATTAAGCATGTTCCTCTTGTTTGCTTATTTCAGACACTGGTGCCACTGTCCCCCAGCCAAGCACATTCATTTCTCAGGTCCTGCCATATCTACAGTCATGTCTTGAATATCCGCTTCTTTCCATTCTCAGTCACTGCTTTACCTGGGTAGGATGTATCTCCCACCTGCACGGATGCAGCAGCCTGTGTACCGTGTGTCCTCCCAGCCTCTACTCTTGCCCCTCCGGTTTCTTGTCCACTCGGCAGAGTGGTTTTTATAAATGCAAACATGACCTTGGAACTTTCTTGCTTAAGGACTCTTTCATGTTTGCCTTTGTGCTTGCAATTTCAAGCCCAGAGGTTGAACGTAGCAGGTGCTCGGTAAGTCCATGTGGAACGAATGAATGAACTGTGTGAATACTGGAGGATCTGCCACGCACCCTCTTGGGTCAAGCAGGATCTCTTGCGGTCAGGGAAGATGGGGCATTTGGTCTTTTGTAGGCGTTTGATAGTCTTTAAGACATGATAGACGTTTCTATTCTCTACTCGAGGTGACTCAGTTTTTGGGACATCAGGGGCCGTCACAGTCATCCAAGGAATAGCCTAAGGGCAAGGGGCTCCACAGTCTTTTTCCAAAGCTAACAGTCTAATGGGTTCAGTCTTGGAATTTTTTTTTTTTTTCAGATCGTAGTTCAGGGTGCCTGTAGTGGGCTGTAACTCTGAGTGACATCCTGCTTTACTTCATGTCGAGAATAAGGACTACAGCCTAGGGTGTTAAGAAAGAGTCCACAAGTGTCAGGGAGAGCAATAAAAACCGAATGTGTAAAGATCTCCAATCTTCCCATCTTAGGGACTCCCTGCCTTCTTTACGCCAAGCTTTCTTTCTCTGCCGGGATTCCTTCCATCTTTTACTTGTTTCTGGGAGGGGGAGGAGTTAAAAGTTAAAAGGAAGAGTTAAAAGGAGTTAAAAGGTACCACCTTTCTCTTTTCACTGAGAAGTTAGAGAACAGAACCAAAGATAGGAAAGATCTCAAGTGGTTTCCTTTTTGTTTCAATAGCATTCGGCTCTTCACATCTCTGGTCTCTCAAACCTACACCATGGCGCGGGCAGCTAAATGTCTATCAAAATTTGTGCTCCAGCTTTCATAGTGCAGAGTTCTTGTGAGGATCAGCCATCAAGCCCACAACTGCATTTCCCAGTCCCTCTTGCTTTTCTAGTTAGAGCCACGTAACTAGTTCTTACCAGTGGAATCCGAGTTGGGGTTACGTTGCAGGCGTGCCTTCTCCACCTCCCTCTCTCCAGCTGCTGACCTTATGGAAAAGACTCCAAAGCCCGAGGAGATGAAGAAGCATGAGGTGGAAGGACCCAGAGTCCCTGAATCAGTCTGTGGAGAAGAGCTGTGTACCGACAGGAATGCTCACTTTAGAGTGTGCTTTTTTTATTCCCCTTGGGTCACTGAAATTGTCAGATCTGTTTGTTACAGCAACTAGCATTAACCTCACTAACACGCATGCATACTTCTGTGTGCTCCAAAGAGAAACATGTGCATTCTTTAATAGTAGAAAGAGGAGGAAAAAACATATAGAGGAGGGAGTTTTTCAGATTCTCTGTTCAGTTTTAAAACAGTGTGTAATGAGTGATACTGTATGTTTTAGAAGAATGTTAAAATCTTGAACAGCTGAATTACATTAATTTTCAATTATACATACATATATATATATATGTCTTCAAGCTTTAGTATCGCTGATATATACCAGTTTATTTGTTTCTTTTAATTTCCAAATTTAAATGTGTAAGTTTGCCTTCTAGGCAGAAATTAAGTCCCATTGTAGAATGAGATTAAATCAACACTTCACAAAGATCATTTCAGTTCTTTGTAACCTTAAATGAAGTAAGCTAATAAACCATTAAATTAGCATGTTGTAAAACTTCCTGAAGTTTTAATATGCTCTTAAGTGGCAGCTCTGAGCTTATTATCTCTCAAGCTAAAGTCAAAATCAATGTCTTTCAGTTGATAAAATGGAGATGAGGCATCATTTTATCAAATGTAACAAAATATTCTGCTTCACATCTAGAAAATACACATTACCAGATAATTCCCATATAAATGTATTTACCCAGAAATGCATTTTTTCTCTAATCAGTAGCCCTGGAGTCTTTGGACCATAAGTATGTTTTGTTTTTTTTTTTTCTCAAATGCTTTAACTGTGACATTTTCCTTCAGACTAGCTCAACTGTTTCTACAGAAATTATACACTTCATTCACATTCAGCCAAGCGAAAATGTAGAAATGATTATAATGATAACTAGCATTTGTTTTGGGTTCCGAAGTTTACAGAGGGCTTTTGTATTCACATTCTCACTTGTCCCTCATAAACCCTTTAGGTAGATAACTATCATTACACCTGTGTTACTGGATGCCCTGAGACCTAAGACTGCCCGATCTCCTCAAGGTCATGCAGATGCTAACGCGTGACAGTTGTTTTTCCTACTCTTCTGTATTTAGCATATAAAAACCATATTGTAGGAAATTTAAGAGAAGGACTTAAGAAAATAAAATCCTCCAGAAAATTAAATTTGAATTGTTTCATTATCTGCAGTGAATTTAATGAAAGGAAAAGTATTCCCCAACCTGTGTAGTATTTTACTATTGCTTATAGTAATGTTTTATACACCAAATATTGGGAGTATAATTTTCCACATAGTGACATGTTCTAAATCAGTGCCATCCAATAGAAGTTTGCCTGATGATGGAGATTTTCTGTCGCCATGCTGTCCAGTACCGTAGCCACAAGCCATGCGTGGCTGTTGAACACTGGTAATATCACCAGGGAAGCTAAGAAATTTGAGTTTTATTTTAGTTCAAATTTAAATTTCAAGAGCCACGTGTGACTAGTGGTTACCATATTGGAGTGTAGTTACTGAAAATTGACATTATTTAAATGTTACATCTATTGTTAAGTGTTAATTTTCTGGTTAAAATATATATTTCAGGGGCAGCTGGGTGGCTCAGTGGAGCATCCAACTCTTGGTTTGGGCTCAGGTCATGATCTCATGGTTCATGAGTTTGAGCCCTGCTTCGGGCTCCCAAAATAAATAAGTAAACTTTAAAAATATGTCTTTCAAAGTGCTTTTATCTGGTATTATTTAAGTCAAATGTAAGATTTCTATTGCTATCAGTCCTTAAAATCCAGAGATAGTCTTCAAGTGTCCTTATACATTTTCTATGTTGCTTTATTATAGTTTGTTTTTTTAACTGCTTTATTTTTTTTACGTTTGAGAGAGCAAGAGTGTGTGCATCAACGGGGAAGGGTCATGGAGAGAGGGAGAGAGAGAGAGAATCCCAAGCAGGCTCTGTTCTGTGAGCACAGAGCCCAATGTGGGGCTCGAACTCACAAACCGTGAGGTCATGACTTGAGCCAAAATCAAGAGTTGGCCGCTTAACCGACTGAACCACCCAGGTGCCTCTAGCCGCTTAATCGACTGAACCACGCACGTGCCCTTATTTTTTAACTACTCTAAATGCCCATATTCCACTTGGCTTTGACTCAGTGCAGACACGACTAAGTAGGGTAAATAGAAATATGCAGAATCAGGACTTGAGGCTCCCAATCTGGTTCAACCCAATCTACTCTGATTTCACTTCAATATTGGGGTACCCTATGACATTTATTAGAGGAAGAAAAAGGAATTTTGCAACCAAAAAAAGGCGATTGAGAGAAATTGCATTTGTTGGACATCTGATCACTAAATAAGTGGGGATTTTCTGCATAGCGACCTAATTTCTGTTCACATGCTCTTCAGGAACACTAGTGATGATGATGATGATGATGATGATGATGATGATATCATCGATACCTAAGAATTACGGTAATGTTTCTTAGGTGTCAGACACTAGACTAAGCACTTTCTATACATTAATTTAAGCAATCATCACAACAATCCTATAAGGTAGGTTCTATTAATATGGTGATTTAGCAAATGAAGAAACTAAGTTAAATTACTTGCCCAAGGTTGTGCTCACTTCAGCAGCACATATACTAAATTACCTGCCAAAGTTATACAGCCAGGACAGGGCTGTAGAGCCAGTGTCACTGCTCCTAACCATATACTCTACTGCCCATCTAGAGCTGAACCTAGAGTTTAAATGTTTTTCTCTTTCTGAATATTAGAACTGTATATTCCTTTTGTATATTCAAAGACGAAGAGTATTTCCCCATTGCTATTTTGAGAAGATGTTCATGTCAGGTTTCCTGAAATTTAGCTTCCTCCGCTTTTCAGGTCCACCATTCTCTTCCTTTAGCATTTTGAATAAAATGGCTTTTGTTTTTCTGTTTTAATCCGTGTAGTTTTGTTAACTGAGAGGGATATGCAGATACTGATATTACTGCTGGATTAAAGTCTTGTATTAATTCACTCAAATGTGGATTATCAAACACTGTTAGTGAGGAGGACAGAACAGTAGAACTAATGCTGCTTCCCCTCTTTGACCCTCCTTGGTGATAGGGAAAGAGGATAATACTGCGGAGGTAGTGGCCATTTGCAAAATGCCAGGCACCATGCATTTCAAATATTCCTGGGAATCGTTCAAAGTGGTAAGATTGTCAGTATACAGTAGTTGAGCAAAGTAAGGATTTTAGCAATTTCCTCAAAGTTGCAAAGAGAACGAATGGAGGGAGGCAAACCAAGGTTTCATTGACTCCAGTCCCCCTTCTTTTTTTGCAATAGAGCACACTCTTTCAGTATTTGTCCCAACCATTCTGTGTATCCCCCATTCTGTGGGCTGGTCGGAATTCCCTGTCCGATTCTGAACTTCCTTTCGTACTCAATGTATATAATTGATAAATATGGAGGAAATACGCATACACACATATAATACGTGTTATAAAATGTTATATATATTAAATAATATGTAATATATGTGTCTTATGTGTGTACATGTTTCTATACTAGTGACAACTAATTCAAGTAAAATTTTAATTCAGTGTACCAACTGCCTTGTAATTTCCTTTTCCTCTTACAAATCCTGTTTGGCTTATACGTGACGTTCTGCTGCTAGTAGAAATTAGAAAACAGAGAAGCTGGTAGATATTCACACCTCATCTCTTCAGATGAAGTATTTGTATTTGAACAGTAAGATGATATTTCTTCTTTGTAAACTGAGTGGTCCAATCGAGTTCCACAAAGGAGAGATACTTAATATTGGCTTTCTGTAGCTTCTCAAATAATCAACTTAATTTAGAAGAAGTCTCTAAGTTTTGTAGTTGCTACAGTCAACTTTTTTATACTGATCCGTATAGGATTTTATTGAATTTCCGTTCCTTTCTCAGCAACTGGCCGATAATTCAATATATCAACTAATCATGCAAATTTAGTTTGGTGAAAATCCTGGGCATTTTTTCTAGATTTATTTATTTTATTTATTTATTTTTAGATTTTTAAAGCATATTATCAAGAACTCTGTGTGTGTGTGTGTGTGTTCAATTTAATAACATTCCATTATTTGGGGATTGTTGAAGTAATGTATAACTACTACCTCCAAAGAAAGACTTAGAAGATTAATTGGATATGCTACCTTGAACTTCTTTACAGTGTGTTTGGAAAGTAAAACCACTTGTTCTTATGTCCTTAATGATGAAAAAGTGGATATTATTAACTAACACCGACATACAGTTAAAATGTTTACCATGAAATATATTATATACACTTGAATGTAAAATTTACAGAGAGGATCCAAAGCAGTGTTGGCCAATAGACATATAATGTGAGCCATGTATGTTCTTAGATGCATTAGAAAAAGTAAGAAGCAGAGAAACTAACTTAATAGTATCTTTGTTTAATCCAGCCTATTTCAAAATATCGTTTAAACATGCCAACTACATAAAAACTATTAACTATATGCTTAACGTTTTCATGACCTAAGTCTCTGAAATCTAGTGTGTATTTTACACCTCCAAGCCATTTCAATTTGCAGGAGTCACGAGTGCCAGTGGCTTACACATTGGACAACATAGTTTTAAAAACAGACATGTCTGGGTTGCAACCTCCTGGGTTCGAAAAATAGAACATTATCAGTATCTTGGAAGCCCCCTGTTTCCCTCTCCTAATCACCACCTTTTCTCCCATTCTGAAAGTAATCACTATTTTGATTTTTGAATGTCATTCTCATGTCTATTTGTTTGCTTATATATTTTTAATACCTACATTTCTGTTTTTCAACAGATAGTTTTGCATGGATTTGAACTTTTTATTAGTAGAATCTCTTTGTAGTCTTCTCCATGACTTTTTTCTCTCAACATTATATTTCTGAATTTATGTTGATCAATGCGCATCCCATTATAGAAATATAACAGAATCTATGTATTTCACATGATGATAGACATTTGGGATTTTTATTGCTTTTTTTTCTTAATCACAAGTCATACTACATGTGCTTCTTATATATGTTTTCTGGTGTATTTGTAAACATTTCTCAAGGAGATTTTATATATATATAATATAGAAATATAAATATATTTATATTTTTATATTTATATTAAATTTATATTTATTATATTTATTTATATTTATATAATATATATTATTTATATTATGTTTATTATAAAATTATATTTATATTAAACATATATATATACATATATATATATACACACATATATATACACACGCACTTGTTAATAGAATTGCCAGGTCATAGGGTATACACACAGAAATAGATTGATTTACTGCAATTTGTAGTGCACACACATTTGCTATTTTCACTAAATCACATTTAAGACTGATTGAATTAAAAACAGTTTTTTGGAGCCAATTAAAGTGAGCTGAGTTTGTGTTTGTTTAAACACAGCCCAAACAAAGTAAGTCTGCTTTCCCGGACCAATTCAGTTGGTTAAGTTTACAGCAAGCTTTTAATGTTATATAGAAGCATATCTGTAGCTAGTCATTAAATATAGTTATTAATTATAGTTAAGTTTTGTCTGTATATAAAAAATTCAAACCATCCAAGGCTTAAACAAGATACAAGTTTATAATACTCAGGAAAAAGAGGTTATAGTGAGCACTCAAGGGAACGGATCTATTTGATCCTTCTACTCTTCAGTCTTGACCTATAGCTTCCCTCCTGAAATTTACCTCATATTCCAAGATACTTTCCAGAGTTCTTGTCATCAGGTCTGTCACAGACTAAGTCTGGAGTTCTCTCTTGTCTAGCAAGAGAGAGGACACAGAATTGAATACGAGACAGGTTAATGTCCGGGAGGAGACAAGAGCCCCAAACACACCTTTCGTCTCTGTATTTATTAAACTCAAAAGATGTTACACACGTGGTGAACGTGAAGAGAACAAGATGTTACACACGTGGTGAACGTGATGAAAACAATCAGACAGTAATTGTTTACTTGTGTGTGTAAGAAGCAACGGGTTCTGGTGGGAGGGGGGCAAGTGGCGTCTGTGATCAAAGTACAATAGTATATTGAAGTCAGATGGAAAGTAACTTCCTGCAGGTGATATAACAAGTTACTCATGATCCCATTACAATATCGGGCTAGCTAACCTCAGGCACTTTCACTTTCACTCCATGGTGGCAGTTTTCTGCCCTAAGCTTCTTTCTAGCCCATTTATGTAAGTAGAACCTATTTCCCCACGCAAGTCTATATTACATTGCAGACCTAAAAATGTGTGAAGGCCAAGGGTCACATTTCCTAGCCGAATCAAAGAGTAGCTCTGCATGTCCTAAGTAACAATTCTATTTACATCATATTAGCCTTAACGTGTGGTGTTAATCATCATATCACGTAGTATTTTGAAACTTAGTTTTGGATTAATGAGTCTCGGGGTATTTACAACATCGCTATGCCTAGCTGCAGAACAGGCAAGAAGTAACTGAGTTATTTGTTGGCTGGTCAGTCATTTATAAGACAAGGGTAAAAAAAAGCAAGTGTTAATATTCAGTATATTGATTTTGGTTTTACAACCCAATCATGCCAAAAAAGAATTCTATTAATTGTTCAGGAGAATTAAATCAGTTTTAACTTGACACACTATGGCATGAGCATTTTCAAAGTAAAAAAAGAAAAGGAATTTTGTCTCCAAACCCCTTGGTGTTCCAATAACCTTCCCCTCATGTTGACTTCAGTTTATAAAGACTAGAGAAATTCAAAGCAACTGACACATTTTGGAATGAACTTCATATATTGTCAATAGTTTTATTGAGGTGTATCACCCATTTAAAGCGTACAACTCAGTGCTTTTTAGTATATTCAGAGCTGTGCAATCGTCACTAACAAACAATTTTAGGATATTTCATCTCCCCCCCACACCAGAGAAATCCTATACCCATTAAAGGTTACTCCTCATTTACCCCTCTCACCTTCTTAAGGCAAAAATACATCTAATTTCCATCCGTATAGATTTGCCTGTTCTGGACATTTCATGTAAATGGAATCACACAGTATTTGGTCTTTTATGATTGACTTCTTTCACTTAGCATAATGTTTTTATAGTTCATCCATATTATACCATACAGCAATACCGAATTCCTTTTCATGGCCAAATTATATTCCACGCTGTGGACACGCCACCTTCTGTTTAGCCCTTCATCAGTTGATGGACATTCGGGTGGTTTCCACTACATAATACTGCCATGAGCATTTGTGTATAAGCTTTTGTGGGGAAATATGTTTTTATTTAGTATGAGTGGAATCGCTGGGCTGTATGATAACTTTATGTGTAACTGTCTTGGGAACTGCGTACCAAATTGCTTTCAAAAACAATTCGCCGTTTTATATTCCTACCAGCAATGTATGAGAATTCTAATTTCTCCAAATCCTCACCAACACTTGTTCTTTTACGAGGTTTTAAATTTCTTATGGCCATTCTACCGAGTGTGAGTGTGGTTTTAATTTTCATTTCCCTGGTGATTAATGATGTTGAGTGTCTCTTCATGTTCTTATTGGCTATTTATTTATATATCTTCTTTGGAGAAAGGTCTATTCAGAAACACTGACTGTTTTTAACTGGGTTATTGGATTTTTATTTTTGATTTATGAGGGGTTTTTGTGTATTCTAGATACAAGTCCCTTATCAGGTATATGATTTGCAGGCATTTTCTCCCATTCTGGGGTTGTCTTTTCACTGCCTTCGTGGAGTCTTTTAAAACACACAAGTTTTTCATTTTGAGGAAGTTCAGTTTCTCCCTTTGTGCCTTTATCTATGTGCTTTTGATGTCATATCTAAGAAGGCTTAACCTGATCCAAGATTATAAAGATTTACTCCTATGTTTTCTTTTAAGAGTTTCACTATTAAAATTGCAGTTGAATATATAAAATTAATAAGTATATAATTATTAAATTTAATTATTTATTTAATTAAAAAATACATAAAATTGAAATTCTTACATTTTCTTCTGCTATCCATTTGAGGTTAATTTTTGTGTGTGGCTTGAGGAAAGGATCCAATTTAATTCTTTTGCATGTGAATATCCAATTGTCCCAACACCATTTGTTAAAAATATTATTCTTTCCTCATTAAATTTTCTTGGAACTCTTGTCAGACATTAGTTGACCATCTCTTTTATCTCATTTCTCTCCAGACTCTCAATTCTATCCCATTGATCTTTGTCTACTTTTTTGCCAGTACTTCATGCATATTTTTATAGTATATGCATCCGTACAGTACATTTGTATGTGTACATACACACACACACACAATAGGTATTATACGTGTGTGTGTGTGTATGTGTGTGTGTGTCTGTTATACATGTAATCTGTAAGTGGTGGTAAAGAGTTTGATTTTGAAATTGACTTCTGGTACTAGTCTGGATGTTTTGAAATCACAGCTACATCAAATACCAGCTGTGTCACTTAGAGCAAGTTCCTTTAACCATGGAACTCGCCTCACTTAGGAAGTGGGATAAGAATACTGCCAAACTGATAGGGTTGTTGTGAGAATTCAATAATTCCTATGAAAGCTCTAAATCTAGTACGTGATTCAGTAGTTGATGACTATATTTTTTGCTGCTGTTATTATTGATTCAGTGTCGTTATTATACAATTTCCTGTAAGTAAAAGCTGTTCCTTAATTACATTATAAATTGTGCTCATCAAGTCATATTTCTCTTGAGAGGAAGTTCAGCAAGATAACATGTAGGTGCTATGAATCGAAGGGACGAAAGATAGAATACTGAAGTTGATCATATGTTTTAGGACTACGAGGACAGTGCCAATCCCATATATTTTGTTTTCTTGTGCATGCATGTGTCAGGCCATGTGTGCCAAGTCCTGGTTTGGAAAAGAAGATGACCTTTGGAGCAGGCTCTGAAATGTCATGAGATAATGAGTTATGCATGTGGCTTTGGGTCTCTTCCAACCTTGTTTTAAAGGAACCTCTTGTTTACTTGTAGAAATCTATCAATGCTTACCCACTCAAAGACATGTTCCCCTTTTAACAACTCACTCCTTCTGTATCCTCATCTTTTATGTGGTTAATTAATTTAATTATTTATAATATATGAAAATAATTATAATTAATATATATAAATAATTAACCTAATTATATTTTCTCCAACCTAGGTATTTCTCTCTGTTGCTTAAATATTTGTTTGGAGGGTATACCTTCCCAGGTGCGTTGTCAGTGTCCTGAGAAGAGGCGAGAGTGTTCGTATGAGTTTTCTAACGCCACCGTACAAAATAACACAAACCGAGGGGCTTAAACAACAGAAATTTTTTCTCACAGATCTAGGTGCCAGGAGTCCAAGATCAAGGTGTTGGCTTGCAGACGTCCATCTTCTTGCTTTGTCCTCGCATAGCCTTTCCTCTGTGCACACACATACCCGGTATCTCTTCCTCTTCTTATAAGGACGCTAGTCATATTGGATTAGAGCCCTACTTTTATGACCTCATTTAACTTTAATTATCTCTTTAAAGGCCCTGTCTCCACATACAGTCATATTGGGAGCTTGGGTTTCAACATATGAATTTGCAAGGGACGAGGGGCACAATTCAGCCCCTAAGTGTTTGTATTCTAAAGATAGACCTTAATTAGTTAATTAATTAATTCCAATTTACTGAGAATGTCTTTTGTAGGGGGGAAATAAACAAAGGATATGGAAGGGGCTGGTGATTTTCTCTCAAGTGTGAAATTGGTCTGGCCCAGCATGATTTTCAATCAAATGCTCTTTGGGGACAAGCAGGTTGAATCACTAGGAGAGGAGGTTTAAAAGAAAACAAGTTGTAACAGCAACTCTTAATTAAAAGAAAACCGGGCTTTGTTGACATGCCAGCAAGACAAATAACCGGTTTAATAGTAAGGCAGCAGACTCCATCCACCATTATCAAGACCTACTGGAAAATCTCAACGGCTTACCCATTAGAACTACAAGCCCTTTCTTTGCCCACATTTGAGGTGGGTCAATAGAGAAAACCAACTTGCACACACACGAAAATACCACTGTGTTTCAGAATTAGTGCCAAGCCCTTCATGTCTATAATTTCTCCAAACCATCACAGCTTAAGATGTGAGTCAAACTGACACCGTGTGTCAGATAAGCATTCTAAAATAATTTCTATAAATACAGACAAGTAGAAAAACTGGAAATATTCTATATTAATGCAATTTTTTAAAGTAGAATTAAAATTTGAGGAGTTAGTGTTGAAAATACGACTTTGGAAAACGCTGATGTATAGAATTTCACTGAGGTGAGACAAATTGCTGCATGTCACATAAAGAAATTTTAAATAAAATAATTATCAAAAAAGATTTTAAACATGTAAGAAGAATATGAAAAAGATTATAATCATAATCGACCAAAATATAAGAAATACTGTAGAAATTGGAAAGCAGTTACATTACAAATACATAATTTTGAATATTTAGAATAATGCTTTGGGAGAACATTTTAACATTTTAGAATTAGAATTTTAACACTGTCTTTTAAAAAATAATATATTTCTTTTTAAAATAAAACATCGGGGGCACCTGGGTGGCTCAGTCAGTTAAGCGTCCGACTTCGGCTCAGGTCATGATCTCACACACAGTTCGTGAGTTCGAGCCCCGCGTCGGGCTGCATGCTGACAGCTCAGAGCTTGGAGCCTGCTTCGGATTCTGTGTCTCCCTCTCTCTCTGATCCTTATGGGCTCATACTCTGTCCCTCTCTCCTTCAAAAATAAATAAACATTAAAAAAATTAAATAAAACATCAGCTTGTAAATCTTGACAAATATCAAGTAGATTTATTGAAGTAATATAAAATTATGCAAAAAGTCACCTTAAAGAAAAATAGATCATATAGCTCGATACTCAGTTTTTCAGATGTTTGGTTTTAGAAATACATGCATTTTGATACAGTGCGTGGTAATCTAGTGAGCCCAGAAAAAGCAGTCAGTGTTTCTTTCCATCAAAGGGAGCAACCTAATATCTGTTCACGTTGCTTAAATAAAATTTTTTAATATGCTTTTTCATCAAAAGAGAATCTATATAGTAATTTTTGCACTTTATTTTATAAGTAGAAAATGTCCTTCACTGTAAATATGCCACAAAGCAGAAATAAATGATTTATTATGTCTTCAGAAGCAATGTTAATACAGTTTCACAATTATCTTACCTACATTTAGGCTAATATTTTTCAAGATGGCACATTAAAAACTAGATCTTGCAAGAACAGACAAGCCTCCTTTTGAATAGAAAGAGTCACTCGGAGGTTTCATGTATTCATTCAGATCTAAAGCTACTATTATGAAGTTATTACTAGAGAGACTAAAAAAGTTAAATCTAAATCACAAAGTCCCTGGATAATAGACTCGTCTCCTTTAGAGTCCGTTTTCTCGTTGGAGAGATCAGGTTTCCATCCACAAAACAGGTAACGCTCCAAAGTTCTGGGGCTATCCATGTGAAAAGAAATGGGACAGAAAGCATTATAGTGTTGTCGTAGTTTAAATTTTTTTTTTTTCAACGTTTTTTTATTTATTTTTGGGACAGAGAGAGACAGAGCATGAAGGGGGGAGGGGCAGAGAGAGAGGGAGACACAGAATCGGAAACAGGCTCCAGGCTCCGAGCCATCAGCCCAGAGCCCGACGCGGGGCTCGAACTCACGGACCGCGAGATCGTGACCTGGCTGAAGTCTGACGCTTAACCGACTGCGCCACCCAGGCGCCCCGTGTTGTCGTAGTTTAAAGGATGAAGAGATCATGATGTGAAGCAATAGTTGAGGAATGCTTTCTAGAAGGTGCCGGATCTGATTTGGCCTTGGGTTGCGAGCAGAGTTTAAAGACAGAGAAAGCAGTGTTATACCAGAACCGCTCAAGGGCCTTGAAAATACAAACTGTAAGTCCCTTCCCAAATGTGCCTTCAGCTGAAATGAAACAAAATGCCTTGAGCTCCCATGCCACCCATGCCAAGCCTACAGGTGGTATGCTTGGTGGCCAAGCAGTGACTAGAGGGGCAAGTCCATGTGGAGGGTTAAGGGAGTGCAGTTAGGAAGGATGAGGACAAAGTTGCAGTGGGACAGGTTGCTAAAGAGTTTGGACGTGAATCAGTGGCAAAAAAAAGAGCCGTGAAATGCTTCTGTAAAGACCCTGATGGAAAGAAAGTGATGGTCTTAGAAAGATTGGATCTGTAGTAGACTTTCTTGCAATGTATTTAGTTGCGCACCCTGAGAGCGACGAGTCAGGGCCAAGTATGTCTACCTGGGACAACATAAGAAGCCAAACTGTCATTCTTACTAGACCAGAAATTCTGTGATGATAGACTGCCATGTTCATGGTTGTAGTCTCAGTACTTAGTGCACAGAACAGATGCTAAACAGATATTTGTGGAATGGATGGATTTCTGTATAAAAGCAAATATTGTATAGAATTAGAAAGGGGAGAAAAGCGTGGTATTACGTTAGCAAAAATGGCATTTGATAGTGAGGCTGAAGAAAGTTTAAAGATTGTGCAAAGCCAGCCACGCGAGGAAACATTCAGCCACTTTCCAAAACTGCTGAAAGAAGGGTGCCTGTTTCTACCCTGGCAACACAATGGGCCGAGTGCGATCAAGAAGACATAGGCAACACAACAAAGGTTTTCTGGAAGACACTATTTCAGGGAGTCAATCTACCTTTGTTTGAGCCTCTCCTCTTGAAATATGGTGCTGGCAACCCCTTCGGGGCCAGTTCCTGTTGGGTCCAATAGCCCACGTGTGACACCTCTTTCTTCATAACGCGAATCCAGATCGTGACGGAACATTTCAGTACTGACCTGAATATTCTGTTTAAGAAATTAGATCCATGTGTAATGTGTTTCTTAGGAGCCCTCGTGTTGCAGAAAGAGTTAAAATTAAAATGCTGACACACTCGGTGTCAGACCTCACCTAGCTGGAAAATGGTAGTATCTGAGAGACACGGATGGCCGATTGTGCTGTGGTAGGCAACTGATACTGAAATGCGAGCTCCCTTTTCATTTTACAGTGTTTTAAATTCATGAGGATGTCCCCTCTCCATTTTTTTGGCACCATGTATGGGTATGCTTCATTAAAGAGGCGAAAGGCACAGAATTAGGGATTGACTTAATCACTTTGCCACGGTTAACATATTTTAGCAGAATGTAGGTTTTAAGGATGAGAGGGAAGTAAATGGTGTTTCGACAAAGTGTTTTTGACCCGTACCCCCGGTCTCCCCTCAGCTGTCTCTAAAATCTTAATTTGCCTCTAAACTTCTCTCTCCATTTACGTCCTTTTCCGTAAAATGTAATAACAGTGACAGTGTTTGTTGACCTGAAATATGTCATAAAACATCAATACGGTTTTGAGCAGTGCTTTTAAACTCTTAGTTGTCTCTTCCATCTCCTTGTGTCCCTTTTCGAAGGCAGTGCAATACTTTTAGTCCATTGTATAATGCTTCCACGTTCTTTAAAAATGAGTCATCCCATCCCCCTTTTACTCATCATTGCTAATTACAGCAGGTGTTTGCTTAAACAACAACCAGTCGAAAGATAAGAAGAAGAATTCAGATATATCTGAGGGAAAACTCTTTGCAGAAAGCAGGTGAATGACCTGGGAATTCGAACCAAAGAGACTCCAAAGGAAACACTAAATAGTTGCTAAATGCAAAAATATTCTCATTGCTCACCAAACTTTATAACAATACCTTCAGTGACTTACTCTGTTGACATATTTGGCAGGCTCTAAGTTAATATTTATAGCTACTTATCCCTGTTATTTATTTTACTGAGGAGTTGAGTTTTTTTTTTTTTCTTTCGACATCCATATTGAAAGAAAAATTTTGGAAAGCATTCAGTTTTCTTCTGAGTCCAGGGCTGAGGACCCTAGCCACCGGCCGCTACATCGTGCATGTAACAGACAGGAAGCAGTGATCTGCGTCCCGAGCCAGCTTCCCCCAGCCTGAGGCAGGTGTTGTTATATAGAACAAGTCTGTGAGCTCCTTGACTGAGATAAATACAGGTTTCAAAGTCACACTCTATTAGATCCAGACTTGGGCTCTGCCACTTATTAGCTGGGTAATCTAGTTCAAGTATCCTACCCTCTCTGTGTCTTTGAAATTCTCATCTGTAAAATGAGGAAAACAATATCTCTCATCTCTTAAGGCTACTGTGAAAACTGAATAGCATATGGTTTCTGGTGCCTCACATAGTGGCTGGGATATCACAGTCACCACAACTGCCAGAAGCCTTCTTCCCTGAAATAAATGAAGGGACGCATGTCCGCCCCCGTCAACCCTGAGGATCTGAAGGTGGAACATGTCTCACAGCTGCTTGTTCCATTGTCCACTCATCTCAGTCTTACGCAACCTACTGTTTCCACTTTTTTTTTCTACAAAGGATCGAAAACGTTTCACAGTTGGCTGTATACTAAAGGTCACCGGTCACCAGCAGTTTTGTCCATCACCAAGTAAATTATGAGCTTCTTCACCGTATCTGTGTTGCCGTAAATCTCACTGTATCCCAGCACCTAGCAGGGCACTTTGGTTTGTGAACATTTTCAGTACAGCTTTTTAGAAATGATTTTCCCGAGGGGCACCTGGGTGGCTCAGTCGGTTAAACGTCCGGCTCTTGATTTCAGGTCAGGTCATGATCTCACCAGTTCGTGGGACTGAGCCCCTGCTTGGGATTCTCTCTCTCCCTCTCTCTCTGCCTCTCCCCTGCTCACCCTCTCTCTCTCTTTCTCTCTCTCTCTCTCTCTCAAAATAAATAAACATTTTTTAAGATTAAAAAAATGATTTTCCAGAAAGGTTTCCCACGTTCCCCTGTTCAAATGCAAAAATATATGTGATCTCAGGATTCCAAGGATATTTTCTGGATGTCATTTCTGGGTTATGGTCTCTCCTCCTCCCCTTTGCTCTCTCCCTTTCTCAACTGTCTATCCTGTTAACCCGCACTGTTTTCACCTGTGCAGTTACCACCAGCTAAGAAGGTGTGCTCTATTGTATTTTTTACTGTGAATGTATTTGTGCAGGGACCAGGGCTCACGCACTGCCATATTGCCAGCCCCACCACTTTTCTAGGAACTCAATAAATATTTGCCGAATGAATGGATGCAAAGTAAAATGTTCTTTTGCATCTGCCATTGGAGATTTGCTACTTCCTTTGGTGCTGTACCACATCGGGCAATAATTGCAATTTGCCTATTTTAGAACTAGAGAAAGTCAGAAATGGAAATAAGAATATGAATAACAGAGGCTTTAATGAGTGTTTATTGTGTGTCAGGCACCGGTCCAAATGCTTCTCATTTAACCCTCATGGCAGCCGTAAATGACAGATACTATTATTATTCTTATGCTACAGGCGAGGATATCGAGGAGCAATTAGTTGAAGTAACTTGAGAAAAACATGCGAAATCACATAGTCCAGCTCCTCATTTCAGAGGAAAGGAAACTGAGGGCCAGAGACTAAATGTACTTGTCTAGAGCCACCCAGCAAGATGATGTGAGATCTAGAATTTGAATCTGGGTTGCCTGAACATGATCCCAAGCCCCTTCCTGTACCATTTGTATCATACGCGTGTTATGGATGACTCAGTCCCCGGTATATTTTACTTGAAAGTGGCACAGTGACTGTAGGAGGGGTTTTCGGAAGGCAAACGGTGCAAAATACATCCCGACCATATTATTAAATAGTACCTATTGGAATGCTCATTTTTTTCTAGTTAAGAATAAGCAAAATTTATTCAGCCACACAGATGGAATTTGAACTTCAGAAACTTAGCCTAATACTATCCATAAACCAGTTTAACAGCCTGTTTTACAGAGACACCGGAACAAAGTGCTGATGGTAGAACTGTAAACAAAATAGATTCTCATCAGGCTCACGGTCAGGGCTAGCTCGCAGACATGTGAAAGATCCGTGAAAATCAGAGGCATAAGCTCTGCATTTGGGAAGAGCACAGAGAGATTGGGAAGCATCTACGAGACTCCCAAGACAACAGAAGGTGAGGATCAGTGCTTCCAAGAACTTCTCATGAGAGATGTTAACTAAGTACCTCCCTTCTGCCAAGCACTGCTGCAGGTGCCGGAGAGAGAGAGGTGGGTGAGGCACTGCCTCTGTCGTCAGTGTTTCTGCCATCTGGGGAGGAGAGCTGGGTGATATCCAGGTCTCATACGGTGAAATAAGCACAGTAATAGACATATAAACCACAAACTAGGCAGCACGGAGGCAGGCACGGTGACTGGACACAGGACGTTAGGAAGGACCTCACTCAGGTGGTGATATCTCAATCAAGATCTGAAAATAGATGAGTAAGGGTGATCCAGAAGCAGGAGGGAAATAGAGACTCTTTCAGAACAAGTCCAAAGACGTTTAGATGAGATAGAACCTGGTAGATTCTCCATAACCTTGAGTTATTGCTACTCCTTAGGCTAAAAGGAATGTGCTCTCCTTCGTCTAAAACTTCAGTGCCGCAGATTGTCTAACAGAAGGTCATTTATTGGATCTCAAACTTGAGGCATTCGTGAATTAAATCACAAAATACCCGCGATGGTCAAAAGAACCACCGCCTCCTCATGCCAACATTACTCACAGCACCGGCACCTGCTGTTCGGCCACCTGGACGGTTGGGTGTTGCTGCCTAAGTGATGCTTACCAACCGATGCCCTGCCACAAGTAGGTTTTGCCAGGTTCCACAAACAAAATCTTAATGTTCCATCAGCAACTAATGAGAATTGCAGTCATCAGTTAAATAGAAGAACCAGTAGGTAAGGAACAGAACAGACGACACACAATCCATCAACTGGGTGAATGTTGTCAGGTAGTTTCTAGGTTCCAGGCATCTGTGCATCCAAGTAGACAGAATATTTATGTCCTGTCCCTTATGTACTCACGTGTCTAATCCAAGGGTGATAACATAAGCTACTATTAAAAAAAAGGCTTTGCAGGTGAAGATGTCTTGAAATCCAGTAGGGAATGAAAGGGAAGTATTTAAAATGTAAATAAATCTTTTTTTAAACGTTTTTATTTATTTTTGAGACAGAGAGAGACAGAGCATGAGCAGGGGAGGGGCAGAGAGAGAGGGAGACACAGAATCGGAAGCAGGCTCCAGGCTCCGAGCTGTCAGCACAGAGCCCGATGCGGGGCTCGAACTCAGAGACTGTGAGATCATGTCCCGAGCCGAAGTCGGATGCTCAACCGACTGAGCCACCCAGGCGCCCCGAAAATGTAAATAAATCTTGAGTAAATTGTAAATAAAGCAAATAAATTGCTTTATATCTCGAGTAGCGACTCTCGAAGTAAGGTCCCTGAACCATCACCATTAGCTTCACCTGGGAATTTAATGGACCTGCATGACACTCTCCGTTCCCAGGTCATTTGAATTGGAAACTCTGGGGGTGGGGCCCAGCAGTTACATGTGGACCGGGACGCCAGGGGATTGTGATGCAGGCTGGCGTCCGAGAACTGCTGAACCCGACCACTGCTCCTCATGAGCCCTCGTGGTCAGTATCACCTGAAAGCTTGTTAGACGTGCGAGGCTTTGAACGTGTTAACTACTCCAGGCCCAGGTCACATACTGGACCAATTAAATCAGAATCTGTGGAGGTGGGACCCCTGCACCTTACTTAACTCTTCAAGTGAGGTAGATAAGGCTGAGAAACACTGATCTAGACCTGAAGTAGTTAAGGTATTTGAAGCTACCCGAAGAGCTTAGTCAAACCACGGGAGCGTGAAGTACAACCACCTCCAGGAAAGGAAAAGAGAAGTCAGGTATGCTGGCCCCTGTGCTTTGATTTCAGCTTCGGCGTTCTTATTTCCGTTATTCTGAGTGTGCGTAGTAGTAGTATTGAGTCTTATTACTGATTTACCATGTTAAATTTTGCCTTTCCATGAAGGAGCTCTAAACTTTTCATCCCGGCCTCCGCAGTGCTTTACTCTCTGGCCCCGCTGACATTTTGCCCGTCATTTTGTTAATACTTCCCCCTGCCTTGCCTTCTGATCCCCGCTTGTGCTGCTTATTTTCGGCAGGCTTGACGTGTACATTATCACCCCGTGAATGTTTTCTTCAGATAGTTCTTTCCCCCGACATGATCTCCTTGACCCCCTTTTGATTTAGGGAGAGGCTCCTCCTTCCTTGAGAGCCATGGCCCTCAGCCTTGACCACACAACAGATTCATGTGGGGAGCTTGGAAAAATACTGATGCCTGAATCCCATCTTTGAAAGTTCTGGTGTTCTGTGATGAAGTCAAGGTGTGGGCATTTTTTTGAGTCTTCCAGGGTGATTTTAATAGGCAGTATGAGAACCACTACAGTAAGGGAAATCTCAAACACTTCCTCCTTACAACAACTTATCAATTCCATGTGGCGATTATAAATTACCCCATCTCTGAATCTGTGTAGTAAATCATTGGCAGCATCTAATTTAGCAACGCTGTGTAGTTTTTATTTTAGTTTGCTAATTGTTTCAGTGTGTTTATTTGTAATCACAACCTAAATTCCTTAAGAGCTGAGGCCTCGTCAGATTCCTTTGCCTAGGTAATGACTAGCACAGTTGTTAACTAATAAGGTTGCTTGTGGTTTGACTATTAAACTGAAGAGATCTATGAGATCATACAGGATGTTGCATGTATTACAATGAGAATAATAGCCACTGTTATTAAATAATTACTATGTATCACACTCCAATGGGCTTTTGATGATCGCATGGGTTCTGGGAGGCAGGTGAGGATCCTCCTTGATTAGCAAATGAGAAAATTGTGTTGTGTAGAGCTTAAGCAACTGGCCTAAGGTCGTATGTGGCACCTTAAAGGGGCATCGTTCAGGGACAAAAATGAATCCACTATAGTTGTAATAAAAGGTCCATATTTGCCTTGTATCCCTGATTTGGAGGAGACCTAGCGAGTCAATTTTCAATGCTTGAATTCCTAGATATGCACAGTTATTTTAAAAAAACTACCCTCAAAGAAAATCTACTCTGGCTCCTACACCTAAAGTATTATGTAACTTACTTTGTATTTTTTTAAATTTTTTAATTTTTAATTATTTTTGAGAGAGAGACAGAGACAGATCATGAGGAGGGGAGGGGCAGTGAGCGATGGAGACACAGAATCAGAAGCAGGCTCCAGGCTCTGAGCTGTCAGCGCACGGCAAACGGGGCTCAAACTCGTGAACTGCGAGATCGTGACCTGAGCTGAAGTCGGACATTTCACCGACTGAGCCACCCAAGTTTCCCACTTAATCTGTATTTTGAGAGAGAAAAGAATCCTGGGTAGAGTACAATTAAAAACAAGATGGCACTTCCTATTTACTGAAATTATCTGACGTAATATCCAATGACCCGTGTTGAAGAGGGCTATAAAGCTTCTCAAATACAAATGAAAGTTTACTCTTGAGCTGCTCTTTCTATAACAATTAAAATCTTCTCTAGGGGCGCCTGGGTGGCGCAGTCGGTTAAGCGTCCGACTTCAGCCAGGTCACGATCTCGCGGTCCGTGAGTTCGAGCCCCGCGTCAGGCTCTGGGCTGATGGCTCGGAGCCTGGAGCCTGTTTCCGATTCTGTGTCTCCCTCTCTCTCTGCCCCTCCCCCGTTCATGCTCTGTGTCTCTCTGTCCCAAAAATAAATAAAAAACGTTGAAAAAAAAATTAAAAAAAAAAAAAAATAAAAAATAAAAAAAAAATAAAATCTTCTCTAAAATATCAGAACTTTTCATTAGGAGGCACTTTAAAAAATAGCAAGACAGATACGCATTGTGATTTCTGTATAGATTAAATTGAACTTGTAAATGATTTTATAGAATACATTATAGAAACCAAGAGATACTCAATTTAGATATCTGTCAGAATAAATTGTGTGTGTGTTCAAACAAATACCTATTGAAAAATAGATTTATTCTTTTCCCTTTCAATTATCTGTGATTTCTTGTCTATCTCTTCAGGAACAAAATGTCCTCATTCTGATTTGTTTCCCGTTAAACCTTCTTCAGACCATGTAAATATGGTACCTTCAATCTTCTCATTTCTGTCCATCTTACCACTATTCCAATCTAGACATGATCAATGTCTGATCTTTTCTGCATTTTGTAGGCATTTGGATTCAGAATAATTGGATGAACTTGAGACAACAACGGCAAGAGTGATGATTTCAGTACCTAGCAATCACTCATATAATGAATATTCATTGGCCACTGACTATGAGCAAAATACTACTTAGGCAATGTGGAATATAAAAAAAAATGTATTAACATAGCTCATGCCTTCTAGGAGGTTACACCTGGTAGTCAAGAGAAGGCACGTGCATAAATAGAATGTAGGATAGAAAACACAGGTCCTAGAATGTATAGTTTCAATGCAATTTTAAGTGAATAAAAAGACTAACTCTCTGGTAGACAAATCAGGGAAGGCTTCATGACAAAACAGACATTTGAATGCACACGTAAAGTATCAAGAGGATCAAGTCAGGGTTGGGGCAGAGTGAATGGCTTTCCACCTTAAAAAGAGATATTCAGGAACAATTTGAAGAACAGTAGAAAAATCAATCAGTGGAAATACACCCAATTTACAATGTCTGCCTGGAGTATTTTATAAATATGGTGACAGTAAGTTGCAGCTTGCTCAGAAAGAAATGTCAGTTTATGTTCATCTTTCCTGTGTAATTATTTATTGTGCCCTCTGTCACTCTCAAAAGTTCCCTGGTTCGGATGATAAATTTAATGATCACTCTATTTCTAAGGGAACTGCCCTGTGTCTGGGCCCTGTGCAAGGGTGAGTTCAGGTCCCACATAACTCTGCCCGCTTTTTGTTTGATGAGACCCAGAGCTCGGCCTCAAAAGAGAAGTTGCTTAATCAGATCTCTCTTTGTAGAAATAGGAAACCCAAGAACCTCACAACAGGTACAGAAGCTACATTGCTTCAATTACGTGGCAGGGGTGTAGCCATGAAAGTTATGTATAAGTCAATTATGAGGGAGCAGAAACCGAATAAGCTACAGCAGTCAGACATAGAACCAAATGAGACCGACACCTAGAGGGTAGGTGAGCCACAATAATGAGAAAAAACTGCAGTGCAAGTGTGCAAACTATTACTGGTAGGGTTCCTACTGATGCCTTGAAGCCGGGACCACCTTCCTATCCAGTCTCCGTGATGCCCAGCCTTAAGACAGCTGCTCTTAGTGAATTTCCCTTATTGTTTCGCCTGAAGCCTTAATGTAATCCCGTCTATGTTTCCGTCCATCCAAACTACCTCCAGTAGGCCCAGGGCTCCTTGTTCTTGCTGAAATAGAAGGGGAAGAGGCTGAGAGCAGAGGGTCCAAATGCAGGATGCCGCAGTATTTCTGGGAAAAAGCAACGGTATTTCAGTCTGAAGAATGGGAATGGAAAGGAGGGAGGATAACGGAAGTGGAATGTATGAAGCTTGGCAACAGATCGGATTTAAGGGGTGAGATGAAATAAGCCAAAGATGATTCAGAATTGTAAATTTTCATCACCTAATAAAACACCGATGCCGTGAAGAAAAATAGATGATCCTGAACCAACAACAATAATAAAGGAAACTGCTCTAAATAATTCCAAGGTGGGGGGGGGGGAGTTCTTAATAGTGGCAGCGAGTTACACAGGTGATAGAAGACCTTAGAAGCCAAAAAAGTGGTAAAGCAACCTAGAGATGAGGAATAGCAGAAAGCCTATCTCACCTCTGTGGCTGAGGATTTAAACACCAGGTGGTAATACTAGATTTTGCAAGTCTAGGTCATGTGGAGGGAGTTATAATCAGGTGAGGACTGCCCGGCAGGAACTAGCTGCAAACAAAAAAGGAGGAGGGTGTGTCCTGTAGAGATCCAGGAAGCTGGAATACCAAAGGAGATTCAGTGGCTGCCAGAAAATACCCTCCAGAGCAGGAAGAGAGAGAAAAACTCCGAATCTTCCCTTTTTCCCACCATTTAATTTCCTCGCCAGTGCCTCACATTTTCCGAATGCATCCACAAGTTAATTGGCAAATTAGTCTGGGAAATGTAGTTTGTAGTAGGACATGAAATGGATCTTAAGGGACATAGATAATGACTGGTACAACATCTGAGCCGTGTGAAGCAAGAGTGACGAGTAGGAAGAATACAGTTTTGCCTAGAATGCTTCATGCACAAAGACGCAAAAGAAAAAAAAAAAAAAATGTTTGCTTAGTAAGCCGTTCTGACCGGCCCTGTGGGCATCTGTCCTATGAATAAGATTTTTAGACCAAACAGATGACTTCAAATGTCACTGTTACATAGTCACAATAAATTTACCAGACAGGAATTAATATTGACTTGATCTGTCACAGTCATCAACTATTTGTTTTTAAACCAGTGATCTTCCATGAAAATGTCCGTGAAAATTGCCAGCAGCATCAGGACTAATTGTCTAGATTAGCGTAGTAGATTCCCCCACTAACATTCAGAAATTTATGTCAAGCGCAGAGTGCCTGTGTAGGAGTGGTTACGCTCTACTTACTATATTTCTTGGACTAACAATCCAGTTAAATTTCCTGTATTGCTAGCATGTGAAAAACCAAATTGGGTTTATTTAGTTGTTCATAGAACTCTCATTCATTGAGTACCTCCTCTGGGAGCAAGGTCCAGAGACTGTAACTGTGAATAAGAGAGTCCTTGTGCTCCCAAGAGCGCTCTATACAAATAAGCAATTATTATAACACGTTGGGGTAATATTGTGGTGGTAACTACTGAATGATAAACACCTCGAAGAGGTACCTGCGTCTGACTTGGAGGAATCAGCGTTCGTTTTTAAGGGTATAACATCTGAGTTAAAGTTAGCTGTGATGGGATTTCTGGGAGGAAAGTACTTCAAGCCAAGATGGTGGTTGGGCAGTGACCCAGAGAGCCTGCCTTGTTGGTGCGATTGCAAGTATTTCAATTGTAGAGGAGACATAGTCAGCATAGGCCAAATGACAAAGATGGGAAAAAGTGGTATGCTGGTCAGTGTTGAACAACTGGGTCTTGGGTGTGAGGGTCTGATTTGTGGCTTTTGCCAAGTTGTGTGGCACACATGCTCCAACATGGCCAATTTCGAGCTACCAATGTGACATCTTTGACTGTAGAGTTGGCAAGAGATGGGCAGTAGTACAACATTAAATAGTTTTTTTCCATCATAGGTACAGTAGATAAAACTTCTAAACCTAGGTGCTTCATTTTACCAAATACTTGAAATATAAATATTCATTTATCCATCCATTCATTAATAGAAGATATTTTGAGCCCTTACTATCTGTCGAGCGTGTTTCCAGTTGTTGGCAGTTCATCACGGAGGAAGAAATGGAACAACCTCTTTCTCCTTGCTGGGCTAAAATAAACATTATTATGCCCAATTTAGAGGTGAGAACTGGCTTATGAAGATTAAATACCATGGTTAAGATCACACTATTAGTATGTGGAGGAACCAAAGGAGAAAATCATTCCCCTAATTCTAAATTCACCAGGTCGTTTCTACTATATCATGCTACCCACACACTTGAGCCGGATTTTATCAGAGCATCTGTATTTTTATCGCCATGCAGTTGGATAAGTAAAATAAATTTCTGTGACCTTTCAAATAAATTTAGGTCCTTTTCCTTGGAAGCTTATCTGGTGTGAACTTTAAAATGCTGCAATTAATAATGATTATAATACCCTGGAACTCTGTAGCAACTTCTTTCGAAGAACTCCTAGGAGCCTCTAGATGTATTAAACTAAGTTCTTCAAGCTAATTAGTTATCCTCCAAGAGTAAGATAGATGTTTAAAATTACATTAATTGTATTAACACTTTGAGGCCCATAGACTTGTGTCTTGCTTTCTCCCAAAGAAAAATATTCCTTGCAATTTTCTCTTGAGAATAATAACCTCCTTTTCAGTGGATATGTTGTCAACAGAAATAACTCAATCATGAAACAGCTTTCAAACATTTATGATCTAAATATTTAAACATACGTGTAGATTCCAGTGATTTAAAAATGTTTATTTTTTGCTCTGTGTCTTGTAAAAGAAAATTATGATGAAATGGTATGCTATGGAAAAAAAAAAAAAAACACTGACTATAATGGAGGTACTTAAAAAGCCAAAAATCTGGAAAACTGCTTGTTTGCCAGAGAACCCCCAACAATAGTAACCAAAACTTTGACTAAATTATCTCAACTCTCATCCTTAAGACACTCTTTTCCCCTTCTGATGCTTTTCCAGCCATGTGAAATCTTGTTGATATCTCTTCCTTCCATTCATTATTTTCCACCTCCACTGTTCCTATCTGTATTTAGGAATCCATCCTCTTGATTGATTATCAGGTTAGTTAGCTTCTCATCTCCACCTTTCCAATCTGACTACCTTATTTTATGAACCTTCCTAAGATAGATCGATCTAGACATAGATCTAGATATAGAAATAGATATATAGATTAGGTTCGTTGTATCAGTTAACCAACCACAAAAATATCGATGGCTTTCCAATCCTCAAAGACTCATGTTCACCCTTGTAATCGGATTTTCACATTCTCGGTTCAAGCACCTTCCCCCTCCTAGTCCCTTAGGAGACCCTTCAGTTTCCATCTTTCTCCTTCATGCCAGAAGACCTCCTGCCTCTTCCCCCACACAAAACTGTGATACCTGGACTTTCTTTTCATCCTCCAAACCCAGCTCAAAGCCTCACACCTCTACGAAAACTTGTGATTTTTTCCTCCCCCCATCTCTGACCTCCTGTAGCACTTAGTTTTCATATATCACGTTTGGCACTTAATTAAATCTACACTTTAAAAAATTACGTTTTCCTTTCTTGTTCATACCAAAGCTTTGAAGCCTCTTCCTCTCGCACAGCTACATGAACTAATTCTGTTAGGTATATTAACATCTAGTTAACTACCTTAACTAATCCGAAAGGTCCTTTAGGTCAGAGAGGACAAGAGGGGGGAAGAGCACAGTAAATCTGCTCATAATGGGTAAGTCCAAGCAAGTCATTTGACCCCGAGGAGCCTTGAGTGCTTCATCTGTAAAATAGGATGCTACCACTTACCTTACAGAATTATTAGAATTAAAGATGTGTATGATAAGGGGTTGTGTTTGGCACATCGTAGGTACTTGGGAAACACTAGTTATTAGTCTTTTTCTTTGAAGGTCCATGGTTATGTGTGTATATTACTCTTTCTATCCTTTGTAAAAACGCATCCTATTTCAACTCCTCCCACCTCCTCTCCTTTGTCTTAAAAGGCTACCTCTCCCCTCCTCTTGTGTTGCCGTGTCTTCTGCCTGAAATCTTCACCATTAGTCAATCTTTGGAGTTAAGGGTCACCAGCTTTTGTTGGCATCCTTGACTAAAATTTACATATGCCTCGGTCGTGAATGGGTGCCGAAAACAAACTTTTTATTTTTTAATTTTTTTAGCATTTTACCATTTTTTTAATATGAAATTTATTGTCACATTGGTTTCCATACAACACCCAGTGCTCCTCCCAACAGGTGCCCTCCTCAATACCCCTCACCCACCCTCCCCTCCCTCCTACCCCCCATCAACCCTCAGTTTGTTCTCAGTTTTTGAGAGTCTCTTATGTTTTGGCTCCCTCCCTCTCTAACCCTTTTTTTTTTCCTTCCCCTCCCCCATGGTCCTCTGTTAAGTTTCTCAGGATCTGCATAGGAGTGAAAAGATAGGGTATCTGTCTTTCTCTGTATGACTCAATTCACTTAGCATAACACTCTCCAGTTCCCTCCACATTGCTACAAAAGGCCGTATTCCATTCTTTCTCATTGCCAAGTAGTATTCCATTGTGGATATAAACCACAATTTCTTTATCCATTCATCAGTTGATGGACAGTTAGGCTCTTTCCATAGTTTGGCTATTGTTGAAAATGCTGCTCTAAACATTGGGGTACAAGTGCCCCTATGCACCAGCACTCCTGTATCCCTTGGGTCAATTCCTAGCAGCGCTGAAAACAAACTTTTTAAATACTTGCGATTTAGGATAGCAGCAACTGTGTTCCCACTAGTAGTTTCCTAGGGCTGCTGTAACAAATTACCACAAACTTGATCCCTTAACAGCAATTTATTCTCTCACAATTCTGGAGGCTAGTAGTTTAAGACCAAGGTCAACAGGCTCTCTGAAGGCTCTAGGAAAGAACTTCCCTTGCCTCCTCCCTATTCTAGTGGCCCCAGGCATTCCTTGGCTTGTAGCAGCATAACTCCAACATCTGCCTTCCTCTTCACATGGGCATCTTCTTTGTCTTCTAAGGACACAAGTCAATGGATTTAGAGGTTACCCTAAATCTGAGATGGTTGCATCTCCAAAACCTTAACTAACGATATCTATGAAGACCCCGCTTACACATAAGATAACATTGTGAGATTCTAGGTAGCTGTTACTTCTGGAGAAAAATGATTCAACCTGTTATACTTTCCTTGACAATTCTGAAGAATGTAGTAACAAAGACATCTGATGAATTAATGTAGGGAGAATTCCCATTTATAGATTACTAGAAAGTGTTATCACATGGCCTTAAACAGAAGGACTTCTAAAAGAAATACTTACTTGATTAAAACTACAAATCTAACATTTGTTTTTCTGTTTATTAGTTTTAGACTTAGAAGGACTATTTTATGTAAATTTATCATTGTTTTGTATGTCCATGCTACTTAATAAATATTTGAGGGGAAATCGTTTAGACTAAAATTCATCTTGGTAGTAGCATTCTAACGGCTTCAGGAAATAACCATAGGAACAAAATCCTCTTAGAAAAAGTGCTCCCCCCCCACACACAATATTGTGGAGTAGATTCCAGATAAATATATTTGTTAGGAGTTGACAGGGAGGGAGAGATCCTCTGATAGAGAAATGGTAGAGTGTTATCGAGCCGACTTTATAGTAACATCATTCAGAACTTGCCTTACTGTCTCTGGAAAAGTTATGTAAGATTCATATATTTATGTTAAAATTGAACCACCTCTGCCCCCTCCCCAGAAGCCAAGTTTTATCGGAAGATTGAAGTAATCAAAATCTTGAGAATGTTTGTGAGTCTGGCACCTCAACCACATCATTAAAATAGAGAGTATCACGCTTGTTAGCAAGTCTTCTGGAGTACGATGTGTATGAGTATTTAAGACCATTTAGTGATGACGTTCCACACTAGCCAGTCAAATGGAGACGTCAGTCACAGAATATGACCGTGAGTTTTGATATCACTATGTACAAAAATGCCATTTTTGCTTTAGAACAATGCTATTTGGTACTATAAAAAGGAAAGGGGGCAAATGTTGTTAATTTTTAAACTTTACCCAGTTCTGTCATCAATCCTACTCATCTCTCTATCCAACCAACGAGCGGTCCGCAATAGTCAGGGAATGTCTCCTTGAATCAGCGGTATCGATGTTTCTTCACATTTCAGGACAAAAAGAGCCGTGCTAAATCCTAGCCTGTTTAATTCTCAACCCTCATTATCCTAATAACACATCCATCCCAAGAAAGAATTCATCAAGACCAGAGGGGGAGTACATAAAATTTTTGTATAGTACAGTATTTAAAATGAAACTGCTTTTGGCCTGTGTGGTCTCAGTGGGTGCAAGGCGAAATTGAGGATGCTAGCTCATCTCACACCGAGTTTAATAAAGGGTGTCCTATAAAAAGCTAATTTCTTGCTGCTAAATTGCTTTTTAAGTAATGCTTGCTGTTGCAAGAGACCCTTTCAGAGCACTGACTCTGGGAGCCATGTTTGAAAGGCTAGATGTGCTTTGTGAGATAAGGTAGGATCCAGGTGGAATTCTTCTCCTTATGGGATGACAATGTATATAACTAATATTGTCCTTTGAGACTAGTTTGCATGCAGTTGCTGGTATGGCACCTGCTCAGCAGCCTGCTGCAGATAAGAATGAGTGATGATGCCCTAGATTTTAATGGAACTTTTCGAGTGCATGCAGCAGTGGGGTGCAGTCTTCAGCAAAGAAAAACGAGCTGACTTGCAGGCATGAGAGGTCATCAAGAAAGACGTAGAAATAGGACATCCACTCTAGGCTAGGCAAGGCTTTTTAGAGGATATTATGGAAATGAGCAGGAACCAATTTAATTTTTATAATGCCACTCCATTTAACTTTTTTTTTTCATTTAACTTTAAAATACAAGGTCAAGGTATGGTGTTTTTCATAATGATTAAAGATTTGGAACGCTCTTTCTGTTGAACCCTACTGTATTTGTTTGGCACAAAAGGAATATGACAAGGAATAAAACTGGGATCGGAAAATAGAAATATGGTTGTCAACTGTCCAACACGGGTTTAAAATGAAAAGAAAAAAAACCTGATGGACAGATTCATCCTTAGGCTGACAGAGGGATTTCTTTTCCTAAGGTTCTATTCTTTAGAGTTAGTTTGATCCCAGGATTGTAACATAGCTCTTTTTTTATGAAAAAAGAATGTATGAATGAGATCAGCGGAGAATCACATATCCATGGATCAAACAGCAGAGTCCTTCTTCTGACTGAAAGTTTGTTTTCACCATCATCTGATAAACCATTCGTCATTTGATATTCGGAGTTACACAGATAGGGTAAAACAATTGCAGTTTGCATCGCGTAGGTTTTGTCACTTTGATACTCTACCTTGAAAGATTTAGTGTGGGCATGAGGAATTTTATTCACTATGCTAAAGAGAAAAAAACTGAGAAAATGAAGATGGTGAGAAAGAACGGAGTTGATCTGAATATAGGACTATAAACCTTTAAAATGGAAGCAAATGTGAGGTCAACTGATCTGACTTTTTTTTCCCCTCACAAAAGGGTTTAGGTAACTTAAAAATTGTTGAGGTAAACAAGGTAGGCAGTCTCGTTCTGTTTCAAGTCTAAGGATTCACCATTATTCATTCAGCAATTACATACTAGGTAGATCCTTCAGATGCCATGACTAGATTAGTCAAGGCAAAGTTTTGCTTTGAAGAGCCTCTGTTTTCCAGCACTGTCCGTTGTAACCTTAAAATAACTGGCCCAGATCCTGATTCTGTGGGTATATCTGTCCGGACTGCGAAAATGGTTGAAAAACTGTTATTCAGCAATTTTACTTAGTCATAGGACAAACAGTAGCTTGTGAGAGAGTGGAGAGATTAGGTGTCTTATAATTCGATCGCCTCACTTAACCAAGACATTGAGCTCCAGTTTTTCAATTCAGTTATCTGGTTGAAGATACATAATAGCAGAGCAAAGTCAAGTACCTCTTGGGGTTAGAGTTTTTGTTTATGCATGACTTTGTTTTGGAATTGAAAACAGTGCCTGTTTGCTAAGTTAAATTGAAATTTTTGCTTTGCCCTGGAGGGAAAAAAAACCAACCCCCAAAATAGACTTAACTTCCAAACTATGGGTCACAACAAGCTAAATAATTTCTGTAAAAATATTGTAACGCATTGTATATAGTCAGAAAGGTTGGATGAGGAAGAAGATGAAAACTGCCTTAGGGGCTTAGTGTATGCATGGAGAAGGCTGGATGAATGAACCGGTTATAAGAGAGCAAAGCTTAATAGTAACAATAATGCTAATAGTAAAGCTCTCGCTTATTAATTGCTCTTTATGGGCACAGTGACCAGGTGCTTTATATCTGCTTTCTCATTCCATCCTCAGTTTGAATCACCTCTAGGACAGATCACCTCTTCCCTGAGAGGTCAATGAATGGAAGGCACACGCATGGGCAAACTAAATTTAGGTGTATTATATCCACCACATGGAACGTTGATATCTACAGGACTAGGGCTCAGTCCATTGTGGAAGACAAACAGAATTATCATCCCCATTCTCAAAACAAAAAACAAAACACCCAGGCCCCAGACATACCTGTGCTGCTTATAGCCTGGAATGTGAAAGAAAAGGACACAGGTTTCCATCATGGGTTTACCAAAAGGAGAGGTTTTGTGTTTGTTTTTTTTTTAAATTTTGAGATTGGGGAGTTTGATAACTTGAGTGTTGTTCACTAATAGTTAGAAAGATCATATGTTACCTACTGTGACCTTGATGAGGGAAAATCTGTGGATGATCATGAAGAGCGCCATTCTTTTGGAAAGAGACTCAAATCCCTCAATGCCCTTTTCAGAATTTACTCAATATTCACCAAGAAAAGTAGATGGGGTCGTTTTTGCAGATCCTTCTAAGGATAATTTATCCTTATGGGCAGAGACATACCTTTTAGTGTATAAATTGTTCCCTTCGTGCCTTTTGGGATAAACATCACTGTGGAAAACAAACAGGAGGTAATGACGTTGAATTAAAAGACACCAGAGAGGCAACAGTGACCCACATTTATTACAGCGAATAGACAGTGTAAACAGATGTGCTTTGCATTCTGCTCTGGAGATTAACAGGCAGGGTCAGGCTTTGACCATCGTGGTGGGCAGGAGGTTCTTCAAGTGGAAATCCCCAGTCAAGTTGCTGGTACACCATAAAGAACAGCTTGCAGAAATCTCCTCTTTCCTTGCACATGTCAAGCTACTTGCCATATTTTATCACAAGCTTTAGTTTCAAGAAATCATGATCTCAACTCCTAATTGAGCCTCAGAATTTCTCAAAATGGTAGGTGAATGGCACTCTCCACTTTTGTACACTGTGGAAATGAGAATCAATCACATAATATTTCTCAAGCCAGTGTTTTAGATTCATATAATATCACCAAAACCGTGTCCTACTAGTATAGCTCTGTGTTTATGCTTCCCAAATAAGTACTTAATAAATAGTGGATTAGATCAACAGAATTGATTTTTTTTCCCCTCTGATGATTTCAGAAATAACATCCAAGACAAGCTTATTGAAGTTAACACTGTTCTTTCTGAACCTTTGTTGTGCCAGGAGTAACAGATGGCACAATGAAAAATGATTTAGAGAATCAGTGAGATCGGGGCGGGGGAGGGGGCTGCCCAGTGAGACCCACTGGTGTTTTTCCTGAGCAGTATGGAAACCCATGACAATTTTAGAAATCTGGACCCCTAAATGGCTTAACATTTAGGGGCACACCTGATGCTTCCTACTCTGTTTTTCCAGTCTACTTCACTGTTGCTTTTTCCGCTGTATGCTCTGCTTTGCTCTGCTCACTCCAAAACTCAAGGACCAAATTTGAAAATGCAAATAAAAGCACCTTTTTCTCCCTCTCCAATTTTTTTTTTATTGAAGTATGATTTGTGTGCAATAAAACTCGCCCTTTTTAAAGGTACGCTTGGAGCTTTGACAAACACGGTTTTCTGTAACCACTGCCACCATCAAGATAGAGATTTTTTTTATCACCTCAGAAAGTTTCCCCACACCTCCGTTGCAGTGGGCCCCCTCCCTCCCCAGCCCCTGGCAAACACTAACATGTGAAAGCACTTCTAATCTGAAAAGCATAATGTACGTGGATGTGCCTGATAGTTATCAGTGAAAACAATAACAAGATCTCCTGATTGGCTCTCTAGGTTTAAGTATGTGCACATGCTAGTCTGGGTGTACTAGAGCCCCCAGAGCCCCTCCCCTCAAGAGGTAAACTTGTGGATTACACAAATGAGCAGTGTCATACCAGCTCTGTCTGATAAAACATCCTGCCAAGTTAGAAATGCTCTTTAATGCAGCTGTCGAGCACTCACAATGTGCCCAGTGGGAATGAAGAACTGAACGTTTAACTTTATTTAATTTTAATTAATTTAAATTTATAGAGCCACAAGCGGCTATTGGGTGATTTCTGGGGAAACACGGTTTTTATCCAATGGGATAATGTGATAGGTTCTAAAGCAGGGATTTAGCCAAGGGCTCAGATTTGCACAACATCAGGGTTATTGGTTGACCTTATATAAAGTAACTTTATAAGAGAAAAAAAATAGCTTTATAAATAGAGACCTGAGAAAGCGTTCTTAAGGGAATACACGTTGACTCTTAAATTCAGAATATGTAAGAACTGGCCTTTAAGGGTAATCTCTGAGAGTTTCCTTTGGGTTTCTCATGCATGCTCTGTACATAAATGTCTAATTTTAGGTGTAAACTTATAGACTGCTGTTTTATGTGGTTCAGCACTTCACGTAGTTTAACCTATTCTGTCCTAGATTAAGTAGAATTCCTCTAAACTGTCAGAGTGAGTTTTGCCTTCATAGTATAGAAGGCATTTTCAGTGTTATAAATGTTCACTTTTATAACAGGTCTGAAGTATTGTGCAACTCTGGCTCTCATAGTCTACCAATCATGCATACAAAAGCCATTTTTATGTCTGTTTCTAATTGCACATGGGTTTTTCTAGATACCCAATTGGAAGTTGCATTCTGGTTATCTGTTCAAAGAGGTTTTAACCATCTGGTCATTTTGAGGTCACATAATGTGAAGATACCTTTAAGCCATCAAGGATTTGTTCTAAATTTGTAAGTTTTTTTCTGAGGGGAAAAATGTGCAATTCTGGATTTTGAATACCCATTATCCGTATAATTATGGTGAGAATTTGCATCAGATAGGAAAATGTTCTAGGGAGGAACCAATTGAAAAGGAACTTGGTTCTGAGTCAAATTCTACCTTAGGCCCTGTTGCTGTTGAAACCATCATTGCAGTCTATCTCCTGCGATCCCTGGGGCGTTTCACAACGAATTTTTTGTGTGTTTATTTATTTTTGAGAGAGACAGAGACAGAGTACAAGCAGAGGAGGGGCAGAGAGAGAGGGAGACACAGAATCCCAAAGCAGGCTCCAGGCTCTGAGTTGCCAGCACAGAGCCTGACGCAGGACTTGAACTCAGGAATCGTAAGATCGTGACCTGAGCCAAAGTTGGCCACTTAACTGACGGAGCCACCCAGGCGCCCCTCAGAGCTGCTTTTTTATCCATTAGAAACTCATTCCACTTATCGGCCCGTTCACTCTCACAATAGAATATAGAACGCTATTGGAGTTCAAGAAGTAACTGATTAGGGATAGAGCTTTGCCTTTACAAATTCCTTCTTTTCCTGGATACAGCAAAAAGGATTGCATTAAAATTGTCTAGTCCGTCCCTAGAATTACTCTAGAAAAGTAGAGCTAACAGTAAGGTCATAGTTTTCTCCTGTCTTTCGTTTTTACAAATGAGCAGTCGTTTACCTTAAAATGATATGGACGCTTTTTCTTTTACGTTTTTTTCTCTTTTGAAGCTAGTGTTCATTCAGTTATTATGATTAGGCATCCTAAAAAGGGTAAGTCCACATTCAAATGGTATTCTATTTTTTATTTTTATGCAATGCTTTATATATTTAAACTACATGAAAACATTAGATGGTATTGCTTGCTATTAATTGCAGTCAGGATACATTTCTCAGGGAAAAGTTTGTTGGATATAGGTAAACAACACATTATACAAAAATAAAGATACATTTAAGAGATTGTCCATTTGTTTGATGGCATTGTAAACTCCAAGAGATTTGATGCTAAATCTAACAAACTACTTGAACGGAGAAAGTGTGGAGTCAGCAATTAGTATTAGAGTTTGCCTAGAAAGATAAACATTAAAGCATCTTACCATTGGTTTGTTGATGTCTTTGTCTGCACTTCATTGAATGGAGTTGATTTTTTTTTAATTTATATTGATAATCATCAGTCAACTCCTGCTTTGAGGCAGGAAATATTTACCTGTAATTCCCCCGTGAGCAAAGCAAGGAGATGAATTGAGCGTGTCTCAGATGTGCACGTAATGTCAAAATGGACACAAAATGTCTTTGAGGGAGAACCATTGTCCTTATACTCTTCTGTTAGTGTAGTATGACTATGTGGAAAGATAAATAATGTATTTACCAAATTCTTTGTTTTTAAAATAAAAGGAGACTTCACAGTTTGTGCATTGTAGAATTTATAAGTATTCTTTTGTGCCTTTCAGTTTGCCAGTGAAAGTTTTATGAGGGCAGAACTTTTTATCTGTTTGAATGAAATTGTAAGCCTTCTGTGAATTCTTTTATTAATTTTATTCTGGAGGAAATCTGACCAGGTTAAGGAAATCAGGTCAGGTTAAGACGTGATCCCAGCAGGAAAGCTCAAGTACAGAGTGTGATTTAAAATAGGAAAAAAGATACTGACTTTTTTTCTTTAATTTTATATCAGCCTTTTTCTTTTTAACTACTGTGCTATCTGTATATCTTCTCCATTCCTTCAAAATGTGTTTACAGGTATGCATTTAATTAATTTCCTTGTGATGATATTAAAATTAACTTTATCTGTCAGGCTGTCTGGGATGAAAGTACACAGTCCTATTTTAGTAACAGTTAAGTCTATGTAAATATGCCCACACCTACTGATAATGTTTACCATTAATCGTGAATGAACAGCAATGTAAATATTGTTTGTTCTACTAAGGAAGTCCCACGTTTTTAATTAAAATTTGTATTTGTATAATGCTAGAGCATCTGGAATTTTTTAAGTTACAGATACTATTTTATTTATTTATTTATTTATTTATTTATTTATTTATTTATTTATTTATTTGAAGTGCTGGAGTACTTGAAATCAATGGTGGGTGGGGAATAACAGCTGATTTAGCAAATTTCTTCCCCTTTGTTTTGACGTATTAAAATGTAATTTTTGGCACAGACTGAATAGTGGTAGACGATATAACCCCTGCATTTTGCATTGTAGTGCTGAGTTTATTCTCATCTTCTCGCTGTCCGCTGCCTTCTCATGGATACAGTGTGAACATTAATTAGATGAATTCCATAAAGTGCTTTAAGCTCTTTGGAGAAAGATAGTCTCTGAATAATTATTCTTAACTCCCATATGCTCTTATGATATAAACTATTCTGCCAAGAAATCCTTTTTAGGGATTATCGCTTAAAATGAAATTTTCATTATTAAAAGCAGGAAGAATACACATCCACTGACAGGCTAAAATATGCTTTAGGCAACTGCTATTAAATAGGCAGAAATCTTGAACTATGGAGCCATCCATGCCCGAAAATACTAAGCAATACTGGTAACTGGTGGCAAATTTGGAATATTAATCATTGCATTAGGTTGTGATTAAAAAAAAAAAAGACACCTGCTCTTTAAAAATAGGTGCACATATCTTTACTCCAGAGATGTATAACTTTAGGCACAAGAAAGTACAAATGGCTCTCAAATTAAAGTATACTTAATATACGTTATTAGTATCCCTGGTGGACAGCAATGAGTCTTTAAAGAAGTAGTTCTCAATCTAAGCTACGTGTTGGGAATCACCTAGGAAGCACCTTTTTTTTAATGATGCCGAGGGCCCACTTGGAGAAATTCTGATTTAATTTGTTGGTGTGAGACCTGGGAATGAGAAGTTTTTAAATTTTCCTATAGTAAGTCTAGTGTGCAGCCTCAGTTGACCTAAGTTAAACCTAAGAACATGAAGGAACCAACAGTCACCTGATCCCATACCTGGATTTTATGGATGAGAACTGTATGACCCAGGAAGGCAAACTGACCAGTCTAAGAATGAATGTGCAAATGATGCAATATCCAGTATAAAGGAAGGCTTGTTGATTGGAGCCAATGCAGGCATTAGAATGATCTTCAGAGTTCACCGAATTGCAGGCACTTCTTCATATCAGTACCTGATTGAGATTCGTAGAATTGGATAACCGTAAGAGCAAAAAAAAAAAAAAAAAAAAAAAAAAAAAAAAAAGGCTATTTGAAAAGAATTGAATCTGCACTGTGGGATGAAAGATGAACAGTTTACAAGTTACAAATGATGAATATCCGTGGGAGTGTACTACCCTCTCTTTTCCCTTGGTATTGATGACATCATTTTATTAATGTAGTTAGGGTCGGTTGTTTCTTGGTGTTGATGCTGCCTTGGAGACAGTTCATTATTTATCATCCTGGCTCATTATCTATATTCATTTAGACACCGACTCACAGATTCAACACATTTTTATGGTTTGGGGTCTGCTACATACTACAACTGTATTTGCTACTAAGCGTACTGCAGTGAACCATAAAAGTCCTGAAGTTTAAGGAATCAGGTCTTCTAATTACCATCTTTTATCACAGCTGATAGAAAATTGAAGGCTCACTTATTATCTTTGTTAGTAATTGCTTAAAATTAAGTACTTAAAATAAGGAATTTTGATTCAGCTCGAGAAAGTTCTGCAACTTTGTTTCCATTGACCTTGCTGGTTTTGTTCCTAATTCTCAATATATAAATCTACACAACTTAGAGCTTGAGAAAGGTGTGATGTTCCCTGTATTTTCCCTTTTGAATGGCATTTGGAGTTCTCCCTCAAAGTGTGGAGTGATGACCACTAAATAAGGAATGTTTGAGAACTAAGTTGTTTCTAGAAGATTTTCTCAAATTCTCTACAGTTGTTTTCCCTGTAGAAGTTTCTGGATAGTGATTTTAATCACTTGAGTAGAAAGATGTCCAGGAGACTCACTGTACCTCATAGAAGCACTGGTATTTCAAACATTGACACTCAATCTGCAATGATTACATTAGCACAAGCACTCTTGACAAAATTCTATTTCACATTATTTTCCTTTTTCCGATTCTTTTTATACCATCACTGTGTTATTTGGCAGTCATAAAACCATGGTCAATTCAGTTTTGTTAAATATCTCTGCCAGTAATGTTTGTAAATTTTTTAATGTGATTTGAAGTTCTTTATTTGTCCCTCATGTTTTCCAGCTTCTCAGCAAGGAAAATTTAGACAAAAGAAGAAATAGTAATCAAATACTGTGTGTACTACTGTAGGTGTCATTAGTGGGATGGGGAGAAATAGAAAATAGTTGCATGGGTGCACTTAAAAAGTAAATGAGATCTTTAGGTTGACTGTGAATGGTGCCTCTTCTATAAAAGGTAGTTAACACATAAATGCAAAGTCATACTTTATCAGTTTGACTGTAACCTTTAGCTAATATGGAAAGATGGAGCTGTGTTGTGAGATGCACAAAAAAGAAAAGTCATTTTTCTTAATTATCATCAATTAACATTTACTGAGCAACTACCCATGAAGCAAACTTAGTTTGCGCTTGAACAGAGGTAGTTATTTGCATTATTATTCTTCCATTGGTCCTCCTTCTCTGCCTCTTTTCCTGCCTTCCATTCAACATAGAAAAATATATATGGCACTTTCTCGTTAGGCAGTGCTGAACTTTAATGTAAAATCCCCAAAGAGTGCTAGAAATTATCCACAGAATGCATACCTTTTTTTTCCATTTCTGCTTGCATTTTTATTTTTTTTTATTAGAAAACGAGATATTTTGTCACTGGAGAATTTGGAAAAAATGGGAAAGCCTACCAAAGAAAAAAAATTAGCCATAACCCTACAAAGGTCCTTAGATTCTCATATAGTTCTTTCTGGTTTCTAGTGTATTTGTTACACTAAGGCATCTCTTCAGCTGTGAGAGTATTCACAGGCAATTTTCCAATGTTCCTGTTTGTTGTCCACTCTCTGGACTTGAACCACTCTTGCCCCTCTGCCATAAATGAATACACAAATATTTCAGTTAATAAAAACAAATTTCATAGCTTACACATGCACTTTGGAGCTTCAAAGCTGCCATCCCCTCCCCACCATCACAAATGAGTTGAGAAGCACTGTAAGGAAAGTTTCCAGTGGTATTGCTCACAATTTCTCATCATTTCCAAAGAACTACTTGGAATTTAGAAGAAATGTCCATGACCCCTTTGAATTCCTTAACTTGTCTTGAGTTCACTTTGAGAACCAGGTACCAAGTAAATTTCCCGACTTTGCCTTTTGAACCTGGTAGAATAGTTCCCCTGAAGTCTTGTGGGCACAAGATGACAACGAAGAGATCAACAGAGAGAAGTTCACTTTCCTGTATGTGTGCAGTTAGTCTGCTGCAGCAAGGTCAGATATAAAACAAGTGCCTGCTACGGTGTGTCTCGAAGTCCAACAGTGTCTGAGTGCTGATGACGTCCCAGCATTGTTGTGCAAATGACTTATATACCACTTCAGGTCCATTTTTCTCGAGTTGGTCTGTGTCTGTGGAAATCGCATCTCTGGGGGAGCAGCCCCATGCCTTGTCAGGTGCTGGGCCCACAGAAGGTTAATGAGAAAAGAAGGCCTCTTGCCAGACTGTTCTCCAGATGATACATGCTATTATTAGTTTTGGCTCCGTAAGAAGATTTTTCTCAACTGTCCTACCAACTTAAGTGTGTTTTATCGATGACAGAAGGTTTTAATGGGAAAGTAAAATACTTCAGGGAAAAGGAACAGCATTCGTGGGAATTTTACATCTCTTACTTTTGTATCTTTAGCTCACTTGGTAGTCATTTTACTTCCTGTGTTCTCAACTGCATTTTCTTTGCATACAATGGCACAAAATTTTTCCTTCAGACCTGTCCACCCCTATTTTTAGCATGATTGGGCAAAAACGGAAGCACTTTCGTTGTCTTCCTTATCCAGTTTAAGTGCTGCAAAATCTCCCAGCCGATGTCATGGGAAACTGAGGGATAAAATCTGAGATTTAAAGGGGACAGGTTTCCCACGCGTTTAACAGTTGTCAGTTTGCGTGTATAAAATATCTCAGCTTTCTTCTTTAGTTTATGGAGTTTCATGGTGGTAATAGCAGGTTTTTAGCTAAAATTATTATGCTGTTGAGTTGGGTCTCTAGTGCATCCTGAAGATTTTGCATTATTTACAGAGGCCGGGCTGTCATTTTAAATCCTGTTGCTTCTATGCCCGTTACCATCCTTGACAAACTCTTCTAGCCTGTGGTCTGTTTTCCTCTGCTTGCTTCCATTTATTCTCCCGAAAAACCAGCTGAGCAAAGATTTACATAGCTTTTGTTTAAACAAACCCTGTACAGTTCACTCTTCAGCCAATATCACAAACACCTGCGAGACACAGTTACATTTTCCTATTTTAGTCCCAGATTCTGTTTATTTGCTATAATTTTTGTGCCCACATGCCTGCTTTTGTGAAGTCTCTTACAGACTCAGATGAAAACCCAGCAACCATGGCTACGCAAAAGTCATTAATAATGAGATTTTTAGCTACTGTTTCTGCTTGTAAATTCTTCATTTCACATAATAAAGTCTCAAAAGACCACAGAGAATTTAGCCTTGCTTATCTCTGTGTTGCAGATGATGGTTTCTAGTCTTACCCGATCCCAGTGCAGCTTGCTTTGGCCATCCAGGAGTCGATTTTGTTTCCATCTGACATTAGCGTCTTAAAAAGATGGGAGATTGACAAGCAACAGTGTTCTTATTAGAAAAGTAATCAAGGTTTAGAGCCTGTGTGTTATGAAACACTAGCATCTGAAAACACCAAGGGATTGGCTACCAGTGACCCAAGCACCTATTTAAGATTCTCCCCCATGATAAGGGGAACTAAAGTGATTAACATACTGATAAGATTTTCCTAAAATAATGTAATTATTTCAGAATTATTCTTTCAACTCTTAATTACAATCTTTTAGTTTTCCCAGGGTCTTCTTTCTACCTCTGCAACACATTTAATTACCTATATTCCCCAACCTGTGCCATATTAAATTTTTTATGGAACTTTTATGGGGTAATTTATTGGAAGGATGGCCTTGAGTGCCATTATGTTCCATGAATGCCCTATTTTGACAAAGGGATTGCTAAATTATATTGAAATCTTTTTAATCCACTGTGCTTCTGCTCAGATGTAAATGCAAATCTGTTCTCTACATTTGTGATTGAATTGAACTTGAGAAGTACTACCATATTGATTCCTTCTGCAAATAAAATGTAATGAGATTCCCCCAAACTTTCTACATTCTCCCAACGGATTGGCTGGTTTTATATTGTAGACTTCTGGTGAACATGAAGGACAGTGCCTGGTAAGATTTCTTTTTACAACAGTGAAGAATTTTAATTTATTTCCAGTGTTATTTGCATTCATACTCATCTTCTCTGCCTGAGTAAAGTATACGATTTAAGAAAAGACGGGGGGAAAGCATAACGATAGCTTATAATCATTCTAATAATACATATCTCAATGTTATAAATTTTTTATGGCTATACAATGAAGGCTAGCTACTCAAGTATCAATCTCTTTCCATTTCTCGTATTGGAGTACTTTTGTTAATCACCAGTATCAGATTAACACCCACCCAAATCTTAAACATGAAAGAAATTCTCAAGAAACCTATGAGTATAGCAAGAATTTTCTAAAAGTGGAAGTATTTTCTTCTGTTGGTTTCCTAAGAAATGTATCAAAATTGGTATTTTAAAATAAATATTATAGGTATCAAGAAGTCAATTTGTGTGTTTTTGTCTCATATGAGAAAAACTCTCTAAGCTTGTATGAGGAAAAAAATTATTAGACATGCTTTCTCCTCAAGAAAGTGCTGTCTAAAAAAGTGATAGGGCATACAGTGTGCAGATAATCATTATATAGTACACTGACAGTCTTGATGCTAGGAAGATTTTTTTATTATTAAACATAGTATGTGATATTTAGGTTGACCTTGGAGTTTAGGAATATGAAAAGATGGCCTTTCATACAGGGTAAGAGTGAAAACCAACGTAGAGATGGAAAAGTACCGTGTACAACCTACTTCCTGTGACCCCACCTATAAAATTAAATTACCGGTACATTTGTGGGATATGTGTGCGAGGATAGCTCTTGCATCATTGTCCATAATGGAAAATAAAAAAGAAAACATTGAGAGAAACAAAGAATAACTTGCAATAGGAGAATCATCGAATAGATTTTAGAACCTTTAAGCATAGACCCTTAAGCAACTGTGGATGAGTTTGAGGTATACTTAGTGACAAGGAAATGTTAACACAGCACAACATAGATTACAAAAATCACGTGCATGAAAGTAAATACCATAACTTAACAATTGTATTTTAAAATACAATCCTGTGCAGATATGTACCTTCATATGTGTATAAGTATGTTTTATATGACCATATAAATTGGGGGGAATATTCAGTGTAAAACATACAGAAATACAGAATTACAGAAGAGTAAGACAAAAGATAGAGTGTATCAGATCATATTTATACAGCTACTTTGTGATACATATTTAAGAATCCTGTAAAATAAAATTTAAAATAAAAATGCCTATTCATAGGCAGTGAGGAAGGATAAATTTAGAAAGGTAGCACCATTGTCTAAGAATTTTTCATGGTCTTTTTGACATTTACAGACACTTTTAATGACCTGGCCTTGGAGGAGTTGCCCTCATTTTAGCACATCTCTTCGCTACTGTGATTTCTTTTGGTTCCTTTTAAATGTCTTCAACTTGTTTCACTACTGGTTCTTTATTAAGAGGACATACGAATTTATTTTTTTAATAAGGTACTTTTTGTTTTTGAGTAGATATTCAAAACTCTTATTGATTCCAGCGTAAATTGTTCACCATCTTTTCTCTGTGAATTTGGTTTTGACTCCTCCCATTGAAATTCAACCTTCTTCAGATATCTCGGGTCTCACTCCCTCACTTCCTGTGGGAGGGTCTATGAGCTCTCATTACCATGAGCGCCATAATGCCCTCCAATCCCCACTTCTCATCCCCTCACAGTGTTCTGTTTCTTCATGTTCTTTGTCACGTTGGAGTATTACAAGTCTATTACCTTAGTTGTTTATTGTCTGCTTCCTTTATGTAAGCCGCATGAAAGCTCACTGTTCTCACCTCTGCACCTAGAATACTACCTGGTACGTAGTAGATATTCTTTAAATAGCTGACCAAGGAACTTTCAAAATTAATGCAAATCTAATTGACAAATCCTTTGACCTCTTTGCCATTTGATCTCGTTCTTTAACACCCCTTCTCCTCCTCTTTTTTTTTTTAAATTCAGAAGCCCTTTAGCTGCTGTAACATTCCTATTTTTTATTTCTACCATATCCCTAAGTCCTTTCCTGGCAACTCTCTTCTCCCTCAACTTAAATATGCGCCCCCACTGGGTTTAGGCTTGGTGTTTTCGCCTTATCTTGCTAATCCGGACTTTGGTTTTATTTCAGTCTCTTGGTTTTGGCTATCCCATCAGTTGATCTCTATTCCAAACCTTACCTCCATTTCTACTACCTTTTCTGTATTTGTAAACTCCTGACGGGCCTCGTGTTTGGGTATCCTGACGGTAGTTTTCATATACCTTCCAACAAAATCATCTCTACTTTCCCCTCTAAAGCCATCCCTCAGTTGACTTCCCTGTTTCTTCCCACCTCTCTTGGTTCAAACCCCTCTTTATTCCTCTCCGTGGGCCACACTTTTACTTTGCAGTACCACTGGATTTTTTCTAAGCTCTTCTTAGATAAAAAGTCACAGTGCCTTACAGTATAAGTGCCTCTAACCTGGTCCCTTTGCCTTTACATTCTCCTTTCCGATCCATCTGTAATACTGTGATAGGTCATAAAAATCACTTTTATCGTGTCATTTGTCTGCTCACATCTTCAGTAGTTCCCCTTTCTTTGCAGGATCTGGTATAAAAATCCCTGTTCCTGGTATTCAAGGCCCATTTGAATATGCTCTCAGAATGATGCTCTCATAAATCTACCTGTGTTTTCCCACTTCCTGGTTCTTGTATTTGCTGTCAAGCACGTCCTGTCAGTTTGCACTATATGTCTGATTTTCAAGAAAACTCACAAATCACTCCTTGTAGACCTTTGGTTTGCCATCCGTCCTTAAAAAGATCTCCCTCTCTCCTCTGAACTCTAAACACTGTTGTCTGCTTAATTAATTAATTTCTAAAATTTCGTCATGAACCTTTATTTAAAACTTTAACTTTTTAGGTGATTATATCTTGTTTCCTACCATACTGTTAAGCTTCTAGAGAGTAATGAACTAGTCTTAAATTTAGTTTACTTCAGATTTAGTAGATAGCCTTGGACACGGTGGGAATTCAGTAAACACTTGCTGACCTGAGTTATTAACGTCTTTGTCTATTTAATCCGAGGAAATATTGGTGCTATTAAAACTGTACCACAAAGACTGGAATAATTGAGCCTTTCATTTTTTTAAATATACTGCTTCACTTACTATACGGTTTTCCCATAATCACAACTTAATTTTGTGCTTGTCGTGTATTATTTCTTATGAAATGCCAAACTCTGAAAGAAATGAAAGTAACACCTAGCATCACATATAAAGTGAGACCTTAACACTAGTATAGTCCCTCAGGAAGTATGGAGACTATGATAATGTGCAGTGACAAGCAGAAAAATGTACTTGCTGAGCCCACACTCACCTCCCGCTCTAGGATAATGTGTGGATAATAGAAGACACACTTGAGGAGAAAAATGCGTTATTTCAAAGCGATGCCTTAAGGTTGACTACAGGAGGAACTATTTGAATGAACTATCTAATAAAAGAACGTTTTAAATAATGTCAAATTCTTACCCCAAAGGACTGTGAAGGGTTTAGTTCAAAAAAGTAAAGATGGCAAAGATTTGTATACAAGTGGTTTTTTGCAGTATATTTTCCCATCTTTCGCTTAAATTATGAAGACATTCACTGCCAAAACATTTATTCAAAAACCATTTTTGTCCATGTCTCTTAATGAAAGCATGATGTCAAAATAACATTCATCATTGAAAACTCGTAGAGAAACTCTTTGGATACTTTTTCCTATAAGTATATCCCTAAGATTAAAGCAAGTTTTCATTGAGAAACAATGAAATACCTAACAAATACCTCTCGAGTTTCGTTTTTCAAAGCTCAAATATACATATTTTTTGAAGTAGATTAGCTTCTTCTTTGTTGATAAGATTACGTCTGAGTTACGAATATTTCTTCTCCATGTTTTTCCCCTACATTACCATGTTTTTGTCCTATATGCCCCCTCTCAATGTTCACTGCCACAATCAGATAGAAATCATGAGGTCACTTTTCTTGTATCTGTAGTGGGAACCTTCGTGGAGATAGTAGCTGCTATAGGTCTGTCAGAAAGATGCATTTGAACTTTCGTCATACATTGATAAGGGTGAGATATATGAACTAAAGAAACTTACAGTCTTGCCAGTTTGCTTTCAGACCACTTGTGTAAGAAATTTAATATAGTATAAAGAAAAACTACATTGGGTTAGAGGTTGAAATACCTGGGTCATGGCAATCTCAACGTTATTGATTTAACTTAAACAAAACGAATTACTTAATTTCTGTGATGCATAATTTTGTGTGTCAATTTGACTCGGCCGTAGGGTGCCCAGACATTTGGTCCAATGTTATTCTGGGCATGTCTAGGAGGATGTTCATGGTTGGAAGTGTGTGTGTTTGTGTGTGTATTGTGTGTACACACACACCTATATGCGCACACACACCTATATGCATGCATATACACTTGCACACATATGAACACACACATGCACTTGTATACATATGTATACGTGTGTGTGTGTGTGTGTGTGTGTGTGTGTGTGTGTGTGTGTGCGTGCATACATATTCCTTCTGTTGATTCTGTTAATGTCGAGAATCCTAATACGATTTCTCTGAACACGACTGGTCACTCTTTAGAAAAAGGTGTTTCTGATATTTCATAGGGTTTATGTGTGGAAGTTTTTCAAGCTAATTGATATGCTTTGTAAGCTGTAAAATACCATAGAAACTTAAGACATTGTCGTTCTTAATGTTGTTATTTTTAAATAGCATTTTTTTAGTAAATCATTTTTTTATGCTTATGCAGATCTTGTTGCCACTTTATTCTAGCTAATGTTCTAAGCCAAAGACATTATCACGTTCTGTAAGCCAAAACTTCAGACAGACATCCTGGAAACTGCAGGTGCCTTAAAATTAACTACAAAGGAAAATTAACATTAAGCACTGCTTTCTCTGCCCACTGGACATCCGTACAAATAATACTCACTTTGCTCTCCCACCTTCAATATATGGACCCTGTTGACATCCTCTATTTTTCAACTAAAGTTACCAGCCAAAGTGCATACGTAGACCTCTCCATAGTTTTGATCCATTCCTGTACTGAAAAAATACCTCAGAGAACCTGGTCATATTGAATATGGAGATGTTATGGGAATACAGAAAGGAAAAAAAATAGGAGCAGGACGCTAGAACCTTTTGTACCTGAAAGTCACTAAGTTGCCGCCAATGTGTTTGTTGGGTACATTAAGGGTCAGCTGAATGGCCCAACACTGTTCCATTACAATAGAGTTCTTTCAAAGCTAGACATGATTAAATAAACTCCAGATACTCTTTTGGCTGCTATTGTTTGTTGGGTTGATTGACTGATATTCGAATCTCCATAGTCAAAAGCCTATGATGAGAAACTTACTCTGACTATAACAGTAATTTGCTGTAACAAGGCAACCACTTTCAATGGGTTGAATGTTACCCAGGATAAATATATATCATCTGCTACAGCAGAAGCTGGGTCAATACACGCAGGCTCTGGCATTTGGCCTAGTTCTTGTTACCATTGCTTTTCTTTATTAAGGGCACAAAGCAACTGCCTTGGTGCAGGGCTGAGTTTCCCTTTTTATATAATAGAGCAAATATTTTGCCATTACACAGGAGGAGGAAAAGGATTCAGAAATATTCCTTAGGCTTGTCAAAAACCCATTCACTGATAGCAGAGGCATGCACAAACATTTCTGATCCATGGCAAACGTGGATGAGGGGGAACAATTTAGTCTGAGGTGTTATTGGACAGATCAAAACCAAGCATTGGGTGGGTGCCCTGGTGGTTCAGTCAGTTGAGCGTTGGACTTCGGCTCAGATCATGATCTTGCGTTCATGGGTTCAGGCCCCACATCAGGCTCTGGGCTTAACAGCTCAGAGCCTGGAGCCTGCTTTGGATTCTCTCTCTCTCTCTCTCTCTCTCTCTCTCTGCGCCCCTCCCCCGCTCATGTCTCTCTCTCTCTCTCTCTTCCCCTCTCTCCTTCTCTCCCTCCTCCCCCCTCTCAAAAATGAACAAACATTAAAATATTTATTTTTAAAAAAACAAGCATTTTTTATTTGAAAGAAGGCTTATAAAACCTGGCTATATCAACATTTGTCATTCTCCTTGTTGGAACCAAATCTTTCAAAACTGATTATAAGGTAATGGGTACATTGGGTACAACGGGTACATTGCCATACTGGAGTGCACTGGCATCACCTCAGTAGTTATAAGGACAAGAGGGAATTATCACTTGTGATTTAAGACCGATTTACTACTCCCAGCGAATTCTGCCACTGTCTCACATTACAAAATAAAAACTCCTGAGAGCATACGTATAAATCAGTTTTTAGAAGAGAATTTTTATCAGCAATGCCTAACGGAGCAGGGAAAAAAAAGAAATTAAAACGTTCAGGAGCAGGTGCTCACTCCTTGGGTCTCATTTTATCCTCATAACAACACGACGTGGTAGGTGCTAGTGTTATTATTTGTGAAATCTTACAAATGAATGACAATCAAGTGATTTGCTCAAAGTCACATAACTGATAAAAACACAAACTGTTTTGCCTTCTGATGCCTCTGGACTTTGTATCTAATCACCCACCTACCATTCTGTGATAAAACACAAATTTCTCTTCGATTTAGATAACTAAGTAATAAATCCTTTAGTCCGATTTTTCTATATAAGGGACTGTGTTCTCAAACAAGGCAGTAAATATCCGACTTTTAGAAGTTAGTTGTTTAGATGCATGCTAGGAAACAAACAGTGAGAGCTACTACTGAAACACTTTTTTTAAGGTACATACTTTAGTACTTTACTATTATTGTTACCTCTGTTAAAAAGAAACATGTTCTTGCATCATGGAAAATAGACAGCAGATATTTTTAGTAGAAGATGATGAGATTGGAATATGGTTATGATATTGTCATTCTTGCCCAATGACAAGAGAAGGCAAGCAAATGGATTGAGGAGCCGTGGTCAGTTAAATCTTATCATCAGCTAGGGATTTGAGGATTTCTCCTCTAATAGCCGTGACTACAAACAAAGGTGTTAATTGTTTTGCCGATTGTGATGAGCATCACAAGTGATTAAATGGTGATTTTTGATAACGATTTCATAGCAAATATTATTTTAGATGTTTTCTCCTCATGCTGCTTGGACATATACTCGTACAGGTGCATGTTCTTCCCCTTTACACACATAGCTGTAGACACTCCATTTCTACCATAGTTAACAGTATTCAAACAGTTTGTCTCACTGAGTATTTTTCTCTACACGAATATACATATAAGAATACTAAGTTTCAGCTCTGTGTCCACGTGAGCTTATTTTTAAATAATGCCACTTTCGTGAATGATTGTCTTATTGATAGAAGTAATAGTAACTTATCACCATGTCTATTCTTTTATATTGTTTCTACCTCTTATGGTGATCTTCAAAATTAAAAGATTTCTAAATACTTAGAAAATGAAATTATCATATGTCGTTGGTTTTTATGGTATGCCATGTGGTTTGTTGATCTGTGATTATCCACATTATGACTTATTTCTACAAGAACTCAAATCATCCCACATTACTGTTGGCCTAGTGGATGTTGTATTGTTGAAGCAGCATCTCAGACGAGCATCAATCAATCTTCTATTTTTTTAATGTTTATTAATTTTTGAGAGAAAGGGAGAGAGAGAGAGAGAGAGAGAGAGAGAGAGACAGAGAGAGGTGGAGACACAGAATCCAAAGCAGGGCCAGAACTCACGAACCACAAGACCATGACCTGAGCCGAATTCGGAAGCTCAACCGACTGAGCCACCAGGCGACCCAATCTGTTATGTTTTTAAGTTCATTTATTTTGAGAGAGAGCATGCTCACACAAGTGGGGGAGGAGCAGAGAGAAGGAGAGAGAATCCCAAGCACACTTTGCACTGTCCACCCAGAACCCAACATGGGGATCCAGTTCATAAACTGGGAGATCATGACTTGAGCCATAATCAAGAGTTGGTCACTTAACCAACTGAGCCACTCAGATGTCCCCAATCTTCTATTTTTATAGAAAAGAGTTGAAGGTCGTATTTTCATTTCTGAAGATTGGCTAATATTATTTATTGAAAGATGCTAATTTAACACTTGCCCATCTGTATAGCACCTGGTCTGGCCACATAACCTCAAAAATACAAATATAAAAATAAAGCATCCCCACCCTCTAGTATATATTTTGCCACCAAGTGCATCTGAAAGAAATTAGGGCCTTGTTTGTGTTTTTTCATCATGTTAATACAGGACCTTTCCATAAAAATAAATTACTTTTGAGCATGTTGGTTTGGACAACAAAAAGAGAACATCCATTTGATTGATAGCGGACAGAATTTTCATTAAGTTGAACAGCAAAAGTACCACAATTGCATCACTCACCTTCCTGTTTCAAAGGAAGACCGAAAATTAGATGCTGTAAACTCTTCACAAATGTTTACTATGCATATTTTAACCATTAAATACATTATCAGGAATCATGTCAGCATGACATTATAATAGAGTGACTTTACAGAAACATGTAATCTAATCTAGGAATGCTGTAGTCCTCCCTAAATCAGCTTCAAACATACTCAGGGCTGATATTTCTCATTATTTTGGAATGAGAATTTTGTTTTCTTAAGAATGATGACGTGTAATTGAAAATGCAGACACTGTCAAAGTAGACCAAATAGTTGTTTAATAGGAAAACCAGTAACAAGTTTTTTCTCCCAAGAAAAAGAGCTACAATAATGAAACACTTGGTTTTTTATTTTCAAAATTATTTCAGCATGTATGCAATTTGCCCAATTTTGTGTATTTTCTACTTTCCTTGTGTCTGCATCTCTCTGGAAAAACTAAGTACATGAATCAGAAAAGAGGCAGACTGAGGCCTGATTGACAAATATAAAATTATATATATTTAATGTATATACTGGGTGATTTTGGAGATAAGTGCGTATCCATGAAACTATCACTACAATCTATGCTATGAGCATATCCATCCTGTCCAATGTCTTATCTTTAACATGGGGATAACATAACTTTTGCTTATCTCATGGATGCGTATGGGTCCCAAATGAAATAATCATGGCACTTTATAAGTTATGTAAGAATAAGATGTTATCACAATAATACCATTGTAAAAATTCTCTTAGTGTAGTATTAATAATATCTTGGCCTGTTGGACACAGTCAGATTTTCTCTATGACAAATGCCATCCCTGGGTTGAACAACGGATCACACCAGGGCAGATGACGAGGTTGATACTTCAGTTGTTGTTGAGTCTAGAATGTATTGCAAATGTCACAGATTGACCTTCTTGCTTTTTTTTTTAAAATAACTTTCTTTTCACATTGAGAACGTGATACTCGTTTGAAATGTCAAAAACAAAACCTTATTTATTGTTACTGATAAAAACATCTCAAGTGCTTATTTAAAGGTGCAAATTGAGTTTTAGGTTTTATTGATGTATACACTTCTTTACTTCACGAAGGATTTGATGCTGTGCCTAACAAAATTTCAAACTATAAAATGAAATAACAGAAAAAATGGAAGGTGGGGGATACAGACTAAAGTTTTATTTTAAGGCCAAGGAGAAGAAAAAGATCATAAATATGAAAAAAGAATGGTAGAGAGTGGGAGTTTTGAGAAAATGCCTCCATATCATGATGGTCTTTATTAGCCTTTTGGGGGGTGATGGGAAAACAAAATTAGTGCTGTTTCCAGCTATTTCCTAAGGTACATTTGCTATAGTAATTGTGAGTTTCCACCTAAAAGGCAGCATGTCCATAGGGCATCAAGTAAACTGGACCTGTGGAATTTTTAACAACCTTTCTTCCTTGATAGTTTCATGGTACACATTGATGTATTCAAAACAAATATGTAGAAAAATACCATTAAAGAAAGCTATGAAATGACAATATTAGCAGAGCTTAATATTACTTGAGAAGTGATGAATTACTACTTCTGATGTTGGATGTATTTTGTTCACTATGCATGGCAATAGCCATAAGTAACTTTAATACTATCTACTTGAGCAAATAATGTAGTGAATTATATTTTACAGGTGCTGCTATCTTAGTAGATAAAATGAGATAACCTTACTTAAAAATACTGCAATTTGAATAATTAAAATACAGCACCAGGAAAGGCTATTTTGTCTGTCTTCTTACCCTTAAGTAATAAGTCTAAATAAAATATTTTGTTTGGGTTAGATTATATCCATTTATATTCCAAATGAATATAGCATTTCTTTCCGATTAAAAAAAAAAAGTATACCTTCTCATTGGAAAAACACATTTCAAATGATGAAAAAAAGGCATACAAATTACTAATAACCTCATTTCCCAGAGATCACACTTCACATTTTTGTGGATATTCATCTAGTCTAATTCTCACATGCCCTCCCTCCCACCTTTTTTTTTCTTCAGGAATCTCCCTGCTTTGTAGATTCTTCAGTGCTTCTGAGTCTTAGGTCCTCTTGTTCTCTTGTGCGAAGGAAACGCTTTTTTCTCCATGTCAGATACACAAAGTGGTTCATGCATCACATCGTTGTCTCTGTTCATCATTAGTCAGAGGCCTTGGGACTTGTTCAGGTGGTAGGCAATTTGGCGTGATGTTATTCCTTGTAAAACACAACAAAATACTTACACAGTTACTTCATTTTAGGAACTGGGGATGGTTTTATTAACTGGAAAAGAAGTTATTTTAAGTTGCTCAGAAATCTGAGATGGAGTCTTCGTAATGCAAAAGAGATTACGCCACAAACTCAGGCACATGTGTCTCCCCTAAGAACAAGTTATCGTACAAACCCAAATTAGCTGACTCAGTTGTCTTTATTAACAAGTATTCTTTTGCCCCTCATCCAGAAATGCTCTTTAGCAGGAATAGATGGAAAGGAGTGCAGTCGCTTCTTCCCATTTGTGCAAATTGGGATGACATTTGCCCATCTCCTGTGTTAACGGAGTTCCTCAAAGACCACTGACAGCAGGGTAGGACCGCATTGAGCAGGTTCTCTCATTTCCCTGGGATATAATTGGTCTGGGGCCAGAGATTTTAGCTCATTTAGAGCAGCAAGGTGCTCTCTTAAAATTCCCTCACCTATTTTGGGCTTCATTTCCCTCGTACGGTTATGCCTTTTCCAGTCTGATGAACATTCTCCTTGACAGAGCAGACAAGCAGAGGGACTGAGCAGTTTTGCTTTCTGTGTCATCTCTATCCCTAACCTTCCGCCCTTCTGCCCCAGTCAGTGAACCTATGTCTTTCCGGTTCTTCTTTCTCCAGGAGGAAATGAAAAGGCCCTGGATGTGGTTTTTTAACATCGTATCAGGTCTCAATTCCAGGCCTGGCTTTTCCTCGCTGTTTAAGTAGTTCTGTATTCTTTTTTAAGATTTGCCCTCAGTTATGTGTCTCTTATGGTATCTCATGTTCGTACATTTGTAGAATATGAGCTCCTTTGAGGATCCCCTGTGTTGTGGCATGCATCTGGTTAAATGACCCCCACCCTTTAAGAAAATACTTATTGGGATCGCTTGCTATTTTGTCGAAATTTTCTTTTTGAAAACCTCAAAGTCCTCTTGAGCCATTTTATCTCTTAGAATGTAAGATCATGGGATCACTATGTTCCCCCCCTCTTAATCTAATAAACATACCACACCCCACACATGCGCACGCGCGCACACGCACACACACTTTACTAAAATACGGATGCCCCTTTACTTGTCTTCTATATCGCCCAAATGAAACCTCTATAGCCTGACTAATCTTCTGAACCCTTTTAAATTCTGTCTGCAGATTATTGAGGTTTGCCAATGAGGCTGTCTTAGTTCTCATCTTGCATAAGAAATATCTACAGGTACTGTGTGAAGTGAGAGAGAGCGAATTTAAATTTGTTGTATATCTTCATCGATAACATGGCTAGAATAGTGTTTGAGGACAGAGAAGTACTTGAAAGTGACATGTTCTTATTTCTTAATAGAAGTAAAATATATCTAAGATGAAATAAGATTTATTTGGGAGGGCAGGAAGAATTGATTCCTATAAAAAATTTGAACCTGTTGAATTTAGTTCATTTCAAGCTGTCAGGGTATTTTGAGTAATATTGAGATTTTGCCATGTAATTTATTTCCCATGCTTTCTGGATCTGTATGACTGTCGCGAGCATGTAAAGAAGTATAGAAGGATGCCCCTGGAAACAGATAGATCGTGTGTTCAATTTAACTTGATCAATTTCTTCCACTCATGAAACCACGACCTCGATAACAAGAACATTCCCATCACCTCACGCCATCTCCCAGTAGATTCAACCCCCATAGGCACCTATTGTTTTCATTTCTATCACCCTACATTAGTCTTGTCTACTCTTGGTTTATGAAACCATAAATGGTTTATGAAACCAATAAATGGAATCATGCAGTATGTAGTATTTTGACCAACATAGTCTTTTTGAGATTCATCCATGTTATGGCACCGGTAGTTCATCCCTTTTTACGGCTGGCTCATTTTTTCACTGTGAAAATATTCTGTGATTCGTCTGTCTCCTACACATATAGTAAAAATGTCTTGATGGATAGCCAGGCTACTTTCAGTTTGGAGATGCTCGGAATTAAGATGCTGTGAGTGTTTGTGGAAAAGTCTTTTTGTGAGTGTTTGCATTTCCCTGGGAATGGCTAGGTCAAGTGCTTAACTTCGTAAGATCCTGCAAAAACAGTTTTCTCAAGTGGTTGTGTCATTTTACACCCTAACCGGTCATGTTGGAGAGCGCTGTTTCCCCTACATTCTCACCAACATTTGATTTTAGCAGTTCTTTTTAACTGTGCCATTTTACGGGATATAAAGTGGTTTCTTGTTGTGGTCTTAATCTGTGTCACCCTGATGGCTGACAGTATTGAACTTCTTTTCATGTACTGGCCATTCATGAACAGATGTCATGTCTGTTGAAGACAGTGCCCTTCTTTTGGGGTGAAAAGTAATATTATCTTTTTTAATTTTTTTGTTCTGTTTGGAGCGAGAGCACACACATGTGGAAGTAATATTATTTTGAGGTTATTGGTATAATAGGCAAATTGGGAATGATAGAGACATTTTCCGACTTGGTTTCTTTTCCTTTTATTTTCTCTGAAGACTCTAGTGCAAAGCAGTGTTGCTGCTTGGGCTGCTTCGTGGCCATTCTGTCACTAACATGGAGTGCTGAATATTTTGATTTTCTTTGACCAGCCACTGCAGATAGCCTTTTCAGAGCCATCAGCACTAATGTGTTGGTCAAAGCCTACTAGATATTTAAAAATATAGAAATATAATTTAATCATCATTTTGACTATATGTATAATGCTCATTCATTTGGTCAACAAACTTCTATTGATTAACATGGTAGAAAACTCAAAAAAAGAAGACAGTGTCCCTGCACCGAAGAAATTCAAAACCTTCCAATCAAAATAAAGATGTTTAGTTTTATAGAGGCTATGAAAGACATCCTAAACTAGACATAATGGATCTGCAGTAGGATTTTACAGGATAATTTCTCATTGAAAATTTATTTTGTAAGAGACATGGTATTTGGAGTATTTATCTACTTTACATATGTGTTTAAGGCACTACCATGTAGCACATGCTTTGCTAAGAACTAGAAGGAGAGAAAAACAGTGATTCCTGCCCTCATGAAGCTCATGGTCTACTGGATTGGAGTGAGAGGAAAACGCGAGTAGAAATGAGGGCATTAGTGATGGAGAGAGCATGGGCAGAGGTCTGCAGAAAGCCAGGGTATCGCTCTGAGTTGTCAAGTTGTGCTGCAGCCATGGATAAGGAATTAGAGAGTCACTTTGAGAACCTTAGGAAGGTTTCTTCCAGGAATGTTGTGAGGTTCCAAAGTTCATCTAAGCTGTTTGGGCTTCATGAGGCAGGTGCCGAAGATCTCGATGAAGATCTCAGCAGGAAATCACCCCCAGAGCTGTCCATCAGAAGAATTAATCTGCAAGGAATACGTAGCGTATTTTGGAGTGTGAAGGGTCAAGGGAAATCAGTTCAGAGGATGTGTTACTAACATAGGTGAAATATGGTGAACAACCTGTCTCGAGGGAAAACAATGGTGGGCTTAACTGGTCAAGAGGTACAGCAGTCGGGACCACTAGAACTTGGACTGGGGAAAAGAAAGAAAGGGATAAAACAACAGATGAACCGGTGGTGGGAGTGTGCGTGGGTAAGTGGGAGAATATAGATGTCATTCCAATAAATAACGAAGTCAACAAGAGAAACTCATTTCAGAATTATGTTAGTTTGCTTGAAAATGTTTTCTTTGAAGTTTAAATGACATGAAAATGTGCAGAATGCGAGGTAATAGTTGAAGACGGAGGCTTCACGGGAGACAACAAAATTTAGGAAACATGAACATTTGATAAGAGAATCTTTTCCTCTACACAAATTAGATTTGTGAGGAAGTCAAAACCACTATAGTTGTTTTTCGCCTCTTTTTTTTAACTGTCCCTGATCTTTTAGGTAAGCACATGGGTAATTCTGGAATTTTTAACGGGCGACATCCTTAAGTTCCCTGGCTCTTTTATTCTTAGGTTGCTCTGGTTTGTATATAGTTCGGTAAGGAACAAGTTGTTGACATTGTGCAAATATGTTAATAATAGAACCGATTCTTGTGCCTGATTTCTCTGATTTCCAGAGGATGTGCTCAGTCAATAAGAGATGCACAGATGTGTTTCACCATCTCCCCTTCTCATCTCATTCCGTAAAGAACAAGAGCATTACCCTATAATAGATAATGAGTTGGAAAATAAGCAAGCCAACCTCAAAAATTAAGGCTTAAAAAAAGTAACTTGTTTTTAATGCCTGTATCACTTGATGAGAGGGACATAGAAGGCTTAGTGATGCCCAACATGTGCTTAGAGGTGGATTGTTAGTTGATGTCTTGGGGTTCCATAACCTGAGCTAGATGCTTAAAATCAATTAATTGATATGAGACACAGAGATCTGTTTTATCCCTCTTCATTTTATTTCTGGGCTTTTCCATGCTCGAGAGTATGAAAGACTAAACCTTACCTTGATAACTTGTTATTTGTGGTAAGAGAGGCGACTTGGGTAAAACAGTTATTTTTAAATGTCTCTTTTCCCTACCAGGGTGTTGTATATACATTTCACAATTTTACTTTTGAATCTTTCTCAAGTGGGAAACCATTAAAGAGTACGGTAATATCTTGCCTAGTCTTACACTCAGTTTATCAACGAGTATCTCTTGAGCAAGTATTAAGGTAAGCAATGCCCAGCACTGTGTCTGGTAATATAACGAATGAAGAAAACTGTCTTGAGTCTTGTATAGTCTTAATTACTACCATGTTTATGTTCCTTTTCCCACCTTCCCACACACAGATACAGACATGTGTACACATATCATCGTACTCAGAATCACACGATTGATCTTATTCACATAGCATCTCCATAGCTGTGTTGTTATACACCATTGTATATAGTTATTTACTAACTCTGCTCTCCTCCGTTAAATCGAGTAATGGCAGGAAAAGACAAGATTATCTATCACTGTAGAAGCATCAGACACAGAGTAGTTACCTAAGTATTTGTTGAAGTGAATCATAGTGAAGGTAATACTTACTCGCATTGAACAGTTTGCCTACATTAAACAATCACTTAGAGATTATACCAAAGCTAAGGAACATAAACTTCCTCTGAGGACAGAAGGGAGTCTCTGAAGGGAAAGGTTTAATTTCTGATTTCTTAAATAGCAACATGAATATATTTTTAAATCATCTCTGCCCATTGATTTTTAGCAATGGATGGGTAGAACTTAGGATGGGTAGCTAAAAGGAACTTCATGAGAACAATACTCTTATTTTTTTTTCAGATGTTATAGGGAATCTGAACTTTGCACACTATGTGAATCGTGAGATAGCCTGATGGATCTCTTTGCCGGCAAATGAAAGTAAAATGGAACAGTCTCCAGATATAGCAAGGGTCAATAATGACAACATTACTCCTCTCACTTTCCTATGTAGCAGTTGTCAGGCACATGTTCAGAAAGCCCCCAAATAGGTTTGAATTATGAATTCTAACTTTGAAGTTACTGTTTTCCGTGAAAATGGGGAATCCAACCACATTCAGAGCCATCCCCACGTGACAAATCTTAGACTTAGCTCATCCGATATTGATCTCAGTTATATTTTCAAACCTAATTTTCCCTGTCGGGTTCAGTCCAGTATTCTCAACTGCTTGGTTGCTAACCTTCCCTTCCCTCACATCCTTAGTGAAAGGCTAAATCCTATTTACCTCCCAAATGTCAATCGTTTCCAAGCGCTTCTCCATATTTCTACTGCTACCTCCCAGTCCACACTACCATTTCTCTTACCTCAACCAATTGGTCTCCCTACTTCTACTCCAGAGCTTCTCCAATCCACTCCTTCTGCAGGAGACATGCAGTAAACAGTTGTGTAGTCAATGAATGACTCACGGAGTGAAAACTTTTCATAAGCACGGCAAGAGCCAATAGGAAACTACAACTTTCCAAAGCCAATGAGATTGGACTTGTAATCGAGTATTTTTAGTTCTTAATTCCATTTACACGTCATCTTGCTTAAAAAAAAAAAAAAAACTGTTATGTTGCTTTTTTTGTACACTCACCACACTTTTTACTCCACCAAATGTCTTTTGAATCAATATTTGGGTGGCTCCAAACTGATAAGACCTCTAGAAAGAAGGAATTTTAAAATGATCTTTTAAGTTCTCCTTTCAAGGAGAACTCCTTTCAAGTTCTTCTGCCTCGGAGCAAGTATCTTCTGGTCACATGCCATATGACCAGTGTCTCCTTTCAAGTTCTTCTGCCTCGGAGCAAGTATCTTCTGGTCACATGCCATATGTTTCATGATGAAATATGTCGCATGTTTTTACACGTACCCTAATAATTCTTTAGAGAGAAATTTATGGCTGAAGTCATATGTTCTCTTACCAGGATCTCTTATTAAGAGAGCAAGCGTGTTCTCTGTATTTAAGAGTCTGGGTTTTTTTTCATCTTTTTTCTTTGTTCTTTTCTTAAATCCCACATATATATGAAATAATAGGGCATTTGTTTTTCTCTGACTCATTTAACTTAGCATAATACCCTGTAGATACGTGCATGTTGTGGCAAATGGCAAGAGCTCACTGCTTTTTTATGGCCGAGTAATATTCCATTGTATATATGTACCACATCTTCTTTATCCATTTATCTCTGGATAGATGCTTGCAAGAGAGGTGAGTGGTGGGAATGGGTGAAATAGATAACGGCGATTAATAGTATACTAAATCATAATGAGCATTAAGTAATATATAGAAGTGCTGAATCCTTGTATTATACACCTGAACCTAATATAACACTGTATGTTAATTTTCCTTCAGTTTAAAAAAAAAAGAGCAGATAGGGTCATAGAGAAGAACCTCCTTTTGATCAGAGAAAGGTATATTTGTTTTCATAAAAACCTATGTAAATAGAGACAAAGGACAACTCTTAAATATTCCCAGCTAGTTCTCCTGAAGTTCTAATGAATGATTTAGAAGCCAAGAAGGATTGACTAAATCTGTGAACCTAAAGAGGCCTGTCATTGATTTTTAACTAAGTAAAACCTCTTAACTTTGCAAAGTTGTGTGCTTTATAACAGTTTTCTTTAAAACAAGGACCACTAATTCAAATGCCTTCAGAGAGTAGAATGTATTCATGCCCCACCCAAACTTATTAAATTTCTAACACCAAATCATGTCTGAGGATGGATTTAACTTGCAGTCTTTAATATCAGAGCCCCAAAGGCAGAGATTTAACATATGTACTTTTTTTTTTTCCTTTGGAATCTCTGCTTGAAATTAAGGAATGTATGTTTTGGGGATTTTCTGCCCAGGGCATTATTTCTTGGGAAAGAAAGAAAGAAAGAAAACAGAAAGCCTGAGATAACCTTTCAAAGCATGTAGTACTTAAAGCACTTTGATGAATCCATTCGGTATCCACATTAATATCACTGATGTCGATGAGATAAACACATCCAAAGGAAATTTCATTGTAATTTGATATTAGGTAAATGTCCCATTAAAATAGATCGCTACTGTACGTAATTTTCCTCTAGTTCATTGGCAGGACATTTGCTTTGGAATAGACTGGAAAGGAACAGTCTAATTCTAGTTTTAAAAGGAATTCTCATTATTCTTTTATAGCCACCATTATCAGGAGCAGTTAGGGAAGTGTACCTGTACCAACAAGCATATCTAGAATCATACCACCCAGGAAAAAGAGAATATGAGATAAAATTTAACAGCCATCCCCTTCCTGCCTCCAATTCCTGCGACAAACTAACAAAAACATGCAGATGGTTCTAGCATTATTATTAGTCAGACATGATACATGTTTACTGAAATGCAGAATAAAATTAGACCGGGAGAAAGAATAGGATAAAAAGGTGCATTTTGTGTCTGGTCGATCATTTGTAAAGGTCGTTCCTCTTTGATTTGACTTACCTTGCAAATTAGTAATAAAAGGCCTGTAAGGTACTTAGGTAAAAGTTGAATCTGAGATACAGCTCAAACTTAGATTCATATTTTATGGTCAAAAGAAGAAAACATTATTTCACTATGACTTAATTATCAACTCTAAAGTCTCATAGAGACATAAAGGCTACCAATGAATGATGCTAAATAGAAATATTTAATAAATACATTTTGGAGAGGCACGTAGCTCTCTCTGGGCTCTTAACGGGTCCAGCAGAAGAGGGAACATTTAGTCTGAGCATTACAGATGAATAATGACTTTGCCCTGCAAAACTTGGGAGCATCTATATATAAGTAGAAGGTTACTCAGTTTTACTGGGAGTTGGAGCTAAGGTAGACAGTGGGAAACATCAGGCGAGCGGGGGAAAAGAGGCAGCAGAGGCCCTTTCGGCCTCAGTAAGCTAGTGTTTGGACTTGATCTTGTAGTTAGTAAGTAGGCATCATTCTTGACATCCTCATTCTAGGTACCCAACCTGGGCCTTGCTTCTTGCCTCCTACGGCTTTCATTCTTTATTCAAAAATTGCCGTTTCTCTACACCACGCTTCTGTTTTTTTCATTCCTTTTTAATAGGTACCATTTCTCTAGTCTTGCCTTTCCCCCTTTTAACTCCTGCATTTCCCAGATTTCAGCTATCTTTAAGTCCTTGTCCCTGTCATCATGAGATCTTCTCACAGGGGCATCAGGTCTTCCGCCAGGATGGCATCACCAGTCCACCAACGGGCTAGGTTGCACGTGTACTGTTGCCGAACCTCCTGTATGTTTTCGGTATTTGCCCATTCATGTTGCTTTCTTACAAAAATTCATCATCTGATACAAGGTGAAAGATATTGTCTGAAGCTTATTAAAACCCCTAAAAGCAGCGGTGACTATATACTCTAAGAATTAACATGAGAGGCAAACTCATTTAATTTATCTCTGAGAAAAGGACCTGAAACTGTTTTTCAGACTCTTGCTTGAATTCTAGGAACTGACAAAGAGAAAGAGTGGTCATGGTCTTAAGCAGGACAGGAAGAGTAAAGCAAGTAGGTAAAAGGTAATGCGTCATATTACTATGAAATTGTGCAGTATAATTCTGTCCAGCCATTTCACAAGTGTTCATAATGATCATATTCTTACGTATTTTCACTTGACCAGTGAATGAACAGAGTCAATGATTAATCTGTCTCAAAGGAAATCTTGAGCAAAATTACAATTAAATCACAGAATTGCATTCTTGACACATCGACGTGTTCAATGAAAATTTGGTTTTCTTTCTTCTGTTTCCCTCGGTCTTGATCTTTTCTCCCAATCACTTTTTTATCTCTTCTGTTTTCCTATTCTGCCGAGTTTGTGATATTTTGCCAATTCTTTATCTCCTACGTAGCTTGTCCAATTTGTCATTGTACGATTTCCCGTAACTGCTTCATAGCTTATTCTTTGTTCTTTATTGGTCATATTTTATGTTCCATTTGTTGTGCTTTCATACAGTTTTGAATAGTTTGGCAAGCATACTTTTTTTTTTAAATTTATGCAATGTTTTCATATCAAATGTACTGGCTTCTTTTGCCTCGTATTCTTTCTTCTATAAAAATGTAGCAGTTCCTTCCTTATCTATAATTTCTCTTCCTTTCCCTCAACTGGACCAGACTTGAAGGACTTAAGTGTATATGTCATTTTCTATAATTTAGGAACATTTCTCAATTTAAAAAGCATACAAGAAGTTGGGGATAATGGCGGTAACTCTAAAGCATGTCTCTCCAGTTCACTTGCCCCTTCAACGTGTCTCTTGCCTACTCTCTCTTTAATAGTAAACCTATTTTGTACTCCTTTGTCCCCTTACCTCTAGAGATTCTGATTGAGTCACCTTAAGGTGGAATTCTGGGCTTTTATGTTTTGAAAAAGTTCCCTCGGGAAGTCTGATACGGAATCCTTATTAAGAATGATGCTTTCATATCAGAATCAAAACACAATAAGCTTTCTAACTGTGATGAATAATCCAATAGATTTAATTATGATTTTCTTTCTGTCCCAAACTAAAACTAGATGTTAATTGCCAGAGAAATAGATAAGGATGCCTGTGACAACAGAACATTAGTATGATATCAAAGCTCGGAAATTTCGCTGGTAGTGAATAATTTAGTGCTTAAAATATTTAGAAGCTGTAGAATTAAAATTAATTTGTTTTTCCCTAAGTGAATAAAGTCGATTGAGGTTTTACATTTAATTTGTTAAATCAAATTTTATCTTCTTTGGGCTCAGAGGCTAACTGTAAACCAGCATGTACCGATTTTTACTTCCTGTTTCCATCCATTATCTGTCTTGGGCTTTATTACTGAAAACCGTCCTCCCGCAGATCAGACCCTGTAAATACCTCTCCTGATTACAAAATCTTCTCACACAAATGCAACAGACTATTTAATGAGCTATTCTTTCACAAAATTAAAAAACCTGAAGGCTCTGATTTGGGACTCTATGTAAATGAGACTTAGATCTAACAATTTTAAATTATTGCTTTATTCTTAGCTATTCAATTCTATCTCTTATCTGGGAAATAGAAACAGTAAAACCCTTGTTGATTCTACAATTGGGTTGTAAAAGTCACTGTAGCCATCAGCCATGGAGTAGAAGGGCCAAGATCAAAACTGCGTAGCAAGAGGGCTGAGATAAATTCCGAAGCAGCTTTACCTCATAGCATTATAAGCCACCATCAGGAATTCTTTGATTGCTTAACCAAGATTCGGAAGGCATTTAGTCTATCATCTTACTACTCACTGTGGTGTTCCTGGACCGGGAGTATTGACATCCCTGTGAAGCTTGTCAGAAGTAGAGAATTCCAGGCCCTCCACGGGCCCACTGAACCAGAATCGGCAGCTTAACAAGTTCTCTAGGAGATTCTCGTGCACTTGAAAGTCTGAGACATACTGCTAAGGCACACATCTAATAGGTATGCCACGCATTTTGTCAAAGTGTTACTAATACATAGGGGCGTTGGACACCACTGAAGGTACAAATGAGAGTCTTAATCTTTCTCCTCTACTTCCCTGATTTCTGCCTTTTAGGCAAAACATTCCCGTTTCTGTAGTTGTACGTGATTGTCAGATCCATCCAGTTCCCAAAGCCTGTAGATTCTGCCTTCACAGTGGATTAGGTTTATCCTTTACCTTCTAGTGCATCATCACAAGTCTAATTTCACCCAACTACCAGTCTCCCAGAATCCTGTCCTCGTATTTTATCTGCGTCCCTGTCTTAGCATTAGCCTCAACTCTGCCTCAGAATTACCCAGAAACACAGCTCTAGCTCGAACACTCCTGAACTTAAAACTGAAGTTATTTTCTGTTGCCATTCAAAGAATTGCAGACTCCTCAAGGAAGAACCAAGTCCTCTCTGCCTAGGCCCAAGATACGCCCAGGACTGCCCCTCTCTCTGAACTCCTACTCTCATACAGTGACGCTAAGCCCAGATACATAGTCCTGATCAGATCGTGGAGATTGCACATCGTAGGCCTTGCCTTGTGCTTTCCCGTTGCCCCCCTGACCCTCCATGTTTCTCAAATATACCCATTCTTTACATTTCACGGTCCTCCAGAAGAATCTCCTCCTCACCCTTCCACCAAGACCTTCTCTCTTCTGGTACGTCTTTTATGAGCCTCTTGCTTTCTCTATTGTATGTAGTACAACGAATTATCCTTCACAACTGTGTCTACCCTCATCAGCGAGATTAAATACTGACCAAAACCTAGAATATTGTACTAACGTCTTTGAATCTCTAGGAGGCCCAACTACTGTATTAATACTAATGATACCATGGCAGTGATGAAGCCGAACATTTCCCTTCCTACTTTCCTCCCCCATTTCCTTCATTTATAGATGCATTCATTCATTCAACAAGTACTCACTGAAACCTCCCATGTGCCAGCTGTTGTACTAAGCATTAGGGACACAATCATGAATCGGACACATTCTCTGACTTCCGTGAAAGGATGGTATAATAGGAATATAGGTATAATTTGTTACGAATGAGTGTATCTCTTACTAAGCAAGTAACAGTGAGTGTCGTGTGCGACACTGATATGAATGGGTAGTGAAGAGTGAGATGTAAGTGATGGTGCAAAAGCAACTAATTGCAAGCAAACATCACATGTTTACTAGAGCATATCTTATGTACATTTAAGAGAGTACGGGGCTGCCTGGATGGCTCAGTCAGTTGAGCGTCTGACTTCAGCTCAGGTCATGGTCTCACTGCTCATGAGTTCGAGCCCCACGTCGGGGCTCTGTGCTAACAGCTCGGAGCCTGGAGCCTGCTTCAGAGTCTGCCCAGAGTCTGGTTTTTCTCTCTCTCTGCCCCTCCCCTGCTCACACTCTGTCTCTCTTTCACTCTCTAAAAAATAAATAAACATTAAACATTTTTTTTAAAAAAGAGAGTATGGTGAGGAAAGCATATGAATAGTTCCATAACTGCACTATTTTATATTCATTTGAGGCACCATATCCTTGGAATAATGGCCTTGTTGTCATTTTTGCTGATTTATTGAGTCTTTTAACTGTTCAAGTTATACTACCAGAAATTTTTGTATTCAAAATAATACAGAAAAGTAGAAAAAACGTTTTTTGTGTGTGTGGAATAAAACTTAGGAAGATTTGACCCAGTCTCAGAAGACATGCATTCATTCATTTATTCCACAAGTGTGAACTCCGGTTTACTATGTCCTTGGTATTGGCTCAAAAGACAGGGAAATATGAGTATTGTTAGATAATGTGGATCACATATTTCAGGAACATGTTCTGCATACTGACTTTCTGCTATCAGTATGTAAGGATTTTTGAGTTCTTTCGATGCAATCATGGTAGAGATCTCAAGTTCTCAGACTATTTCATTTTCTAACCTTCAGATTTAGTAATAGACTATTTTAATTGCCTCAAACATTCTGTATGATCTTTTTCTTAAAGGTACAGTGCCATTTTTATGTAATGATAAAAAACATTTTGGTTTTAGGTATATCTGGTTGTACTAGTCTCCTCTCTAATGACACTCCTTTGCCGATACTCTTAAAATTTCATTCAGAGTAAAAAGTAGAAGATATTTAAGCTTGACACCATCAATGACTCATAAAAATGTTCTGGCAGCTATAGATTATTTTTAAATTTATCACAGTACCTTAGGGATTTTTTGATAGGCTGCCCCCAAAAGCAATTAATTCTCAGTTTTAGGTGGTTTTATAATGCAGAATACCTTGATGGAAACAGAATTTGAAATAAATTTCCTTTGAATGTAGCAATGAATTTGTGTTTAAATATCTCCAGAGGTTTTGTTTTTAAAACACTGTGCCTAAACTACGTGTGTTCTTTTTCACCTCTCCTATCGATAGTCATTAAGAAATCCAAATACTTTTTTCATGTTGAAATTTTACAACACTTCATAGACTGTTAAACATGGAACATCCTTGTGGGGACAAGAAATCGAATTTGCTCTTGAGAAGGTTTCCAACTAATTGATTTGTAGGATATTATAACATCGTCTAGCTGACAAGCTTTACAAATAGAAAAACTGGAGCTGAACTGAGAGGGTGCTTTTTTACTAACACATAAAAGGTGTCTTTCTGTCTTGTAGCCTTTGGATATAGGCATGTCAGTTTCACAGAGAAACTTTCACGTGGAGCTTTTTTCTTTCTTTCTCTCCCGGTAGAACTGCATGTGGTAGCACATTGTTAAATCTTTCTCAAACAAAAGGATGTAGGGCTTCATTTTTGTTTTGCCTTTTTGGTATCTTACAGGAACTCCAGGATGGCATTGGGCAGCGGCAAACTGTTGTCAGGATATTGAATGCAACTGGGGAAGAAATAATTCAACAGTCCTCAAAAACAGATGCCAGTATTTTACACGAAAAACTGGGAAGCCTGAATCTGCGGTGGCAGGAGGTCTGCAAACAGCTGGCAGAGAGAAAAAAGAGGTAGGACGACAGATAAAAATAGGAATTCTAAAATTTTAGCAGAGCTATTTAAGCTGTCTTCTAAAAAAGATTTTGTCAAAGATTGTAACCAGAGTGGGAGGCACCAAGGTTAAGAAGCGCCTCGACACTTAATCAGTAGCAATAATGATTTTTTTTTCTTTTTCTCATATACTGAAACATGTAGCTGTTGCGAGTGAAATAAGCAATACCTTCCTGCTATTTTAAACTTTCAAGTTCGGGGGCGCCTGGGTGGCGCAGTCGGTTAAGCGTCCGACTTCAGCCAGGTCACGATCTCGCGGTCCGTGAGTTCGAGCCCCGCGTCAGGCTCTGGGCTGATGGCTCAGAGCCTGGAGCCTGATTCCGATTCTGTGTCTCCCTCTCTCTCTGCCCCTCCCCCGTTCATGCTCTGTCTCTCTCTGTCCCAAAAATAAATAAAAAACATTGAAAAAAAAAAAAAATTTAAACTTTCAAGTTCGTTGTAAATATCACTCACGGTTGGGGCGCCTGGGTGGCTCAGAAGGTTGAGCTTGTGACTTCAGCTCAGGTCATGGTCTCATGGTTTGTGAGTTCAAGCCCCACATCTGGCTCTGTGCTGACAGCTCAGAACCTGGGGCCTGCTTTGGATTCTGTGTCTCCCTCTTTCTCTCCTCCTCCCTGTTCATGCTCTGTCTCCCTGTCTCTCAAGCATAAACAAACATTTTTTAAACATTTAACAATAAATAAGTAAATAAATAAATAAATAAATATCACCCATGGTTGTTCAAATATGAATATTTTCAGTATATTCCAATCTTTTTTAGTGTTAATTTATTGATTTATTTTTGAGAGAGAGAGAGAGACAGACAGACAGACAATGAATAGGGGAGGGGAACAGAGAAAGCAAGAGAGAATCCCAAGCAGGGTCAGCATGGAGGGCCACATGGGGCTCCAACCATGAACCATGGGATCCTGACTTGAGCCAAACTCAAGAGTTAGATACTTAACCGACTGAGCCACCCACGTCCCCCTGGTATATTCCAATCTTAACAAGCTGAGTTTTATTCATTTTAAAGAAGATGGAGAAAGGAAATTATAAATGACTGTTTTGTAGGAAAGAATGCTATCTGTCTACACTTTCTAGCAGCTATGAATATGACTATGATGCTACAAACCAAGATAGTGATATTGACTTTTTAATTCCACTCCATTTGTTAGTACATGCTTGCAGAGAGACTTGGGCCACAGTAGTCAAACCCAAAGGGGAAAACAAAACCTCGGAAAGGTTATTGTTGAATTCAGTCACCTTTTAACTTTCTCTTGGAAGGTCCTGAAAGCACAGAAAAGCCAAATGTGTGCTGCCACACTTGGAAGGCGTACATATTTTTATAAATGGGATTTTGTATTATGTTTCCAGTTGTTGATGTTAATGTTGCCTGTTTCATAAGGGAGGACTTGGCCTTTATTTACCAAATGAGACTATTGTTATGAACAATGAAAACTCAGTTCTGTTGCCAAGCTCTTGCTTCCTACCTATCATCTACATAATAGGTGGATTTTAATATTCAGAAAGCTAGGGCCACACTTTGATGAACGTCTTTGGTGAGGATGTATTAGAAAGGTTTCAGAATTAGGTCCATTGTCTTTGCCCACCTCCTCTTGGAGCCTTTGCTCCTTTTGCATAATTCAGGAAGTAGATAGAATTCATATTCCTCTGCAAAAGGGATGCATTAGTTGACCTACACACACACACACACACACACACACACACACACACACACACACAAATCTTGATAAAGTTTAAAAAGAATAGTACTGTCTAAAAACATGGTTATTTTATATTTTGGTTTAGAAAATATTATAATTTTTATATAGATGGCATAAAATAAAGTTCTAAGCTTTGTGGTTAAACTGCTTCCTTGGGAAAATCATATGCTTTTTCCCCACATTGAAATCTCTCTGTTATACACACTACTATACCATTACTTCACTGATACATTTATGGGAGGAGCAGCTTTAAACCTGTATAATATCATTTCGGAACTAAAGTCAGTCCAGTCTAAAATAAGATGTTAACAAATGAAAATATTAAGGAAAATTGAATAACATGCTCTAAAAATGAATAACTTGAATTCATACAGTAGATTGAATGGATTGGAAGATTATTTTTTATTATATTTAAAGTATTGTTTCTCACTTTGTAGTGTCTCTAGCTCATGTATCATTTAAATATGTTAATATTTTTTCTGGTAACAAGTTTTTAAAAATTCAGTTGAAACAATGATCTGTTACTGACTTCTAAATGAAAATCGGAACTTTTAAATAAAAAGAGGGCAATATGCCTGTTACACCAAATAAGCTCTAAAATTGTAGATCCTTCTAAGTTTATAAGAAAGTAGTATATGCTGACTCTGTGGTGAAATATTACACAAATTGTAGGTTAATTACGGCTAGGGATTTGGCTGTAATTGGTTAGAAATCGTTCTCCCATTTAACCATTTTGACCTACATTAAATATTGCACTTTTGTGCTTTAAAAAGTCCAGATCAGCTTCCTGGAGTTTTTTTTTTTTAACTCAGCTTTTAAAGTTGTCTACTTCACGCTACATTTTAAAAATAAATGTTAGCATATTTAAATTTCCACTGAGATCAATTTTGCGGCATACTTCCTGAGGATTTTTGTATCGTTTAAATTTTATGAAATGTAAAAAAGTAATAATATAGAAGTGCCTTTTCTACCAATACACTGACAACTATTTCCAAGCACCCAGTAGCAAATAAAGTAAAAAAAAGTAAAAAAAAAAATTTATAAAGAATACGTTAACCTAACGATTGTGGGAGAGTTGTACTCATGAAGCTATTATTAATCAGTGGCATGCTTTCAGTACAGTCCAAGCAGAAGTTAGCAGGAAATGGAAGTTAGCTATTGCACAGGTGAAAAATAAGATGACTATTCAAGTTCACAATGGCATTCTTAGTTTGCAATGGGCTTTTAAACGCAGCTGTTGGACATATTTCATGTTGCCTAGTTCAGGTACCCATATGAAAGAAAGTATACAATTTAAGCAAAAAAAAAAAAAAAGTCTGCAAAAACTATCTGGAGCCTTACAGCTACATAATTTTAAACCCTTCTCTTGAAAATGCAAGATATCAGAAATACGAGCAGAAAATTCCCAGAACAAATTCACATATCAGTGGACATCCATTGAGGTTAGTGTATATTGGAATTAAATGAAGTATAGAATACAGTCAATTAAGTATCCAATTTTAAGATAGAAAATTCACTGTTGCCTCGATTATGTAGCAGAGGAACTGGATAACATCTATAGGTTTAAGCTGGAGAATATAATGAGTTTAACGATGGCTTAACCACCAAAGTGGTCTTTGTAAATGAAGAAGACGCAAATGTAGATTTATCAGCCATAAAGGAAGTCATAGGTTATAACAAAGCAAACCTATATATGAAGATTCTCAAGCCCAGGTCCATGGGTAGAATTCAAGGGGTGCCATGAGCTTGAATGGGAAAAATAAATACCTCTTTGTTTTTGCTAACCTGTAATGGAAATTGAGCGTTCCCTTCCATTTTGAAGGAAGGTAACAAACCAGAGTAATACTAGCAGCACCTGTGAGATCACAGGTGTTTTTTTTAATATTTCAGTAGCGCTGTTATAGATGTCTCAAAGTATTGTTCATGGTTATCACTCTCCATAGCTACACTAGTTATCATATCTTCCACAAGATCTTATGAATGTGTTAATAAGAAACAAGCCCAAGTATTGCTATATCACAATTTTTTTTTCTAATAGTTTTATAGCTATATTTCAGTACAACTGACTTTCTTCAGAGTTCTGGGTGTGTTATATTCTGAGAAGACTCCCAGGCTTCACCAGATTGCCAGAAGGGTCCATGGCATAGGCAAAAAAAAAAAAAGGATCTTATCTGTATCTAGCCAGCTGTTTATCTGCCCAGACCTCATTATCCTGTACTGTGGTTTCAGTCTTTTTGATGGTGGAGTCACTACCTTCATACACTTTATTTTTTTCCGGAATATTCCAGGAGATGTACCAGTCAAGGGAATGTGGGTAGGCAGGCCTTTAAACAATGGATAGCTGACAACATAAGGAAATCCATTTCACTTAGAATAATACCAGTTGATAGAAGATGGAATGGAAGAGGGCTGCAAGGTGATGGGAAGTAGAATTTCTAAATGGAGGACTCTCTGAATCATAATCCATAGCAATAAAAAATGACCTCAAGAATTTCTCTCTCTTTTCCCTGTGGACAAATATGGTATTTTTTCCACCATTGTAGAGATAAGGCAATTATTGTTCTAACAAATACTGAGGAATCAGAGTTTAATTTAAATATCACCTGATGGAACACATTGCCTGAAATCTTTGTTTTTCCAACTTTTTAATGAAAAATTAGAAGCATATAGAAAAATAGAAAAAAAAGTAGCATAAGGAATACCCATATACCCTCCTCTCCTTCTCCTAAATCCCTAGATTCAGGAGCTAACATCTTGCCATATATGTTTTTTTTCTCTGTCTCCCTACCTCCCATATATGTGCCTTTATTTAATGTAGGGAATCTCTCTCTCTCTCTCTCTCTCTCTCTCTCTCATACACACACACACTTTTTTTGTTTTTGTTTTGATGTTTGTAAGTTATAAACCCCCTTATACTGGACCCCTAGATACTTCACTATGCATTTCCTTAGAATAATGGCATGCCATCTTGCTCATCATGCTCAAGAAAATTAAAAATGCCATATTATCCTGCCCATAACCAAAGTGACCCACTGGTTCAAAAATGTCTTTCATATCATTCTTTGAGGGTTTTTTTCATACCAGTGTCCCATGATGTTTTATGTATTGCATTTGGTTTTTTAAGAGAGGGGAAAAAACTTTTTCTTCTACCCTCTTGGTTTCAGTGTCTAGAAACTCCAAGTTAAATTGACAAAAGACACAATAGGAGAAAAGGCATGCAAATTTTATTTGATGGTAGTGTTTTAATGTGGCATGAAGGGCTTCATAGGAAAGAACTGAAAATGCCAAAGAAGTGGTAGGCCTAAGAGTTATATACCGTTTTAACAAAGAGTGATCAAATTGTAGCAAGGTGACAAGACAAAGGAAAGGCGTGTGGTTTTCTCGGGGGGATAGATTGCAGGAAGTCACATATATGGGGAAACTAATGCAAGATAAGGATATTTCAGTAGTAAGTAGATTCAAGTCAGTGCTGCAGACTCCAGTGATAAAAAGTCTTCTGCTCTTCCTGGTCCAGAAAGAGGAGGGAGAGTACCTTCGTGAAGGCCAGGGTATGCCCTGCCTTCAGACAGAAATACACAGGTTGGAGAGCTTTTCCTGTCTCTGCTGTTTCTCAGTTGCCTTCAGCCCCAAATAATCCTTACTCCAAAGTGACATATTGTGATTTCTTTCTTTTTACTGATATTAACATTTGGAAGAATTTTGTACAATATTGTCAAAAACAAAAACAAAACTCACCTTTCTGCATTTATCTGATTTCTTCCCCTTCGTTGTGTGATTTAACTTGTTCTCTAGTCTCTGTATTTCTTTTAAACTGGAAGTTGGTCTAGATGAGACTTGAAAAAAGATGCAAGTCAAATGTTTTTGGCAAGAATACTTCTTAAGAATACTTCATAAAAGAGGGAATGTACTTCAGACCCCATCGGGAGGTCATGGTATGAGGTAGTTCCCACTTGTAATGCCGCTAAGTTTGATTACTTGGTTTAGGTGGTGACCATCAGATCCTGAACTGTCAAGTGTCATCTTTTTTAATTAGTAAGTCATCTAATGGCTTCAATATCCTTTGATGGTCCTTCCCTAAGTCGCTACGTTAGGGTTGCGTAATGGTGATTTTTCTGAACTCTGACATGATCCTACCAACTGATTTCTTCTATTTAAAAAGAAAAGCTTTCGTTTTTTCCCCTTGATGTCAGTACGGATTTATGGATTCTTATTTATTCAATATGTTACAGTGAGTTACAGTTATTCCTCTTGTTGTTGTTCTCACTGTTACTAAATCTGACCAGTGGGAGCTTGTCCAAGGTTCTGGCTTTAATGTTTCCAAGCTCACCTTGTACTTTCCCTGCCCCAGGTTTGGAATCCACCAGTTGTCTAAGAGCCTCTGGTTTCTTTCGGTGGGGAATGGTATATCGAAACCGAAATGTGGGCAGTAACCCTTTCTGAAAGGAAGACGGGCAGTTTTCTGGCATGCAGTCCTAGGGGGAAATGTTTTCACACTGCTTTCAAAAGGACACAAAAATCCCTTTCAGTTCTGCATCAAAGTTCAGAATAAGGCTAGTTGTACTTAAAAGGCCTTATTGTGAAAACTGGGGCTTCACTTTTTGTCATGTAAAATCTGTAACTTCTTACTCATTTCAGTGCTCCTACTTCTGATATTTTGAACCCAAGTTTACCTGCATATAATCTATGCCAGTTTGCCAAGCAAATTAATGGCGTAAATAAGCTAACGGGAGGCATTCCTAAATGTACTTAAGGGAAGAAATTGTTTTTTAAAGACCTGAGTTCATTGTTTGCATGCAAATGGATGCTGTTAATTAGAAATGAGCCTTATCTAATTCATTAAAGCAGGCCTAGTAGGACCTCTTCTTGAAAATCTCTATTAGTAATTCATATCACTCTATGCAGTCTTTGTGAGACAACCGTTTTCTCTTCGTTCGTCTTGGATTTTGTCTCCTGACTAATTCAGGCTCCCCTGACCGAAGTAGCCTTCAGTATAGTACCTTATTTCCTACAAAACGAAACCCTAACGTTTTAATAAGATTCAGAAATCTCTTTACAGGGCATCCTATCTCTTCAGTGGACTCAGCATGCGTGTGTGACACCAGTGCGGAAAGCCTTCTCCAAATTCACACTCTGCCCCCCGGATCTTGTCAGCCCTAACTCCAGTCTGTTTGCTCTTTTCTTGAACTTCCCTGGTTTCTCACCACCAGTTTTGATCCTGGCTCACTGCTGAGTCAGCCAGGAGTTTGCGGACTGAGTGCCACGGGCAGAATCCGGCTTGGAAAGTGTGCAGTGTCTTTACACAGGCATTGTTTTTGAAATAATTGCGAACATTTAAACATTGAGGGGCTTCGTATCTTCTAGAAAACAAGGACTCCTATCTCCTTTTGAAAGTTAGATCTGGCTTTTAGGCGCTCATCCCCACATTCTCTCAAGGCACAGTCAACTGCATCTGAGTAAGAGATGTTTCAGACTTGCTACTCAAAATGTGGACATCACCTGGGAGGGCTACGAAACGCAGGATCTGATAAATCACGGTCAGCATTTTAATAAGATTCCCATGCGACTGACATGCGCATTAAAGTTTAAGAAGCACTTGTTTGGGTAAACAGGTCTACTCTTCAGTTCGCAGCGCCTGTCCCGCCTCAGTCGTTTACATTAACTGCTTTCCCATAGACATTTGACTTTATAATACTTCGTATAGATGCTTATACAATGGTGGCAGTGGTGACAGCACTTAATGTTGCCAGATGTCGTTCCCAGTGTTTGACATAGCTCCAGTAATCTTCATTAACGACTCTGATATCCGTCTTTACAGAAAGGCAATTGGGGCACAGATTGTTTTAGCTCTGACCTTGAATATTCTCTAAGATACACTTCCAGCGTTTGCCCACCCGCCCCTCACTGAGCAAGCCCATTCCCTTAACTGGCCACGCTTTGCTGCAAGGCAATAGGACACAGAATCTGTTCTGACCTATCTTTCCAAACATGTTATCCATCATACTCATTATTTGCCGCTTGTGGCTCATGCATAAAATGACCTGAACTTTCTTGTCCTTCAGCTTTTGCAAAAACCATTTACTTTCTGAGACTGAACTGTTTTTTCTCATAATCTTCTCTCAAAATCCTACTCATCTTCCAGAACCCACTGTCAGTGCAGTTTCCTCAAGGAGTGTTACCTCCTGTCCTCAAGCAGAAGCAATCTGTTCTCTTAAGTTCTTCTTGCTCCTTTTTATAACACAATAGATTTTGTGTGTCTGTCATGTAACATACCCACATGTGTTGCATCTTACTTGGCAAGATTGAAAGCTTCATGAGGGCAAGACAGTACCTTAATCTCCTCTCTAGAGCCCACTGCACTTAGTGGAACATCTAGTACATTGTTGATAACCAGAAGACATTTTCTCAATTTAAATTGTAAGATTTCTGTATTCACATTGAAATTAAATGAGGATTATAAATCTCTACGCCTGACATTGTGACATAGTTTAAAAATAGATGCAGAGAGCCAGAATCATTTTTTACATGTTTTTATAATATTAGCACATTTCCGGGGCTCGTCTTTAGCTCTGGAAATTGGACTTGATCAATTCTAATCTGAAAGAAGTTGGGATAATAATTCATGTCTTTGGTATTCTCCAGAATTTAAACCTCTTAAGAGACAGATGACTTCAACTTCCGAAGCATTTATATCAAAAAGAAGCTCTTTGATTCAAATAGTGTGTGCATTTGTTTGCATCATTTTTGCTGTATCACAACCAATAACTTCTAGGTGAAATTGTAAGAAATTAGCCTTGAAACTGGGTATTTTGTTTTCATCCAATGTATAAGCACAAGATGTTTTTCTTGCAATCCATATCATCAAAAAGCTATTTTTTAGACCGATCCAAGAGGATCATACAGATATCATTATCCACAGGTGTCTATGGAAAATCTGGTCTCTTCCCATCTGTTCTCTGATGACTCTTGAAAAGCTTTCAAGGACATTCATAATTCTTCATCAAAAGACTATGAAAAATTAGCTTCATAGTTAATCCTTTTATGTCATATTTTATTCTTTACGACTTGGCAAATGCTCGTGAAACTGACACCGTCACTCTCTAAAGATGCACACGTGGACGTGCTTTATTCATGGCCTTCTATGAACTTGTGTGGGCCTGGGGAGGTAGGAGGTAGAATTTGGTATGGAGGACCATCTCTGGGATGGGCCTTGAGGGATCCCAGGAGTCAAATGAAGAATGGAGGGATGGACATGCCAGAGAGAAAACGTGACGTGAGTGAAATCAATGCAACAAGAAATAGTGGGCTACATTGAAGGACTTCATATGGTTTAGAATACAGAAGCTCTCTTAAGTCCCAATTTAAATGTACGCATCTAATCGTCCTGGGCTCTTCATTCTATATGTAAAATCAACTGCCCAATTTTTATTCCAAAGTGAATGCTAGATATTAGTAACCTCTATATGTTCTTGAAAGTTTTTCGAGTAGCCTTATTGGAAGCATGTACCTTGCCCCCCATAACTTGAGAATAACATTTCCAGGAGCCAACTGTGTGTTGTTCTCAACGTGTTTAATACAAGTTATTCTTGCTTTTATAATTTTTCTTATTTAATTAAATATTATGCAAACTATTGAAATAGGCATGCAAAGAGAAAGAATTTTGGTTTCTGTGAAAACTAAGTCACGTGCTTTGAAAGACTTGATCAAGATGACCAGGAAAAAAATGCTGTTCAATTAGATATAGATGAGGAAAGTATTTAAGATTGGGGGTAGAGGGTAGAAATCACAAAAGTCAGGAAGAATTGTACATTTAGATACTTTCTAATCTCTCTAAGCCTTACTCTGAAGAAACCCAAACTGAAAGTCATAGACGATAAAATGTGGGAGTGTTTTGTGCAAGAAAGAATGTGCTGAACTTGAGTTCCGTGCTGAACTTGATCCTTACTTCAGGAAAAGTCTTAGACCCCGTACCAAATGAGTGCTCAGATGAACGTGTTCTAAGAGAAAAGGAAATGTTGAAATATTTGTAAACAACCTTACCTAATCTGTCCAATTTAATTTTTCCCCCCAAAACTACCTGTACACTAATCATAATCAAGTTTAATAAGAGGGTCTCTCTTGTGTGTCTAAAGTACAAAGTATGGTGTGATGTGAATAGTCAAGATGAAGCAAGTCATAGAAGATTTGGTATCTCAAACCTTTTTCTGGGGTGGCATAGAAGGGCCTTAGTAGGTTTCAAACAGCCAAGATTTGGAACCACATAGGTCCCTATGACAGTTGAGCTCAGGGTGAAATGAAGAGGGTGAGGCTGGCAGCAGGGTGACTCAGGTAATTTTGTAGTCTTGGAAGTTAAGGATGAGAAATGTCTGAGCAGAATAGAAGTCATAAAGATGTGACAGATTTAAGATACTCAGTGGATGAAAATAAAATAACTTGGTAATTGACCAGATGAGATGGGGGTGACGAAGGGAGGGCTCTAGGGTGACCCCTTATCCACACGCCTAGGGCTTGGGGAACTGGCTGAATTGAATGCATTAGCTACGATGGGAAAGACAAGGGTGAGAACCCAGACAGCGAAAGGGATGCAAATCGGACATACAGACTTCAACTTGGGGTATGATGGGTTTGAGGAGCCTGTGGGACATCCAAAATAATGTGTCCAGAGAACACGTATTTGGATGTATGAGTCTGAACATCAGGAGGAAGACAACGTCGCTGAACGCACTGAGCCTTTTTTTTTTCTTTTCCTCAATGGAGAGGTGATAGCAATTCCCAGTGAACAAACTCGATGAGATCCCTGTATTAGTTCACTGACTTAGTAGCTGGTAAACAAAACAGCTTCCAGGATACATATTAATAAGTGATACTGTGGAGAAGGACCTCAGGTATCATAAAGCCAGATGAGGACTAGTGGTAGCTAATGAACTGAGGTAATATATGTGATCTCCACGGGGCACAGAATATTCCCCCTTAACTGTCATAGATCAGAAGGGTTGGTGAACCAAATTTTGGGAATATGTCACGAAAACCCATTGATTACAACAGGCAGGAAAATAAGCTCAAAGTTCCCATCTTCCTGATTACAGATCAGAAATGTCCCCATGATCCTATATATGTACGGGACACCCCCGGTGAAAGAGAGGACGTCTACAAGCATATTTAAAGCATGGATACAGTGTCCAGTGAAACGTGAACGGTCGCTATCTAGACAGATGGTACGGGAGACACTGGAACCTGAGAAATCAGCACAAAGCAGAGCCGGCCTCCTTGAGGTCCTGTAAATTCACTCTCCCTTTAAGGTTATCGCTATCTAAAATTTGTCTCTTGTCCATCTGTATAGCAGCTACACCTGGGAGCCCCCACTTTCTGAAAACAGGGCAGGGGCATCTTGCATTCTTTTCATTTTCCTTGTTGCTGAGGGAACTTGTATTGTCTACCTTCAGAGGCTAGCCTGTGAGGCATAGGTGTATGACAAGCAATCATTTCCAAAGTGCTTTTTTGTTAGAATTACAAGCTTTCATACTACTAAAAAGAAACACAGTAGGGGCGCCTGGGTGGCGCAGTCGGTTAAGCGTCCGACTTCAGCCAGGTCACGATCTCGCGGTCTGTGGGTTCGAGCCCCGCGTCAGGCTCTGGGCTGATGGCTCGGAGCCTGGAGCCTGTTTCCGATTCTGTGTCTCCCTCTCTCTCTGCCCCTCCCCCGTTCATGCTCTGTCTCTCTCTGTCCCAAAAATAAATAAAAAAACGTTGAAAAAAAAAAAAAAAAGAAACACAGTAACAGGAGTTAAGATTTTTTTTTCTCTACTATTATAAATATGTTTCTAAAACCCCTTTCTATAATGGAAAACACCCCGGGGCACCTGGGTGGTTCAGTCGGTTGAACGTCTCACTCTTGGTTTCAGCTCAGACCATGATCTCATGGTCCATGAGTTCAAGCCCCACATTGGGCTCTGCACTAACAGCGCGGAGCCTGCTTGGGATTCTCTCTCTCCCTCTTTCTCTGCCCCTCCCCTGCACATGCGCTCTCTCTCTCTCTCTCTCTCAAAATATATAAATAAGCATTTTTAAAAAATAAATAAAAAATAAAATGGGAAACACCCTACATGTGTGAGCTGCTAATCAAATAATTTTTCACTTCCTATTATAATGGAGAATGTATAACTATCTCCTTGTTTTTAGTAGAAAGCCTTATCTCTTATTTCACAGGAAGCTGGCCCCCATTGATTATTCTCTGACCCCCAAATGCACACAAGCCTAAGCGTATCCTCATCCTATCTCTCCTGTCTTCCTACCCCTGACCAAGTAAACATTTTTAGCTCCCAGATTAAAAAATAAATTACAAATATTCCTTTCATAATGTTCTCCACTGTGCCTGTCAGAGTTCTTAGCTGTGAATAACAGAATCCAGCCCTGCTTTATATAAGCAGAAGTCAACTTTATAAGAAGGATAAAGACTTGCTCCCATTGCCAAGGAGTAGAGTAGAACACCAACTCAAAAATGGGAAGAAACCAAAGGAGAAGTTCAGTTTCAGGAACTGTACAGCCCAAGTCACACCTTGAGACTGCATGCTCTCATAGACCACGCCAGCTCTGCAGACAGGGGGTGAAGAATCCCGTTGGTACTGAAAATAATTAGAAATGGTACCTTGGAGTTGTCACTCATTCCAGATTCACAAGCTGAACTTCCTCCATTGGATTCCATACTGGTCTTGGAATTCCCCTCACATATGCAGGGTATGCAGATTCTGAGCAACCAAAGGTGAGAAGGGTCTCTTGCTTCGCTTTCCTAGTTATTATTCCCATTTAAATTCTTCTCTTCATAGTCACTAATGTTAAAATTGCATGTTCTCTATTATCTTATGTGGGTTGTTTGATTTTTTTTTTGTCTTAGTCTCCACCAGTACTCTGGAAATACCTTTGCCAAGACCATCAGTGATCTCTTATAGTTAAAGCCCCTGGACAGATCTCAGTCCTCGTGTAGGCCACCTGGCATTAACTGATCACTTTCTATCTTAGCACTTTGTCCTACCTTGCCTTCTGTGTCATTAATTTCATCTGATTTTATTCCTACATTTCTTCATAATTCCCTTTTTAATTGCATTCCTTTCACCTGACCCTTAAGTCCTGATGTTTCCAAGTGGCCTTTCCTCAACCTTATCTTCTTAATCTATATACTTTCCCTGGTTGTTACCCATGGCCACAGATGTTAGCTCTCCCTGTATTGATTAGAATCAAATCCAGAGGTGAACAAAAATAAATATAGTGCTTGAAATAAGATAGAAATGGATCCATCTATCCTGTGTAAAAGTAATCTGCAACTAGGCAGGCTGGCATCGTTGCTCTATGATGTCAGAGACAAAGGTTCCTTCTGTCTCAGAAATCTGCCATCCCATGGCGAGGCCCTTATCTTCACGATCCGAGATGACTGTTAGCTCTCCAGATATCACATCTGCTTTTCAGGCTGCAGGCTTTTAGGGGACTACACAACACTCTTGGCTTACATCATATTAGCCAGCATCGATTCTCATGACCACATTCTTTGAGCTGGGCAGCTAAACATTGGGTTTCTGTTATAGAGAAGAAGAGAAGAATGGATCATAGAGTATGCAGATGAGTAGTCTGTGGCATAATCACTTATTTTATGTTGGATCCTAAATGTAACGCTCACCTCAATATGTGTTGCCAGATTACACCTACAAATCTAGCCTCTAATCAGGCATGTCCTCTTCGATGTCTGGAAGCCACCTCAAAAATCACTATATCCAACACTGAATATAGTCTGTTCTTTCAAGAATCTACTGTGGGTGCAGTCTCCATCTATGCACTTGCCCAAGCTAGACACTTGGAAGTTACAGGAGTTAATATTAATAATGCTCAGTTTTGCGTGCTTGTGCTACAGAATGGTCTTTAAGAGTTTTACAGAGGTTTCCCCCCTTAATCATCACAACTCAGCTTTAAAGATCTTTTGTGTTCATCCTCTCACCTGGTTGTGACATGGTAAGCAATGGATGGAAAGCGGTATTCTTAGGTCCATTTTACAAGTTATCAAATTGCAGCTCAAAAAGATTAAGATTGTTGGCCAAGGCTAATCAAAGTTATGGAAAGATTAAGAACTAAATATCAGTGATTCTGACCCCAAACCCATGCCTTTTCCATTATGATCATTGTTACCTAAGTAAACAAAACAATGGATAAGGATAGCAGGGACAAGACGAATGAGTGTTCCCCACTACCTGGATTACCTCTCCCTCAGCCAATTAATGAGACCAGAGGCAGTATCTTCCCAGATTTGTGCTTCTTCCAGTATCTAAAGATAATATTCTCTTTGATGTATGATGAATTTTTAATGAGGTAGGATTTGGATAATTAGTAAAGAAGGAAGGCAAAGTAGCTAAAGAGGCAGAGTTGGTCTGCAAAATAAAAAGGACAAGATAATCCTTGAATATGTATTTTGTTTGTGGAGTTTCAGAACTTGCAAGATTCTGAAGCAATTGATAGAAATGAAAAGAAATGAAAATTCTAGAATTTCCTGTTGCTGAACATATTGTTGCCCATTATGAATCAAGAAATGTGAATTAAGATGAGAATTATTGTTCCGCAGTCTTTTGTTGCTAGAGTTGGCTTTTGTGGATGTAGCTCAGTGGAGAATATAGGTCGTATTTTTGTTAGGTTTACACGTGAGCACCAAACTCTACCCTTATGAATCAATAGATGATTTTTTTTTTAATGATCAGAGCGTAACCATGACAAAAATAGCTTGTTTTCTGATATGTTTGGTATTTTCTTGCCAATTAACCTTTCTGCTGGACAGTGGAAACTAAGTAATTGGGGCTGGAGAGTGGCCAGTTACATAAACCTGCTAAGAAAATGCTGGACAGTAATCCCCGATGCTCCTACTTGTGTTTATTTCCTTTGGTAGTAAATAGTACTTTTGTGTTTATATTTTTACTTTGCTTTTTTGTTTGGCAAGATACTTACCTAAACTATATGAGCCTCATTTTACTCATTAGAAAAATAAGAAGATAGTGCCTATCTTGTAGAATTGCTGCAGTGGTAAGTGATAATGTAAATAAATTGGGTATTCCTGTGCCTGACATTTGACTAGGGCTTAAAAATCCGTTTCTGGGAAAAGGACTTCTGGGATAGTGAAGTGAGTAGCTCAACACATCTACTTCCCAAAACAACAATAAAACTGGACAAAATATTTCATGATTCTGGAGATCAAAGGCATACTCATAATTGGAAAGCTATTATTTATGGAAAACTTTTAAACTTTGAAACAGAACAGTGGAAATCTGTGGTGTTTTTGTCTAGCTGTTTCCAAGCCATGCTCCCAGCTTGGTCAGCATAGTTGTTACATCGAGGTAGTATAACACATGAAAGCCAGCAGCTTCGCTGCCCAAGGGGCTGGCTTTATGTGAAGCCAAACGTATAAAACCCCATGCCCAGAAGCACAGTGACAGTAGAGACGTAGGTGGCAAATGAATGAGCCATCTAGCAACTTAGCTGTGCTAAAGTGGCCATCTTGATTAGGGCAAACAATTGAATGGAAAACTAGCCAAACATTTAATTTTTCAGGGATTGATGAAAAATGAGACTGTCATAAAGGGCTGGACAATCTCCATATATCTGCTGTAGGATGACTTCAAAGCTGAACTTTGAATAAATTCCCCAACCTACATACAGACCCAGTGACAGAAATTGGAACTTTTACTCACTCCAACTGTTTGAGTTCAACTCTTGACCTCATTGCCTAATGACAACTAAGTTCTCCTGGTCTCCAGGAAGCTAGGCGTATTTTTTTTCCAAACTGAGAAGGGATGTCTGCAGTCACACACTAGGGGGAAACATTCCACAGATATTGCCTAGGTAAGTTATTAAAACCCTAATAACAACAACACTGATGTGGAGGGGAATCTGGAGCTCCTTCAATGTATTAAAATGTTGAATTTTTCTAGAAAAATAGTGGTACATGCAAAGAAACGGGGAATTATGTTTTATACTTGGGGAGAAAAAGCAAGCAATAGAAATTGTCTCTGAGTTGGTCCAGATGTTAGACTTATCAGATAGAGACTTCAAAGCTCCTACTATGAATACTTTTAGGAACTTAAAGAAAATCGTGTTTAAATAATGAAAGTATGATGACAAGGGCATAAATAGAGACTATCAACAGAGTTCCACATTATAAGAAAAATAAAATTCTGGGATTGAAAAGTACCATTTTAAAAATTGGGGTACCTTAGTGGTTCAGTCAGTTAAGTGTCCGACTTGGGCTCAGGTGATGATCTCATGGTTTATGAGCGTGAGCATCATGTCAGGCTCTGCACTGACAGCTCAGAGCCTGCTTCAGATTCTTGGTCTCCCTCTCCCTCTGCCTCTCTGTCTGTCTCTCAAAAATAAATACATAAACAATAAGCAAACAAATAAATCCATCCAAAATGGCTCAAGAGCAAATTCAAGATGGGAGAAGAAAGAATCTGTAAACTTGAAGATAAATAGAAAATGTCCCATCTGCAGAACAAAGTGAAAAAAGAGTGGGAAAAAAAATGACCAACAACTCAGAACGGTAAGAAAACACCGAGTGTATCAATGTAGATCCCAGAAAGAAAAGAAGGATATAGGAGCAGAAAAATTATTTGAAGATGTGATGGTCATACTTTTCGTAAATGCAGTGAAGTTGAACAAACCCCAAACAAAGTAGACTCAAAGGGACAAATGCACAGAGACATCAGGGTCATGCTATTAAAATACAACCACGAATGTAAAAATCTTGAAAACAGTCAAAGAAAAATGACTCCTTCCATACAGGAAACATGATTTGATTAGCAGATAACTTCTTAATATTAACAATGAAGCCCAGAGTCAGTGTGTTGATCTAGTTAAAGCGCTGAAAGAAAAAAAAAAAAACTGTCAACCAAGAATTTTAGATAAAGTAGAACTGTTGTTTAGAAATGAAAATGAATAAAGACCTTCTCAAAAAATCAGGATATTTCTTTCTCGTTGTCCTGACTCACGAGAAAAAAAAAAATGAAAGGAACTCCTTCAGGCTGAAAGCAGTGATATTATTCAGTAACTCAAATGTACGCGAACAAATGAAAAGCAACAGAATTAGTAAATATGCATGGAAATATAAAAGACTGTACAAACATAGATGTATATAGGCTTTTCTTTCAGGCATATTTTTGCATAAAACAATTTTATCGCCGTATTTTTGTGTCATTATGTATAGATACAATGAACATGATGACAAATAGCACAAAGGAGGAGGGAAAATGGAGCTTATCAGAGCAAAGTTTCTATACTTTACCAGAATTAGTTGTTTTTCTGGCTTTATTGAGGTTTGCTTGACAAATTGTGCATATTTAAGATGCAAAATGTGATGTTTTCTTACAAGTATACCTCGTGTACTCGTTAGGACAATTGAGCTAATTAGCATATCTGTCATCTCCTGTAGGTACCATTTGTCTACGTGTGGTGAAAACACTTAACATCTACTCTTAGCAAATTTTGAGTTTGGAATACATTATTATTAATTATGGTTATCATGCTGTACATTAGATCCCCCAAACCTACTCATCTTATTACTGAAATTTTATACGCAGTTACCACCATCTCCCCATTTCCCTCACCCACCGCCCTTGACAACCATCATTCTTCTCCCTGTTTCTCTGAATTTGACGTTCTTTCAGATTCTACATACAAATGAGATCATACGATATTCGTCTTCCTGTGTCTGACTTATTTCGCTTACCACAGTGTCTGTCCTAAGTACATTCACAGTAGCACAAATGGAAGAATTTCTCTCAAGGGTGAATAATATTCCACTGTGTGTGTGTGTGTGTGTGTGTGTGTGTGTGTGTGTATCATACTGTCTTTGTCCATTCATCCACTGATGAACGCTTAAGTTGCTTCTGTATCTTGGTTACCGTGAATAATACTGCAGTGAATATGAGAGTGCAGAAATTTCTTCAAGACAGTGAATTCATTTCCTTTGGATAAATACCCAGAAGTGGGATTACTGAATCATATGCTAGTTCTATTTTTAACCTTTTGAGGAACATCCATAGTGTTTTCCATAGTAAATGTACTAATTTATATTCCCTCCAACAGTGTACGAGAGTTCCCTTTTCTTCATATGCCTGCCAATATTTGTAATCTCTTGGTTTTTTTTTTTTTTGATGATAGCCAATCTAATGGGAGTAAGTTACATTAGTAGATCTGAAGTATACTATGATAAATAGAGATGTGTTTGTAAACTTTAGATCAACCCCTAAGAAATTAACCTTATGGTTTAAAAGTAAACAGAGGAATTAGATTTGTACACCAAAAATAACTACTTAACAAAAGAATGTGGTAAACATAGTGAGACATATAAAAAGATATGAGACGGGGTACCTGGGTGGCTCAGTTGATTAAATGTCCGACTTCAGCTCAGGTCATGATCTCACGGTTCATGGGTTCAAGCCTCGCATTGGACCTTGCTGACGGCTCGGGGCCTGGAGCCTGCTTCAGATTCTGTGTTTCTCTCCCTCTCTCCCTCCCTCCCTCTCTCTCTCTCTCTCTCTCTCTCTCTCTCTCTCTGCCCCTCCCCTGCTCATACCCTGCCTGTCTCTCTCTCTCTCTGAAACATAAATGAACATTAAAAAATTAAAAACAAAGACATGAGACAAGTAAAAAAGAGCAAAATAGCAATTTAAATAGAACTACACCAATAGCCACATTAAATGTGAAGATATTAAGCATTCCAATTAAGATATTTCACGCTGGATTTTTTAAAAGAACTAACTATATTCTGTCTAAAAAAAAATGCTTCAGAGTCAAAGACACATACACTTTGAAAGTAAAAAAAAAAATGGAGAAAGATATATCATATAGATAGTAACCTTAAGAAAAATAAAATGGTGATACTAATGCCAGATAGACTTTAAGGTAAAACATGTTACTAGTGCTAAAAAGGGACATTTGTGATTACAAAATGGTCACTTCATCGGAAGCCATAACCACAAACCCCACAATTTATGATGCAGAAATTAACAGAATGCAAATGTGAAATAAACAATTAAACAACAATTATTAGAGATTTAATACCTCAGTCTCCATATTTGGTCAACCAATTGGACAGAAAATCAGCAATGATATAGAAGACCAACTCTATCAACTAACTTGATCCGACATTTATAGAATACTCCATCAAAGGACAGAATACATATTCTTTTCTGCATTTCAATTGAGGTATACTTAATATACAGTGTTATATTTGTTTCAGGTGTACAATAGAATGATTCAACAATTCTATCCATTACTCAGTGCTCATCACGAGAAGTGTACTCTTAATCCCCTTTATCTATTTCATTCATCTCCCTAACCCACCTCCCCTCTGGCAACCACCAGTTTGGTTTTTATATTTAAGAGTCTACTTGTTTCAAAATACCTTTTCTTTGAAAGTGCCCATGGCATATTCTCAAGGATAGATGGTATGGTAGGTCACAAAACGAATCGCAGTTAATTTTAAAGGATTGAATTCATTAAAATCATATTGTGTTAACACATCAGAATTAAGTTAGAACGTAACAACGGAAGGAAATCTGGGAGATACCAAACTATTTGGAAATTAAACAACACCTAAATAATCCATGAATCAAAAGAGATATCACAAGGGGAATTAGAAAATATAAAAGCACATGTCAACATTTATGGTACACGGTTAAAACAGTGTTCATAGGAAAATTTAAAACTTTAAACACTTATGTTAGAAAAGGTTAAAATTCTCAAATCAGTAACTCAAGCTTTTACCTTAAGAAACTAGAAAAAAAAATAGCAATCTAAATCCAAAGGAAATAATGATGACTAGAGCAGAAATCCATAAAATATAAAGAAGAATAGAGAGAATCAATGAAAACTAACATTAATGTTTGGAAAAATTTTGAAAATGGCAAGGCTTTAGTTAGATTGACCAAGAAAAAAAAAAGAGAAAGAAGTCTAAAGTTACCAAAATTATCAAGAAAAGAGAGGACATCACTACCAACCCTATTGAAGCTAGGACTAGAAGGTAGTCCTATAAACAACTTTATACCACAATTTCTCCAAATTACACAAAATGGTAAAAATCCTAGAAAGATATAAATTACTAAAATAGATTCAAAAAAAAGTAGAAAATCTGAATAGACCTAATACAAGTACAGAAACTAAATTAGTGATTGTAAATCTTCTGACAAAAGAAGCCTCATTAGAGATGATTTACTCATGACCTTTCAAAAAAAAATCTCTTTTAAATACCAATCCATCACAAATCCTTTCGGAAAAAAAGCAGAGGAGGGAACTTCCAGTTCATTCTATAACACCAGCATTACTCTGATCTAAACTATACAAAGATATTATAATAAAAAAATAATAGAACAACGTCCCTCATAAGCATAAACACAAAATTTCTTAACAAAAATTTCGGAAACTGAATCCAGAGTATGTGAAAAAGATTACATACCATGTGAAGGGGCTCCTGGGTGGCTCAGTTGGTTGAGTGCCTGACTCATGATTTCGGAGCAGGTCATGATCCCAGGCTCATGGGACCGAGCCATGTGCCAGGCTCCTTGTTGAGGCATGGAGCCTGCTTAAGATTCATTCTCCCTCTCTCTCCGTCTCTCGCTCTCTTGCTCTCTCTCTCTCGCTTTCTCTCTCTCCCTCTGCCTCTTTCCCACTCTCCCCCACTTAAGCATGCTTTCACTCTCTCTCTCTTTCTAAAAGAAAAGAAAAAAAGATTACATGCCATGTGACATTTATTCCAGGAATGCAAAGTTGGTTTAACATCAAAAATAATTATTGTAGCATACCATAAGGGCAAAAACCAAATGATCATGTAAATGGATGTAGAAAAAGCATTTGGTAAAATCTAACACCTAGTTATGCTACAAATTTTCAAGAAATAAGAAAGCTTCCTTAACGTGGTAAAGGTCGTGTATGAAATACCAATGGCTAACTAACATCATTCATAGCGGTGAAAGGGTGAATATTTTCACCTTCAGGTCAAGAATAAGACAAAGATATCTACCTTTAGTACGTCAACATTCAACACTGTACTGGAGTTTAAATCAAAGAAAGACGGAGGAAGGCAGGAAGGTGTAGCGATGGGACACCGAACTCTCTATGTTTACTAAAAGCCATTAAATTATACACCTACCATAGGTGAGCTTTATGGTATATAAATTTAGACTTGAATAAACATGAAAAAAGAAATAGTTGAGAATGAGAAAATAGAGAATCAACACATTTGGCAATAAACTCATAATTGTTGAATCTTGATTACAGATAATCCGAGCTCGTCATACTACTATACTTTTGTGTATGCTTGAACTTTCTCAAAATGTTTTTAAAAAATCTCTGCCTGTATGTCCCTTGTTCTCTAGTGCAATTTAGGCATGGTTCTTTTTGCTTATCTCTTTGAGAGTGTAATCGAATTTTCCCCTAATAAGTGTGTAACACAAGTGTCATATATGTAATAGTTTCTGCCTATTGGCCTTTCTATTTCTTCTCACGTTTGCATTATACTTTGCTTTTTGAGTCACAGACTGACGAAATGACATGGCATTTGCTTAGAAACCATTCACTGTCTCTAGAGAATACAACACTCTCCTATATTCAGCAGGAAAGTGATATCAGTCAGCTCCCAGTGAAGAGAAAGAAACTATCCTCAGTCTTCATGAACCTACAAATAATTGTTTTCAGTGTTATGTCAGTCTGCCGTCTGTCCTAAAAACAGATCTAAGAACAAGGAAACATATTTTAGTTCACAGTGTATTGACTCTGTCATAGGTGACTAAGTCTATTTAAAAAAAAAAATCTTTAGAGTTCTCAGTTGGATTCTACTATTTTTAAAGGTGTGCTTAGGTTAATTTAAACAGTCTACTTTATGGGTCAAAGCTAATCTTAAACTATCTACTAGGTAGACTTACTAAGTTCCTCTGTACCTTATACAAAATATTTAATGAGTTTAATCGATGGGGAAGGTAGAATAAATAATACACTAATGAATTTTATTCGTGATCAAATTTCAATACCCAGAGGTAATTCAGCAAAAGTTATATTTACACAGACTATTCAACTAAGTACTTTTATTGTATATACCTAATGACAAATACGTTATTCTCAAAATAAGTAGAAACAGGCCGTACCTCTACTTAGAAACCTTTAGTGGTTCTCTTGTACCACAGAAGGAATGTTTTAACCTCTGCAGGCATGTGGGGCTTGCAGAACAAGACCCAAACCTACCTTTCTAGTACTTTGTCTCACCACTCCCCTTCCACATTCCTTCACTATGAAAACGTGAACTAGGCCACGCGCTTTTACATCACTGTGCCTTTGTCCCTGCTGATCCTCTTTCTACAGTGCCTTCCCCCTTCTTCATCTAATGAGCATATTTTCTGGGCTCCTGGGAAGTCATTCCTCCCTTTGAATTCCTAGGACCCTTAGTAGCCAGTTTCCCATTGAATGTAACATAAAATTCAAACTCTTTCCGTGACCTCCTGGCCCCTGCTCCTCCCTCTGGCCTGATCTTCTGCTCTCCACCTTGCTCACCGCATTTCATTTGCGGTGACCTACTTTCAGTTCCTCTGAATCTCTCTGTATGTACCGCCTGAAGGATGTTGATTTCTCTGCGTGGAAGCTATTCCCCTACACTTCATCTAGGCATATTTACACCTATTTCATGGTTAAGCTTCAATGTCCGTGACTCACAGGGGCTCATTTTTAAAACGACCACACCGTCCTCGGTCCACCGTTCTCCTTAGGAAAAGGTGACATTCCAACCTACCGTTTGCAAGTACATTCACTCTTTGACCACGTACCTACATATAAGAAACCAAGAGTTGTTCAGTTAAGTCCTGTGGGAAAATTCGAAATGTTAAGGGTATTGGAGGAGGGTTATTCTTTTCTCTGGTTTGCCAGCATTTTCAACAATGTCTCTCTGGTCTACCATGTTTGAAACTAAAACTGAGAAATGTTTCTATAATTGACTTATTCATCAAAAAGTATAATCACTCATTCCATGTTAATATAGGTAACATATGTTTTATGATTAATAACCATTTTCTACAACAACAAAGAGTGTGAGAAGAGTGACATTGTTTTACATTTCTGAAGAGCGCTTTAGTTTTTACCTTAAGAGAGCTGAGGATTCTGGGGCACCTGGGTGGCTCAGTCGGTTAAGCATCCAACTCTTGATTTCTGCTCAGGTCACGATCTCATGGTTTGTGAGTTCAAGCCCCAAGCTTGGTTCTGCACTGGCAGCGTAGAGCCTGCTTGGAATTCTCTCTCTCTCGCCCTCTCTCTGTCCCTCCCCAGCTCACTTTCTCTCTCTCTCTCTCAAAATAAATAAATACACATTATATTTTTTTTGAAAAGATAGCTGATTCTGATCTCTGCTTCTACATTGTGTTTCCATATCACTTATAATATAGCCTCTGGAAAACTCATAAGAGAAAGGAAGAGAAAAAGGGAAAATGATATAGTATTATTATGAAAATAGTTTTGACCTCAAAGGGCCCCCAAAAGTATCTCAAGGACCCCAGAGGTTCCCAGACCGCACTTCAGGAACTGCTATCTGAGGGAATAAAACTATTTTTGTACCTCCTATGGCTACATTCTTTTAAAGTATAATAAGAACTTACCTGGAGTTGTGGGAAGATTTTAAATAAATCAAATGGAAATACCCTTTACCTTTTTTTCTCCAGGATGAAAGCAGTGAGATAAATATGTCCTTTTTCTCTGTATAAGGAACTTTGGGCTTCCTTGTCTATCTAATGCATTTTGCTGGGGGTGAAAATTACAAGTACCCTGAGGAATTCAAATACAGGCATCGTAATAAAAATCATCATAAAATCCACAGAAAAAGACTGACTGACAAAGAAAGGATGTAAAATTATAGACGTGATAAAGTTGGTTTGAGATGAGGAAGAAAGAGAAAAATAATGAAAGAAATTCAAGTAACGTGAAAGCAACGAATAGGAAAAAGAGGAAGAGGCCCAGATCTTTCTGTTTTTCCATGTTTGATTCCAAGCTAAGTAAACATAGCTTCTCATACTGAGAAACTTTAGTAAATTTAAACAGAATAAATATATGTAATTAGATATAATGTCTAGTTTTCCTTTTAGCCATCCTCTTGTTATGGACCATGGAATACTACTTGTGTAAAATGTTCCTAATGATTTCAAAGGGTGAAGGAGCATTTTAATAGCCATGCACATTTTCATGAACACACACATAATGGGACTAAGAAGGTAATACCAGTTTGCTTATATCAGATTTCTCATACCTTTAATTCCCTAGTATGTATCTAAGAAATGGATTTAGTATCTAGCAGATATCAGCAAACTTCTGTAGAATGCCAAGTGGTAAATGCCTTTGGCTTTGTGAGCCGTCCAGTCTCTGTTACAACTACTCAGCTCTGCCACTGTAGTGTGAACACAGTCATAGACGATACACAAATGAATGAATGTGGCTATGTTCCAATAAAACTTTATTTTCACACACAGGGACGCTGGGTGGTTCACTTGGTTAGGCCTCTGACTCTTGGTTTCGTCTCGGGTCATGATCTCACGGTTCAAGAGTTCAGACCCCACATAGGGCTCTACACTGGCAATGCGGAGCCTGCTTGGGATTTTCTCTCTCTCCCTCTCTCTGCCCCTCCCCCAGTCACACTGCGTCTCGCTCTCTTTCTCTCTCAAAATAAATAAATAAATATTATAAAAAAGAACTTTATTTTCAAAAACAGGTGGTGGGCAGGCTTTAGCTGATTGGGCCATACTTTAGAAACCCCAAGAATACAGCTTTCACCAATTTAATTTAGTTAATTTTACACAGAACTTGTCTTCCGTAACACATACTTTATTTTTCATGGAGATTCTCCGAAGAATAATGCAAATAATGTTATTATTCTCAAATCCACATTAATGATGCTATCATTCTGAGATACTGAATTTAAGAATGGAACAAATACTACGTACCAGGTACTGAGAATAGAGTGTGATTGCAGTATAGTGCCTGTCCTTAGGGTGCTTGTAATATATTGACAGACATCGGAAATTACAACATACCCTATGATGGAAACAGGATGAGGACCTATGGGACTGTATAACAGGGCCCATAGTTAGACTTGATTGGGATGGGAGTGATAATTAATTAAGAAAAGCTTCCTAGAGAACGTGATGGCTAACCTGAGATTGGAAGGATGACTAGAAGCCACCTAGATCAAGACATGGGGAAGTGAATCCCAGACAGAAGGAGCAAGAGTACGCTAAGGCCAGACTTGAACACAGTACTGGATTTCAAGGAAGCGTAGGTCCAGTGGATTATGGAACGTAAAGAAAGACGAAGAGAAGTAAGCAGGGATCACGTCCTAAAGAGCTTTTTGATCCCTGTTAAAGCAGCTGGATTTTACCCCATTAACCCCAGGGAGTTACTAAAAGTGTGAGAGTATAATCAGAGACATAGTTTTAGAAAGATGATTCCTTCGGAATGTCAAGAATGGATACGAAGACGGCAACGAGGGAGGCAGAACCCAATTACGATAGAGCCTCAGTAATCCAGACAGAGAGGCTAGAAGAAGGAGTCATTGGCAGGGAGAAAGGAGAGAAGTGGGCAAATTCGAGAGAGCTATCTTGCATGGAATTGTGAGAACACATTTATTGATACACTCTGGGAGTAAGAGAGAGGAAAGAATCAAGGATGCCTCAGATGTCTAGCCTGAGAGACTAGGAGCTGGCAGATAACATCCGTGGAGGCTGACAGAGAAGCTGCCTTGGGAGGGAAGATGACGGTATGTGGGAAGAGAAGAACCCGGCTATGATTGAAAGCAGAAAAACTGAGGCCATTCACTTTTCACTGCATCTTCCACCGCATGGCAATGGCTTTGTTACAGGCTTTGCTAATGAGTTATGTCACTCTGCCTCTGACAGATGGAGGGCCAAAATATCCTCAGCGTTTTTCTAAATCAATTCCAGCACCTGTGTAGACAGCATACAACAAAAATACAGAAATTCTGGGATTCAGTTAGTCCATTGGACCTATTAAAGTAGGACTGGAGAACAGAGTTCTATCTGGCACCCCCCAAAAAGATGATTTTATTATTTCTTTTTATCTAAGAACTGAGTTTGATGGGGAATATGAATTATGACAGGCCTGGGATTCTCCGTAGAATCTATTTAGATGTAACTGTTTGGTCTTATCTCCCTACTACTCTCCCCCTCTCTCATTCCATTGCAAATGTATTTTTTTTTTTTTCACTTCTTTGTTGTTCTGGGAATATTCTGATCACATTCCTGCCTCAGGACCTTTGTATTTCTTTTCTTTTCTTTTCTTCTCTTCTCTTTTCTTTTCTTTTCTTTTTTCTCAGAGTGCTCTCCCCCCATTATTTGCATGGCTTACTCCCTCACTTTTTTATTATCTAATTTAATTCAAGCTGCTACTTTAAAAAGAAGCTCCTTATTTCAGTGGCTTAACACAGTGTAAGCGTGTCACTCATGCAAAACTCACCAAGTTGGTTTTGATCAGCACATAGCTCCCTTCCAAATTGTGAATCCAAGACCCAAGCTCCATTGCTTTTGTGGCTCTGAGGTGGTTAACATGTGGCTTTAGAAGGAGGAATAATGAAGAATATCACATGTGTAGGGGTTAAGTTCTGAGCCGGCCCTGGAATCAGTGCACATCAATTTTGCTCACATTCCGTTGGTAGCATTCAGTTATATAGCCATACCCAGTGGCAAGGGAGGATGGAAATGACCGCTCGCTTTGTGGTTAAGAGAGGGGGGGATCAGATTTTTTGATGAGCAGATTGCCATTCTCTACCATGATGATTTTACTCAAATAACTCTTTTCAATGAAGTTTTCTCTGATCACTATAACATTGTAAAACCACCCTCCAACTTTAATTGGTATTCCTTTTCTTCCAGGCTTCATTTTTTTTTTTTTCTTTCTGTAGCCCTTAACACTATGTCACAATCTACACGTTTCAGTGTAGCTTGTTTATTGTCTGTCTCCCCCTAATAGAATATAAGCTCTACGAGGGTAAAAATTATTGCCTGCATTCATTGCCATATCACTGGACACTAATAGCCTTCAATAAATATTTGTTGCGCTGTAATCATACATCTTCTTCACCTAGAATTAGTCTTACGTGGTGACACTTTTACTCATAGATTGGCATTTTGACTCTAATTGTGTTTCCCCCACAAAATGTGTCAAAGAGATTTGTCAGTAGAGAGAAATAGAGCTGTCAACTGGTTCATCACAAAGCTCAATTTCAAATAGTCCTTCTGTGCACTCATGCATGCTTTATAAACACTTTTATGCATGTAAGTGTGTTGGCTTAAGCAAAATTCTTAGCTAGAAATAACAGTTCACTATCCAGATTCACCTTTTTTTTTTTTTAGCTCTTTATTTTCTCTACCATTTCTTAAATGCTATTAGTAAAGCCCTAGACTAAAACGGATGCTTCTTTTTTTTTTAATTTTTTTAATGTTTATTTATTTTTGACAGAAACAGAGACAGAGACAGAGTATGAGCGGGGGAGGGGCAGAGAGAGAGGGAGACACAGAATGGGAAGCAGGCTCCAGGCTCCGAGCTGTCAGCACAGAGCCCGACTCAGGGCTTGAACCCACAGACTGAGAGATCATGACCTGAACCGAAGTCGGACGCTCAACCAACTGAGCCACCCAGGCGCCCCTAAAACGGGTGTTTCTGAGAACAAATTATAGCCATACAACCAACTCTGAAGTGTTCACTGTCCCGATTTACGGATGAAGAAACCGAGGCCCATAGAAATTTAAGTAACTTCCCCAAGTTCACACCCTCAATTAATAATTTGCAAGGCCTCGATTTGGTCTTTTCCTTTCAGTAACTCACCACTAAGCTTCATGATATCCCTCTTCATTCTCTTATTATTTTCCTTACTATTGAGAAATAAAAGACTGAGAATCTTTGATATGTTATTTCTCTCAGGAGCACTACTCTTTAATAAAGCACAAACTGTGGACAAAATGAATAAATGTCTAATTGTGTAACTCAAGCACTAACCAGGTACGAGGGGCATGTCAATTTAAAAATAGTTGATGCTTTGGGGCACCTGGGTGGCTCAGTCAGTTAAGTGTTCGACTCTTTGATTTCAGCTCAGGTCATGATCTCCTGGTTTGTGGGTTTGAGCCCCACATCAGGTTTTGTGCTGAGAGCACACAGAGCCTGCTTGGAATTCTCTCCCTCTGCCTTCTCTGCCCCTCCCCCACTTGGATGTATAATTTCTCTCTCACTCTCTCTCTCTCTCTCTCTCTGAAAATAAATAAGTAAACTTTAAAAATTAAAAAAACTAGTTTATGCTTTGGTTCTGATTCTGACAAGGTCCCAGAGAGGGTGTGACCTGGAGAAGTTAACATATGTGGCTAAATATGAATTTTTTTTTTTTTTTTGTCTTAAGGAAGACCTTATATTCCTTTGAATGTTGGTGAAATTTCTCATGCTTCAAGATACTCATTTTATTTTGCTCAGAACAACAACGTGCTGTCTGAGAGAGACATTCATTTAATATCAATTGAGTCGCTTGATGGAAAAAAAACAGGAAAAATTTAGTTAATGGAAGTCATGATTAGCTTTGTCGGTATGACATCACAGTTGTAAGAGTTGTATGTCATTGTAAACAAGGTCTGAAAAGATTATTTTTAAAGCAACTCAGTAAGTGCTTACATGGTGTTCCTCATGGACATATGGCACAGAAAAGAGAAAAACTGTCTTTACATAACATACAACTGTCTGGTGTGAATGTGTGCTTATGGCTTGGAATAAAATTTCCAGTAGAATGTTAAACATGGACTCAACATGGCTGCACCTCAGGCCACGTGGGTAGAGGTGAAAATGACGGTGACTAGAAAACTGAATGAGATGACTCAAACCGTGGGGCGCCCGGTGGCTCAGTCGGTTAAGCATCCGACCTCACCTCAGGTCGTGATCTCACCGCTGGTGAGTTCAAGCCCCACGTCGCGTGCTGTGTTCACAGCTCAGAGCCCGGAGCCCGCTTCGGATTCCGTGTCTCCCTCTCTCTCTGCCCCTCCCCTGCTCATGCTCTGTCTCTCTCTGTCTCTGTCTCTGTCTCTCTCTGTCAAAAATAAATAAACATCAAAAAATTAAAAAGAAAAAAGTGCATCCGCCAAGGTGATGATTCCCATGTTGAACACGCACGTGAGGAAGGTATACACAATTACTGTATCCACTGTGAATGGGAAAATGTGTTCTTTCTAATATGGTGTATAATTTTCAGTTAATATGCACAATCAAATTAACTATGCAGTGTATATGGACAGGTGTTGATTCTGTCCACATCTTCTGAAATTTCTGTGTTCTAGTTCGCCCAAAACTTAGAGAAGTACTTCTTCTTCTTCTTTTTTTTTTTTTTTGGAAGACGGGAGAGATGAGTATACAAAAAAAAAAAAAAATTCAAATGGGAAAATATCTAGCACTTGGCCTGAAACACTTGGTCGATCCTCTCTTTCTCAAATCATGCCATGTAGGGGCGCCTGGGTGGCTCAATCAGTTAAGCATGTGAGTTGATTTCGATGCAGGTCATGATCTCACAGTGGGTGAGTTCAAGTCCCGCATCTGGCTGGCAGCGCGAGGACCAGCTTGAGATTCTCGCTCGCTCTCCCCCCTCTCTGTGCCCCTCCCTTCTTCTCTAATTAAATACATACAAAAATAAATAAAACTTCAAAATCGTGCCATGATTTGGCACTCTTCCTCTTACCATAACCGCAGCTCCAGAGAACGTGTTCATTAAGAGTTAATGTGAAATTCATTGAATTTAACAGGACATCCATAACTCTTCCTTTCTGATTATGCAGATTTCTCCCCATCATGATATGTGCTTCCTTCAATTGCATTAAGAGCATTTGTAATGTAAATGGCAACAGAGCCAATATTTCAAACAGAAGCCATTCTTTAAAAAAAAAAAAAAAAAAGCTAAATGTATTGAAATGCCTCTAAAAGTAAAATATTTAGCACTTAATTGCAGATGGGTAATGTTAAATATCCCATTCATTATTATTACTACCACATGCCTGAATAAATCCTACCATAAGCATTAAGCGAGTAGGTAAACAAAGAAATAACACTTCATGTGATGAATGCCAATATAAAGCACGTTTAAACTGTTGTGTCAAGAGACAAGCCTGGAAATGCTAACTGTGTTCCTTTGCTCTTCTGCAATCATCTGAATACATAAATTCAAATTACAGCTTTTAAAACTTCAAATCGAGGCTTTTGAAATTTCAGAAAACACATGCGCTTGAAAAAGCAGATTATAACAAGGTCCTGGTGGGATTTGGGCACCATCTTTTTTGTATTTCAAAGGATAAAAAACAAACCTATACAAGAAATGACTACCGAATGTTTTCATATTTCAAAAAGATGCTGTACTTTTTAAAAAATTAAATCATCAGGAAACTTTTCCGCACACACTGTGTGAAGAGAAAGATTAGGGCAACTGGCTTCGCCAAAACTTTTACTTTTTCAGTCATGATTTATTCTATCTGGAAGTCCTGAAGAATTTTCTAGATTAGTATACAGTTACTATCCATAAGGTCATATGCAAGTCGCTGCCTTTCAAACTGATGCTGAAAGTTAATTAGAAAGCATACTTAATTATTTATAACGCATGGATGAGTCCCCAATACACTCCAAATGCCCTGTAAATATAGAAAATTTATCGGATTTGTACTGAAAAGACAGTAATTCTTCAGAAAATAATTTACTGATTTAATGGAATCCCTATCACAATCCCCGGTGAGATTTATTTTGATATTTGACCAAATGATGCTCATATTACAAAAGTTGGGATAGCTAAGCGCTTGATGTAGTGCATTACTGTCAAAAAATCTCCAGTAGATCAGTAAACAGAACCTCATTGCATATAAAACACAAAACAAAATGAGGCAATCACCACAAATCAATAGAAAATAAATTGTGCTCGGAGAAAAATATATCAATTTCTGAAAAACCCTTCAAGGTCAGAAACTTAGCTATATAAATTGAAGATGGATTAAGTTTGTACTCTTTGAAATGAAAGTATAATGTCCTAGAATAATATAAAGGTGAATATTTAAGCAACTAGAGGATATTCATAATTTTCACGGTAGTGTCAGTGAAAAAAATAACAAAGAACATGACAACATTTTATTTAGAAACAAACAAAACTATTAAATTTCCCAAGGTAAAAAGGAAGCTAGAAAAATAGTCTCGGTAAGTATTTTTCTGACTTTTTATTTTTTATCAAAGTGGATAATGTGAAAAGAGCTTCACCAAATAAAACACTGAGGAAAAATGGGCAACAGACGCAGCAGACCATTGGTAGCAGAAGCAAATGACAAATACACACCAATACACAAATGTTTTTCAACTTTTCTAGTAATAAAAAAAAATCCGTGGCAAACTATTTTTCTTCTTTCAAGCATATAAATCATCATGCACTACAGCAGTAAACGTGTGTTGAGACAAGTATTTTATAACTGTTGGTGGAGGTGGATGGGAGTTCTTATTGCCAGCATGGCGAAGAAATTTAGCAACGTGTATCTAAATCCTTAGTATTCTAATCGTTAACTTTTCTTCCTTATTCGAAGCAAATTAGCAGATCTGTAAGCCCAAATGCATAAACAAATGTATTTGCTATAGGGTTATTTATTATAATGAAAAAGTGGAACCAAACTAAATGCCTACTAATGAAAGAATGGTGAAATACGGTGTACCTACTTATGGGTTATTGCTCAGATCTTAAAAATCAATTTTTCAAAGAATAATTAATGACCTAAGGAAATACAGTCGAATATTCAAGTTGGAAAATAGGTATACAGTGTTTATAGAGTGTAACACCAATTAAATATATAAATCCCAATTATCATGGTTAAGCACATTTTCCCTCTTTTCCTTGGCTGGATATTCTTAAAAAAGAAAAAAATACACAAGTAATTAATTTGAGACGTGTTTGAAGCAGAAGTTTGGGGATATTTGCTTTTAGAATTTTTTTCAAGGTTTGAGGCACTTTTGACGGGGGGTGCGGGTATTACTTTTTCTTGCTCTTCAATTTTTGTTTGTTGGGTCTGGGATTTTTTTCTCTCCCTGATAGGGTCAATTTCTAGGTGAGGGCTGAGAAAAGCTTTACCCATCCGTCTAGGTTTTACATAGGTAAACTGATTTTAGCAAGGTTTTAGTGAACTAAAATGAGGAGGAAAATGGTAGGAGTAAGGTTGCTGCTCTCAGTATTTGGGACACTACGCAATATGACGGAGCCAGATACTGAAGGAGACAAAGATCTGCAAAAGAAAAAAGAAGAAAAAAGAACGATAAGGTAGACTCACAAACACCCTTGAAACCTAGACCCCAGTATTTGAACCACCTTAGAACTTGTAGATGAATAAAGGATGTCTCTAATGGAATTTTTCCCTTTAAGAATTGCTTCTCAGTCCAGAGTCTGTGGAAAAATGGTTCTATTCACATTCTAAAGCTGCCAGCAGTTGACAGGAGCCCTTTCACCCTAGGGGTTAGTAAGAAGTATCACCAGCGCTATGACTACCATGGGTGATTTCAACCTCCTCTACATGCTGTGCCCCAGTCCACGCCAGAGAACTCACGTGGGGTGAGATAGCTTTGTAGGGAGTATACTTTTTCTCACGAGGCTCTGTTTCGTCTCTTCTCCCCTTTCATTTCCCTAAAATCAAAGGGAGGGGTTGGAGATCATCCCTGAAAACAAGTACGTGGAATGCAAGCAGGGAAGACCATATTGTTTTTCAGCTGCGTATTTGTTGAGCTGAAGAGCTCCTTTCCAAGTCCGTGTAGCTTTTCAAGCGGCCAGAAGAATACTCTAGGCGCTCCTTTGGCTTTTCCACATCACAGCTGGGCAAGCGGAGGAGGAGCAGGAGCCACAGGTTAGCCATCCGCAAGAAAGGAATGAGTGGCTATGAAATGGCCGTTTTCCTTTAATTTTTCAATTTAAATAAGCAGGAGGGAGAGTTGCTAATCTTTAATCTGAAAACGAAGGAAAAAATGGGCTCAGAAGGTGCCAAACGTGAAGTGTAAATTATTAGTGCAAAAGTTAGTTGACCGTGTTTTATCCACCGACCTGTTGCTGGGGATTCTGAAGCCTATATTTCCAGCTCTTTGAGCTCCAGGTCTCTTATTTTCTCTACTAGTGATTTCCCCTAAATATCTGATGCAACGAAATGCACTCTCATCTGGAGTAAATATTGTCCACTCAGCTAGATAAGGTGGAAGTACTCATAGACCAGATGTCCCGACCTGTTGCTGGGGATTCTGAAGCCTATATTTCCAGCTCTTTGAGCTCCAGGTCTCTTATTTTCTCTACTAGTGATTTCCCCTAAATATCTGATGCAACGAAATGCACTCTCATCTGGAGTAAATATTGTCCACTCAGCTAGATAAGGTGGAAGTACTCATAGACCAGATGTCATGGTCAAATGAAGAGCGTAGACTCTGGACCCAGATGACCCAGGACTGAATGCTCGACTGACCGCTTACTAGCTGTATGAGTTTGGGCAAAATACTAAGCCCAGTTTTCTTTCATCTGCAAATGAGAAAAGATGAGTACCGTGTCCTAGTAGGAATGTGGGGACTTGACACTTGATTCAGGGCTACCACGAAGTAATTGCTCACTAATTCCTAGCCACACATACCAGTCTGTCTCCTTTCAAGTCCTGTTGAAGCACCTTCTCCATTTTACATGTATCCTGTCTTACCCTTTTGTCTTATTACGTCTTGACGATTTGAACCTTCAGGACTTCATCCCTGACCTCTTATGATAGTCTCATACTTGATTCATCAGTCTCTTGTCATACAACCCTTAGGCACACCCATTCTCCATAGTGTAGTCACAGTGAGCTTTGGATCAAATAAATCTTGCCCTACTCAAAACCGTTAAGTGGTTCATCACCTACAAATTGAAACAAAACATTCTAGGTGCTTCATAACTCAACGTCTACTCACCTCACCAACTTCATCTCCTGACCCTTCCTGTATAAATCTTGAATACTTTGCTAACAGATAACGTTAGCGTAAGGCTTTAATGTAGACACCCTTACTTTTCATGTACAAGAGGGGCCAACACATTTGTCATTGGCAAAAACTTGCGTAATCAAACATTAAGTCCCGTGGAAAGTAAAGCCAAATCTCACTGACTCTGTTCATGGAAAATGAGCTCAATCATCAGGCAGGTAATGCCGATAATAATATCCACTCACAATTATAAACTAAAGATAGCAGTAAACAGTCATTATGTTATGAATTTTTAAAAAAATTCTGGACCTATCAGCAACTTGGTAGCAAGTGAAAGAACCCGAGTCATTATGTCAAGTGCTGGGAGGCTGTGCATATGAATTAAATTTCATCCGTTCTAACCTGCACATTTTATCCCATTCAAATCAGTGAAACCAGGATGGGTTTTACAGTCTCTGCTTGCCAGGACGCATACGGTTCCGAAGAAAGTCCAGGAAACAGTAGTGGAACCCTCTTAAGAAATGATATGTTGGCAACACTCTTGCCACTGCAGAGGATGCCAGGGTGAGGGTAAAGATAGAGGTCAATTATCCTGAAGGGAAAAGTGATATAAAGGAGAGGCAAGTTCTAAATATGACAAAGTTTTAGGACTACCTCACTAATTTTTCACGTATGTTTTACTTTTTATGTGTATGACAAAAAATATACAGAAATCTAAAAGAACAATTTCTTCATCGGAAAAGCTTCTAAATGATAACCCTTATCTAAACCCTTATCTAAACCCTTATCTAAATGATAAGGGTTGAATCAGTACCATGCCTTTTCCAGCTTGTGCCTGGCAGACCTTAGGATGATATTATATGACCTGCAAGTGAAGGTGTCTTCAGTTGCGTGAAATACTCTAGTACACATTGGCGAGTAAAGTAGACTGTGTTTCAGAATCAGTCTTACAAAGAATGGGAAAGATTCTTTTCTTTAAACTTTTTATATAAATAAATTCCAGTTACTTAGGGGAAACTGGGTGGCCCAGTCAGTGAAATGTCCAACTCTTGAATTCAACTAGAGTATGATCCCAGCGTGGTGGGATGGAGCCCACGTGGGGCTCTGTAATGGGTATAGAGCCTGCCTAAGATATTCTCTCTCTCTCTCAAATAAACAAATTCCAGTTAACATATAGTGTATTATTAGTTTCAGGTGTAGAATATAGTGATTCGACACTTCCATACATCACCCGGGGCTCATCGCAACAGGTGCACGTTTTAATCCCCATCACCTATCACTATTATGAAGAATGGGAAAGATTCTTTTCAAAGAGAAACACATTTAAAATGGAAAAGCATGATGGCAGAATGCATTCATTAATGCAACAGTTACTGATTTGCTATCTGTTTTCTGCCATCCATTGTTCCAGGAGCAAGAATTATGGCAATAAATAAAAATCTTGGCTGTCAGGAAGCTTCATTTCATGTGATAGACATCATATAAAATAACACAAGTATAGTGTTTGTGCCTTTCAAGAACTAGGAATTTGGTAGGAGAGGTGTCGTTTTCTTTAGGGTCATCAGGAAAGACCTGCAGGAGATGATGGTTGAGGGAAGGACATTGAAGGCAGAAAAATACAGCAAGTACGAAGAGTCAGAAGCAGGGACCCATGTAATGTACTTGAGGAGCACAGCAAGGAAGCTAGAGGGCTTCAAGAAGGATAAGAGAAATACAGAGTAGTTGGAAATGAAGTCTGAGAAGTCAGGAGATTAGGGATCGGCAGATTTCCTAGATCAGTGCTGGTCGATAGAAAAATAAGGTGAGGGGCGCCTAGGTGGCTCAGTCAGTTAAGCGTCCAACTTTGGCTCAGGTCATGGTCTCGTGATTTGTGGGTTTGAGCCCCCATATCGGGCTCTCTGCTGCCAGCACAGAACCTGCTTCAGATCCTCTCTCTCTCTCTCTCTCTCTGTGCCCCTCCCCTGCTTGCTCACTCTCTCTCTCTTTCAAAAATAAATAAATATTAAAAAAAAAAAAAAAGGAGTTGAGCTGCTTATGTAATTTAAACTTGTATAGCTGCTACATGTTTTTAAAAGGAAGTAGGGACAGGTGAAATGAATATATCTTATTTAATCCAATATATTAAAAATATTACTTCAACCTGTACATGATATAGAAAGTACTAAGGAGCTGTTTTCCCTTCTTGAAAAAAATGTTTCAAATACTTTTGTTTTTTACAGCAGTTGTAGGTGCTCAGCGAAGTTGAATAGAAGGTACAGAGATCACTTTGATATCTGGTGTATATTTTACACTTAAAGCACATCTCAGTTCCCCTTACATCATTTCAGGTGCTCAGTAGCCACAGGGAAGGTGTCTACCATTTTGGACGGTACAGATCTAGACCCTCATAGCACGCTGTACGGACTTTGACTTTGCTGTGAACAAATTGGGAAGCAAGAGAAGAGTTTTGACTGTGACAGTGACATGACATGACTTGGGTGTCCGTAAGATCCCATATCATGACTTGGATTTTCATGAGATCTGCTTTTTTGAGATTAGACAGAGAAGAGAGTGTCCCCTCACATGCCCCAGAACAGAATTTGAACAAGTTCCCAACCTAGAGCAAAACTGAGTAGAGACAAGCATACATTCAAAAGTGGACCTGGTTTGGGAAGTAGTATAAGAGTAGTTCTCTCAACGCCCTGTCTTTGCACAGGCTGTAAATAAGATAGGCTGTGTCTTATTTCGACCCATGGGGATCTCTTGTTTCCTCTCATGGACTGAGATCATCAGGGCAAGCTATGCAACATATCTTTCTTTAATCCTAATGCCCAGTAGCCTTGTTGGAAGTTAGTAAGCCCTCAATAAATATTTGTTAAATTGAAACAAAAACAATAGCTAAACATCCCCCAAATGGAAACATTCCAGCTATCCACCAACAGAGATATGTATTTAGATAGTTCAAAACTCTGCAGCCAGGAGAATAAACAAATTAAGCTCTATGCCACGTGGTTGATTATTGTAAACATTCTGTTGAGTGAAAGAGACAAGACACAAAAGAGGATATAGCATATCATTCCATATACTCAGTGTTCAATATAGACAACATAATCGAAGTTGACAGGATACTGGTTATACTTGGAAAAAATGCCTGCAAGGGACAAGAGGGGCCCCTGGGCTTCTGATGACATTCTATTTTTCTGGTTATTTGTATACTTTTAAAAAATATTTTGAGCTCTTCAGTCATATGTGTACTTCTATATATATGTATATATATAGAAGTGTATATAGACATATACATATATATATGTATTTATATTTTACTTCAATTAAAAGCTTACATACAGGAGATATATCTCTCAAAAGTTGTTTGAGGTGCAGACCATTTTGTTCAACGGTGTTACTATTCAACATGTAAGGATAAACTTATGGCCAATAAATGAATAACATATTTTAACTCAGTTTTCTTCTTTCCTCCAAAAAAGATGGTGAATCATAATTTGGAAAACATTTTAACATGCAATAACTTAGTGTTGTTTTTTTTATTCCCTTGTTTTTATTTTTAACCCGACAATTTACCAGAAAGGTGTATTTTTTTTAAGCACGTTAAAACATGCAACTTTATATTATGTAGTTGTTCTACATAATATACAGTACAGAGAACAGCCCCTCAGAACTAAGAATTATTCAACCCTAAATGTCAGTAGTGCTGACGTTGAGAAACACTAATTTCATGACATAATGTTGTTGGAATTTTAAAATTAGAATTTTTTCTTCACTAGTTTTTATCTCTTATATTTTAGAGATTTTTGAGAGATTAAAATTGCTTTGTTCAAAGTAAATGAATTTTGTTTAAAAATGTGTATTGCTAACATCTTTTAATTTGTTTCTTTCCTTGAAAGTGTTACCATGGTTTTTGTTTGTTTGTTTGTTTGTTTCTGAGTTTCCTTTAAAAAAAAAGAAAAGTTTGAGAAATAAGTTGTTTATACCAGTTTTATTCTTATTTCTCCAGGCTAGAGGAACAAAAGAATATCTTGTCAGAATTTCAAAGGGATGTAAATGAATTTGTTTTATGGTTGGAAGAAGCAGACAACGTTGCTAATATTCCACTTGAACCTGGGAATGAGCAGCAGCTAAAACAAAAACTTGAACAAGTCAAGGTAATTTTGTTTTCTAAAAACCTCCAAGGACTACTTGTATAAAGAGTATATGAGTCTATTTTTTAATATATTTAATCATTGATTTCCTGCCCATTACATTATTGATAGGTCATCCATAAATTTTCTCAAAGCTTTATTTTGTTTTAACCCAGCGTTTCCCAATGAGCATATTTTTTTGTAAAAAAAAAAAAAAAAAAAAAAAAAAATCTGTGTGCGTGTGTGCGTGTGTGTGTGTGTGTGTGTGTAAAATATGGCAGTATTTTGCAAACTAACTTGAATTAACTTTGCACATATTGGAGAATTCTGCAACTGCAAATTATTTCAAAAACCGGAGAGACTCTAGAAATGAATCCTATTTCTTAGGAAAGATCATAATTGCCAAATCAATCTCACTATCTCAGCCTCTAATTAGAGGTGTTCGATTCGCCTGAAACAATGTTTGTTTTGTCTGGGACTGGTTGGGAGCGCGTGGTGTTGGTTCACATTCTATACTGGTTGAATAGGCATCCAGCTTATTCAAGTGGCTTTTCATGCCTTCCTACTGTGATGTCTGCTTAGTACTGATTACCCCAGCTGGCTGACTGACATGCGCTGATTGTGCAGTTCGATTAACTTCCATGGTTTTAGTCTCAGGAAAGAAACTTATTTGGATCTGTTTTGCTGTAATTCTTGAAGGGAAGGTGAAAGGGAAAGGGAAATTAACATTTAATCATCCTCTATTATGTGCTAAGTATTAGATGTACTTACATCTGCTATTTTATTTAATCTTCATATAAAACTTTCAAAACGGTTGCTGTTATTCTCATTTTACAAGGTCATACAATCAAAGGGAAATGAAATTGCTCTTTTATCAATGATTCAGTTGGTTTGTACATGCAAATTAGACTCCAATGTCAACCACTTATTTCTGTGAAACAAGAAATTTGTACCTGAAGAGAGGATAAAGTATAAAAATAAAATTAATGTTAAATTCGGTGAACAGATACTGAGTTCCTACTATCTATCAGATATCAGAAAAAAAAAAAAAAGAAAACAAGTTTTGGATCTGTAGTTCATCTGAAGGTGAGGCTGTCAAAGGAAAATGAACTCAGTCTTGTTCTTGAAAATCAATCTTTCCTGCATGTATTGAGTGTTATATATAGCAATATAATTGATAACTCATTTAAGAGACATGTTTAGTGGGATTTACTTATTAATAAACAGGCATTGATTTTCTTTTCTCCTTAGACAGTCTAGATCAGCAGTGTCCAATAGAACTTTCTGTAATGATGGTAATGCTCTATATTATCCACTGCAGTAACCACAAGCTGCATGTGCCTTTTGAGTACTTGAAAGGTAGTATGACTGAGGCACTAAGTTTTTAATATTATTGAAATTTAATTAATTTAAAATCAAATAGCCTCATGTAGGTAATGATACTGTTTTGGACACTGCAGCTCTAGGTGGCACAAATAAATAAAGAAAACCATGGCAGTTTTGTAAGTCTTGGGAAAGGGCATTTATAATGTGATGCTGAATGAATAAAAGAAATTCAGGAATGTGGAGGAGTTACAAATAAGGGTTCTTGAATGAAATTGCCCAAGTTTGAACCACAGCTCTGTCGCTCGCTGCTTTTGTGTCCTTGGAGCTGGTATTTAATCTCTTTGTTGGGATTTAAGGTCTCTGTCTCAGTCTTCTTCCGTATAAGATGAAGATAATAGGGTCTACCTCATAGAATTGTGTTATCTCAGTTAACTTTTATAATATGTGAAGAGGTCAACACAGTGTCTTGTACCGAGTATGTTCTCAGTATTAGTTATCTCTCGATATGATAATGCATTTTCTTAATCAGTAGTAAATTATAGCATGGAGGCTTAGTACCTGAGAGGATGATGAATTTACCCAGATTGTTCTATTTCTGATTGCGATGTGTTATTTTGGAGCTCATCCTGCCGTGTAACACCTTGTTTTTCTTGAAAAGAATCTTTGAGGGGTGAGATATGCTGGTCCTTTCTAGGATAGGCCTCTCTACTTGGGAGTGAGTGCTTTGGTCCATCAGTTCTGTACTCTTTAGAAAGTGGTTTGTATTTGAGGTACCCGTTGGCCTTCAGTCAAGTTGCTTCATTTTGAGAGACTAATCAGTAGAGACAAAGACAAGATAGTTGGAATTGTGCTGTAATTCATTTTAAATGTTGTCGCATTTGTCTGTTTCAGTTACTGGCGGAAGAGTTGCCCCTGCGCCAGGGGATTCTAAAACAATTAAATGAAACCGGAGGAACAGTGCTTGTAAGTGCTCCCATAAGCCCAGAAGAGCAAGATAAACTTGAAAATAAGCTCAAGCAGACAAATCTTCAGTGGATAAAGGTTAGACATTAACCATCTCTTCTGTCACGTGTGTTAAATGTTGCAAGTGTTTGTATTTGTTTTGGTTCATGGGTGTTTTATTGCTGGGGGCGGGGGGCGGTGAGTGGTGGGGGCCCGGTAGGTGGATTGTTTTTCCAACCTGACCGTCTGGTTTGGCCATATGATTCATTATAGTTGGAAAGAATGGTGATGGTGGATGACAATATATTCATGAGCAAATGCCAAAATATTACTTTGCGTTGTTACTTTGCATGAGCCGCTCTAAGGAACGAGACTGGAAAAGGGATGAAGTAGTTCAGCGTTCGGGTGCATATTGATGGTCTTTAAGCAAGTTGGAGGTGGCCCACTTCAACAAAGATTATGAATCACAATTACTTATCCTTACTTCTGGCGCAGACTTAGTCAGTGAGTAGTGCACACTAACCTTCTCCCAAAGGTGTTCCATGTATTTGTTTCTTTGTTCATTCAGTTCCTTAGGTTTGCTTAGTCACCTAACTTGTGAGTCTTTGGCTTTCTACCTTGGATACTTTATAACTTTAATATTTTTAAATACTTATCGTATTAATGCATACATAGTCTTTAAAATCAGCGGCGCGTATGAATTGATCACGCAAAGCAACATCGATCTATCAAAGGCAATTCTTTTCCCATCGTACTGCTGTGAACATCTGTGCTGGCTCAATAACAATGACCCCGAAGTGACTCCTGCCCCAGGAGAGAGGAAGAAAAGCACACAAATTCATCTGACTATCGCCCCAGCAGACTGGGGCTGGGGTCAGACATATGGTCTGACTATGAGTCCCACCCACCAACAAAATCTTCTTAGGAAACTACATTAAGAAGAGCACCCTCCAGTTCACTGCTTCTTTTCCTTGTGACTGTGTCTGTCCCTCCACCAATACCATCCTGGCTCAATAACAATCTTCAGCTTTACTGGGACGTAATTCGCATGCCATACAATACATCCGTTTTAAAAAGTATATTTCAATGATTTTGGTGTATTTATTGTTTGTAATTGTGGGGAAATACATATAACACAAATTTGTCATTTTCATGATTTTTACGTGTGCGATTCAGTGTCATTTATTACATTCACACTGTGCGGCCATTACAGCCATCTATTTCCAAAGCTTTGTCATTGCCCCAAACAAAAATTCTGTAAACATTAAGCAGTAACCCCACATCCAGCTACCCACCCACACAAAATGATCTCTAATCTACTTTCTGTCTCTATGAATTTGCCTGTTCTAGTTAGATTTTAAAAGTAAACTGATTCTTTATCTGTCCCTTTGTGTGTAAATTATTCCACTTAGCATGGTTTCAAGGTTCATTCATGTCGTAGCAGGTATCATAATTTTATTCCTTTTTATTTTTTTTTAATTTCTTTTAACACTTCTTTATTTTTGAGAGACAGAGAGAGAGAGAGAGAGCGAGCATGAGCGGGGGAGGGGCAGAAAGAGGGGGACAAAGAAGCCAAAGCAGGCTCCAGGCTCTGAGCTGCCAGCGCAGAGTCCGATGCGGGGCTCACACCCATGAACCATGAGATCATGACCTCAGGTGAAGTCGGAAGCTTAACTAACTGAGCCACCCAGGCACCCCTCCTTTTTATTTTTTTAATGTTTATTTATTTATTTTGAGAGAGAGAATACGAGCAGGGGAGGGGCAGAAAGAGAGGGAGGGAGGGAGAGAGAGAGGGAGGGAGGGGAAGAGAGAGAGAGCGAGAGAGAGAGAGAATATGAATGAATCCCAAGTAGGCTCTGCACTGCTAGCAAAGAGCCCAATGCAGAGCTTGAACTCCCCAACCGTGAGATCATGACCCGGGCCGAAATCAAGTGTTGGACGTTTAACCGACCGGTGCCCCTATTCCTTTTTATAACTGAATGCACTTCGTGGTCTGCATACATGCAATTGTTTTGTTTAAGATCTGAGGGTCTGTCTGATCATCTAACACCTCCATTTTTGTTCTTTTTAGTCCACATTATCTTTGCTATTTTTGGCTCATTGATATACCAGGTACATTTAGAATCAGTTTATCGATTTTTACTGATGCTTGACAGGATAGTGATGGAATTATGTTGAATTTGTAGATCAGTTAACATTTTTACAATATGGAGTCATCTGATCTGTGAAAATGATATATCCCTTCATTTATTTAGGTCTTCTTGAATGCTTTTTTCCAATCATATCTTTCCATGTTCAGTGCAGAAGACCTGCACGTTTTATTAGATTTTGTCCCCAATATTTGACATTTTGATCCTATTATACATGAAATTTCATTTTGAATTTTATTTTCTCTTTGGTGTTGGTTTATAAAAATATAATAGATTTTTGTATATTATGCACATATTCATTGCCCTTGCTAAATTCACTTATTAATATTAATAGTTTTCAGCATCTTTTGCATTTTTTATGTGCACAGTTGTGCCATCAAATAGAGGTAGTTTCCCTATTTTCAATCCTTAGGATTTTATTTTTTTATTTTTTTATTTTTTGCACAGACTAGGCCCTCCAATACAATGTTTACTGGAGGTGGCAATTATGGGAAACGTTGGCTCATTCCCGGTGTCAGGCGAAAAGCTCTCAATAACTTAGCATTAAATAATGTACTTGTTGTAGGACATTTTATAGGTTCTTTTAATCAAATTAAAGAATATCTCCTTATTCCCAATTCATGTTTTTATTATGAACAGGTATTGAATATATTCAGATGATGTTTCTGTATCTATTGAGCGTATGATTTTTCCTTTGTGTGAGTGTGGCAAACTACAGCCATTGGTTCTGGAATGTGAAACTACTCTGGAATCCCTGAAAGAAATCATACTGGTCATGAGGTCTTGTGCTACTTACAGATGGTTGGAGTCATTTTCTAATAAGTCGTTTGGGATTTTTGTATTGTTCATGACAGAAAGTGGTCTGTATTTTGTTTTTTTATAATATCCTTCTCAAGTGTGGATAGCAATGTTAGGCTTGTCATAAAAATTACTGGAGAAGTGGTCTCTCTTTTTTTTCTGGAAGAAATTGTTGACGATTGGTATTATTTCCAAGGTGTTTCAGAGAATTCAATTGTAAAGCCATCTGATGATGAAGCTTTTGTGTGTGTGTGTATGGGAAAGTTTCTGATGATTGGTTCAATTTCTTTAATAGATACAGGGATGGATAGATTTTTTCTTTGTGTGTGTGTGTGTGTGTGTGTGTGTGTAATCTTTTATAAGTTGTGTATTTCAAGGATTTTGTCTATTTCCATGTCCTTTTCTCTTTTTGAGGTTGTGGACTTTATTCATGCAGCCAGTGGTCTTTTATATATTTATATAAACCTATTTATTATATATTTGTATGATATTTATTATATAAATATATTTATATTCGTATTTATGAAGAAGAATGAGCAAATCGACTGTTTTTACTCTGTGTGCTAAGGAAGAGAACTGACTGTCTTGCTAAAAGATATTCAAGTTCTGTACTGCAGTGGGCTTTATGATGAGGTACGCACAACACCTGCCGAGATTCAGCCCAGGTACCAAGTTTAATTTCTTTAGATAAGAATCACATACTTCTTATTTATCTTGATTCATATTTATTTTTGCTTCTAAGTAAATGTTAAGGACAGGCCATTCATTGTGTGGTAGTTTCGAGCTAGGGGCGAATTTCCATCTACAGACTTTAGTACCGCAAGTTTAACCCACCTCTTAGCCCCACCCATCATGGTATCTTTCATCCGGTCGCCCAATTCTGCCAAGGTCAGATCCCCCCGTACCTAGGGCTACTTCTCCTTTATATGTCTTCATGTATGCCCTACTCATATATGCTTTAGACCTTCCGAAAATGTTTTAAAACCTCACATCCATTTTTGACAACAGTTCTAGTGCTTTACTGAGCATATTTAATACCTGTTAACTTTGTTCTATCCAAAATGTAAAGCAAACTGTAATCCTTTATACCAGGGGCCAAGAAGATACTGGTGGACTATAATTTTCACGTAATATAAAATGCCTTATTTCAAAGATGACACAAATTGCTTTTTAAGTATTAGGTATGGAAAAGTTATACTGAGAAAAGTTTATGTAGATGATGGGAAAAGAAAAACAAAACAAAACTAGAGACTTCACTAGGCAGGGAGGGGGGTGTCCAACATGGTAGCATAGGAAGGTCCTGAACTCACCTCCTCCCACGGACAGAGTGAAGATACAGCTACATATGAAATAGTTCCCCGGAAAAACAGCTGAAAACTAGCTGAGCAGTTCCCCCATGACCAAGGATAAAAGTGCCACATCAAAATAGATAGGACAGGCAGAGACACTCTCTCTCCAGAAACCTCACCGCTGGCATGGCAACCCATAATCGGCATGGATTTCACGAAATGGCAACTTCTACCTGAGCAGCAAGGAGTTCATGTTCCACAGCAGCCACCCCAACTCATGGGACCTGCGCTGCAGAGATGAGCCCCCAAAACATCTAGCTTTGCAAACCATTGGGTCTTACCTCCAGAAGATACCCAAAGTGCTGTAGGGACCTGAGATACTGCTCTTAAAGGGCTTACACACAGACTCCCTTGCCCCAGGCTCAGGACAGTGGTAGCAGTTTGGGAAATGCCTAGACTGTTTATGAAGGAGACCCATTTGCTAATCATCAAGAGTGAGGTAGGGGGGCAGGAATCTGCTGGGAACCTCTCCCAGATGGAAATGCTGGTCAGTGCCACTTTTGCGCTCTCCCATGCTAGCACGGGCAGGCTTGCATAGTTCTTGAAATCTCTGGCTTCCCTGCCAAAGCCATGGGCAACACGTGTTTCCTGCACTCTCCCACTGCTTGCCAAGGCCAACAGATGTGCCCACCCAATTCCTGAGCTCTCCAGCTGCCTTGCTGAAGTCAGGAGGTGCACACAGGCCACACGGGGCACTCTCCTTGACTGCCTAACTTTGGTGGCCAGAAAGGCTTGCATTCCTGAGTCCCATGGGACTGTAACGATGAGGGAGATAGTTTTGGGCAGGCCTTCACACCCAGGGCACAGTATAGACAGCAGACTGAAATATACCGGAGTTTTTCTGTCAAAAAAAGCCTATTTTCCTGGAGGTTCAGCCTGGGGGGCAGATTTCAAGTTTGCCGCAGACATAGAAACTATGGATGTGCTCTCAGGGAAGGTAGGTCAGGGGACACTATCTGTGTCCTTTCTCTTGACCTCACTCTACTTCACTAGTACCTCTCAGAAATGACCTCGTATACTCAACTGTCGCTACTTTTTGTAACGGTCACCCGGCGGACACTTCTGGCTCTCCTGGTCTGGGTGATGCCAGGGTTCATGATTGTGGCCCCACAGGACTGTATATATTTGCATTTTTAAAAGCTGCAGCCTGAGCATCTGTATCCAAATAGCCTAAAACTCAGAGCTGACCGAGATCCCCTCCCTTGGGAACAGTCCGAGGTCTTGGTACATCCTCAATGACTGAAACCTATCGAGAATAAATGAGCCTGCTTAGACGATTGCAGAGATTCAAGAAACAAACAAGAGCTAGGGCAAAGCTGAACGACAAGTTTCATCTCCTACACAAGGCTATTCCTTCAAGGCTGAGAGAGGTAGCTGTTTCTCCTAATACATAGAAACAAACGTAAAGAGTCCTGTAACATGAGGGAATAGAGGAATACATTCCAAAGGAAAGAGCAGGATAAAACTTCAGAAAGAAAAACAAAAACTTAACGAAATGGAGTTAAGTAATTTACCTGTTAAAGAGATTGAAGGAACCGTGATCACTTTGTTCACAAAACTTGGGAGAAGAATGGATGAACATTGTGAGAACTTCAACAAAGAGATAAAAGATATCAGGAAGTACAAAACAGAGGTTTCAGGGTTGAAGGATACAAAAACAGAACTGAAAACACACTAGAGACATTCAGTAGCAGCCAAGACAAAACAGAAGAAAGAATTCGTGGGCTAGAATACAGTGCCCTAGAACTCACCCACATATAACAGCATATAGAAAAAATAATTTTAAAAAGTCAGTATAACTTAAGGCACCTTGGGACAATATCAAGTGGAATGGCATTCACATTATAGAGGTTTAGCAGAAGAGAGAAAGGGGCAGAAAACTTATTTTAAGAAATAATGGCAGAAAACTTCTCTAACCTGGTGAAGGAAATAAACATTCAGATCCAGGAATCCTAGAGAGTTACAAATAAAACGAACTAAAAGATTTTCACAATAAGACACATTGTAGTGAAAATGTCAAAAGTAAAGATAAAGACAGAATCTTAAAAGTAACGAGAAAAAAAATGCATTATATACAAGGGAACTCCCATAAGAATCCCAGCAGATTTTTTTAAATTATTTTTATTTTTTTTTTATTTATTTTTGAGACAGAGAGAGACAGAGCATGAGCAGGGGAGGGGCAGAGAGAGAGGGAGACACAGAATCTGAAGCAGGCTCCAGGCTCCAAGCTGTCAGCCCAGAGCCCGACGTGGGGCTTGAACTCACGGACTGTGAGATCATGACCTGAGCTGAAGTCAGACGCTTAACCGACTGAGCCACCCAGGCACCCCATAATCTCAGCAGATTTTTAAGCAGAAAGTTTTCAGGCCAGAAGGGAGAGGCATGATATATTCAAAATTCTGAGAGGAAAAAACTTCCAACCAAGAATACTCTATCTGGCAAGGTTATCATGCAGAATTGGAGGAGAAATCAAGAGTTTTCCAGATAAGCAGAAGCTGAAGGCATTCATCACCTTTAAACTGGCCTTAAAAGAAAAGTTCCAGGGAGTTCTATAAGCTGAAAAGAAAGGGCACTAATTAGTAACAAGAAAACATGAAAGTATAAATCTCACTAGTACTGGTAAATATGTAGAAAAGATAGTAGGTTAACCACTTACAAAGTTAGTGTGATGGTGGTGCGCCTGGGTGGCTCAGTTGGTTAAGCATCTGACTTTGGCTCAGGTCATGATCTCACAGTTTGAGTTCAAGCCCTGCATTAGGCTCTATGCTGACAGCACAGAGCCTGCTTGGGATTCTCTCCCTCTGTCCCTCTCCCACTCATTCTCCCTTCCCCTCTCTCTCAAAAATAAAATAAACATTTAAAAAAAGCTAGCATGAAGGTTAAAAGACAAAAGCAGTAAAAAAAATAAAACTACAATAATTATTTAAAGGATATATTTTTTAACGTTTATTTATTATTGAGAGACAGAGAGAGACAGAGTATGAGTAGGGGAGGGGCAGAAGGAGAGGAAGACACAGAATCCAAAGCAGGCTCCAGGCTCTGAGCTGTCAGCACAGAGCCTGACGTGGGGCTCGAACTCACAAACTGCAAAATCATGACCTGAGCTGAAATTGGACACTTAACCTGCTGAGCCACCCAGATGCCCCTAAAGAATATATAAAATAAAAAGAATGTAAATTGTGACAACAAAAATATAAAAAGGGAGTGGGTTTGGAAAAGAAAAATTTTAGAATGCATTCAAATTTGAGTTGCTATCAACTTAAAATAGACTGTTAGATTTATAGGATGCTGTGAGAGCTTCGTGTAACCCTAAAGCAAAAACCTGTAGCAGGTATGCAAAAGATAATGGGAAAAGAATCTAAACATTACACTAAAGAAAGTCATCAAACCACCAGGGAATAGAGTAAGAAAGGAACAGAGAACTACAAAACAATTGGAAAACAATTAACAGAATGACAATAATAAGTACATACTTACCAATAATTACTTTAAGTGTAAATGTATTAAATGTTTCAATCAAACGACATGGAGTAACTGAATAGATAAAAAAAAAAGACCCATATATATGCTGTCTAAAAGAGATACACCTCAGATATAAGAATACACTGAGACTGAAAGTGAGGGGATGGAAATCAGTATTTTATGCTAAAGGAAATCAAAAGAAAGCTGACGTACCTACATAATCAGGCCAAAAAAAAAAAAAAGACTTTAAAACAAAAACTGTAAAAAAAGACAAATAAGGGCATTAAGTAGTGGTGAGGGGAGTCAGTCCAACAAGAGGATATAATATGTGCAAATATTTATGCACCCAACATACTTAGCACCCGAGTATACAGAGCAGACCTTAACAGACCTAAAGGAGGTAAGAAATAGAAAGCCATACAAAATACAGTAATAGCAGGGGACTGTGATACCCTACTTATATCAATGAGTAGATAATTCAGACAGAAAATCAGCAAGGAAACATTGGCCTTAACATATCAGACCGATGGACTTAATAGAGAAATATAAAATATTCCATCCAAAAGCAGAATACATATATTCTCAAAAGCACATTGAACATTCTCCAGAGGAGAGCATATGTTAAGTGCTTAAGTTAGTCAAGTCTCAATAAATTTAAGAAGACTGAAATCATATCAAGCATATTTTCCAACCACAATGGTATAAAACTAGAAAGCAATTACAAGAGGGAAAAAAATGGAAAATTCACAAATATGTGGTGATTAGACAATACTCCACAACCAATGAATCAATGAAGAAATCAAAGGAGAAATGAAAAAAAAATACTTGAGACAAACGACAATGGGAATATAACAATACAAAATCTATGAGATATAGCAAAAGCAGTTCTAAGAGGGATGTTCATAGTGATAGAAGTTTACCTCATCCAAACTGATTTTATGAGGCCATCATGAGTCTGATAACAAAACCAGACAAGAATACCACAGATATAAAGGAAGAAAGGAAAGAAGGAAAAGAAATTGTAGGCCAATATTCCTCATGAACATACATGCAAAAATCCCCACCAAAATAGTAGCAAACCTGATTAAACAATACATTAAAAGGATCATACACCATGCTCAAGTGGGATTTGTTCCGGGGATGCAAGAATGGTTCTGCATCCACAAATCAATGTGATATGCCACATTAGCAAAATGAAGGATACAAATTACATAGTCATCACAATAGATGGAGACAAAGCACTTGGCAAAATTCAATATCCATTTATGATCAAAAATTCCCAATAAAGTGGATATAGATGGAACATACCTCAACATAATAAAAGCCATATATCAAGCCCAAAGTTAACATCATACTCAATGGTAAAAAGCTGAGAGCTTTTTCTCTAAGATCGGGAACAAGGCAAGGATCCCCACTCATGCTACTTTTATGCAACATAGTATTGGAAGTCTGAGCCACAGCAGTTAGGCAGGAAAAAGAAGTAAAAGTCATCCAAAGTGGAAAGGAAGAAGTAAAAATGTCACTATTTTTGGACACCACGATTTTATACAGAATTTATATTTATTTTCTCTGTAGACTTTATATAGAAAACTCTCAAGACTACTGTAAAACTGTTAGAACTAAGAAACAAATTTAATAAACTTACAGAGCACAAAATCAATACATAAAAATCTGTTGCATTTATATATACTAACAATGAACTATCAGAGAAATTTTAAAAACAGTCTCATTTATAATTTCATCCAAAGAATGAGATACGTAGGAATAAATTTAACCATGGCAGTGAATGATCTGTACTCTGAAAACTATAAAATATTGATGAAAGAAACTGAAGAAGACACAAATAAATGGAAAGCTATTCCATGTTCAAGGATTGGAAAAATTAATTTTGTTAAAACATACTACCCAAAGCAAAGTACAGATTCATTAAAATCCCTATCAAAATTCCAATGCCATTTTTCACCAAAATATCACAGGCCAAAAAACTTGTATGAAACCACAAAAGAACTCCGGTAGCCAACACAATCTTGAGAAAGAAAAATAAAACCAGAGACATCATGCTCTCTGATTTCAAACTATATATTACAAAGCTATATTAATCAAAATACTGTGGTATTGGTGTAAAAATAGACAGATGAATGGAACAGAATAGAGATCCCAGAAATAAAGCCTCGTATATGTTGTCAGTTTACAACAAAGGAGGCAAGAACTTGCAAGGGGGAAAGGGCAGTCTCTACACTAAGTGGTGTTAGGAAAACTGGAGATCCACATGCGAAGAATGAGCCTGGACCACTACCTTACAAGATACACAAAAATGTACTCAAAATGGATTGAAAACTTGAACATGGGGCTTGAAATCATACAACTTCTAGAAGAAAACAGAAGTGTGAAGTTACTTAACAATGGTCTTGGTGATGATTTTTTAGATGTAACCACAAAAACATAGGCAACAAAAGTAAAAATGAACAAATGGGACTACATCAAACTTAAAAGCTTCTGCACAGCAAAGGCAACCACCAACAAAAGGAAAAGGAATGGGAGAAAATATTTGCAATTCATGTATTCAGTAAGAGATCAATAGCCAAAATAAATAAAGATCTCCTACAACTCCATAGCAAGAAAACTAACAATCCAATTAAAAAATGACAAAGGACTTGAATATTTTTCTAAAGAAGACTTACAGATGGCCAACAGGCACATGAAAAATGCTCAACATCACTAATCATCAGGTAAATTAAAAGCAAAACCACAATGAGATACCACCTGACACATGTTAGAATGGATATTACCAACAGGACAAGAAATAACAAGTGTTGGCGAGGATGTGGAGAAAAGGGAACCCTCATGCACTGTTAAGAATGTGAATTGGGGCATCCACTCTGGAAAATACTATGGAAGTTCCTTAGAAATGTTTTCTTAAAAAAGTGCTCTCTGATCCAGCAATTCTACTTCTGGGTATTTATCTGAGAAAAATGAAAACACTAAATCAAAAATATATATGCACCCTTATGTTTATTGCAGCATTATTTACTGTAGTCAAGATATGGAAACAACCTGGGGCACCGGGATCGCTCTGTTGGTTAAGTGGCCAACTCTTGATTTCAGCTCAGGTCATGCTCTCTCATTTCCTGAGATCAAGCCACATAGAGCTCTGTGCTGACAGTGGGAGCCTGCTTGGGATTCTCTCTCTCTCTCTCTCTCTCTCTCTCTCTCTCTCTCTCTCCCTCCCTCCCTCCCTCCCTCCCCCTCTCTCCCTCCCTCCCTCCCTCCTTCCTCCTCCTCCTCCTCCTCCTCCTCCTCCTCCTCTCTCACTCTCAAAAATAAATAAATATTCTTTTAAAAACATATGGAAACAACCCAACTGGACATCAATGGATGAATGGTTAAAGATGTGGCGCACATATGTATACAATGAAATGCTACTGACCCACTAAAAAAGAATGAAATGTTGCCATTTGTGACAACATGGGTGGACCTTGAAGGAATTGTGCTAAGTGAAACAAGACTGAGAAAGACAAATACTGTATGATTTCACTTGTATGTGGCATCTGAAAAATAAAACTGACAAAACAAAGCCCATGGGAAGAGAACAAGGAAGAGTGATGCCCCAAAAGTTTCCATATCTCAGTGCATCTTGGTCTCACAAAAGGAACACAAACATTGGAATTGTAGAAAATGTAAAGAGAATGATTTAAAACTATGAAACGCACGATGGCAGCTTTATGGAACGTGGGTCAAGGTTTTATCTGTTCTGCAGCAGAGTAAAAAGTCAAAAAAAGTTTTTATGCTACAAAATTGAAACTAACATTGTGAATACTGGTTTGTATAGAATTGTATTAATATACCGTAATATCTGGGTCCCATTCCAAAATTATAATTTTAATGCTATGCTTTTGTCACCAGATGTCATAAAATTTGGAATCTTATTCGTTAGTCACAGTAAAAATTATTTAATTGTGTCTTCTCAGTCCCTATGCTACCCTATCCTTCTTGGTTTAAATTAGGAATAGAAAACAATGAGTGCCATATTTAGGTCAGTACACAAGTCAGTAGTTTTTTTTTAAAAAGTAAAGAAAGAAGTCACAGTTATCAAAAGACCTGATCATCATTAAACCTCAAATTCTCAGTCTAAAGAGAAGAAATGATGATGGCCCCTTTCCCCTTTATTCTCTAGCCCCCTCCTCCACCCAAGCGCTGTAATGGGTGGTGTAATTATAAGTAGTAAGTCAGGGTTGCTGGGATACAAATATGCCAATTTCCTAATATATGAATTCTCCAAAGATGTCAGGTCACAATCCCTAGTGGCAGATGCCTTTCTCCCCATTAACTGTAATGTGCTGTCCTGCATATTAGCCAATTTAGCAATTACTTTGGGACCTTTGTGTTTCATTAGTGAATAGAGAAAAAAGCGACTGGAGGTAATACAGCTATTGCTTTAAGGGAGCGTTGGACCCGGTAATGGGTTCATTGCAAAACTGCGTTAACTTGTCTTGACCTGGATAGCTTCTCTTTATAGCAGAGATGGGAAATGTTTCTCTAAAGCTGAATACAAGCCTTGGTTTAAATGTATGGTTACCTCCACCTAAGGATCATGAAATGAAATCCTTGTTCTTATCTATTACATATCTTGACATTTACAGTCTTTAATAATAATACCTTTAAGGTCCGCAAAATGGGAATGTTACTAAAGCTAGCTTCTGTGTATTTTTCTGAGTGTCTCACTCTGTAATCTTCATACACATGTCTGACTCTGTATAGTTTTTAATATTTAGCACTCTTCATATTTCTATGTTCTCTGAACCTGTGTGTGTGTGTGTGTGTGTGTGTGTGTGTGTGTGTGTGTAAGGAATTCTCCCTTCCTACTGCTTGCCATCACTATCACTCTCTTCCTATTTCTGTTACATGTGTCTTTGACTATGAATTGACATCTTTCTATGTTTCTCATTGATCTCCTTTTCTGCATGTATATATGTCATTTTTGCTCTGCCCAGGTTAGTGTATGTGACATGTTATTTCCTGCTTTCTCTCTTTCTCTGATTCTTCACCTTCTAATCCCTTTCATCTTCTTTGTCATGTTGTGTCTGCTTTCTTTATTCTTCGTTACTAGTTTTACTCGTTATGTGTAGGTCTTTTTTCAACTACCTGTTATTTAGAACTAAAACATGTATGGATCAGTATTATTTTTGAATTGTATTGTATTCTTCCTATACTTAAAGGTGAAATACACTTGATCTTAGCCAAAAGGCCAAGAAACGATTACTTAAAGGTGAAATAAAGTGGAATATTTCTTTTGTAGACTCATAGGGATTGTTCAGAGGGAAGAGTCTTAATGAAACTAAATTACTCTCACATCTTCTCGACCAGAACACTGAATCCTCGAAAGGTTGTGTGACTTATTTGACAACACATTGTTCTCTATTTAAATATAAAAGTTTTAAATATAAAAGCTATTTTTTTAGCTTTTTAATGAAACTCAAGTGATTTTTCTGTAGTTAAAATGCTATAAACAAGAAAAAAAATGTGGTTTCCCATTTTTTCCCTTTGCTCCTGTAAAGGAAGAAACTGAGATTTCATTTTATTTAAGCAAACTGTATGAGAGTTTTCGCTTTGTTTCTTGCCCATTGTGGAAAACTAGATGCTACGTTTTCAAATTATTTTTCACCACCTTCTTTACCGTGGAACATTTGTGATTAGGTAATACAAGAAAACATATTCACGCTGTTTCAGAATTAGTTACATGTCTTAGGTATTTGATGTTAAGTAACTTTACAGATAGTGAAGTTAATTACAATAAATCTATATTCATTTTGTTGAATACATTTAAAAGTTTGCATCCTGTTTTGCCACTTATTTGTAACTAGTAAATTACTACTTTAATTTGTTAACACCTAGATATTATAAAACAGTGCATACAAAAACTAAAACATTTTACAAGCACAAAGGAGAACTTTTGCTGGAAAATGAATTTCAGTTAAGGGCATTATTAAGATGCACTTAAAAAAAGTCTGATCCACTTTACCTAGAAAAATTAGATTTAAAAATATATCTAGCAAAGCTTTAATAGAGGAATAATGTTGTGATACTGATAATAGTATAGGAGTTATTTTTATACTAAATCACAAAAATAAATAGTTTGAATGTAAAAATGGAGCGAAACTGGCAGGCCATCTTCTGCAATATACAAATGACTTTATTGAAATTTCCCGAGATATAGCTCATTTTATATTAACTTCTAATCATGTTATTTTTAAGTATTCATCTGAGGAGTAAACAGCTTAAATCTGTTCTTTTCATTTGTGTCAAGTACATAGATGCTTCATCTTTTCCCAGATATGTTTACTATGTAATGCTAGTCATTATTAGTCGTTACTATGAATATAGATAGTAAAACAGAATAAGTTAAATCAAGCTAAAGCTTGGCTTTTTAAAGAAAAATGTTTAATGTTTATTTTTGAGAGAGAGATAGATAGAGCGTGAGTAGGGGGTGTGCGGAGAGAGAGAGGGAGACGCAGAATGCGAAGCAGACTCCACGCTCCGTGCTGTCAGCACAGAGCCCGATGCGGGGCTTGAGCCCACCAACTGTGAGATCATGACCTGAGCTAAAGTCAGACACTTAACTGATTGAGCCACCCAGGTGCCCCTAAAGCTTGGCTTTTTCACTCCTTGCTCAAAAATGAACATTTGTTCCAATTGATTACTTTCCCATCAAAGACTGGTTAATAGATTGTTCTAATTGTTACCAATCATTCCTGCCTTTAATGTGAACTACATTTTTTAACCAAAGAAAAGAATCTTTACAAGGAATAGAAGAAAAACATGTTTGCCTATTCATTATTATATTATGACCCATAGCCTGGTATTTCTCAGAAATCCATCATCTTGGAAATTTCCATTATGTAGTTAATAATTACATCATAACATTTACTTATGAAATCATTCAACAAACATCTAATGAGTGACCACCATGTGCCACGTGTCTTTCTAAGCATATCATAATCACTTCTCACCCTTACTTTATTTAAAGAGCATTCAGATTGCATAGAGCTTGGCATTACAGCTATTTATATCTCTTCTAATTAATAGTTGCTAGTTTGATGCTGAGAGTTAAGTAGGGAGAATAGTAGTTAAAAGTTTCTAACATAAGCATCTGTGACTTTGCCTCCTATGATTTCACATTGAGATGGGGATTCTTACCAGGTTGTACGTCGTGAGTACATCTCAGTTTGCTCTGACAAGTCCTGGTTTTGCCTGTTATCACATCATAATTTTTAGTAGCTCCCTCTTTCACTTACATGAGTATTCTACTTTATTAAAAATATGTGTATATATGTATGTATATTTGTGTATATGCATATGCATATGTGTGGGTATATACATGGTTTTTAACTTTCCAAATTACTGAAATTTCAGAGAATGCCAGGAATGTCAATCAGATATCTCACAAACAAGTAAAAAGTACACAGGAGTTGCGAGGAGGCACTTTATCTCATTGATTAGTAGTGAGGTTTACGGACTATGGATTCTATCCATTGCTAGCTATGCCATCTTGTATTTGCCCTGTCCATACTCCAGTAATAATATCCTAAAATTCAGGTTATGGTAGAACATACTGTATAGGTTGTGGTGAAAATTTAATGAGATAGCGCCCAAGAAATGTGTAACTGTGTCTGGCACATACATTGTAATTGGTCAAAAATAAGAGTTTTAACATAAAACTCGGGATGGTGTTAAACCACAAAAACACGAAGACCCAGCCCAAAGCTCCTATGGAGCCACCTTTTTTATTGTAGCAGGAGTTCTTTTTTTCTTTTTTTTTTATTATTATGTATTTCTTTTTTAATGTTTACTTATTTAGAGAGAGAGAGAGAGAGAGAGAGTACAGGCTTGCACGCAAGTTGGGGAGGAGTAGTGAGAGAGAGGGAGAGAGAGAATCCCAAGCCGACTCCGCACTGTGAGTGTGAAGCCTGAGGTGGGGCTCAATCCCAGGAACTGGGAGACCATGACTTGAGCAGAGATCACGAGTCAGATGCCCAACTGACTGAGCCACTCAGGTGCCCCATATTAGAGTAAGAGCTCTTAACATGAGATCTACCCTCTTAACAAATTTTCAAGAGCACAATACAGTGTTGGTAACTACAGGCATCCTACCACATAGGAGATGCCCAGAAGTTTGTTACCTTGCACGGCTGAGACTCTGTCCCCATTGCACAGCTCCCATTTTTCTCTCCTCATTGCCTTAATAACCACGATTCTATTCTCTGTTTCTATGAGTCTGATTATTTTCGATACCCTCCCTAAGCACAATCATGTAGTAGTTGCCCTTCTGTGACTGGCTGTTTTCAGTTAGCATTACGTCCTCCAGGTAGATCCATCTTCTTACATATGACAGGATTTTCTTCTCTTTTAAGGCTGAATAATATTCGCCATCTTAATCAAGCAGTTATAAATATGACTTTTGTGGAGAATACTGCGACGATTTCCACCATGATCGATTCAAGAGCTGAAAGACAGAAGAGTTAGAGTCACCAGGGTCACCAAATACTTCATGGAAGGCAGAGAGGGTCTTCAATCAGCACTCTCCCATTTCACTGACCTCATGATTCATATTAGCTATAACCAGCCAAACTTTCAGATAAAATTATTGGAAACTGGTGGATTTTTCTCTTAACATTGGCTATGCAGTCCAAGTAGTCAACCATTGGTTTCACACACTAACATTTTCCCGTTGGAAGTATGAGGATAATTTAAGATGACCTATTTAACCCTGAACATCTTTGGGATCAGTCAGCTTTGCCGACTTTAGCCCAGAAACCCAGACAGAGCCTCACCGAACCTCCACTCTGCTTCCCCACGCCCTTCTCCTACTTCCGTTCTTGATGTTGATTTCCCCCATTTTGGTGGAGTGATGAGAAACCATTTGTAGAAACTGTCATTGGAGCCATGTAATGTTCTATTAGGAGGCCTCACTGTAATACTAGATAATTTGTTCATTTCGATGCACTGCTATTTTTAAAAATACGAACAAACAAAAATCCAGCATGCAACAGCTCATTTCCATATTAAAACTGTATTTTCGGCTATATACATCCTGATAGTGTGCAGCGAGTATGAAAATTTGTCATTTCAATATGCTGTGGACCAGACTTTATTAAAAAGGTAAACTAATTTCGGATTAAAAACAGATGTGACTATTCTGGCAAACTTTCTTTCCTGTTCACAATGAATGTAAAACGAAGAGAAGTACAATGAGGACAGAAAGAGAAAAATTTCGTCACTCTGACCTTCAGTGTAACTTTTTTGAAGGAAGTCCTTTATGAGCACAAAGACGTTTGCCCTATAGCAATGAATTTTAGAAAGGAGAAGAAATGACATAACAAAAAAGAGATTCTTTGCTAATATGAAAGCTTGTTCCTTTTGTTTCTGTAGTGCCTTTGCTTTGGAATGACTGGATTACATAGTGTCGATCCTGAGACTTTTAGAGGCATTGCTTTTCTTTCTAAAAATAGAGTAATCTTGAAGTGGCGTTAAATGGAGGCTTTTATATACCAACCCCTTAAGCTGATGTTGAATAACAAATGAAGATTAAATCAGTATTTAAGAGCACATATTGTAAATTCTAAGCCAGTTTCCTTTATTACTTACCGTGCAAAGCCAATAAGTCATGCAAAAAAATAAAATAGAGTGCTATTTGTATAAAAGATCAGAATCATACCAGAAGTGAACTTTCCTGTCAAGTCTTTACACATATACCACAAGATGTATGAGTGTATATATACCTAAAAGAGTTTAATATTAAATCCTGGCTACTATATACATGTCAGCTGATCCCCTAGTGCTTCAAACTCTAGAAAAAGGGACACTGAAGGTTGGGCTGGTTGATATATTCCATTTTTGTCATAGACCACCTGCCAGGGCTTATAACCAATCTGTAATGTGTTTCATACCTTTTATTGTGTGGAAAATGGATTGATAGATTAGGTCTGGGGCCAGCGAACCATGGAACCCTAGGTTTGCAGGGAAGAGTTTATCACCCTTTGATGTTATTTCTGTCTCGTGTCAGCTGAGAAGGATGAGCTAGATTAACAGAGGGTAAGCTAGATGCCAAAATCAGCATTCCCCTCGTTTATTCCCCTTATAGTTCAAGACAAGGCCACCACCGTATGGGTTATGAAGGACTGATAAGGACCTCACGGACAAACTTTGTTTTGCTGCCTTTTAATTTACTTACTGATGTTAGAACAAATTAGAAGACATCGAAGAGACCATTTCATTGTTTGTCGCTGGAGAAAATCAATCTGTTTTGCTCTAGAAGTGAAAGTATCTGAACCGAATGGTACAGTTATAATTTGTGAACATTTTCAGTTATCACTGGGAAAAGTATGAGTCCATCGTTGGCATGGTTGGCCAAGTGTGGAGGAAAAGAGATGGACCAGGAAATGGGCCAGAAACCAAAGTCATCAGAAGGATATTTTGAGAAAACCCCATTTGTCCTGATAGTTGCAATCTTTGGGCAACCTGTGACTGATGGTTATACCTTGAACACAGTCTAAAAATAAATGTCTTATGAAGGTGACACATTCTGCCTGTTCATGATGTGGGTGACATCAACACTTTTGAATAGGACAGTCATTCTTGGGCTTACTTAGATGTTTACAAAAGAATAAAAATCTGCAACTGAATCAAAATTTAAGTGACTGTCTTGATGATAGCTTTTGTTGCTGCTATTAAGGTTGTTACAAATCCTAGACCCATACTGTTGTCTCTTTGAAGCTGCTTTATTGTTTTGTTCGTATCAGCGACCTGTATCTTTCTGCTACAATCACTGATGATGCTGGTGAAGGGAGAGAGAAGAATTACTTTTGAGGTTGTATGAGGTTCTCATTCACTGGCAACAAATAAAAGACAACCCAGGGAACAGAAAAATTAATAGAAAAGATAGTTTGTAGTTGAGATTTTATCGTGTTTCACAGCAGATGAAAACAATTTTCAAGCACTGAAATAATTAAGGAAGAAGTTGACATTAACACGCTACGTTGTTTATTCTGAAGCTGGAATGCAATATGATAAAATAATCACTTCTGCCTTGAAGAATCAGTTCTCTTAAGATGCCCCTTGCAACTTCGTACTTACTCCTAATGTGGTTATTTCTGAATGGAGCCCCAAATATTGTAATTGTTTGTGCAGTGACTCTGCAGGCTCCATCTGCCCACCGTCCACACCTCATGTCAGCTCTGGAATGATCACTAACCTTTGCAGTTAATAATGGTCCCAAGCAGGCTTACCCCTCACTAGCTCCTAACTATGGCCCACTTATTTAAATTTTTGTTTGTTTGTTTGTTTACTCTCTTCCCCCATTTTTGCAATGGTGATGCATTATCAGGCTTGTTCGCTCATCTCCCTGGATTCCCTGAAGAACTAAGGACACAATATGTACTATAATACTTTGTTATGAATAATTGGGCTTTCTGTTATTAGGTAGGCATCATAAAATTCTAACACTGGTGCTCAGGAAGAAAGGGTCTATGTGCCATCAAGCAGAAATGCATTTCTCCAACTTTAACATACACGTGAATTACTTAAGGATTTTGTCAAAATGAGGTTTCTGATTCAATGGGTCTTGTAGAGGATCTGGGATGCTGCTTTCCCAGAAGGCTTCCAGATGACGCCAGGGCTCTAGGACTTGATCCACACTTTAAGTAATAAGAATATAAAGAATGGCTGGCTAGCATCTGTGTGTGAGTTGACTGCAGGTCCCATACTTCGAAATATTGAAGCGCTGTATTCTGAGATATTCTAAATGTATTTAGATGTATTTAGCAATGTGTTCTGAGGCTTCTTCTAAAAACTTTTGTTTCCTGATATGTGTGAAGCACATCCATTCATCCCCAGTTGATATATATTCATCTTTAATTTTTTTTTTTAATGTTTATTTTTGAGAGAGACTGAGACAGAGTGCAAGTGGGTTGGGGCAGAGTGAGGGAGACACAGAATCAGGGAGACACAGGCTGCAGGCTCTGAGCTGTCAGCACAGAGCCCAATGTGGGGCTCAAACCACAAACCATGAGAGCATGACCTGAGCCGAAGTCGGACGCTCACCCGACTGAGCCACCCAGGGGCACCTATATTCATCTTTAACAGAAAATATGAACACATCCAACTTATTCATACCTTTGAAACATAGACCCTTTGGGGACTCATAACCCACATATTCTCTTCTCTACCCTGTGATCTCACATCCATTCCAGTTCCTTCCCCTCTTACATTGTATATTTCAAGAAGCTGACCTCTGACCACCTCGTTACCCAGGCTTTCTGGCCACCAGCTTCTAGATATTTTAGCCAGTAGGAGGCATTGGTGGGAGACTAGAAAGCAAAAGATGTTTCTTCCCTTCCTTCACTGCTTTGGGCAATGGCTGATAACAGAGTATGTAGCCAATAAATACTAGCTGCTATTAAGTCTTCTAATTGTGATCTAAAATCCCCTCATTAGTGGTTACCTTCGTCAGTTTACTATGAATTTTGTACAGGTGCCTTTGCAAAGCATTGAGCCTACCTTGAGTGACATCATCATACTCAGCATTTTTTTTTTTTTTTTGATTTAGAACTCTAGTATTATTTAAGAATACCAAGGCTTGCTACCATTTCTGGCCTTCCCTCAAGTACTAGCTATTGAGTGCTAGAAAAGTGTTATGTAACAAACCCCTAAGGTCCATTGACTTAAAATGATAACAGTTATAATTGCATATAGTCTCTGGGTCAGCTGGGCTGTTCTACTGATATATCTAAAGCCCAGAGGGTCTTGCTAGGGCCCACTGATGTTTTTGCAGTTAGCTGGTGGGTTGGTTGGGTGGGGCCTGGCTTATCTAGGGTGAGCTCAGCAGGGATGAGCCATGTAATCCATACGACTTCTCATCCTCAAGCAAGCTAGCCTGGACTTATTCTCATGCAGAAAATAGGATTCTAAGAGAAAAAGCAGAAGTGAACAGGTCCTCTTAAGGCTGAGGCTCAGAACTGAGTCAGTGTCATTTCTAACGCATTCTGTTGGCCAAGCAAGTCACAAGGCCCAGCCCAGATTCAAGGATTAGGGAAATGGGCTGCACCCCTTGATGACATCGACTTTCATAACCAGGATAGCTATGTGCATATAGAGAGAGATGTGCACACAGGTAGGTCACCACTGAAATCAATCTACCATAGTGTAATCTGTCAGGTTTCTTTCTCATCTCAAAAGGAAAATAGTCAGGACACATCCCTATGTATTTAGGCTTCTATTCAACGAATCCTGACTCTCCTGTAATATTAGCTCAGGATCAGCACTCTGAAAAGCCAGTAGTCTGAGAGTCAGAAGGATCCTCAAAGATACTTGAGGCCAAATCCTAGGAGGGTAGGAACATTGTTTTATTAATATACTTAGTATTTATTGTCTCCAATATGGTTAAGTATTATGCTAGGGAAGAAGGAGAGAATAGTGAGCAAGATAGACACTTATGTTTCTATATGTTGCATTTGATGGGAGCAGATAAACACTAAAACTAATTATGTGATTATATATGCATCTGTTCTCATTTTCTTTTTATGTTTGTTAAGTTGTAGGCTGAGCTACTATACTAAAGAGACCCCCAAATTTCAATGGCTCAAGCAATGCATACATGTGTATCTTTTTCACATAAAGCCTACCCTGGGTATGTAGTCTCTGCCCTAAAAAGTTACCCTAGGAACCCAGGCTACCAAGATAGCTATGCTATCTCCCAGGTAGTGCTGCATTTAAAAACCGCCACAGTAATCACCCAAATATCTGTGTACTCTTGCCCACCAATAGTACACACTCATTGTCTCCCTCAGCAGAGGCCAGAAGAGATCACTTACCACATCCAGCTCAAAGGTCATTTGTCTCTGAGTTATACGCTGTCTTCATCAGACCCAGATGTGGCTCCTCACGGTGCAATGACCTGGAAAGTGAAAGTCATGCTATCTGCTTCTATCATAACCAAATCATGAAAGTAGAGCAAAAACAGGCCCAAAGACCGCAGTGAATACTGACCCACCTGTGTAAGACCAAGGTTGTGACTCCAGTGCGTTCCCACCTCACTCCCCTCACCCCACTCCAGACTGAGATTTCAAATGAAAGCTAAGAATAATAATAGAGCTTCTCTGAAGGCAGAGGTGAGGAACAATAAAGTCAGTGTCTGCATAACCCCACCGTCTTAGAAATCCCCACTCTTCCAGAAATAATTGCTTAGTTCAAATTGTGGTGACATAAAAAGGGATAATGTGAGAACATATAACAGGCGGCCTGACACGGTCCAGAAAAAGGAATTGTATTTTTTCAGATAACAGAGAAATACATAATAGATGCTATTTGGGTTGGGGAAAAAAACTCACTTGAGTTTCCTAGTTGTGGATATTCCTACCCAAACATCTCAGGGTCAAGGGCAGCCTTTCCCTGGATACACAAAAAGTTGATATGTTTTTTTCCCCTTATTCTCCTTCTGACCAGGGTACTGACCTTTGCCATTGGCTTACTCTACCCCGGGACCCAGAGTCATTATGTTAATCCTGGAGGAGACAGACCACTACCTCCACTAACAACTGACATAATTATTTTTCTACAATTTGGTGCTAATTAAAGTGTGGAAAGAGTGGCAATGATATCCATAAATGTAATAAGGTCTTTCTTTGTTCTTGACAAGGGATTTTGTGTATGTTCACCTCAGAGTAGGAAAGAGGGAAAAACATGGGATGAGGTGAGAGAGCCCAGTAGTCATCACATAGGCTGGTATAGGCAATGTAGAATATTTATTTTAATGTAGAATTTTTTAAAAAATGGAATTCTGCTAGGTTTTGTTGATTATTTCTGTGGAGTTTCACTTGTTAATAACCTGCCTGATTCAAATGGTGGCTTCACGTTGTTCTACGTATAGATGCTATATAAAAACTTTCCCTAAAAGTTAATGGCTTAAAACAACAAAGCTTTATTATTTCTCATGATTTTGAGAGTTCAGTATGGTTTTCTTCTGCTTCACATGTTGCCAACCAAGGCACTGGGAACGCCAAAAAGTCCAAAATGGCCCCACTCACCTGATTGGCAGTTGGTGCTGGATGCCAATTAGGAACTCAGCTGGAGGTATTGGCCAGGAACATCTGTTGGTTTCCACTTGGCCTTTTCCATGTGGTTCCGTGGGCTTCCTCATAGCTTGGTGGGTGGATTCCATGAAGAGCTCCAAAAGATCCAACAGCAGCGTTCAAGCATTTTTCAAGTTTCTGCTTGCAGCACACTTGTTCATATCCCATTGGCCGTAGCTAAGGCATATGGGCAAGCTCAGCCAAAGTGAGAGTAGACTATGCATAGACTTGAAATATGGAAGGCAAGATTCACTTTAACTGCCAGATAACAGCCTACCACACATTCTTTACTAGCTGTCTGGTCTTTCTGTGTCTCAGTTTCCTCATTTGAAAACAGGAACAAGACTGGACTAAGCGAGATATAGCCCATGTAAGCTTAGAGCCACGCCCATTACATAGTAAAACACCAACAAATACTGGCTATTGTTTATATTTTAGTGTTATTCCTACGTAACTGAAAGAATAGAATGGCTTTCCCAACACTGGTAACACCGTTAAACACAAGCTTCTGCTTCGATGTGCCTTCCCCTGAAGCCCTTCAGGTGTGCCATTAGTCAGAATGTTTCCTGTGTTGTGAAACCGCTAACATACTGTTCTGCAATGCCTGGTTGACTCTGACAGGAGCGTCTGCTAGTCGCAAAATCTCAGGAAAACCAGTTTTATACCAGTTTGGGGGATGCTGAGGGTTCATCAAGTGCAGAAGTTCCTTGGTAAATTTGCCTTCTAGTCCAGGCTTTCCAGACCCTATGTAATCCAATTCTAGCCGTCTTCCAATATTTTCTCCCACTGGTCATTTTCACATCAGCTGCCATCCCAGTGAGATTGCCCAGTGTTTCCCCACATTTGACCTGTGTTCTTCCTTGCCTATCCTACTCTTCCTGGTCCACCCACCTTCTCGAAGAATGTCTCCCTTCTTTACTCTCCCTTATACAACAGATTGCCATATCTGACTACACTTTTATACCTCCATGAAGCCCAAGACTCATCTTACCTTCCTGTTGCCCTCCAACCCCCAGCAGTATTTCTTTTACTATATTCATTGCTTTCTACCTCATGTGTGTCAGGCATTCAGTTTGCATCATTCCTTTATTTCTTTATATACCTGTACCAAGTCTGTACCAGACTGTCCAGAGAAAAACTTCATCCTGTTTTGAAGTCTTCCCCACTCTCTAAGAGAATTAAAGAGTTCTGTCTGTGTTAGGTAATGATAGGTAACATTTATTGATAGTTTAGTGTGTATCAGACTTTCTTCTGAGCACTTTCTTAGAAGGAAAATCATCTAAGACGACCCAACAGCAGTCTCGAACAAAGCTGAATGCCTTGCTAACCTGGCACGTATTAAAGGATCATCAAAGGCTCACTATGCTCACTATCAAATGGACTGATGATTGTTGGTGTTGTGTCACTGGTGGTGATTTTTATACTATAAGTAGGAAAATAGATTTTTTGCAACACATCTTCATCCATTGCTTTAGGAAAAGACAGAAATTCTATCTCAATGTATGTACCTTTGCGAGGATACCCCTGGCACTAAACTCTCAGACAAATGCCACCATCTGTGTGATTTCTTTCCATTTGCCAATGTAGGCATGGCAGGTGCTATCAAGTTAACCTTTTCTTTCCCCAGCATCCACTCAAAAGAGTATACATGTTGGCTGTTGTGAAGCTCGATTCCCAAACTACCAATTACAAATCTCTGCTTCAGAACACAATGACTGAACTATTACTGTAGCACATGATTTTGTATAATGGGATAACAAAATACGCATTATAGGTATTAGAAACATGAAAGATAAGTATGAGTTGTTAATTTTAGCCAAGAGTTTTTATAAGAGTAAGATGATAAAATTAATTATATTAGAATAGCATCAATCTTCAACTTCTGTCATAGGTGGTGGAGAATTAGTCCTCACTGATACAACTATAGGTAACTGGTTCAATGGATATATTGTTTAGTACTCTTTTTTATTATTTTCTTAATGTTTATTTATTTTTGAGTGGGAGACAGTGCAAGCAGGGGAGGGGCAGAGAGAGGGAGACACAGAATCCGATGCAGGCTCTAGGCTCCTAGCCGAGCCAGCCATAAGCACAGAGCCAGACGCGGGGCTCGACCTCACGAATCCCTCACAAATCGCGAGATCCTGGCCTAAGCTGAAGTCAGACGCTGAACCAACTGAGCCATCCAGGCGCCCCTGTTTCCTACTCTTAATGCTGCAAATGACAGAAAAAGCTGCCTGTGATTTTAAATAATAATAGTTGTGAGGGTTCTGGTTCCTTTCCCCTCCCCCCCGCCCCTCCCCACCTCCACCCCCCCCCCCCCCCCGCAATTCTCTGTGGGTTCTGCCTTTCTTTGACCACCTGTCAGCTTCATATGGCTCCCTGTAGGGTGGCAAAAATGGCTTGCAGATTTTCAGGGCCCACTTTTGCAAAAGATATTCTCTTTAGGGACATTCTTTCCTAAAGCATCCAAAAAAGACCTCCTTGAAACTTATTGGCCCAAATTAGGTCATATGCTCATTGCTGAGCTAAATCAGACCCAATTCCACAGCCAGAAGTGGTTAAATCTCAAGACCAAATTCTGCAGCTGCAACATAGCAAAGGTATAAAGGTTTCCAAAGGAAGGAAAAAAGGGGGGCGGGGAGAGAGCTAGAGGGAAGGAGAGAGGAATGGATTGAAAAAGGTAACCGACTAATATCTATAACATTGTTTTGACCTGATTTTTTGGCCAATTAATAGAACTAAGCAGTGATTATGACATTATATCAATGGTTTCCAAATATAGGCTAGTTGTAAAGATCACTTAAAAAACTACATTTTGCTATGGTAGATACTGTTAGTGCTGCTGTGCACATCCCTTCAGCACTTAGCACTCCTACACATGCTGCCTGATTTCCAAAGATCAGCAAGTGATTTTTTTTTGTTTTGTTTTTGTTTTTGTTTTTTTTTGTTTGGTGATGTCTCTGCTTATTCTTGAGACATGGTAGAAAAGTAGAGGAAGTTAGGCCCCCTTAAAGCAGCAGGTGATGCATAAATACCCCATCCTCGCACCTTTCAGGGATGATAACTTCCAAAGTTTGCCTCTTACATCTTCCCTCAGAGCTCGCAGGCATTATTAAGCGTCTGTTGCCCACAGTGGTCCTATTTTACTGGCTTTTTCCTTTATTTGGCTTTTCCCCACCCCCTTGATGTGCCCTAGTATCACATCCCCAAATGACTCGAGTTCAAATTCTTGCTGCAGGGTTTATTTCTGGGGAGACCCAAATGAAGAAAAGGACCTTTTATATGCAAGTCCTCAGGAGGTGACTGTGGATATCAGTTGAATCAGAATTCTGTATCATTGCTTTTAAACTTTATGTTATGTTAGGATAAAAGGATGTTGATTCTCTTTGCTGACTTGTTCTGTTTCTGTATCTTGCATTTTGAGTTCCCAAATAAAATATGGCCACACCAGGGAAGGAAATGAAAGCCAGAGTAAATGGCCTATTTTGGAGGTCTAAGCTTAAGATAGGGGCCTAAAATTGAGATTATTCACACAGGTAGACATGGTAGATATGTAAGGTAAAATGTGAGATTGGGGGGGTGGATTGCCTGATTTCACTGTTCACAGCGGCACTGTTTCGTGATGGAAGGACAGTTAATCGTGCGAAGCATAGAAAACTGACGTTACTCAAGACCTCTGGAGAAGTTCACTGTAATGTTTTACTAAATTTGAATAAGAATGTGTTTATTCAATATTATTCTGATGTCACAATTATGATCGCATGGATCTAGTCTTTAAAGACAATTTGAAATTAAATGTATTAAATATGTCTACCCAGTTATCAAGGACTTGCCATTCATTGCGATTTAAGAGAATTCTTCTCTTTCGCTTTCAAAACCTTCTCGAGAGGCAGTTTCTCAATATCTTAGATGAAAGTACACGATTTGATGAAAAATAACGGGGGAAATCAGAAGAAAATAACTCTTTCAGAAAATTTGTGAAGAACCACCTGTAAGAACTGGTGTTAAGTCTCCATTGGTGTTTGACAAAATGGAGTTTAGACCGTGAAAAAGATACTGATTTAGTTTCAGAAAGTTAGTTTCTTATGTATCATTTTAAAATTAATTTTATAATTTTTCATGCGCTCTGAAACCTCAAAATCATTCCTTAAGTGGAAGAACATACAGCTATTTTTTTTTTTTCACTGCTAAATTGCGCATTCTCAACAGCTTCCGGAAGTGAATTCCGGTGTGCCGCCATCATCCTCACGTTCTGTAACAGTGCCTGCACCTCAGTTTCCATATTGCCATTTATTCCTTACTCCTTCCCCACTCTTCCTGTTAGTTCCCTTTGCTCTATTTCCATCTCCTCTCTCCATCCCCTTGTCCCTTCTCTCTCCTCTTAATTTCTCCTCTCTTTCACCTGAACTCTTTCTTCATCATTTTTATTTTGTTTAATGTTTATTTGTGAGAGAACAATAGAGCATGCGAGAATGGGGGAGGAGCAGAGAGGGAGGGAGAAAGAGGATGCAAAGCGGGCTCCGCCCCGACAGCAGTAAGCCTGACTGGGGGCTGTGGAGCTTGAACCCACAAACCCTGAGATCGTGACCTGAGCCAAAGTCAGACACTTACCAGCTGAGCCACCCAGGCGCCCTTCTTCATCTTTTGCTGGCAATTAAATCCTTACTTGTTGAAGTGAGCAAGGTAGACTGTTTTCCATTTTCTTCCCATTCTCTCACGAGGTTAACCTTTAATATGTGTTTTAATAAACAGTTCAATATGAACCATGTTTCTAACATGGAAAATAAAGAAAATAAATGAGAATACCCCCAAGAACCAAATTTAAAACTTCTCATGATTCTGAGACATCATTTTACCTAAAAAGCTTAACAGATTTTGGCATTCGTGTCTATATGAAGTTGAACAAAACGTTTTAAAAGACCATTTGAAGTAGCAACAGCACAGAGATAACTGGTCTTTTTCAAATGCAAAATGCTGTAGTCAAACTGGAAGATTGACAATATTATTTATCTTTATCATTGTTCTGCTTAAAATTTGAGAATGCATATCAGAAATGTGAGCATGCGCGTGAAAACTTAATGGTGTTACCATTTGATCTGAATGTGTATTTGATCTCTTCATTCTGAAGCTGAAACTTTAAAACTAGCCACATTTTCCCAGTAATTCATTCACATCTGGCCTTTTCCTATATTTGCAATATCTCTATACTGCAAATCATACAGTATCACCACCATTTTATTTGCATACGTATTATCATATTTGCCTCTTCAATTGTTGATAAGATTATATACTAGATATCATTTTCTGCATAACAAGTTACCACAAATATAGTGGCTTAAATTTTTTTTTTTTTTTTTAAATCAAGGTATTTTTGGGTGGGTCAGGAGTCTGGGCCTGGTTTATCTCAATTCTCTGCTGTAGGGGGGTGTCTCACAAAGTTCCATTCAGGGTGTCAGCCAGGGTCGATGTCTCATCTGCAGAATGGACTGGGGTTGAATCTGCCTCCAGGCTTACATGGTTGTGGGCGAGATTCAATTCCTCATGGGTTGTTGGAGTGAAGGCCTCAGTTTGTTGCCTGAAGCTAGACTCAATTCCTTGTCCTATGTGACTCTCCAACATGGCATTTTGCCTTATCAAAGCCAGTTGAGAGAGGAAGACTGATAGTAAGACATGATATCATATAGCCTAAAGTGATACCTTGTCATCTCTGACATATTCTGTTTGTTAGAAGTAAGGCGCAAATCTTGCCTACTCTCAAAGGGAAGAGATCGTGCAAGGGCGTAATACCAGGAGGTGGAAATCACTGTATGCCATTTTAAAGTCTGCCACCATAGATTCCTTTCCTCTACCTGTTGGCATTTGAAAATACAGGGGCGCCTGGGTGGCTCAGTCGGTTGAGCGTCCGACTTCAGCTCAGGTCACGATCTCACGGTCCATGAGTTCGAGCCCCGCGTCGGGCTCTGGGCTGACGGCTCAGAGCCTGGAGCCTGTTTCCGATTCTGTGTCTCCCTCTCTCTGCCCCTCCCCCGTTCATGCTCTGTCTCTCTCTGTCTCAAAAATAAATAAACGTTAAAAAAAAATTAAAAAAAAAAAAAAAGAAAATACAGGTAATAATTTAGGATTCTCCCTAAAAGATACCTTTTTATGTTTGTACATGTACCACTTTTATCATTAGGGAAATGTTTGACATAGCCTTTTTGTGCAATAACCTATTATTTTAAGGAATTGAAATTGCTCTTTCCAGGTTTTGAAAAGTATATGGGATTAGGGGAAACTAGGTTGTCATCAGCAAGATTTGCATTGGATTATGACAGATTTTCTCTTAAGATACTGTGGGTTCTACTCCTGAAAACGATACTACACTGTATGTTAAGAAACTTGAATTTAAATAAAGAAAATTTTTAAAAAGATACTATGGGACAGAAACCACTGAGGCTTCAAAATATAGTTGGTTCTAATTTATCTAGTTTTCATGCCGAGTTTCTCATGCTAATTTAAGCTCTCAAATTTAGTACATGGTGTTTTCTTTTTATAAAATAAATGGCCATGAAATTCCAGTTACTTTCTTAAGGGTATTATGACAAGTATGCCCTAGTGAAATTTAAGGATATCCTTGAAATAATTTTCATGCTCTCCTTTATGTTAAGAACCCTATGTTGAAGTAATTTTTTTCTAGTAACTAAAATTCTTACTCTATTTGTGAAGAGCTTTGATTCTGTTGATGAAGTTGTACTGCAAATACAAATGTCAAAATATGACCAAAGTAGAGCTATATTTTTTAAATCTATGATGTAATTTTAAATGTACAGTTTACGTGTATAAATAGAGATTTATACTCACACTTGCTTTCAATATTCACAGAGGAATTTTCATATGAATTTTTTAAACTAGTGGGTTACTACTTTGAAGTGAGGACAGCATGGGACACTCTTTATTGTGACAATGATTCTCATCTTACATGTTTTTAAATGACAGCTTCATTGTGTTTAACGTCGCTGGTTTTATAATATTTCACGTGTTCCTGAGAGAAAAATAATCAAAGTAAGAAACCTAGAAGAATAATCCATACTGTTCAAAGCTTCATCAGTTTTTATTTGGACAAAAACTCAAACCCTCCACCTTTTCCTTTTACGTCGGTGCTGTCCATTGTGATAGCCCCTACCAACCATATAAGCAGTAGAAATGTGGCTAGTTCAATAACACGGATCTTGTCATTTGCAATGATGGGGATGCAGCAAGAGAGGATTATAAGCAAAATAAGTCAGTCGAAGAAAGACGAATACCATATGATTTCACTCATATATGGGAGTTAAGAAACAAAACAGATGAACATAGCGGGGAAAAAAGAGAGAGAGGCAAGCTATAAAATAGACCCTTAACTATGTGAGTCAAACCATCAGAACAAACCGATGGTTATCAAAGGAGAAGTGGTGGGAGACGGGCTACGTGGGTGATGAGAATTACGGGGGGTACTTGTTGTGGTGAGTACTGGGTGTTGTATGAAAGGGTCGAAATGCTGAATTCTCCATTTGAAACTAATATCACACTGTATGTTAGCTAACTGTAATTGAAGTAAAAACTTGAAAAAGAAGAAGAGAAAAGAAAACACATGTGGCTAGTCCAAACTGAGATGTGCTAGGAGTGTACAATACTAACCAGACAACAAAACTGTAGTTGAAAAATAAAATATCTCACTAGTAATTTTTATGTTGAATGCAGAGTGAAATAATAACAGGCTATATTAAGTTTTAAAAGTATAGTATTGAAATTAATTTTGCCCGTTTTTTTTCACTTTCTAATGTCTAGGGAATTTAAAATTACATGTGTGGCTTCCATTGTGTTTCCAGCGGACAGCGTTGCTGTAGATAAACCATGGTATAAACAGTGTTGAGAGAAGTAATAGCCTGGGCGTTTGCCTCTGTGTAGAAGAAATTACATTAAACCTACGGAGGGATATAATTCTGGAATTTCTTTTGGACTTAAAGTGGCATGCTTAATACCTACAAGATGCTCAACAAATTATTATGGAATAGTTGAGGTATGAAAACCAGTTACATTTTTTAGCAGCACAAGTATTTGTAGCCACATTTGAGTATTAACTAATTTCCTAATCAACAAATCACTCCTGCCTTTATATTGCTGTGCCCCTTCTCAACACACAGGGTTAATCATCATTGGCGTCGCCCGCGCCCTCATCTCCAAAACTTTTCAGAACGTCACAGTTTATAAGCCAGGTTATATTTTGCCATGGTTCCCACACGTTGGCGCACTTGAGTCTCACAAAAGTTGTTCGAGATGGATATTGTCTCCCCGTTTTGGAAAAGGAGATCCAGATTCAGCAAGGTTCACCGACCTTGGTTAAGATCACCATGCTGCTGAGTGACAGTGTTCGCTTTGTCACTGAACTTTGCATATCAAAGAGGTTTTGAAAAATTAACCTTGGAGTGCAAGAGTGAAGGGGTGAATATTTTATCCCAGTGCCAGTATTAATAATCACCAACTTGATACTAAGAATGCTAGCCCTCTCGAGGGCGGAGAAGTTAGGTGGACGTTGGTTGACTGGTGATTGACAGAAATATTAGTTTGCAAAATGAATTCCTTGGAAAACTAAAGCATTGAGTTCATCCATTCAATAAATAATCGGGTGTTTATTATGTGCATGATGGAAGACTAAATGGTGACTCAAAAACATTATGGGTTACAGTGAGGTAGGAGACATAGTAACCTTTTAGCCCTCGATGGGCCTGTCATAATCTTTTAGTCTACCTGGGAAGATAATCCGGGGGCGACTTGAGATAGCAACAGAGGACGGTAATATAGGAGATATCCGCGGACAGGCAAATATTTTCTCACGTATACTACGGAGGAAGCACAGCGGCCTTGGAGCGCAGCGTGAAGGGAAGCCCTCAAGCAGCCGCTCTTCCGGTCTGAAGTAGGTGTCAAAGCACTCGAGGAAAGAGGAAAGATATTACGGGTGGAAAAATGATAAACCAAATATTAGAACAGGATTACCTACCGTCAGGTGATTATTTTAGAGACTGGAAAGGCATGTTTGAGCAGGAGTTTGAAAATCTTTATGTGCCAAGTTTGACTCTTTCTCTTCGGCGTCAGAGACCTGGTGGGCATTAATAACCATTACGCGTTACTCTGTCCCATGAAGGAGAATGGACTCAACTGCTCCGAGCATCAGCCCACGTCAGGGAACTAAGTGGTCCGCTCTTTTATTTTCCCCAATAATCAGTCCACATGGAAAGGTTTGGCTCTGCTGCGTATGTGGTATGTCTCTGGGGTGAAACACATCAGAATCTCGAGAGGAGCTTGGGTAGTTGGATCTCTCCCTGTATGCCCATGCAAGAGAGCCTGGTAAATCCATCCGGAGGGGAGAAACTCCTTGTTAAGAATTAAGTCTTATTTTAGAAAACCCCACCGGGTGGCCATGCGGAGGTTGAATTATGGCAGGTAGAGACTGGAGGTTTGCAAACCGATGTGAGATTTTTTCCAAGAGCCCAGGCGATCCGGGCACGAACTAGCCTTCTGCTCCGAGAACGTGAGAGGCGAGGCTGGATGTAAGAGACATTATTTATGATGCAAGATAAAGGGAGACTCAGGAGTGAATTACATATGGGAGAGCAGGAAGCAGGATGAAAGGTAACTGCAAAGTGCAGGTACTGCAAAAATTACGGGCTCTGTTACACACAAGAGGAAAGGGGTTTAAGAGAGGTTACCCAACACGAATGAGATCCCATTGCTTCCTAAGTGGTAAAATAGATCATTAACCCGAGGCCTTTCACCTCTGAAGTTATTTGTTTGACTACACTACACTTGCCTTCAGTTTTAAACTTAGTAAATTTGAGGTGAGAGCAGATTGAGACTGGGAACAAAAAGTTAACAGAAAGTCTAATTTACTTCCTAATAGACATTCCAGTTTGAGTGGAGTGAAGCAGGAATGTTTGTGCTCCTGGAATCCAGGCATCTGTTTACAAATCATAAGTATAAAAATTAGATACAGACATCAGGACTGCATTACACATTTACTGAATTAGATTCTCTGGTGTGGAACTTACATGTGCATATTAAAGCAAAACAAAATAAAGACCCTTACCCAATTGATTCTGCTATGGACTCTGGTTAAGAATATTACGGTTAATGGGGCGCCTGTGTAGCTCAGTCGGTTAAGCGTCCGACTTCAGCCCAGGTCATGATCTCACAGTCTGTGGGTTCGAGCCCCGCATCGGCCTCTGCGCTGACAGCTCGGAGCCTGGAGCCTGCTGCGGTTCTGTGTCTCCCTCTCTCTCTGCCCCTCCCCTGCACATGCTCTGTCTCTCTCTGTCTCAAAATAAATAAAAAGCATTTAAAAAAAAAAGAACATTACGATTAAGAAAACAAACCATTGTACTATGGAATGTTTATTGGCATAATGAAAATTAATTAAAAATGACTTTATAGGCCCTCCCACCTTTTAACCTTTAGAGACACAGAATCCAGTTTTGAAAATTATTGTCACATTTCAGAAACACATTTAGATTTACCCTTTATTTTTATGTTACTGCTTTTTTCAATTTTCATAACATATTTGTTCATCAATTGGTTTTGATGGACTTCACTTTCTTTCAGTCTTACAGATGAGATTTCTCCCTCCAAAAATCAATAGGAGCCTGCTGATTTTATTTATTCTAATATGAAGGCACATAAAATGAATGTGGCCAAAAAAGGTTAAAGTAAGCCTGTTTTTTCAGAAGACTAGATTGGCAATTGAAGCAGAAAATTATATTCAGTGCATTGAATTTATGCATTGTTTTAGTCTTCTCCAACCAATTTAGAAATGCACTTTCTTATAAAATTGAGATTATTACAAATCCTGTACTTAGCAGCTGAAAAAATGTGTCTATGCCAAGGTCATATCTTAAAAGTTGGGAAGGACATACTGCATTTGAATATAAGTTCAGGAATGTACTCCATGTAATTTTCTGACATAATTCAGTAGCTTAATTTTTATTTTTTACCTAATATTGTCTTAATTTTTGCTTTACCTTTGACAATGTTTCATACATATTCATTGCTTGAAAGAAATTAAGCAGACATTATTCTAAAGTCAATATTGAGCCTGCTAATGAAAATGGCTAAGTTAATTAACTAAATGGCAACCCTCACTGAACTTATTCAAAGCTATTTCCCCTCGTGATGTGTTTTCCTGAAGAAATGATGCATAAAAATTAAACTTTTATCCTCGGCTGTTCTATACCAGACTCTAAATTGTTACTTTACATGTTACAGCCTGTTGCATGATGAGTAATTATGAGATCACCTCAATTTAATGGCAGCAGACCAAATATAAAGCCCTCGGAGATTATTTAAACCATCATTCTTTACGAAAAGATTTTTAAGATGTTCTATCAAAGGCCATTCATTGTTGACATAGAGTTGATAACACTGTATTGTATAACTGAAATTTCTTAAGAGAGTAGAACATAAGTGTTATCATCAGAAGAGGGGAAACATAAATACTGGCAATGATGGATGCATCAATTAACTCAATAGGGGAAATATTTTCACGATGTATACACTTATCAAATTATCACATTAGACACTTTAAGTATCTTGTCAATTCACTTGTCAGTTATACCTCAGTAAAACTGAAAAAAGACAGCAAACACAAAACTAAACTCATACTCTTAATGTACAAAAGTAGTTTTAAGTCATAGATAACCTCATATTTTTGTCAATTTATTTCTGTTTATGCATCCATAAGAAATCATACAGTCCTGAAAATGAAAGAGAAAACCCTCCATTTTAGCAGTGCCTTTCCCAAAATGAGTTTTTGGGGACGCTGAATAAAATTGTTTTCTCTACTCAACAAATGATAAGCAAAAGTAACTCCAGGTTCTGTGGAGCTTAAAGTATATGCTACTTTGGCAGTCTTCTTTAAGTCAAAAAATGCAACCGTATGAATGAAAAAAATTAGCTATGAATATGAGTATTTGTAAAAAGAAAAGAAACCCTGACAGTTTCTAAAAGAAGCTGAGAAATACCACATGCGCCAGGTAATTGAGAAAACTATTACAATATTTTTTTAGTCATTACCCTCTCTGTAATACTGTAATATCTAATACTATGTCATGCTTCTTTCCATATCTCCCTGGTAGCATCGCTTTGTGTGCGGGGTGGTCTTTCCCCTGGCATGGTTAATTAACATTTGGGCTTTGTTGTTGAGGGTTGAGAACAGTTTCTGTTTTTAAAAAATGTTTAAGTTTATTTATTTATTTTGAGAGAGCACAAGCAGGGGAGAGGCAGAGAGAGAGGGAGACCGAGAATCCCAAGTAGGCTCCATGCCATAAGCACAGAGCCCAGAGTGGGGCTCGAACTCCCGAACCGTCAGATCATGACCTGAGCCGAGATCACGAGTCAGACCCTTAACCTACGGTGCTATCAGGTGCCCCAAGAAAAGTTTCTTTCACATACAGCGGTCGTTATTGGTTATTGTCATGTAAATTATTAGAATTATGATCGAATTTAGAAAGACCCTGTCACGTTTCTTCCACATATGAACTGTAAGATTTGGGATCATTTCAAATTATGTTGTACAGTGACTCAGGAATATTTTCAATCTAGCTGTACTGAACTCTGCTTCTAGGGAACACTCACACTTCATTAAGGATAACAGATTGCTTGCAAATAAATCAAGGACTATTAATCCTTGCTTTTTCAAAGAAGTAGAGAAGGGTAATGTCTTAGTTTAAGTGAACTCCAGAACAGAACCTAAGACATGAAACTGAAAGCAAGAACGTTGATCCTCAGAAGTAGTAGTGAAAAGAATAGGGTTGGTGAAGCAGAAAACGAGGAAATCCCAGAAAAGCACTCCCAGCTCTGGAGAATCCCCTGAGGCAGATTCTGAGGCCTGAGGCAGAGCAAGTAAGACACGCAGGTGATGTGCAAAGGCTTTTTCCATCACGCTCTAGGCACGTTAGAGGTAATGCCAGTAACCCCGTGTCTGTTACACGTGAGGTGTTTGTAAGGCAGCATGGTTTCTGTCCATGCTTTTACTGGGGTGTGGTTTCTTTTTTTAATGTTTTTATTTTTTTTTGAGACAGAGAGAGACAGAACATGAACGGGGGAGGGGCAGAGAGAGAGGGAGACACAGAATGGGAAGCAGGCTCCAGGCTCCGAGCCATCAGCCCAGAGCCCGACACGGGGCTCGAACCCACGGACCGCGAGATCGTGACCTGAGCTGAAGTCGGACGCTTAACCGACTGAGCCACCCAGGCGCCCCTGGGGTGTGGTTTCTTAATGGCTTCACGTCACCCATTTTACTCAAATCCCTCTGAAGTCTGCTTTGTAGGACCTCTATTTAAAAGTGTTTATCCTGGAGCACCCGGGTGGCTCAGTCATTTAAGTGCCAACTTTGGCTCAGGTCATGATCTCCCAGTTCATGGGTTTAAGCCCTGCGACCGGCACTGTGCTGACAGCTCAGAGCCTGGAGCCTACTTCGGATTCCGTGTCTCAGTCTCTCTCTGCCCCTCTCCCACTCACGCTCTGTCTCTCTCTCCAAAAGAAGTAAATAAACATTAAAAAAATGTTTAAGTGTTTATCCCTATAGAACAAGCTCAGTACTCCGCATGATGGTGCCCAAAACCCTTCAGACCTAGCCTGTCTGCCACCATTTGGTTCTACACTCCCATCATAACCAGGGTTGCAAGAATTGGTGAATCAAAATACAGAAAGCCCAGATTTTTTAGCGCAAGTATGTCCCAAATACTGCCCCCAAATAGGACTAAAAATTACTCCTTGTTTATCTAAAATTCAAATGTAAATGGGCATCCTGCTTTGTATCTGGCAACCCAGGTCACAATTAAGTCTTTGCTGCTTCTCCCACATTGTCAAGCTGAAGCCAATGTCTCTCCTTTTTTTGCCCCCATGGGCTGCCCAGAATGGCTTTTGCTAGTTTAACCATTAACACACAACTTGAAAAAGACCTCCTCTCTGAAACTAACTTGCCCCACTGCCACCTGACTCCATTCTTCCTCTAGGAGACATGGACCCTCCAGACGCCATGCCTCCAGAGTGCCTTGTGTCAGTCTTCATTAAAGCACTCATCACTTGGTAATTCAATCTTGTGGTTTAATGTCTTTCTTTTCTTCCTGAATAAGTGCTCGTTGAAGGAAGGAAAAATTTACCTAGCACATTGTCTGCATATAAAAGGCACTAAATAGTTTTTATCTTAGCCATTAAGCAATTCAACAGTGAATTTTAATGATTGAAAACAATTTCAAGACTGGTAAAAAAAATTCATGGTTCACCTGTGAAAAAAAATATATGAATCAATGCAATCTGGAATCCTGAGAATTTGTATAAAAGTGATGATAAAGAACATGACTTCAACTTTGTAGTTCTTTTTTTTTAAGTTGAGAGAGAGGGAGAGCACGAGTGGGGGAGGGCCAGAGAGAGAGAGAAAATCCCAAGCACTGTCAGTGCAGAGCCCGACGCAGGACCTGATAACACAAACTGTGAGATCATAACCTGAACCAAAATCAAGAGTTGGGCGCTTAACCGACTAGGCCACCCAGTCTCCCCTCGTTTATAGTACTGATTCCAGCTTTAGTTAGTCCAGTCATTGGAAAATGTCACCGTATCTATGGTTCTATCAGTCTCATCACAGCAGAAAAATAAAAACATTTGTCCAACAGAGTTGCTCTAAAGGACAGCTGTGTGTGTGTGTGTGTGTGTGTGTGTGTGTGTGTGTGTGTGTATGTGAAGGGTTTCCACCTCAGTGTATAGCCTCTGGGGGATGAATGAATGAATGAGGACTGGAGACGTTAGGAGCAAGTTGTGCATTTGCCTTTCCAAAGAATGGGATCTTGGGGCACCTGGGTGGCTCAGTCGGTTGAGCATCCAACTTCGGCTCAGGTCATGATCTCGCGGTCCGTGAGTTCGAGCCCCGTGTCGAGCTCTGTGCCGACAGCTCGGAGCCTGGAGCCTGCCTGTTTCAGATTCTGTGTCTCCCTCTCTCTCTGCCCCTCCCCTGTTCATGCTCTGTCTCTCTCTGTCTCAAAAATAAAAAACATTAAAAAAAATTTCAAAGAATGAGATCTTTTCCCTTTAAGTTTGCAAATGCTATCCTAAGGACCCCAAACTTCTGTTGTGTTGTGTATCTCAGGATTTGAGATATTCTAGATTTTCCCAACCTGCCCCTGCAAGCAGCGGCTTCCAGGGCCCGAGAACAACTGTGTCTCAGCTCTTTCTTGGAAACCGGAGCTTAAAATGTTGCCACATCATCAGAAATGTAGCCGCAACCTTAGCCAGAGCCAGGAAATACACGTCCTACGCCGGCAAAGCCCTGGAGCTGGACAAAATTGTTAGCCATTCGGTGTCGGTCGTTGTGCTAAGTGCATTACACAGGTTATCTGGCAGGAATCCTGGCTTTAGAGGAAAGTTGTTTCGATGCTGTAAATAAATGACCGAAACACCATGACAGTTGATTGTGTTAAGCCTTTATCCAAAATTGCTTTGTTAGGCTCTATTATATTGCTCATTATCTTGCTGTGAGGAAAATTAAGCTTACATCTGCTTAGGGTGACAAGGTATCCTGCCGTCATGGGATTTTCCACATTTTAGGCCTCTGTCGACGTCTCCTAATAAACCCTCAGAGAACATCTTTTACGTTCACAGGCATTCAGGTGTCGGGCCAACACAGTCTTTGTCTCTTTTAAACCCAGTGACACACTCAGGGCTGTGTACATTGCTCTGTCCTCTGCCAGAGACGGAATTTATCCATAGAACATTCAAGCTGGAGAAGGCACTCCGAGCTAGTCTAATCCAGTCGCTACATTTTCCAGCTGAGAAAATGATGTTCCAGAGATACGGAATGAACGACCACAGATGATACAGATAGAGGCAGAGGTGGTGTTAGAACCGGGGTCCTTTGACTTCCAGTCCCTTACTGTCAGCACTTACCCCGCTGCGGTAGTCATTGGAAGCCTCTGACTCTGCCTTGCCTTTCCCATCCACGTGCCTGTCTCTCTTTCTTCCCCTGGGTTACACTGCTCAGCCCTCATGCAGAGGAAACCACATCTGAGACCCAGGGAGACCCCACAAACCCCGGGTCTCTATTTCTCTCCTGTCTCCTTTTCCTTTTCTCTTATGTGACGATAACATGTTCAGTGCGTAGCTGTTTCTTCGTTCAGCACCCTCCCCCTGAGGCAGAAGTAGGTGAAAAATAGAGTTGCACGGTAGACAGCCTGGAGGTCACAATAGTCGGGCGATGCCGTGATGTGCAAATGAAGCTCTACAGCACCGGTTTCTAGGCACCCTGTGGATGGAAGGCAATCCCCAGGACCTTACCAGAGCGCTCAGTGCCACATGGAAGCAGCAAATAAGACATGGAATTAATACACAGAAGTCTGCTTCATCCGTAGGAGTGTAGGAGGCATATTGGGGACAGCTGGACCCATCTGAGACAAGCTAATAACTCATTGTTCCTTCGTACCACTTGCTTAAAATATTTATTCAGCATTCATTTAATGGAGGCAAAAAGAAATTGATGTTCTATTCATAAAAAACTTCAGCTCTTTCTTTTAAAATAAAGAGCCTAAATGTACTAGAAGTCACGTGACTTCTTTTTTTTTTTTTCACGTACGTGGATTATCTTTCATTTAATAGTTTTCTGCCATTTCTAGATGCATAGCATTATTCTATGGAATTTGAATGCAAGCCACATGTGTCATTTTAGATGTTCTAGTAGCCACACTAAACAGAAAAAAAAAATAAGCAGGTGAAATTGATTTTATTAACATATTTTATTTAATTCAGTATATCTGAAATGATATCGTTTTGATATTTTAATCCGTATGAAAATACGAAGATATTTTGCATCGCTTGTGTTGTACCAAGCCTTTGAAATCCCCAGTGTATTTTGCATGTTCTTTGAGTCTCTGTTCCAAAAAACCACCTTCCAGGTACTCAATAGCCACGGGAAGCTATTGGCAAGCATGTAACCAGTGCCCATCAGTGTTAACAGCAACATACAAGATATAATAACGGTATTTTTCACATTCGTTTTTCCCGCTTTTGTGTTGGTACATCATTTCATTTTCTTTGTTCCATTTTTTGTTGCTTTTTTCTGAATCATATAACTTCTGGGAAAGTAAATGAAAAGATTTCCTTTTTAATGTTTACTTTTGAGAAAGAGAGAGAGAGAGCCAGAGAGAGAGAGAGAGAGAGAGAGAGAGAGCGCTCACACAAGCAAGTGGGGGAAGGGCAGAGAAAGGAAGGGAGACCGAGAATCCAAAGCAGGCTCTGCAGTGCAGCACAAAACCCGACGTGGGGCCCTAACTCCCCGAAAGTGAGATCATGACCTGAACTGAATTGAGATGCTCAACCAACTGAGCCAGGCAGGTGCCCCGGAAAGATTTTAACATTAAATGCTAATATAGATAATTCCGTCTTGTTAAACATTTGCCATGTGTGATATTCAGGTTCTAATTTCAGCTGACTACCCTTGCAAGCTTGAGCTAGCTGGTCCTAGGTGGAGGGTAGACGTTTGCAAATACTGGCCGCACAAACTTCCTCAACGATAGACCAGGAGGGTTGTGGGATTTTTTTTTAAGTTTATTTATTTATTTTGAGAGATGGAGAGAGCGCACGAGCAGGGAAGGGGTAGAGAGAGAAGGAGAGAGAGAATCTCAAGCAGGTTCTGTGCTGTCAGTGCAAAGCTTAATGCAGGGCTCGAACTCACAAACTGTGAGCTCATGACCTGAGCCGAAACCAAGAGTCCCAATGCTTAACCAACTGAGCCACCAGGGCTCCCCTTTAAAAATTTCCTACAGAGGTCACTGTCCTCTTACATTTTCAAAGTTACACAAGGAGTTCCCGGAGGGGACAGGAGGTAATGGATGCTGTGTTTAAATTTGTCTCATACACTGAGCCCCAGGCACCTCCCTCACCGACCGAGTCCTTAAAGCAGCTCTGGGAGACAGGCAGGGAAAAGACTTAGAAGTACAGGAGATTGAGTGAAGAAATGCATGGTCATGTAGATCAGGGATCGGCAAACTTTAAAGGCACAGATGGTCATCGTTTTAGGCTCTGCAGGCCATAAGGTTTTTCCCTTGACGGTTCCATTGCTGCCTTGATCGTGCAAATGTGGCCAGAGTCAATATGTAAAGAATGGGCACAGAAGTGTTCCAATATTACTTTATTCATGGATGTAAATTTGCATTTCATATCATTTCATATCGTTTCCATGTGTCAAGTGTCTTTTAATTTTTTTATCAGTTATTTAAAATGTAAAAAATAAATCATTCTTAGCTCTCAGACTGCATAAAAACAAGCGGTGTCTGAATTTGATTCATGAGCCATAGTTTGCTGCCTCCTGCCCTAGACTCTTGTTAAAATGGGCCGGTAGTAACAACACTGGCAGAAAAGTAAGTAGCTTGGGCCCTGCCTTCTGCCTAGATTTGTTGGTTATTCTCTCCAAAGAAATCAAATTTTCTTCTTTTTCAAATTTCTATCTGTGCTCTTTTTTTCTTCTGGCTGGCAGGAAGAGAGCTACTCCCCACCCCCCCCCCCCACCTTGGGTTTTATTCACTTTCGTTATAATGTCTGCACACCTAATAAAGCTTCATCTTAACATACGCCATTGATGCATCCGCTCATTTTTTGTGTTCAAACAGCAGCCCCCCCACCCCTAGACATCCCTATTTCTAGGAATCGCTATTCTATATCATATTAGCTTTTTTTATTTATCAGTAAGATTAAAACTCCTGGAGACTTTGATTTTCTTCATTGTTAGGCATATTTCATTTCATGGGTAATGCAATATGCATTCACTTTGTGGTGTAAATAACAATAATGCATCCATTTGCAAATAGAGACTATTGCACAGAGAAAATATAAGTGCGAGTTATGCAGATTATGCCATTTGTTATAAAAATACTTTTTAATCTTGACATTTTTAAACTTAATAAAATGATTCATTCTGAGGAGGGCAAAGAAACAGAACTCTTTTTCAATGTAGTGATTTTCTTTCTTTTGGAAGACGAGTTTTTGAAAACAACAGACTAGCCAGAAAATGTTGAGATTAAAAGCAGCAACTCATTGCCGTGCCCTCAAAACTGTCAAATTCTTTTCTAAAATCTTTTGTTCTGCTTCAAAACGAAATCATGAGGGTGGTTAAGTCTCTTAGGAACATCAATCCTGAAGCAAGCACTATAGTATGGCCTGTAGCCCTGTGTGAGATAACTCTTCGCAGTAATGGATATGTTCTCTGTGGCTTTTGAGCCCTGGAAATGGGGCAAGCACAACTGAGGAACTGATTTTTAAACTGGATTTAATTTTAAGTAATTTAAGTTTGAAGTTACGTTTACATAGTGAAAATGTTTTTTGTTTGTTCTGTAAAACGTATTGCTTTACATTCTAGTTAATGCCCATCACCCATTCTGCCCATCTCACCACCCACCTCCCTTCCAACAATGTTAAATTGTTTTTAATGGAATATCTAAAAGTGAGGGTATGTAATCATGCAGTGTGTTTTTCGCCCTTTTTCTCTGATGTTTGTATTCTGAAGTATAGTGATTCGTATGTTAACAAAGGAGAGGACTCTGGTTTTTAAAAATGCTATTATTAAAATAGCTAATTTGACCTGACAGCTCAGGGATGATCTTAATAAATATCAAGCTATTATAATTTGTTAAGATTCCTATTGCTTGGGTAGAATTACACAGATCCTGGCTTAGTTTCTTTTGAATTTTGATCAAGCAAAATGAACAGAACACACACACACACACACACACACACACACACACACACACACAAAAGTGTTTGCCAACAATCCAGAGGACCTTTTTTATATCAGCCAGGCTGCTGCTCAGGTCTGTTCAGCAAATAAGAACAAAGACTGCTGGTGGGAGAGTGTGAGAATAAAGCAGTTCTTTCCTTTTTCTAGAACGAGTATGAGCTGGGAGAGAAGGAGAGAGAAAAATATGGGGTTAATTTGTACCAACACATTTTGTGGTATGTGTATGTGTCGTATAAAATTACGTTTTACCTTCTTTGTAAGTTTTATTATCCTCGGGGTTTAAATAGTATATGATCAAAATCACATTATGTAGTAAAGAATGTGTGGGTAGGTGGCTAGTTAGGTGGGTGTAAATCCCTACCAAATCCATTTTAGAAGATAAATGATAGCTATTGAAGTTTGGGTAAATCAATTTCGCCAATTCACTTTACTTGTCTAATGCCTCTGGGAGCCATTACAGAAGCTTGTTACCCAACGTTAGGGTAGGTTTAAATCAAGGTGAACAGTCAAAAAACATTTTTCCATGAACTATGTGTATTATTAAGGATTATTTTACTATGGAGTTAGTTGCTTATATTGCAAACTAAGAAATTAATGAACAAGAATACTGCTCATGAGCACCAAGGTTTATTTCAAAGCCAATATTGGTTTAGTGTGGTAATAAGGGCCCAGTTCTCCCAGGACTGCAAACCTATTTATTGTACATCAAATTTTACTGACTTTGAAATCTCCCTAGGCATGTTCATTTGGCTCATCACGTATTATGTGTTTCAGATCTTTGGCAACAATAACAGAATTCAGATGTGCTAATGAAGTGGTTATGCAATGAAACTAATATATACTGTGATCGGATACAGTAGACTTCATTATTACATTCAGTTAAAACTGACAGCAACATAGGAAATACAGATCTTTAAACACTGTACGTGATGACCACATATTTTAAGAGAAAACCCACTTATGTTTAAAGTAAAATCCCAATAGCTATGCCATTGGAGAGTGACTGTCCTAAAAATAAATTATAATTGGTAAGTTTAAAATTGTATATGGATTTGTAATTTTTAAATGTCTGGTGGCATATAACCGTAATGTATTTTTCACTTTTATATTCATTATTCTTTTATTAAATTTCCAGAGGGAAAGAAAATAAATGACCTCCTAGTGAGAGATACTTTACCATAAGACCAGTTGTAAAAAATAATTGAATATTGTGCCTGAAAATATATCATTCCTCAGTTCTGGTTCTCTGGTAGCTTTAATTTATTGAGGTAGAAAAATACACAAGGTAAAATGAGGTCTCCAAATATTCCATACCACATGCTTTTTATCCAAAGGATGATAATGGTCTACTTGAATTATTCAATCGGTATTACTAAGTTTTGGGAGGTTTTGTTTTTTTTTTTTTTTTTTTTTTTTTGGTTGGTGGAAAGATAATATTTGTTTAAGATGCATTCAGAATGCACCGTTACTTAGCTTTTGTTTAAGGTGGGGGGGGGGTGTTGGCAGTGAAGTTTTACACTTAGCCATATAATGAGCAACTTGAATCAATTAAAAAGAACAGATTTGTGGATAGTATATAGGGTGGGAGTTGGAAGAAAAATAATGACTAGGTAAATATTCATTGAATTAATTGCACGGGCAATGTTTCTGCCAGTGCTGTAGTGAATACACATCTAGTCTTGTCTCTAGCTCGGGAATGTGTGACATCAACATAACTAACAACAATAACAAAAAAACCCATGAAGAATTGAATCTTATACATGTGTTTCTTAGTCTTCTTAACTGACTAGATGCTACCCTTTCATACTCGGGTGTATTCAAATCATACTTCGCCAGCCTCACTTCTAGGAAAGCCCTGTTCTTACTGTCCTCATGGGTTTGGGTGCTCACACGTAGACTAAAACAAGAAGCAGATTTAGGAGTGCCATATATGTGAGAATGTAAGTACTCTGAAGAGAGTTCCGCTTTTCATCCTCAGCTTTACCTTCTCTTTTCTCTGCTCTGTTAGAAACTGATTGGTTACTTTGTGTGATTGTTCACCGAGCAAATGCTGCACCAAATAAGAGAAAGTGGTAAGAGTATACAAAGACGCAACATTCAATTTTGGTTAGATGTGTGTGATGTGTTCAGTGTGCTGGCGGTAGTGTGTGTGTGTGTGTGTGTGCGTGTGTGTGTGTGTGTGTGTGTGTGTGTTTGAAGGCTTTGGGGGGAAAGGTAAGGGAAGAAGATATAAGTGGAAAGAAATTAGTAACATAAAGAAAAAAGCAGTACCTGACAGGGTCTGATGAAGTAGCAAAGATAATAAATGCTACCGAGTTTATTAGAAAGAATAATTATTTCTATCCAGAGGGATTAGGCAATCTTCTCTGAGAACGTGGCACTTTCATTACCCAAAACATGAAGAATGGAAAAGAGTTTTATATGTGTCAATTAGGAAATGAGGTATTTTACTGAGAAAAAGAAGACATTTTAATGGTAGAGTAGACAATGACAGAGGAACAGAAGCAAGATGGGGTTTTGTTATTAGAAAGATGTGAATAGTAAAGTCAGATAAGGTCAGATTGTTGAGAGCCATTTTTTTTTTCCAAAAGACAAGCTAAAGGATTTGGAGACAATCGGGGATCAGTCATATGATTTAAGCAAGAAAATAAAACAAGGGGCAGTTTTGGAATTTGAATTTAGTAGTTGCAAGGACAACAGGACTTCATTATCCTACATACTTTCCGAGTTAGGAAGAAACTGTATAAGATCTAGTAAGTAACTAAAGGAATTTCTTCTAATAACTGCTGGGAAAGAAAGGAGACTTTCTTTTGTGCTCTTTTCAGTATATTTTCTCAAAGTCTTATAGCTAAAAGGAATTAGAGACAAAGTAGTACAGTGGTTAAGAGCGTGAGTTTCTCAGCTTGACTTCTTGGGTTCAAATTCTAGCTTGGTTATCACTTATTGGCTCTGTGAGCTTGGCCAAGTCACTTAGTCTCTCTTTGTCAACTTTTCACGTGTAAAATCCAGGCATTCATAGTACCTATACCATAATCTTGTTATTACTAAATGTGGTTGATATGTAAAAAAAAGACTGATATACCAAAAAAAGAATAATGCTTCGTACATTGTGAGGAATATGCAAATAATCTGTTTCTACAGAAGTGGGGATGTATACCTACATTGAAAATAGCCATTTTCTGATTAAAAGTAGTACATGTTCCTTGGAGTCAAATTAGAAATGCAAGTAAGAAAAGATGACCTATTGCCCAGCAATTAACACTTTTAAACTTTTGACGCATCACCTATTTTGTCATATTACTAAATATACATGTTCGTCACTTACGACACATCTGCGGAGTATGACTGGATGGATGTCCCAAAACCTTTCACCCGTACCCCGTTGGTGAGCGTGTAAGCAATTTCAAATGGTGTGTATCTATAAGTGAGGCTGCAGCAAACATTCTTGTGATTTCACATGTGTACACACCATTGTTGCCTTGAGATAAAATATTAAACGTAGAATTTATGGTCTAAGTGTGGTCATATATTTATATTTGAATACATATTGCAAAGCTCTACCCAATCCACTCCCAGCCCTACCCTTCCTGGAGGGATATTCCAGCTAACTTACTAGCACTTTACAAGAGGGCCCGATTCCCTGCACTTTTCGTTATTACATGACACCGCTGTGTTGTGTGTGATACAAGAAGTTTCTAAAAAAACTTGCCAAATCGATAGGTGCACTTGTAAAGTGCTAGTAAGTTAGCCGGAAGCCAGATTTGCTTGAATTTGAGCCCTATGGTTTCTAGTGAAGTTAAACAGTTTGAATAGACTTATAGGTCAGGTATAGTTCTTCTTTTATGAATTTGTGAGCCCTGTTCATTGTTTTCTGTAGCGTGTTTGTCTTTGTCCTATTGATCTGTGAGAATGGTTTTATCTTTAGTGTCTGTCAAGTTATTTAATACGGATTGTTTTGGGGTTTGATTTTGCTGTTGCTTATTTGATTTTTTTATATGAGGGGGTTTTATACTGCTCTGAATTTAAATCAATCACTGTATGATTTTAAAATCAAAATTGTAACTTTTACATCAAAGTTATAAGAACATGTACCCGCATCTTCATTATTTGTATGGCTTTATTTTTTACACCGAGATTTCATTTACCTGGTATTTGGTTTGGAATTATATGAGATAGGAATTTTTAAGTTGAGTTAAAACTCCATCAGGTATCATCTTTAATTTTAAATATGGAAGGTTCAAATTCAGTATTTATTATTAAATTCTTTGGAAATAATGTTAATTTATCATTAGAATTGCTATGTATTTGAACTGGCAATTTTTTTCTTACCATTTTTAATTATTATAACGACTTATTTTGTCTATATCTTTATTTTAAAATGGATGACAAATCTACCAAAATGGGGAAGATAATTACTACAGTTGCATGGAGATCATTTATTTAATCATGGTTTTAGATTAATCATAATTCGAAGATTTATTCAGTAAGCAATCTAATTTATCTTGTAGTCCCTATATAATAGGTAATGTTTTAAAAAAAATTTTAATATTTATTTATTTTTGAGAGACAGAGAGAGAGAGCACGCGCGTGCGCGCACACAAGTGGGGGAGGGGCAGAGAGAGAGGGAAACACAGAATCCGAAGCAGGCTCAGGGCTCTGAGCTGTCAGCACAGAGCCCAACACGGAGCTCGAACCCACAAACTGTGAGATCATGACCTGAGCCAAAGTCAGACGCTTAACCGACTGAGCCACCTAGGCACCCCGATAGACAATGTTGAAGTAACAAATGTCAAATAGTATTTTTTTTTGTTTTCAGAATATGTTCATACATGCATTTCATTTATATTGGTCATATTAAAGTTGACTTCTAAATGTATATCTCATTAATGGTAATTAGCATGAAGGATATAGATTGTCTCCATAAATATTAAAATCTTTGGAAAAGTATGAATTTTAATACTCCATTTATCAAGTAATACATTAGATTTTGAAAGATCGGAGAATGTATGTTTTGGCAGGGAAGAGAAAAGGAAAGTTAGAATATGGAGTCAGGAAAACCCAGATGTTTAATGCCACATTTTTTTTTCACTTAACAGTAATGCTGGGAATATTATTTATAGTTCTAAACCTTAATTTACTCATTTGTCAGTTGTAGAAAATAATATATATTTCATAGAATTATGGATGAGATCAAGGAAGCTAATAGAAGTAAAATCAGTCATAAAGTACCTAAAGCATATTGTAAATCTAAGTTAAAATGGTAATTTTATTGTTGGAAGTATTTTAGAGGGATAGCCAGTCACCCAATCAGTATTATCCATTTATTCATTTTCATTTAATGTTTAAAACATAGAAAATAAAACTGTAGTAAGAAAGAAAACTTTGGAAAAGCTTTGGAAAGAAAACTTTGGAAAAAACTAAAATATATTAACAATTAAAAATTATCTATAATTGGTAACACCCTCCCCAAAAATCATGGTTTATAATGTTATGTATTTCCAGTCATTTAAATATATATATTTGTGTGTGTGTGTGTGTGTGTGTGTGTACATACTGATATGCCAAATATACACAGAAAATCAAAGATATAATTTATGTGTGGTGTATAACTTATCTTTTTACTAATTAACATATCATGAATATTTTTCAAAGTAGAATGTTTTTCATAATATGTAGTTTAAAAGTTGCAAAGTATCCCATTATATGGAGGTAATTTATTCCACTTGAGGGATTTTGTGTCAGTTCTTCACTAGTATAAATGACAGAATTGAGCGTGCTCATCACATCTCTGTGTTTTGTGTATCTCTGATATTCCCCAAGAAAAATTCATAGAAGTCAAATTTTTTCATTGAAAGGAATGAATCCTTTTTTATTTTAATTTTTAATATTCCAGTTAATTTACATACAGTGTAATATTAGTTTCGGGTATAGAATTTAGTGATTTATCACATCCATACAATAGCCAGGACTCATCACAACAGGTGCCACCTTATGCCCATCACGCATCTAGCCCATCCCCCGACTCACTTCCCCTCCAGTAATCATCAGTTTGTTCTCTATAGTTAAGGGTCTGTGTAGCGGTTTGTCTTTCTTTTTTTTTTCCCCTTATGTTCATCTGTTTTGTTTCATAAATTCCATATAGAAGTGAAATCATATGGTATTGGTCTTTCTCTGACTGCCATTCCACTTAGCATAATGCACTCTAGCTCCATCCACATTGTTGCAAATGGCAAGATTTCATTCTTTTTCATTGCCGAGTAATACTCCATTGTGTATATACACCACATCTTCTTTATCCATTCATCAGTCGATGGACATTTTGGCTCTGCCCATAATTTGGCTATTGTTGATGATGCTGCTATAAACATCGGGGTGCACGTGTCCCTTCAAATCAGTATTTTTGTATCCTTTGGGTAAATACGTAGCAGAGCTGAGAAAGAGGAACCCTCTTATGCTGTTGGTGGGAATGCAAACTGGTGCAGCCGCTCTGGAAAACAGTATGGAGGTTCCTCAAAAAGTTAAAAATCGAACTACCCTAGGATCCAGCAATTGCACTGCTAGGTGTTTACCCTAAGGCTTTTAAAATATTTCCATGTAATCTTTTAAATTGGAAGATAAGAGACACATAGGAAAGTACACAGGTCATAAGAATAGAGGTTGATGGATTTTTTAAAAATTAGCTTACCATGCTTCCAGCACCCGATCAAGAATTAGAACATTACCCCAGCATCTTCCTTCATGTTCATTCCCAGTGATTAACACCTTCCCAGTTACCTCCCTTGGCGAGGATAAGCTTTCTTCTGACTTCAAACATCTGTAGAGCGTGTGTATTTCTAGATCATCCACCCTCCACACAACTGAAGTGGCACTATTGTCATAAATTAAGTAAATACATATAGTCCAGCAATACCACACAGAATTCATTATATTAAATAATGATACCTGGTGGTAAACATTCTATTTTTTGGAAGTTTATTTATTTATTTTGAGAGAGAAAGAACGAGAGAGACTGTGAGCAGGGGAAGAGCAGAGAGGGAGAGAGAGAGAATCCTAAGTAGGCTCCCTATTGTCATTGCAGAACCTGATGCAGGGCTCGAACTCATGACCCTTGAGATCATGACCTGAGTCAAAGTCAAGAGTTGGACGCTTAACTGACCGAGCCACCCAGGCACCCCATCCTTTTTTTTTTTAAGTTTGCTTGTTTGTTTCTTTTTTTGTTTATTGAGAGAGAGGGAGAGAGAGAGAGAAAGAGAGAGAGAGAGAGAGAGAGAGTATAAGCAGGGGAGAGGTAGAGAGAAAAGAAGAGTATTCCAAGCAGGCTCCATGCTGCCAGCATGGAACCCGCTGAGGGGCTCCATCTCTCACACTGTGAGATGATGACCTGAGCACAAATCAAGAGTCAGAGGCTTAACATGCTGAGCCGCCCAGGCGCCCCTCTGATAGCAAACGTTTTTAAACTTTGTTGTTCTTCAAGATCGTGTTGGATATTCTTGGTGCTTGGCATTTGCATATAAATCTTAGACTTGGCACATCACTTTCTATTGAAAACCAGGTCTTATAATTTTAAAAGAGATTGAGTTGAATTTATAGCTTATTTGAAGAGAGTTGATATCTTTACAAGATAGGACGTTCCAAATGGTTTCTTCCAATAGGAGAATAAGGTATATTCCTTTATTTGTTTAGGCTTTTCTTAATCTCTCAGGCATGTTTGTAATTTTCAGGGTAGAAGTCTTGCTTTTTGGCATGATTTATCAGATTAGTCCCTATGGTAAATGTAAGAATTTGTCCTCTAACAAACATCTTAAGAGTGCTTATTTTCTAGAACTTTGATAAATACCTTTTACAAAAGCCAGTATAATAGGCAAATGATGGTTTATTTTTGCTGTTTTAATTTGCATTTCATTGATTACTTTGGACTTTTGTTTATTGGATGTTTTCATTTTTTGTCAAATTCCTGTTTATACTCTTTATCCAGTTTTCCAGTAGATTCTCCATCTCGTTTCATGTATTAAAAGATCTTTTTATATGAAAAGATTATTACCCATCGTCTGATGGATGCTGCAAATAGACTCAGCTGTCATTTGTTTTTAATTCCGCTAATTGGCCTGAATTTTGAATGAGCAATACAAATATTATATTTAATAGTTTATTCACATTACTTTCTTCTTCTAAAGAGCTTACTCACAGCAATATTTTATTCTAATTCTGTTGTTAATTTTTTTACACTTAACACTTTAATTTCTCTAGAATGTTTCTGGTGTAAGATATGAAGCCAGTATTTAATATCTGTTTATTTCTAAAACAGACACCTCTGTTTATCTTATTATTAAAATTTCTACACAGTTGAAATTAAAATTCAGAAGTTGAAAAAAATGGAAGGTAATCTTGTGTGAAATTAGGTCAAGACTTGGTTAGATACTAAATTAACACATAAAGAAACTGAGAGTGTTTAATTTATTTGCTTTCACCACAGGGAACATATTGTATGAAGAGTATGGTTATACAATATTTTAAAAGATTATTAGGAAAATGATGCATTTTACTAGTAAACTGTTAATATACGTATTTTGATAAGAACATAAAGTAGTAGTTGTAACGGTAAATAATTTTAAGACACATAAAAGCTGACATGAAACCTACTCGTATTCTACATCATAAATTATTCACGTTATCTTTTCCCATGAACTACACAGAAGCCATCAGTTCCTGAAGATTCTTTTGAAGGTGTGGAAAAGCACCAAAATTATGTGTCAGAAAGTTTCAAATTCTACCCTACCATTAATTAAGCAATATTGTCATAGGAAAATAATCACAATTTTGGACTGATGGCTTTAGATGTGTTGTAGCCTATTAATAATGATTTGTTATTAAATTATATATTGTCGCCATTATTTTTGGTAAGAAGAGAATCCGGTAGTTTTGCTTTCTAAATTAATTTATTTCTTTGTGAAGGTGATACATTTATATTTTGCAAAAGTTTCAAATATAGTGAAAATCTTCCACCCCATCCACCATTTGCCTACCATCACCACGCGGTGACTTTTGTTGCATAAATACATCTACAAGATAAATTCCTAGCAGTAAAAGTTCTGGGTCAAGGGTTATATGCATTTGATAGATATTGCCAAATTTTGTCCCACAAGGGGTACACCAGTATGTACATTTCACTGGCCTTATAGAATAGTATATTTTCCACAGCCTTAGCAGCCTGGTGTATTTCAGACTTAGATTTCCGTCAGTGCAATAGATGAAATTTTCGGATCTCTCGTTACAAAGTTTAGCTTTTTTATGTATGTTTAAAATCCATGTACGTTTTCTTTTTTGTGGACTGTCCTTAACTTTTGTCCAGTTTTTTTCCTCTGGGTTGTTGGCCTTTTTAAAACTAATGTGCAGAACCTTCCTATGTATTAGGAAAATTAGTCCTTTATCTGAGATGTCACAAATACTGTTTTTATAATTTGTCATTTGTCCTTTGACTTTGCTTTTAAGATTTTTCTTGCCATGCAGAAGTTTCTCCTTTTTATGTAGTCCAGTCTACTAATATTTTTGTCTGTTAATTAAAGCTGTTTAACTTGAGGATGAAATTATATTCTTTCTGTTGATAACTCTGGACATACATGGCTTCTTAAATTGAAAAAAAATCCAGAATTTTGAAATTTTTTATCTTTCATTCACCAGGTGTTTATTGAATGCCTATCACGTGTAGGAACGCAGTTCATCCAGAAATCAAAGCTCAGTGAGGGAGGTCAATGTAAACAACAAATAGTATAAGACGTATGCTATAGTGGTGGGAAACACAAGGATATACCCAATGTAGATGTCATAATTACCCTGAAAACCACTTGTGCCCCACAATCTCTTTATAGACGATCATTTAATTATTTCAGATATTGGTCAAGTCTCACCCACCAAACTGTGTGCTATCAGGAATTGTTCTAGAACCAGGAAGGGATGGGTTTGGAATATGAAAAGGAAACTAACAGTCTTAGTTGTAAGTTATACAGATTTCTGTGTTGAAATGTGAAGCCTATGTGTGATCAGATGTAAATAAGTTCATAGCTCAATTTTAGAGATTTTAAGAAAATATGATGGCTATTATTTCCATTAGCTTCAGAATCTAGTGGCCCTTAGATGCTGCAAGTTGAAGCTATAAAATGTGTTTTTCATGTACTTGTGACTAGAAAATGATCCAATAAAAATAAACTGTTTAGTACCTTCCTGATAAATGCTAGAAAAGATAAGTTGAAAGCATTATTACATTATATATTACATACATGGAATTACATTTATGATATCACACACACAACTATCACACACACACATACACACACACACTCAAACACTCACACACAAATATGTTAAGTAGAATTCATCACCATAGGTGTCATTATGGGTTAGAACTCACGAAATACAAATAGGCCTTTATCTAATATTTTGTTTACTAGACTTTATAGCAGGATACTAGTCAAACAAAGCAAATACAGCATCATGATTCATTATCCGTGGACAAGCGTTGCATGCTAACTTCACACTTCGCTTCTTTTGACTCCTTGCCCACACAGGGAAAGGCTGCCAGGGGTAAAAACCAAGCTCTTTGCAGCTTACCTTAAATAGAAGCCACGGTCTGTATTTCCCTTTCATCTTCTGCATCATTCTAGTCATAGAGACCTCAGGTTACATTCGAATTCACAAATTCCCCAATGCAGATACAGTTCTATACAGCAAACAAGGCAGGCCTAACATTTCCCAGTCATCTTAAAGTTAGCATTACAAGGAAACATTGCTTTGGGAGCCTAAGGTCAGTCCCAGGCTGGACTGCTTCAGTAAAGGCTGAATGTTAACCCTTTACTCATGCATGCACATGCATGTTACAGAATATATATAAAAATGCATTTATACATGTCAAAATACATATTGTTTACATATAATCAGCATATATAAAATTCCTTCTCCCATAAATTAACTGATAAGTTACTTTGTCCATTAATGTATCTCCTTTTCACCTCACAGCTCTTGGGTGCAATTAAAGAACATAATGTTCTTTAGTTAGCTCTTTTAAAAGTATCTGAAACAGTTGTTCCAAAGTATGGGCCATTATTCACATGATGCACTAGTATATTAGTATGCTTATCTAGTTTACCTTTTAAATATTCCCTATAATATTGGTGAGGATGTGGAGAAAAAGGAGACCTGTTGCACTGTTGGTCAGAATGCAAAGTGATGCAGCCAGTCTGGAAAACAGTATGGAAGTTTCTCAATAAACTAAAAATAGAATTACCTTTCCATCCAGTAATTGTGCTACTGGGTGTTTACCCCCTAAAAAGTACAAAAACACTAATTCAGAGGGATACATGCACCCCTGTGTTTATAGTAGCATTATTTACAGTAGCCAAATTATGGAAGAGTCCATGTGTCCATTGAGAGATGAATGGATAAAGAAGATGTGGTATGTGTGTGTACTTACACACACACACACACACACACACACACACACACACACACACTGGAATATTACTCAGCCATAAAAAAGAATGAAATGTTGCCATTTGCGGTGACATAGATGGAGCTAGAGAGTATTATGCTAAGTGAAATAAGTCAGAGAAGGACAAATACCATTTGATTTCACTCATACGTAGAATTTAAGGAAGAAAACAAACAAGCAAAGGAAAAAGAGAGAAAACCCAAGAAAAAGACCTTTAAGTCTAGAGAACAAAGTGGTGGTTACCAGAGGGGAGGGGGGTGGGGGGGTAGGTGAAATAGATGATGGTGATTAAAGAGAGCTCTTGTTGTGATGGGCACCAGGTGATGGATCGAAGTATTGAATCACTATATTATACACCTGAAGCTAATATTATGCTGAGTGTTGACTATACTGGAAATGAAACTTTTTTTAATTTTTTTTAAAAATAATTTTCCATGTTTATTTATATTTGAGAGAGAGAGAGAGAGAGAGAGAGAGAGTTCATGAGTGGGAGAGGGACAGAGAGAGAGCGAGCCAGAAACAGAATCTGAAGTAGGTCCAGGCTCTGTGCTGAGAGCTCACACACGGGGCTCGAACTCACGAGCCGTGAGATCATAACCTGAGTCACAGTCGGACACTTAACCAAGCGAGCTACCCGGGCACCCCATAATTTTTAAATGTTATCTGTCATAACATCGCATTTTATAATGTCTACTGTAACACTTGTGTTCATATTATAATATAATGTTATGTTATTAGAATAGTGTTAGTTCTATAATCAAGAGTTGCCATTTCAGGTTGATGTTCTTTACTACTGGGGACCTACTTGTTTTAGCCCTTGATAGTCTGAAGAAAAAGGCTTTATTCTTGCTTATCCTGGCTCGATACTCACACCTGAGCTTGAGCAATTATCACTAACATTCAGTGACTTTATTGTCCCTCACTACTACGCAGGATATTGCTCTAGGCTATTTACATGGATTACTTTATTTAATTTGTATAATGACCCTGTGAAGCAGGTAGGGTAGCGTCATTGTCTGCATTCTGAAGAGAAGGCATTGAAAGTTAAAGAAAACTTCGCTCAAGTGCTCGGAAAGAACAGGAACTAAGATTTAAACCCAGCAGCCTAACTCTAGACTTCCGTGTTGAACAGAAGATCTAGCACACTTCTTCCCAAGTTAATTCATGTTTCCCAGCCCTAATGTCGTCATCCATTTATAAAATTGGGATAATAATAGTATCCGTATCTTAGGATTGTCGGATGGATTAAAGAAGGCAGTAAATGTGAAACTTGCAAAGATGGTGTTTGACACATTGTAAGCCCTTAATAAAAATAGCCTATAGTCATGCTGATCTATTCTACTCTTATCCAAATGTCTTTTTTTTTCTTTTCATTCTAGTCATCTGATTTTGTTTTACTTCGTTATACTTAGACCCCTAAACTATAGCTTACCTCCACATTTTTCTTTGTTCATAAAAGAATTCCCTTGTATAATTCTCCTTAACATCAAACAAAGTTAGAAGGAAACGTAAAGACAAATATCTGGCATCTAATATGCAACGCACCATTATGTTTAGTGAATGAGTGGTTCAAGAATATACTGTAATGGTAGGAGTTGGAGTTGGGTATGCATTTGTGTGAGTGTGTGTTTTGAATTTCCAAAAGAAAAGGCTCATTGTCTTTGAAGCGCAGAGTTTTGGGGAAGACTATTAATAAATGATGTGTACGCATGAATTAAATTCTAACATGTAACCCATGTAAGTAATCAATATCACCTTGTTACAATACCCAAATCAGTAAATTTCGATGACATTTTACAGCAAATAACTTTATTTTTTACTTTTTTATTTAAACCATGGGAATGTTTTACTCTTTTTCCTTACAGGTTTCTAGAGATTTGCCTGAGAAACAAGGAGAAATTGAGGCACACATAAAAGACCTTGGACAGCTTGAAGAGCAGTTAAATCATCTGCTTCTGTGGCTGGCTCCGATTAGAAATCAGTTGGAAATTTACAGTCAACCAAATCAAACAGGACCGTTTGACATTAAGGTAGGGACTTTTTGCTTTAAATCTTGTTTTCCAAAAGAATGGCAATATCACTGATTCATTATCATAATCATCATTGTTGTTATAATAACAATAATGATAATAATAATTGACTAGCATTTTTTGCTTTTTCTTACAGCATTTACTAGCAATAATCTATTCATTAAACATTTCACTAGAATGCCTTCATCATGTTTTGTTACCATGATCTACTTCCCATCCCTACTTTAATTGCACTTAATGTACACGTGTAGACTCCTTCTCTAAAACTAAAGTTGTTTAGGAGATTAGGAGATGAGGTGCCTACCAAATAATGTATAGTCTCTTTAGTAGACATTAGAAAACCCCCTCAGGCTGACTCCAGTTGATGTCTGTATCCTTTCATTCTGTCAGCAACATCCCTTTATATTCTAGCCACAACAAATTGTATGGTATGTTTTGATGCATGTGGTTTCATGCCATGTTTTGTGTTCTTGATCTTCTTTTCTCTCTTCCTTAAATGTCTTCTTTCTCCTTATTTGGCATGATGAAGTTTTCTACATCCATCAAGACTGAATTCCATGTCTTTGCTTCTTCAAAACTTTGTTCCATACCCCCAGTAGAGTAAACAACGCTTTTAGGATTGCTTATAAACCTCTGTATCCATTTCCCATAACCTTTGTACGTTGATGGACACTTAAACTGTACAGACTTGAGTACCCCATCAAAATCTTCTTTGAATGCAGAGGGCATCTTCTTACTTTACTCCCTTACCCCACTCCTTTCTCGACACCTCCATCTCAGGGCCCAGTGTATGGTAGGTACTTATATTTTTGAATCAAAGAAGAAAGGTGGCAACCAGACACCCAAATTGGTAAAGAAGTGCCACGGGTAAGTCTAGTGCTCCAGGCCAACATGCCAATTGGATGCCACCATCTTCTTTTAGCATCTCTATACACATTGATTGTCCCTGTATTTTCTCTCTTCCCAGGAGCATATTCCAAAGATTTATCCCAACTTGATGTCCTACTTTGCGTCTCCTCTGGGTCAACAACATTAAGTAGCTAATCAAATAAGCCAATTAAACTGAAATCTCAACCTCTTGATTAATGTAATGGTGGGCACTTTCAGGCTAAATAAGTTAAGGAAGATGTTGAGTCAAGTTTTTTGGTTTTTTTTTTTTAATTCACTGACCCCAAATTTTCATTTCCCTTGTTTTCCAGGATTATTACAACCTCATGTTTTTCATCTCCACTGGGTGCTGTTTTGGTAGGAGATAAGGCAAGGACGAAATGAAGTGTGAGGATATTCTAGAGAAGAAGTCAAAGTTTAAGAAAGATGGGCTTGAGTGAGATTAAGGAAAGAGAGGGGTTGAAATAGCTAAAATGAGTTATTTTGCAAACTGCGCTCCGCTACTCTTACCTTACCTTCTCCTGCCATGTATATCTACCATTCTGTTAGCCACCCCCACGCACAGATGATGCCACGTACATCGCAGGTAGATGTCATTTCACCCCTGCAAACCCCAGGCTGCTCATCCAGCGTCACGGTCTTCCATTCAAGTCTGACGATTAAGGCCAAGTCACAGTAGGCTTTACCAGAATGAATTCGGCTGGCTTTAAGAAAGTATACGGGTCAGGTAAAGGTAAAGACACAGCTGGAACAATGACGGCACGGTAGAGGTCTTGACACTAAGCCGTGGCTTCTCCCGCACTAGCCACCCTGCCTTCGCGTTATGTGTAGGCACAGACACAAGACTGGGAGGATGCAAAGCCACGTCATCATTCAGAGTAGCCACCAGTTCTGGAATCCTTTCCGTTTTTTCATCTTGCTAGTACATGGTGTCCTCCGAGGGATTTGACTTCTGTCCATTCTCCAGTGCAACTGTATCTCACAATACTCATTGTTCGTTACTCGGTAATCTCAACAAAGAAGTAGTTACTTAGTCCAACAGACGATAACCTCAGCCAGATTCTCCTCTCAGTGAAAGAGCAAATATGATCTTTCGGTGGGTAGCAGAAAGGGGCACGATGGATTGTGTAGTTCAAATTAAAGAGGTTTGATATGAATTGCAAATGTCCTGCAATATCTTTTTTTTTCTAATTTTTTAACGTGTTTTATTTATTTTTGACACAGAGAGAGACAGAGCATGAACGGGGGAGGGTTAGAGAGAGAGGGAGACACAGAATCTGAAACAGGCTCCAGGCTCCGAGCTGTCAGCACAGAGCCCGACGCGGGGCTCGAACTCACAGACCGTGAGATCATGACCTGAGCCGAAGTCGGCCGCTCAACCGACTGAGCCACCCAGGCGCCCCAACATCCCTTTACTTTTGATGCGTCCTTTAGTGAAAATGAGCTTCTTCATTAAAGTAATGAAAAATATATTCAATATTAGCTATCTCTGTGCATGGAATATATTGAATAGAAAGGATAACAAAATCTGCCACCACAAATGGATGTTGTTGACGCAACCAAAGTGACTTTACTCCCAGTCGAAACCCCCCACAGTGGTTCTCAAATAGCAAAAACTCGCGTTGGGCGTTTGTTTGTCCGTGGCCCATAGGTCTGTGCCAAATTAGGTCCCTGCAGTTTAGAGTGAGAGCTCCTGTCAGCTGTGCTCTCACTGCTGTGCATAGTTTCAGGGAGTCATGATATTTGCCTCCTGCAGCCTGGTCTAAATCACTGAGGGGAGAGGCAGCTGCTTTTTCCCTGGCGGTAAAAGTCTTTGGCTTCAGTCCTCTGTGCATATTCTGAGCTTCTCACCTCTGGAGTGCAGATTTCAAAAATACGCCCTTAGCCTTTTTCTTTTGTGTGTGGCTCTATCCGAGGCAAAAACCCCTAGCTGGTAATCAGGAAATAGTGACCTATGTGAATAATTTACTAACTTACCTAGTTCTTTATCCCTCTTTGTCTAGCTTCTATCTAAATTCACCGTCTGATAAATGATTTATTAAGATTGCTTAGCATTCTGCTGTAAGATATGTGATTTTAGGCTGTCCAGCCTGCTACAGCCCCCTACTTAAAGAGATTAAACTTCTTTTTTTTTCCAGTTAAAGAAAGATGGGAAAATGGGCTTCACTTCACTTTCAATTACTGAAAGCCAAAAGCAGTTTTTAAACGCTTTTGTGGAGTCCGTGCCCATTTTTTAATACAGAGAAAGAAACTCTTCGCTAAAATCTTAGGAATCAGTTAATGCCAAGAAAGTCGATGTGCGAGGAGCCTCCATTTCCTAACTTTAAAGACATTTTCTTTGTCCACAGCAGCCATGGCTACCTCTGAAACAAGGAGCCTAAGGCCTTGACATCCAGGTCATTTGTTTTCTCTAGTCAAACTCGGAGCACCTGTTAGAAAAATATGTACTACCCTCTGTGAGCCTCAGTTTTGCCTGCTTGGCACTTCATGCTTATTGATGCAATGCAGCTAGCTGTGTAATGAAACCCAAATAAAAAAAGCCTTAAGGGCTCTGTTCTAATGCATTGTTTATGCTGGAGTGAAAATTGACTGCACATCGCTTGGTTTGTGCAATTTACTCCTGAAATATTCCTATTCAGGAAATCCTGCAAATAGCAATATTCATCTTGAAAATCACCTCACAGAACCCTTAGCAAGCTGAGGAACATAATCAATGAGATCGTGATGTAGAGGGTGAAAATGAGGCGTAATCACAGCCCTTTCCCTTCAGTCAGCCCGCTAGAAGGCACGCCTTTGACTTTGCATTTTCAAATGTACTCACAATTCAGACATAAAATATGTTGATTTCAGATTTCAGAAATGATAATTGAATGCTAAGAACCAGGGACCACGTAAAATTTCTCTAAGACGTCTTATGTTTTTAATCTTTAATTAATGCTTTCAATAATGAGCTGTAGGTATGCTATTTATCTGACATAAAACTGCCTAACTACTGCTTTCTAAACTTTTTATTAATATATGAGAGACGGGGACACATAATTTTATGTTAAGTCTTACTGACTGAAATACTTTCACATTGAAAACAAGGAGGGTTTTTTTTCTTCCCCTCAAGAATGACTTTGCTTCTATGGTCTATAAATAACATCACATACTGGTAAGCTGGCTCTTCCTTCCCATGTAAGCAACTTAATTGCCCATAATGTCAAATCCACACAGAAAACTACCAAGGGACACACCTGGAGTGACTGAAGGATAAAGTACCACGTGAACGACATGAGCACCAAAACCTTCCCTTTCTCCGCATGTGCTCATGTTGCTGTGTTGTAAAAACAAAGAAAAATAAAATAAAATCATATATATATGTATGTATATGTATATATATGTACATACGTATGTATCTACATACATATGTACATATACATACATATATATACATAATAGATATATATAAGTTATCTGGTTATACATGTGTGTATATATAATATGTATATATATTATATATACATACATAATATATATATTATATGTATGTATATTACATATGTATATATATATACACATAACATATATATATATATATATATATATATATATATATATATATATATGTTATCCGGTGCCATACGTGTGTGTGTGTGTGTGTGTGTATATGTATATGTATGTATATATATATGTATGTGTATATATGTATATGTGTATGTATATACATACGTATATACATATATACGTATGTATATACATATGTATGTGTATATATACATATATATGTACATGTATATGTGTACATATATATATATATATATACACATGTATGGCACCGGATAACTTAATAGACAAGGAAGACTTTATTCATGACTGAAGTCAACTCCACTGAAACAAAGACAGGAAAGATTTTAATCATTGGGGTGAGCTAGTGTCAAAGTAGTGGAGGACATTGGTGGGGACATTGGTCATTGTGATTTGGTCATCTATGTTTGCTCATTGTCACTTACTGAACATAGGCTACTCTCCTCCCTCCTCTTGAGACTGGCAGACATGGAGCCTTCCTGATCTATTTCAATGGCATGGCTCCCAGGTATTTGAGGAAGACATTCCTAAGTTGTAGAAAATTTAACTCTTAGGCAGAAAAAGGAATTTACGATGGAAAGTTTTCTGAAGTAAATACACTAAAGAAAGAGAGTTCAGGCCTATAATTAGGAAGAAACCAGCCTAATTCTTTCGTCAACCTTAAGAAGAATGTTAAGGCCATCTTCATTAGTCCCCTCTTTTGTCCAAGGGAAACCAGGTTTCCTAGTGAACAGCTGAGGAAAGCTACTTCGTGTCAATTATTTCTGAAACTTTCTGTTGTTCAAGGACTACTCGAGCTGAGTCTGAAACTTCATGGTAGAGGATTTTGCTGGATGGTATGAGCAATCAGGTATTTAATGAGGGGTATTTGCTATGGCAGTGAGAAGAAAAACAAAGATTAATGATTGGAGCAGACTATAAACCCAGTTTCTGAATCCAGAGGGCAGCCAATTAGGAAGATTCCTAAAGGTTGGGCTGGAAACGTCTTTAGACGGTAAAGTGATAAAGGCAGTGGCCATTTTATCACATTTTGAATGTTCTGGGTGACAGCACAGACATCAGAGGGGTTTTATAAGATTGTCCACAGTCATAGTTATTTCCTGGAGCAGAGCATAAAAGCTGTGGGAATTCTGATAAACTTCCTGAGTGGCCCATATAGCAGCTCTGGGCAGGAAGGTTGTCCGTACATAGTGCGCTGTGCTGATGAGTCCTTTGAAGGAGATATCAAGTTGTCCAGCTTCAGCTCTCAGGATTCCTTTAGAGCCTGAGAGGAAAGTTCAACTATAGGACCATCTAGAATCTCGATCGGGATCTGGGTAGTCAGCTTTTAGTTCTCAGTGATGCCAAGTCAGGAGCACAAGAGAAAAAGTGGGAACATTAGTTTGGAGAGTTGTAGCCAGATACTGAAGGAAACGAAAGGAATAGAAAATTGGATAAGGACAGACAAAATGTGTAAGACAGTCCAATTTGATATAGGTAACACTACCCTGTAATTTACAAGGAAATGCGAAATAATCTGATAACCCACATGTGTGTGCTACGGTTTTCTATTGAAACGTAATTTTTGTTTCTGTACAGTCACCTCCCTTTTGATCAAAGGTACTCCCAGTAAGACTATTCTTGTTTACCCAGTAAAGCTGGACTCTGTTTATGCAGGTGAGACAAGGATAGTAGTTGATGACACAGGCCTTTGAAACTTTGTTTTGGCCTAAGTTTTTATAAAAAATCTCAGATATGACTTTTAAAAGATTAGAAGCCAAGAACTTGCCATCAGACTTTACCTACAGTACCTCTAGGTTGGGATGAAGTTTTCTATTCTCAAAGCCCTCAAAATATCTGTTTCCTGAGCCTGTCAGGAAGTGACCCTCCTTTTTTGCCAGTAAGACTAGACATCCCATAAGCCAAGTACCAGGCTAGTTTCCCCACGAGGGCTTTGTAAGTGTTATTTCCACAAAGTTTACTGTGGTTCCTTAAAAGTGTCTGGTCATATCTGATTTTATGTACATCATTCTCAGATATGACCTACCAGTCAAAGCCTTGGTTATATCATCAATTTTCTCCATTATGTCTGGTTACAAGAAAGATAGATTCTTACTAAGTCTGTCCAAATAATTATATTGTCATGAAAATACTCAATAGCATGACACAGAGCTGACACAGAGATAGCTTCCGGGAAAAAAAAAAACAAAAACGAAAAACGAAGTCCTTATATCAAGAAAACAGGGGGCGCCAGGGTGGCTCAGTCAGTTAAGCATCTGACTCTTGATTTTGGCCGAATTCTTGATCCCATGGTTCGTGGGATTGAGGCCCATGTCAGGTGTTGCACTAACAGCATGTAGCCTGCTTGGGATTCTCTCTCTCCTCTCTGCCCCTCCCTCTGCTCATGCTCGCTTGCTCTCGCTCTCTCTCTCTCTCTCTCTCTCTCTCTCAAAATAAATAAACATTTAAAAAATAGAACACTAAACCATCAGCAATATTCTAAACGAAAGCTTTAATCAAGTCGTCCTTCATCAGTTCATTCAATTCTATGTAATTGATTGCTGTTTTGCTGGATCTCAGGCCAGCAGTTTGATAAACCCATCAGCTTCTTCCCTGGAGTTCTGGAAATCCCGACTCAGCCCCAGTGGTGTGGTGTTGAAGTTATTTAAGCAAAGCTGCAGAAGCTTGCACCCTAGAGTCCCTGGAATAGTGCTTTCTGTGGGTCTCTGTGATAGTCCCTTTTTGTTGAAGACAAGCACTTTAGCCTGTCACTGATGACACACACTTCAGGGAAACCTGATAGTGAAACACCTCTCTTTAAATGATAAAAAGCTTCAAAGAGCCATGGTTAAAGATCTGAGGAGAGTTCACTTAACAAAGGAATTGAGTTGTTTCTGTGGCATACATCATTTTCGAGCAATAACTGGAATTATGACGGACATTATACTGATTTCTCGTGACTTGATACAGTTACTGAAATATTTATGTTAATAACATTTGACCCCTACAAATAACTTCTGGCAGGTTAAGCATCTCTTCTTATTTGATGATGCTTTTTATGCAACTCAGTGTATCAAATAAACCTATGTCTTTCTTTAGATATTAAGAGGGAACAAATGTGAGATTTTCATGTCCATCCGAGTTCAAGATTTCATTTAGGGTTTGAGTGGTGCAAGGCAAAAAATCAAAGGTTGTCAAAAATGTGAAAACATTTTGAACGCTTGGTTAAATAGGATCATGGGTCATTGAAACAGTGCTTGGCTACCTATTTAACCGAAGTGGCAGTGAAAGATTTCAAAAATAAATATAGGAGGTAACGTGATTGTAAAAGACTGGTTCTTTCAAAAGTGAGATGATTCTTAAATAATCAAGGACATGAGAAAATCACTGTAAACACAGGAAATTACTCTGGTAACACAGAATCATTGTTGCTTACCTGAATTACTCAGAAGGTAAAGAAAAGGCTTTTGCAATCTCTTATTAAGAAAAAACCAGGGGGCACCTGGGTGGCTCAGTTGGTGAAGTGGCCAACTTCGGCTCAGGTCATGATCTCGCGGTCTGTGGGTTTCGAGCCCCGCATCGGGCTCTGTGCTGACAGCTCAGAGCCTGGAGCCTGTTTCCGATTCTGTGTCTCCCTCTCTCTCTCTGACCCTCCCCCGTTCATGCTCTGTCTCTCTCTGTCTCAAAAATAAATAAATGTTTAAAAAATTTTTAAAAAAAAAGAACAAATCAATAATCCAAGAAAATTTTGTCATTTTAATGAAGAGAAAAATGAACTTTAGTTTTCCACTAATATACTGTTGATACTAAAGCTCATTTTTAAAAAGCTTATAAATAAACCCATTGAATCATAGTCCTCTTTGATCACATGACACAAAATTCCTGTTCCACAAACTTTCTACAACTTTCTCTGTCCCTTCAGATTTTGTCCTACATTTTTCCTCATCTTCCTTCCAGAATAATCAGTCATTTCACTTTAGGAAAAAAATACTCTCTTCTTGCTTAACAAAATCACATGCTACATACCTTGCACATGTTGCATACATGGTTGTTTTTCTCTGACCTTATTGTTTCTAGACGTTTCATTTATATGCATTGATTATACTTTTTAACCATAAGTAACTTCTGTTTCTCGGAGAAAAGTAGGAAGCAAATAAATATGAACTGTCATTTACTAGCATGTTGTGGGCTAGCAAAGATTATGAAAGCAAGTTGAGGTTACCTGTTCAATATGAAGGCTAAGAGTTTTCATCGGTCTTTGTGGAGGAGACTTTTAAGATTTTCTTTGGACTTAATATGTAATCTTATAGAGGCTGTGGACTAAAATTTGGGTGAGTCAGACTGCACCAAAGGGCTATCTGGGTATGTCCAAAGCCCGTCTGAGTGCATAAAATAACCTTTGTTTCCAGGCAGTCTTGTCAGCTCCGGGTGATTACTTTTGGGTTTCCTAAGATCCTTGAGAGTCCCCTATCAGGGCAGGGAGCGTAAAGCTCATAGTTGGGTTGAGTAGCTGGGTTGGGGAGGCAACTCTCTGGCAGGGGTGGACAGAGAGTTGGAAGATAAGAAGGTGTTGAAAGAGAATAAATCAAAGAATTCAAGGGAGCTGATGGAAAGTCCAAAGGTGATAAAAGGAAACAATAGTGGAGGCGATGAGAAAGGAGAGGCCCTAGATGAACCAGTGTAGAGAGAGCACATGTTTCCACAAAAGGCCACTGAAATTCCAGTTATCTTTAGTTAACTCATGCCAACAAGGAGGGAAGTGGGCAACCCCACAGCTGTTCTTTTCAGAGGAAAATCAGAAGAGTGAGAATTTCCCGTAGGGAAGAGAGGAACCAAAGTAATAGCAGGAGAGCACATTACTTGCTCTCCTCTTTCCTAGAAAAAAAAAAGTTTTAGCGTTTTCTATTAGTTACATAAATATATTCATGGAATATGTCCTGGAAAAAATGTGGGTAGAAGTTATTGGACAAAAAGGCACAATATTCTCATTTACCATGCAACTGAACACAGGTTTACTGGAAATTAAAAACTGCCCTGAATTTAGGCTGGTTCTAGGCAAGACTATAAATCCAGCTCCAATAAAATCTTGAAGATTGTTGGTTTCTGGATAGGTCCATGTTTTACTGGCATTAGACACTGACCTGTCTCTTGGAACACTGGGATCATAATTTTATTTTACTTTCACACCCACCTCTCAACTCCAAAAACCATTCCTTAGTTGAGGTAACGTGGAAACGGGGAGAGAAACACAAGACCCAAGTTTTGGTGCCAGTTCTGACACTTACTAGATTTATGTCACTGATTAACTCACCTTTCTTAACCTGATTTTCCTCTTCATTAAAATGAAAAATTGAGTCCATTTCTCTGGGACTCTATTAGATTAAGGTACAACTACAGTGTGAACACATTTTCCTAAAATAATAAGAAAAGATGGTGAAAGTCACCTTTCTTGGTATAGCTGGAATTTTGACAAGAGCCCCTAAGAGGAGTAATTAGACTTGCAAAATACATCACCCATTCAAAAGAAAGTGGTAGCTTGCTACCGGAAAACCAGTCCAGAAAAGACCACAGATAGTCTTGAGATTTTCATTGTTCACCCTACCAAACTGCCCATATAAGGAGATTGTAAACTTGAGAAGTTTCTTGAATTGAGAATTCCTAGAACATAAAATTCAAGTAGGACTAAGATTTTATCACCTAGGAGGAAACTGGTGTGGTATTTTACTATTTGCTTCACGAGAGAGGCGGGAAAGAGTGCTTTTCTTTCTCCCCTGCCAAGCCAAGGAGGAAGACTCAAGAAAACCTCTACTACAATGGTATGCAGACCATTCTGCTTATAAAACTCTCAAAATTGGGGCGCCTGGGTGGCCCAGTCAGTTGAGTGTCTGACTTTGGCTCAGGTCATGATCTCATGGCTTGTGGGTTCAAGCCCCACATCGGGCTCTGTGCTGACAGCTCAGGGCCTGGAGCCTGCTTCAGATTCTGTATCTCGCTGCCTTTCTGCCCGTCTCCTGCTTGTGTTCTGTCTCTCAAAAATAAATAGGTGTTGAAAAAAAAAAAAACCTCTCCAAATAGTTTAGAAAACTGAGTATCCTCCTGAACATTCTAAAGTTGACATCTATTTTCTCCTCTGGCATATTGTAAATATTGACATTTAAAAAGTGTTACATTACTCTTTTGAATATATCCAGTAGACTGAAATTTACCATAGCAATTTGATATCTCCCATCATCCACTTGAAAAAATATACAAAACAAGCTCATCTTTAAGTTTCATATCATTTTTATTCTTTCAATTATATTTCCATTCTACTTCCCTAAAGCATTATATTTTAATGTAATATATATTTATGCTCTAAAGCCTTTTATTAACCGCTCTATCATACTTCTGTATGACAAATATATCTATGTGGATTTAAATTCAGTTTTTAAAAATAAATTTCTGTAAGTATAAGGCTCTAAGTATTTTTAAAAATCCATTAGATTAAGTTATATATATAGTTATTGTATAGTAAATAAAAATACCTAGTAATAATCAAATTGCTTAAATATATATAACTTCTGGTAATTGTTGAACATACTCAGTAGATTTTTATTGAAAATTAATCTGTTAATGAAATTGAGGGGTATGCCTTATGGTACCTTGCTTAAAAGAGAATTTCAGTCATCAATATTTTGAATTGTATTTTGATTTTTCATAAATGTGTCTTGGGCACAATGTACCATTGGGATATGTCAGAAGAGGCATACTTTTATTTTGTAAAGTTGGAAGACTGTCATTAAACAAAAAGTGGGAATGATGATTGGAATGATATGTGCACCACAGAAACAAAGCCAGGAAAATCCCTTGTAGAAGCTCAGAATTTGGAAAGTGATTCCATGAACACCATCTATGCCCACATATCCCTAAAAAAGTCTTTGCATACTGCAAGGGGCATATCCCCGTCTGAAGATTGCCACTCTAGGTAAGATGAATATGTTATGAGAAGGAAAGAGGAGCATTTTAGCCCCTGGCTGGACACTTGTTAGGATACCAATATACCACTAGGGTGCCTGGGTGGCTCAGTCGGTTAAGTATCTGACCCTTGATATTGGCTCAGGTCCTGATCTCACGGTCATAATCTCACGGTCATGAGATTGATCTCGGCATTGGGCTCTGTGCTGAGTGTAGAGACTGCTTGGGGTTCTCCCTGTCTCCCTCTCCCTCCACCTGTCTGCCTCTCTTTCTCACTCTCTCTCTGTAAACGTGAATAAACTTAAAAAAAAAAAAAAAGACCCCAAACTACCACGAAGTTCATCTCACCACAGTCCATGCCTGGAGCCATTGCACAGTTCCCCACTCCAGCAATGCTTGTTTCACACTGTTGACTCACGCTAAGCTTAGTGGTAGCTCAAGTCACCAATTCTTAAAAAAATTAAATAAATAAAATCACCAGCTCTTTTTCACATGTGCTGCTTCTAGTCGACATTTCCTCCATCCTGCCCTTGTGTCGTCTACTATTTTTGGAATTAGATGCAAGGCCATCAGCCCCTTCCCTGGCTCTGCTGATCCTGCTTATCCCCAAGGTGCCTCGAGCTTAGGTCCAGTGCCCCCCATTTCTTGATCCAGTGCTGACCAAAGAAGAGTACACACAAGAAATGCACTAGCACTGGAGGCAGCAATTGTAACTACCATTACTGTTCTGTGTCTGGTTTCCGGTTCGTCTCTGGTGATTTCAGCTTCTACGTTTTCACTGACACTGTCACTTTCTGCTCACAGCCTCCCCTGCCTTAGTTGTGATGGCCCTGGCCTCCCAGCATTCTCCCCCCTCACTCTGTCTCCCAAGAAAGGGAAGCTATTTTTAACCCCAAGCTACTTGAAGCCTTAATAAATTTCTTCATCCATCAATCCAGTTGATAGTAGAAATGGAAAGGAGGTGATCTTCAGGTCCTGATTCTATCATACAGTGTATTTCAATTTCTTAGTTTCTTTTCAACTTCAGATTTCATGTCTGCCTTCTATAACTTCGTGTATATTATAAAAAGAATTCTCAGCCTATATCCTGACACTGAGCCCTGTAACACATCACTAAAAACATACCTCTATTTTGACATCAATTCAAACACCAGTTTCCTTTGGCACTTGTTCAGTTAGATACCCAAGTCTAACTGCTTTATTTCCTACCCAGATCATATTGTTCCATTTTGTCCACAAGCATTAATTTGGAGACTTTATCAAATGTATCAGTGATAAGCACATTAACTTTATTTGCATATATCCCCGATCAACCCCTCTAGGCAGAGAAAGGCGTGAGGCTAAGCTAATGAAATTTCTATTCAGCCAACAAACCATTTATTAACTACAATGTCCTACTATGTTAAGGTGACTCTCATTCTTAATTTGCTTAGAAGCAAGTTGATGTATGAATGTACTGTTGGGGAGGAAACGTTTTTTTCCACCCTTTAAGTTCCTTCTGGCTGGTCTAAGAATTAAACTGACACAAGACACATTAACAGGAGAAAATTAACATACATGGAATCTACATAAAAACTAGAGATGCCAAAAACATTCGGTCAAGCCAAAAGACATATGCCATTCTAGACTAAAGAAAAGGGGTGAGGGCCTGGGATGTCAAAGGGAAGGGAAGGAATTCACAGAAAGAATGGAAAGAATAAGTGTTTGGTAAAGAAATGTTTGCTAGGCCATCCAGAAACAATGGCATATAGAGAGGACTATGACAAAACAAGCTCACTAGGTTCTTCCCTGCCTACCATACCTTGTTATTTATGGCAATAGTTTCTTTCCTAGAACAGTTGTTCTATCTAAACCCTTTTAGTCAGTTAGGAGAGATCAAAGTTCCTTCCTGAGCCTTTTGGGTCTTGATTATTTTCAGCACAAAATAATCTGCCTACCAAAGAGGCACATCTTGGGGTGACAAGGAGTACTCCCCTACAATACCTCAGTTTACAAAAAGCGATCAAGGCAGAAACATTACAAAGCAGGGTGGAAAGTATACTTACAGAATGATGTGTTGGCCCAAAAGAGTGATACCCAGCCCAGCCAAGGTATTGTTTACAGCACAGCTACTAAAGTGTTGTCCCAAGACCAGCAGCATCACCTAGAAGCTTGTTAGAAATTCAAATCCTGGGGTGCCTCGGTGGCTCTGTCAGTTAACCATTCAACTCTTGATTTTGGGTCAGGTCATGATCTCGTGGTTCGTGAGGTCAAGCCCCACATTGGGCTCTTCACTGACAGTGTGAAGATTGCTTGTGATTCTCTCTTCCCCCTCTTTCTCTGTCTTTCCCCTACTCTCTCTTTCTTTCTCTCTCTTAAAATAAATAAATAAACTTAAAAAAAAGAAATGAAGATATTTGAGCTTCTCCTTAGACCTTCAGAATCAGAATAGATGGGAGTGAACCTCGAGAACCTGTGCTATAACAAGCTTTCCAGAAGATACTTTCACTTAATATAGTTTGGGAACTCTTATCTCAAGACAGCTTCCTGGAGGATATGGTGCCTGATCTGTATCTTTAAAAGATGAGTAGAAATTGACAAAGTGAACGGTGCATGAGGGGAAGGAAAAGGATTCTAGAGAGAAGAGACACCAAGAGCAAAGATATGGAAGTGATGAATCACATGAAATGTGGGAATAAAAACAAATTTAGTGATGTTGAAGTGCAGCCTGGTTTTGGTGAGGCTTCTATGCTGCTTCAAGGACCTAGTCGACATCTTGGAGAGATGTGGGAATCACTAAAGAGAGGTAACTTGCAAACTCCCAAATTGGGGGAGTGTAGTACCCAAAAAGGAGGGCTGGTCAGGAGCTTATTGAATTAGTTGAGGAGCAACATGATCCTGTATGACAACTTTGGACGTAGGGATAAAAAAGAGGAGATAATTTAGACAACTCTTTTTCAAGTTGTTGCTGGTGACCTATTGTTGAGTTATGTAATCCATTTAGCGAGTGAAATGAAATACAGTAAGATAGCACAGGGTATAATAGAATGTAATACAAATTATCACATGGTTTGGCATGTGGTATGGGTAACCATTGTCTTGGAAAACTTGTTTTCATTTAGTTATCATTTTATTTTTTATTCCTCATTTTAAGAGAAACTACAGCTTCCTTTTATACAAAATAAATTAGTAGTCTGTCATAAGGTCATGCTGGGTTAATTACTCCAAAGTTGAGAATAAATTCATCCTCCCGTGGCAAACTTTGAAAGTGTAAGTTATTTTATTTGTTCATTGAAAAGCTAGTGCCTTTTTGTGGTACAAAATGCAAAGCATAAAAGGGAGTAAATACTCCCTTGCTTCTCCATCTTTCAGCCACCTAGTTTCTCTCCCCGTAGGCTGGCAAGGTTATCAGTCTGTTTGATGGCACTCCAAAGATAGGCTGTCAGTGTGTGTGCATTTGTGTTTGGTTTCTTCCTATTCCTGTCTTCTTAAAACAAATATTGTAGGATACTGTAAACACTGTTCCTGCATCATGTTTTTTTTTTTCACTTAATGACATACACGGACAATTATTTTCTATATTAGCACCTTAAGAACATTCTCATTTTTTTCCATTTGCATACATTTGTATCCGAAGGATGCACCATAATTTGTTCAACCAACATTCCAGTAAATGAACATTTTTTTTTTTGTTGTTTTCAGGCTTTGTTCCCGCTACAAGATGACAGTGTAGCACTTTATGCTCATGTAATCTCACACATTGCAAGTATATCCATAGGATAAGTTCTTAGAAATAACATGGCTGGGTCAAGACAGCAGTTGTTATTTTAGCAAAAAATGGCCACATTGTACCTCATAGAGCCCTCCGGTTGGTAATATGAAGGAGTTTTTTCCACACACCTTTGCAACTCAGTGTGTCGTCAACCTGTATGATCTTCGCTAAGCTAGAAAAAGTTGACATGTCACTGTAATTTTAATTTGTATTCTTCTTTTGAGTGAGGATGAATTTTTTTCAGGATCAAAGAATGTTATGGAATCCTTTATATTTTCTTTCTCGTTCACCATTTGTTTCATTCATTGTCAGTTTTTTTCCTATTAGGTTGTTTGTCTTTTTCTTATGGAGACAAATACAGCCTACAACTTGAAGTAGAAACATGTTTTTTTTACAACAAGTATCCTAATGAATGTTTCTTATGACAAATAGATTCTAGCCTTAAGGTTATAACCTGAAAATATTAAAGCAAACCTTTGAATTTTATGGGAATGATCTTTGCCTGCCTTAGCAAACATTCCTGTACAGAAACTCAACATGATGACAAATTATAGAATAAATACAGATTTAATTTTGTTAAAAACTGGGAACAGGTATGTTAATATTTGCTTTCTTTTTCTATCAATCTAACAAGTATGGAATGGCTGTGACACAATTTGTCTTTCCAGATCCCCTATGTCAACTGACTCTCATTCTTTGAAAATACTCATTAGAGGAAGAAAACTTGTAGTCTGTCCCTGCATTGCATGTTTCAGCCAAGTCTTAAATAACTATTTGGAAGCTTAAAATTTCACTCCCACATGCCTTTTTTCTTTGTGAAAACAAAACTGCACTTTTCCAATCTTCCAGACCACCCACAGAGGTTCTCCACTTGACTTGCCAGCTTTATTAGTGTCCTAAGATATAATTGATCTAGATCGAGAGAGTTCATTCTGAGGAGCTGGGGACTTTGTTTTTTTTTTTTTTTTTTTTTAACGTTTATTTATTTTTGAGACAGAGAGAGACAGAGCATGAACAGGGGAGGGGCAGAAAGAGAGGGAGACAGAATCTGAAGCAGGCTCCAGTCTCTGAGCGGTCAGCACAGAGCCTGACGCGGGGCTCGAACCCACGGACCGTGAGATCATGACCTGAGCCGAAGTCGGACGCCCAACCGACCGAGCCACTCAGGCGCCCCAGCTGGGGACTTTGTAATCTCTTTGCTCATCTTGGGCACCAGGTCCCCTCATTTCTATTTGTTTTATTCTTTGTAGTCAGACTGTCATTCCTCTTGACCTGCAAGAGACCCAATAGGAGTTAAACGGTTCCCACTGTCATCTTCCATTCACCAGTATGATACCATCTCGTCAGAAAGCAGACCCCTCCTTTACTTGATCGTTCTACTGCTCCAAATATTTTGTCACCCTAACTCGTTTTTATATTTTCTTGAAATCATGTTTTACGGAACTACAATTGTAATTTTTGACTTACCGGTCTTGCTCTCTGTTAAAAGCAAATCTTTGTTCTGTTAAAAGCAAGTTTACGTAATGATACGTTGGAGTAGGTTGTATGAGAACATCGGAAGCAATGTTATCCTTATTTCTTAATATCCTTCAAAAGAAAGCTGTGCTCTGCGTATGGATGCCATCCCTTTCTGAGTATGTGTGGAGGAGAAAGATGGGAACACTTCCATTCATTTCCAAACAACTTCTGTTGATGGGGGGTGGGAGGGAGGGGAGGGTGGGGGATGGGCATTGAGGAGGGCACCTTTTGGGATGAGCACTGGGTGTTGTATGGAAACCAATTTGACAATAAATTTCATATATTGAAAACAACAACAACAACAACTTCTGTTTAAGTTAATGAATGGACCGCCTGGTTTACCAACTATATTGTCCGAGGGATGGCTTATTTGGCAGACAGAACACAGGGTAGAATCCGTGGAAGTTAAATGAGAAAGGTTCTGAACATGGAAGTTACCACCCTTGGTGGCGGTGGGTATTGGTAGAAAATAGCAGGCTGAGATTTCAGGTAATTCAGAAATGTTATGCACTTGCAATTTAGAATACTCAAAACGGTACCATTTTTCTAATAACTTAAAAAAAAAAGGTACAACCACCTTTCTCGTCTGATTCCAAAAGCTATATCCATGAGGCTGTTTACTCATAAAGGTGTGTCATTGAAAGATACGTGTTATATCCATAAGGTAAGTATGGAAATGAGTTAAAATTCTAGGGTTAACTTTTATCGATTCTGAAGGCTAGTATACACTATCTAGGACCATGCTTCTCAAACTTTAAGGTGGGTGGAATAAGCTAAGGATCTTGTTAAAATGCAGTTTCCTGGTGATACTCACACTGCCAGTCTAGGAACTAGACTTTGAAAAACATAGTCATAAATCTAATAAATATGCAGGAAGAATTATATAAACGGTATAAATAACTTAGGGTCATATATTCAATTACACAAATGCAACTTTATTTATTCCTCACTGATCTTCATACACTTCTCCCATGTTGAGTAGTGAGAAAAAAGGATCTCAGTCGGAAACAATTGTACCAGTCTCTTTATATGAGTTTCCCAGTCTCTTGAATAAATCACCAGTCTTTCAAACTCCCTAGCAGCTAGGAGTTTGCTCCTCTTGCTCCTCTCTAGGATGGCATCTGGATGGATAGGTGAAATAAAATTACCTGGGGTACATGACCTTCAGTCCCCCTGCATGTCTCTGTACCGATGCCCCTTGTCTGCCTGATACCTACCCTCCTGACCCCATAACTGTGAATTTATATTTTCATCAGAAAATGCTGTGCTCTGCTCATTAAACTGTACTGGTTGCTAAAGGAGTCCTTAAATAAGTGACTTCCACTGACGAGCACTTAGAATTCTAAATATATAATTATGACATCTCTAAAAGCAAATGTGCCTATCATTATGGGTAAGGATGACTGCCAAGAAGTTACAGCAACATAAAGCCACTCAATACCCTTTTTTTATGGGGGTGGGGGAGGATATGGACTTGTTTTTCACGGAACATTGTATCAGTTGCTGAGGGAAAAAAGTTAAAAAAAAAGAGCCTACGGCCATAATCCTTGTGATTTTATTTAAAAAGGAGAAGAAAAGATAAACACAGGGAAGGAGAAAAATCATTTAGCACCAAAAATAACGCTTTCAGGAATACTTATTTTAAATAAAGCTGTTTTACTATTCAATTGCCATCCCATAAATTTATATAAACTTCTGCTCATATTTGAGAGTCAAAAAAAAATTACCAGAATGATTGGTGGAAATTAATTTAGAGATGAACATTTCTGATGAAATTCTGTAACATTCTCAAAATAAAGTTTTAAGGAATACCTGAAATATTCAAATTCAGAATAAAGTTAGTTGGTGGTAATGGGGAAATACATCACAAGTCACATGATTCTTCCCATTGAACATGTAAGCAAATTTTGTGCACTAGGTTTGCTTAGAAACGCCATAGTGATATTTTTTCTTAACTATGCACTTCTCTACATTAAGATTTCACTTATATTAATTTACATGGCATTGAAAATAAGAGTATATTATAAATCTAATTAACAGATATAATTCTATGTTGTAAAAGTCCTCCTATCACCTAATAGACAAAGTTAGGTGATGTTACTACTGTAGTTAGCTGTACTTGACTTAGAAATCACCTTTGTGTTCCAAATACTTCCAAATTGCCACATATCTGCTGTTCTCCTTGTCATACCTTTCTCTCCTTCTTTCTGGCTCTCCCTTGAGAGCAGTAATGTGTCTGGGCTCAATCATTCATATATATGAAATATATATATATTTATATATATTTTGTAATATAATATAATGATATAATATATATATTTTATAATATATATATTATATATGTATTATGGAATATATGTATATATAATATATATGGAATATATGTATATATAATATGAATATTATATGGAATTATATATATTATGAAAGATACTAAATACTCGGATATGTATCAGATCTGTATTTTGAAAAAGAGACACATTAGTTGTACATTAACTACTTAAATTATCACCCATTGTAAATGTATTTACGTTGCTATGTAATTTCAGTGATTTCAATAAACAGATCAATATATTAAAAACTTAGAGATGGCATATATAATACTTCTGAAGCCATAGCTTCCAACTTCTGAACACCTCGTTGCCTCCTCTGGACATAATGAACATTCAGCAATTACTGATCCTAAGAAGGCCCAAAGTATATAGTCGATAAAAGCACCCATAATTCTTTACCTTATAGTGTTTTAATAATAGTTTTAATCTTTTAAGTTTTTTTTAATGTTTATTTATTTTTGAAGGTGGGGGAGGGCAGCGAGGGAGGGAGACACAGAATCTGAAGCAGACTCTAGGCTCTGACTTCACAGCACAGATCTTGATGCAGGGCTCAAACTCATGAACTGTGAGATCATGACCTGAGCCGAAGTCAGACGCTTAAACGACTAAGCCACCCAGGCATCCCATTAGTCATTTTAATTTTAAGGTTAACTCAAACTGCATTTATAATAACTGGTTATGTAGCATGCTGGTCATTATAATGATATTGATTTTCTTAAAATTAATAACCATTAAACATTCAAAAGGCAAAAAATGTGGTAGCACTCACTAGAATGTATAGGATACAACAAAAATTCTACTTATTGACCTATGAAATCACAAAACCGTGTGGGCATACCACTGATTTTCAAGATTGATTTGAGAAAAGTTCTGTGAATAGCATGTAGAGAAAATGTGGATAGATAGGCGTCTCTGTCTTTTAAATTATCTGATGAAGTAGGTGATAAGGAACACAAAATTAATAACTCATGGTAACATTTATTACAATATATCTTCTAGTATTCGCATAGTAATAAGTATTAGTGATTTGCATAAGTGGAGAGATAACACAAGTACAAAATTATACGCACACACTTCTGTGCTTCACTCAAAAGTAAGCAGATGTTATCGGAGATATTATACTGTGTGTGCCATTATAGCTGAAGTCAGATTTATTAAAGACAGTATTATCTCTATTATCTTTAATATCTTCAGTGGTCCAGTTATGAATAGAAGCATTAACATTGCTTATGACTAAGTTAGATGAAATTTTGGACACCATCCAAAATAACAATCATTTAAAGTAGATTTAGAAAAGAGAAGTAACCTGTTAAAGGTATTTCTGATTTGAATAAGAACAAAACCATCAATAGGGTTGTAAGATTAGAAATGAATGATCATTAGGTTGTTTCTAGTTTTTTACTAATGTAAACAAAGCCGAAAGAACATTGTTTGTAGGTCTCCTCATAAACCCATGTGATAATACCTAGAAGTAGAACTGCTGACTCGTTAGAGTATTCGCATCTTTATTACATATTGTAAATTGCTTTCCACCAGCAGCAGGAAATGACATGAATTTAGTATTTGAATTTGCATATCCCTGGTTAAACAACTTTTCATGCTTGTTGGTCATTCAGATTTTTCCTTCTATGAGTTGACTCTTCAAATACTTTGCCCAATTTTCAATTGGGTTGTTTGCTTTCTCTTACAAATTAATATGAGTTCTCTGTATATTCGGGATTCTAACAGTTATATGTATCTGAAATACAGGTTCACAATTCCTTATCCAAAACCTTATCGTTGACTTTGTAGGAGACCGATGAAAATGTTCACCTAGAGTGGTAGAAGTCATGGAGAGTTACGGGAGTACAAATATTATGTTTGGCAGGCTGAACGTAAACCTGGGACTCAAGATGAAAACTGACATGTTGTGTGAACCAAAGAAGGGGCTATATTCCATCATGGGTTTCTTTCCTTGATTTCAGAAACCCTCCTGTTGGCTTTGTTTTTCATACATGTTTAAGGAAAGGCTATTCCTAAGAGAAACCTCAGACTTTCTTGTTGCTAGTGTTTTAAACCCAAGTTTAATTCAGTTATCCTTTTGATTGCTTGTGCTTATGGAAGAATTTAGAAAGAGCTGTTTTAGATAATAACTCTAATTTTGGTATAGCACTTAGTAGTAAAAAAAAAACAAAGCATCTTTAATTTTATTTGAAGTGCGTCAATCATGAAGTCAGAGTTGAATTGCTTTTTCCTTTTTTAATGTTCTTTTTTATTACTGAAATGTGGTTGACCTACAATATTGTATTAGTTTCAGGTGTACTGAATTACTCTTTGCTTTTATTGAAAATTACCCTAACTGCTATTTTATATATATATTTTTTGAGAGAGAGAGAGAGAGAGAGAGAGAGAGCACGGGTGGAGGAGGGGCAGAGAGAGCGATTGAGAGAGAGAATCCCAAGCAGGCTCAGCGCTGTCAGCACAGAGCCCAGTGCAGGGTTTGATCCCACAAACCGTGAGATCGTGGCCTGAGCCAAAAGCAAGAGTCAAATGCTAACTGACTGAGCCACCCAGGTGCCCCTATTTTATATTTTAAAAAGCAAGTCCTGGTGTTGAATAATACTTACATTGAGAAAACTATCCAGACTTCAAGACCTATGTCCAATGACCACGTGGATAGTAATTTAGCATTGTGCTATATCAGTTTAAAATAATGTAGGTATTATGGCCAAGGTGAATGTGAAATGCAAGGTCTCATATGCCTCTGTATTCCATAGAATCCACCGTGTTCCTTGATCCATGTGGGTATTTGAAGGAGTATTCCTAGGAATAATTCAGCCAGAAACTGAAACCTACACTTTTAGAGTTCATCCGAACCGCATTCAAATGTGGTTTCACAGTCATAGTGTGAATACTAGTGCATCTGAACAAATATGTATAAAAGATGCCATTATAGACAGCGTTCCCTACGAGAAAGAGGCGAGAAAGGACACTTACATTAAATCACACTATTTCATGTACTGCAGGGGAGTTTGTCAATGTCCGGAGATTTTTTTGGTTCTCACGTCTGGAAGAGCTGGGAGTGCTACTGGCATCTTGTGAATCGGGACCAGGGATGCCGTAAAACATCCTATAATAGAAGGGCAGCTCCCTACAACAAATAACTATTCAGGCCAAAATGTCAGTAGTGCTGAGGTTGGAAAACCCTAACTTAAACCAAAATTATACATTAGTCAAAAATATTTTGTTCTGGTTCCAAACCCTGTGATTTCGCAAAGAAAATCGAACTGTATATACGGATTATACTTAAATTCAGGGAACATATAGTATCATAATTAAGTATTCAGGACATGTGTCAGACAGACCAGGGTTCAAATCTTATATCTACCATTTGTTAGCTTGCGCCTCAGGCAAGTTTCCTCACCTCTTGTGACTCTGGTTTTTTTTTTTTTTAATCTGACTAAATGACAGTAATGTGTGGTGAAAGGCTCTGCGGTGGAGATTGAGTGAGATTAATTAGGATGATTTATGTTAAGTGCAGAGCGCAGTGTTTGTACTTGGTAAATTCTCAATAAATGTTAGCAGTTAGTATTACCTTTGCATATACTAAATCATTTGATCCTGACCTACTATGAATATCCCGGTCACATGCCATATTTCACTGCTTCGAAGACACCATTGATTAGAATATGTACCATTATTTTATCTGTCACTAAGAAAGAGGTGCTGTCAGTTAGACTATGACGTACCATCATTTATCAAATGTGTCTCAATTTTAGAGCAATTAATTTGTGACAATAAAATGCGGGTCCTAGACATGAGTATTATAAAGCCCATCAGTGAGTCTTGCTGGTTGCAACTGAATGGGGTTACCGTTAGCCACATTCAGCTTCAAATTCACTTCACAGGGTACAGGAACAGAGAAACAGCCCCCCAGAAAGGCAGGATCAGGATTACAATTCACAGCGGTTTGTGCAGCATTCACAGAGCTTTCCAAGAGGTGTTTTGTTTTTTTTTTTCTTTTCTTTTTTTGCAGCCTCTGCCCACTCCCAGATGACAGATCAGGTGTAAAGAAAGGAGACTCACAGGGAGCTGCTGGGTCAACTCTGACCTAGAAGTTTAATGTGCCCCAGGAGCCAATGTCTTATGACATAGATAGAGTTTCCAAGATCCATGAAAGGTACATTTTCAGTTATAAGAGTCACTCGGCTTAGGGGATCCCCAAAAGTATGGCTTTCCGGTAGACATTGATAGTTCAAAAGTAGAAGTCCTAAGCCAGGTGTAACTTACCAATCAGGTTTTGGTTTTTGTTTTTTTAGCGGTAGCAATGTTGCCTACGAAACACAGTTGACATTGCACCGTTGTCAGGCTTCCACGTGGAAAACAGCTAGAAAGTTCTTCAGAGGTCACCTTTTCAGGCACAGGGGCAAAATGCTCTGTAATCCTATCTGTAGTTCTAACTCATTTTATAATTCAGGATACTAAAACTCAGGGAATTTAAGTGACTTGCCCCAACTCATGCATCACAAAGCCTGGAACCCAGATGATCTCGTCCCTGATCTGATTCCTTCCAACAACCCTGTAATACAATACACTAAAGCAGGAGTCAGCAAGGGATACTGCAGTGGACACATTCAGTCCACCACCTGTTTTTGTACACAAAGTGTTTTTGGAACACGATCATGCTCATTTGTTTACATTACCTATGTTTGCTTTCACGCTGCACTGGCAGAATTCAGGTAGGACAGGCACCATATGGCCTGGGAAGCCTAAGTATTTACTGTCTGGCCCCTTCTAGAAAATGTTTGTTGAGCCCTGCTCCAAAGTATAACTGGAAATTGTTTGACTATCTCTATGAGTCTGTATGAGGAGATAAAAGGCAAAATATGTTTCTCATGTTTTATCTTTAAAAATAACTACCCGTATAATTTTTCTGTGCACCTGAAGGTTTTTAGAGTCGCAAATCCCAAACCTAACCATTTCTCTACATCAGTGGTTGGCTAACTTTTTTCTGTAAAGGATCAGATAGCAAAGGTTTTAGAATATTTTGGGATTTATGGGCCATATGGTGTCTGTTGAAAATAATCAACTCATGCCAGGATCAGAACTTATATAGCTGGGCCTAAGAGCCCACAGTCTTTACCACTAAGGACTTTGGAACCTGGTAAAACCTGGGGAGTGCCACTCTCAAGAAATGAGTCTGGTAAAGTACTGCTTTAACCAGATCAGACAGATTTAGTCCTCATTTTAAAACTGTATGTGTAAAGATTTTCAGAATAAGTGTATCGGGTTTCCACAAACAAGTACTTCCTTCCAAGCAATGTGGCTTTAACTAACTCCCTTGGAAATTTGCTTATAACTATGGTCTCTTTTCTCCATCCCTTTGGTTTAATCTTAACACAGCAGTCAGAATGATATGTTAAAAAATAAGTCCGATCACATCACTCCTCTACTGAAGACCCTCCTATGGTTCCTAATCTCCCACAGAGTAAGTGCCAAGTCCTCATGCAGTTGCCCTGCAGGGCCTTATCCTTCCCAGCCTCTCAGGCCTCTGTCCTGCTCCTCTCCCCTTGCTCCCTCGGCTCCACTCACCCAGGCTCCCTTATTTTTTTGTTGAACAGGCCAGACACGTTGCCACCCCAGGGCCTTTGCACTCGCCGTTTCCTCTGCATGGATTGTGCTTCCCTGAGAGAGCCGCTCGATTTCTTCTTTCACTTCTAACTCATATTTATTCAAATAATCACCTTCTCAGTGAGGTTTTCCCTGGAAGCAGTTTCTCAGATACCCCCCTCCCATCCTTCCTTACCCCACACAGACATCTATCTCCACTTAAAGTTTTGGTTTTTTTTCCTCTTTAGCACTTTTTACCATCTGATGGGCCATAATTTGTATTTTATTGTCCACCATCCCCATTAGAAGACAAGCCTCACGTGAACAGGAAAATAGTGTCTGTTTTAGTGACTGTTAAATATCCACTACTTAAGCTATTTATAACAAAATAGGTGTTCGAAGATTCAGTAAATATTTACTGAATGAATTAACACGTCGGGGATTTGTCGGTAAGATTTCTTTTGTCAGAATAAGTCTTCCCAAAAGACTCTGAAACCCCCTTCGTCCTGAGTGGAGGGCTTCTGGATGTCAGTCTCATTACTTGATGGTCACACCTATCTCTACTCTTTTATTGGCCTTGAACGTTCCACGTATGTACCTTGGTAGATTATATCTTCTTAGTTTCATAACATTTGGCACTTTGAAACATCAATACTGCATCATACTTGGTATATTTGGACAGATTATTTTTGAAATCCATAAATCTCTAAATCAGAAAAACAAGGCTCCCTTTGGTGGGCTGCCCTTGATTAGCTCAGAATGGAAAGAGAGAACCTGTCATTCTTTGTCAATCAGCTTGGCACGTGCTTGACAGCCGCATTGCTGTGGTCTAGCAAACCTAATTGTAGATAAATAAAAGAACAGTCACCCAGTACGAGGGGAAAGAGAAAGAAACGCAACTGCCCAATGTTGTGTTTTTCCATCCATCAGCCTTCATTTGTCAGAGTCTGCCTGACAATCTAGGCCGGAGAAGTCAGGCTCTAACACAATATTGATTCCATTTCATTTTTCGTTTCTTGCTTTCCTTTTTAGCAAACAGTTTGTATGTGGAATGAGAGATGGTGCAGTCGAAATATATGACCAGGGGACATTTATTTTAAAGGCTTACTTTGGTTTTTCATCCCAAGGACCCATATATTTTTTGTTTGTTTGTCTGTTTCACCATACCGTTGTAATTGTTAGCTCTGGCTGCAGTAACAAATAGCCCCCAAATCTCGGTGTTTTGTGACAACAAACATTTATTACTCACTCCCGGGTCTGAGGAATAGCTGCATATTTACTCCACACTATGGATCCCATTCAGGTTTTCTCATTCTGAACTTTAGATCTGCTCCAAATGTCTTCTTATTACAAAACCCAGGCTGGAAATACCAACTCTTATATGATGCATTATTCTTTCATGGTAGAAGACAGGAACTAGGGGTACTAGTTAATCTTGAATTGTCTTTAAAGACTCAGATCGGAGCTGTCATACAGTCTCTTTTGGTCACAGTTCATTGATCAGAGTAAGGCACATGGTAAAGACCAAAGTCAATGGGGAGGAAAACGGATTCACTGGTAGAGGAGCCATGTTTACAGAGGCAATGAATAATAACGAAGTAATAAACCGATCGTGGTATTCACAAACATCTTAGAATTTCGTTGATCCCCCAAATGCGTTTTTTTTTTTACATTTTAACTTCTCTGAAATTGAGATGTATCTCATAGTCGAATCTACAAAGTGTAATTTTTTAGCTTTCGTAGCAGTTTATAAAGTAACAGTGGTCCTTAGGATCCATGATATCTTAGAGTTGATAGAAAACTCGTCGATTGTGAGGATTGACAAAATAGCCAAATGGCAGGAAATGCTCTTTATAGATTAGAAAACTAAGGGAATGGTTACTTAAGTTTGCTAAGGAAAAACTTGTCATTTTTCTCTTGAGTTTCTTTTTTCTTCACAAGCGGCATACATGTCTCGTTCATACCAGCTTACGTGAATTAAAAGCCATGCATTAGTAATAGATCTTATCCATCTATTCATATATTCATATACATTCATTTTTAGAACATCAATTCAAACGCAAAGTGTAATTCCCTTATTTAAAATCCTTTTGTGGGTTCTCCACTGAGCTTCTGAGGGTAACATAAGAGATGCTTCTTTCCTCTGGCTCTTGCCTTCTACTCCCGTACCATTTCTTTCCACTCCTCCACATGGGATCACCATGCTGCCTCTGGTTCCTGTCTTTGCATATCCCAGATTCCTTCTTGCAAGTACTTTATATCGTCCATCCTTTTGTCACCCAGGTGCGTGCACTGTCTCGCTTCCAAGCCTTTGCTGCAGCCCTTTTTCCCCTGTGAGGCCTGCCCCTACCCTCTTGTTGCCCCTTGAGCACAGAACTCACCAGTTCCTTCTCTGTGCCCCAGTGGAAATTGTACTTTGCTGGCTCTTATACCTGTTGCATTCTAAATTTCATATGTGATTGTCTTTGTCTTTCACAAGGGACTACCTCATGCCTCGTAGTATTCACGCTTCATAGCCAAGACTTTGAAATATAGTAAATATTCAATAATGTTCGTCAAATGAACAAATAATGAATGAATGTTGGAATATATGTGAAAAGGCTGTGTATATCCTCCTTATATTGTGATTATATATATGTGTATATATCAATATATCAATCATACATATATATACACATATTCATACATTCTAAGCTTAACACTAGGTAAAATGATGGAGACACAATTAAAAATAAAAACCTAAAACGAGGAAAAATGTCTTTCTGTTATACTTTCCTTAGAGGTAAATTTCCAGTTAAAAAAAAAGAGCAAGTGCACGTAACCATCTTAATATTAAATTAGAAATATAGTATTAAATGAATCAACTTTTAGGAAATGTAGGCATGCATTAATTTGCATGTGAATAGCTACTTTCACCCTCACAGGTGTTGTTTGTCTTTTTTCTTCACTCACCTTTGATTCGCTGCTTGTCAAACCAACAACTCCCAGTAATAGTAATATAGTTTCCTATGGAATAACTAAGACTGAAAGTGCTTAGAAAGTCACTCCATTTGGAAAACTCATCAGGGCTGGATTTCAGAATACACCATGATCTTGTCCTAGTGATTATTAAGGAAGGATTATTCCCTATTCTCTAATGAGTACAGATTACTTTCTTAAAATTATGCGTGAGATTGTAGTGAACCGCCAATACTGTGAAACGATGAAAATAAAACTCTTACACTGTAAAGGATATATTAAGAATAAGGCAGGGGAGAAAACCTAAATGGAAAGGTAAGGTGCTATTATTAGAGGTGAGGTTATGGGGTTTGGGGTTTTTTGGTTTGTTTTTTTTTTTTTTGTGGAAAATCTATGCAGACTTTCTTGTCTGAATGTTCTTTCAAGTCGAACACTTTCTACTTAGAAAAACTGGCCGCTATAATTAGCTATGTTTCTACTTTAGTGGTGACCTCCTTCACCTTACCTTAAATCATACAAAGATGTAAGGCCATTTGTGAGATAAAAGGTTTACTCAAACCCATTCTCTGACCTGGATATCATCAGTTTGGCAATCATAAATCCACAAAGAGACATCCTTGGTGTGATTTTTTAAAGGCTGTGTAAGAATTTATTTCTTCTCTATGGAAAGAGACCAGATTTTCTCTCACACCCTGGAAGGATGTTGCAAAATGTATTAGAGTTAAAGAGGAACAGAAAAAAAAGAATAACAGGGGATTAAGAAATATGGCTACCAATTTTAGCACATGCACACACACACACACACACACACACACACACACACTACATACAAAAGAGTAAGGGGTATAGTGGACGTTTAGTGGCAGTCGTGTCCTGGTTGCCGTCTCAACTCTGCCTTTTGCAAACTATGTAGTTTCAGAAAATTGACCCAGTCTCGCTCAGTTTCAGCACCTGTAAAATTAGATAATACCTTCTTGTAGTAGTGTTAAGTGGAAGGGAAAAACTATATGAAACACCCCGTGTTTGACACATAGTAAACGGTTAGCAGCTCTGGTTCATAAATATTGTTATAGCAGTTAATATCATTATAGCCGTTGCTTGACATTTTCAGCACAGCAAAGAATTTTAGCAGCGTGTTTTATTTTTGCGGAGTCCTATGCTTTGGCTGGGATTTGTTTGCTTTGCTCTGCTTTCCATTTTGCCGTTTCAAGCTTTAAAATGCAGATATCAAAATGTTTTAGTTTAATTCACTTATACTTCCATTTTTCAAGATGATTTTCAGCTTCTTATAGTGTATATTTCTCATACTAACTGAAGAAAAATATACTAAAGAATATTTTAAGTGAATTTAATTGGATTTAGTACAGTTGACCCTTCCAGCAATAATATTTGACCCTGAATAACTGACCTACCTTTTCACTCGTAAATTCACACCGCATATAAATGTCGTGAGGTAAAGTGTAGAGTTTTATTTTCAAAATGCTCTTTCTGAAGGGACTTATCAAAGGTGCGTGTGATTAGAGATCACGCTTTCCAACACATTGCCAAGACATAACAGCAAAGAATTGAGAGCTGCCCATGATTCTTTCCCCATTGCTCTGTGTCTCTAGGACCAAGGGTACGTCTCATCCAGGTGCTGAAACTCTTCATTATTTCATCGAAGGACGAAGAGATGACATTAGTGATGAGAGAAGGACATGCTAATAGGAAACATTTCTATAAAGGGAGATGATGTGACTTTGCAGTGCTCATTCATCAGAGGACTAAATCTGGGGCTAACTCGATGGCCTGAAGAGGGGCTATCTTACCTCCTGTGGGCGCAAAACAGGGACATTTCACAAGGCAGGCCAACTTTTCCTCAGTCCATCTAGCAAGCGCTGGCTTCACATTCAGCTCTAAAGTAGTATCTGGGCGGCCTTAATGTCAGCCTTGCCGCTCTTTCTGTTCATTTGCCAATGAAAATTTCATGAATTAAAACGTGTTTGGTGCCGAAGGGAATTCCTTGTAATATAAAAGGCAGTCTCCTAACTCGATTTGCCAGTGCCTCCTGAAGAGTAGCCTCAATGCTCTGTGATCTTTGGAACGATTTATTTGGGGTCGAGGAAGAGGAGCGGGGAGAGAAAGATGGCAGTGTTCATCGTTTGGCTGCAGGCCCAAACCATTGGTAAAATTATTGACTACCTGTGATCATTTTCTGAAGGTCTCGAATTTATACCGGATGCACTTATAAACAGGGTTTTTTTGAGATTTATTTTTATTTTACCTTTTTTAATGTGGAATTTATTGTGAAATTTGTCTCCATACAACACGCAGTGCTCATCCCAACAGGTGCCCTCCTCCATGCCCATCACCCACTTTCCCCTCGCCCCCACCCCCCCATCAACCCTCAGTTTCTTCTCAGTTTTTAAGAGTCTCTTATGGTTTGCCTCCCTCCCTCTCTAACTTTTTTTTTCTTCCCCTCCCCCTTGGTCTTCTGTTAAGTTTCTCAGGGTCCACATAGGTGTGAAAACATATGGCACTTACAACAATAGCCAAATTAGGGAAACAGTCTAAATGTCCATCAACTGATGGATGGGTAAAGAAATTGTGATTTATATACACAATGGAATACTACGTGGCAATGAGAAAGAATGAAATCTGGCCTTTCGTAGCAACGTGGATGGAACTAGAGAGTGTTATGCTAAGTGAAATAAGTTGTACAGAGAAAGACAGATACTTATAAACAGTTTTAAAGGAAGAAATGCCCAATTCTCACAAAGTATGCTCTGAATTTGGACTTGTTACAAGTTTGCAAGATTGTTTTAACGTTTTTTTATCGTAAGAAAGTTTTTTTCTTCTTGAGACTTAAGTTTCTTTTTTTTAATATGAAATTTATTGTCAAATTGGTTTCCATACAACACCCGGTGCTCATCCCTCAATACCCATCACCCCCCCACCCATCCCTCCCACCCCCCCCATCAACCTTCAGTTTATTCTCAGTTTTTAAGAATCTACGGTTTGCCTCCTTCCCTCTCTAACTTTTTCCCCCTTCCCTTCCCCCATGGTCTTCTGTTAAGTTTGTCAGGATCCACATAGGAGTGAAAGCATATGGTATCTGACTTTCTCTGTATGACTTATTTCACTTAGCATAACACCCTCCAGTTCCATCCATGTTGCTACAAAGGGCCATATTTCATTCTTTCTCATTGCCACGTAGTACTCCATTGTGTATATAAACCACAATTTCTTTACCCATTCATCACTTGATGGACATTTAGGCTCTTTCCATAGTTTGGCTATTGTTGAAAGTCTGCTTTAAACATTGGGGTACACGTGCCCCTATGCATGAGCACTCCTGTATCCCCTGGGTAAATTCCTAGCAGTGCTATTGCTGGGTCATAGGGTAGATCTGTTTTTAACTTTCTGAGGAACCTCCACACTGTTTTCCAGAGAGGCTGTACCAGTTTGCATTCCCACCAACAGTGCAAGAGGGTTCCCATTTCTCCACATCCTCGCCAGCATCTATAGTCTTTTGATTTGTTCATTTTAGCCACTCTGACCGGCGTGAGGTGATATCTCAGTGTGGTTTTGATTTGTATTTCCCTGATGAGGAGTGACCTTGAGCATCTTTTCATGTGCCTGTTGGCCGTCCGGATGTCTGCTTTAGAAAAGTGTCTATTCATGTCTTCTGCCCATTTCTTCACTGGATTATTTGTTTTTCGGGTGTGGAGTTTGGTGAGTTCTTTATAGAATTTGGATACTAGCCCTTCGTCTGATATGTCATTTCCAAATATCTTTTCCCATTCCGTTGGTTGCCTTTTAGTTTTGTTGATTGTTTCCTTTGCAGTGCAGAAGCTTTTTATCTTCATGAGGTCCCAATAGTTCATTTTTGCTTTGAATTCCCTTACCTTTGGAGATGTGTCAAGTAAGAAATTGGTGTGGCTGAGGTCAGAGAGGTTTTTTTCCTGCTTCTTCCTCTTTGGTTTTGATGGTTTCCTGTTTCACATTCAGGTCCTTCATCCATTTTGAGTTTATTTTTGTGTATGGTGTAAGAAAGTGGTCTAGTTTCATTCTTCTCTAAGTTGCTGTCCAGTTCTCCCAGCACCATTTGTTAAAGAGACTGTCTTTTTTCCATTGGATACTCTTTTCTGCTTTGTCAAAGATTAGTTGGCCATACATTTCTGGGTCCAATTCTGGAGTCTCTATTCTATTCCACTGGTCTATGTGTCTGTTTTTGTGCCAATACCATGCTGTCTTGATGATTACAGCTTTGTAGTAGAGGTTGAAGTCTGGGATTGTGATGCCTCCCGCTATGGTCTTCTTCAATATTACTTTGGCTATTCAGGGTCTTTTGTGGTTCCATTCAAATTTTAGGATTGCTTGTTCTAGCTTTGAGAAGAATGCTGGTGCAATTTTGATTGGGATTACATTGAATGTGTAGATTGCTTTGGGTAGTATTGACATTTTACCAGTATTTATTCTTCTAATCCATGAGCATGGAATGTTGTTCCATTTTTGTCATAAGAAAGTTCTTGTAAGGTTTGATTTCTTCTATAATTATTGTTCCTGAAGGTGGTGTGCATGTGTGTGTGCGTGTGTGTAAGTATGTGTGTTGCACACATACCCATTAATGCATGGGGTTAGTCTTAATGTCCAGCTTCCACTGGTATTTATTATAATAAGAACCAAAGAAATAATCCTTTTCAAGAGGGTGTACTAAACACCCATACATGGCAAGACACCATACTGTGCCATATAAGTTACAGTAATTTGGATTCAGAGGACTCCCTGTTCTGATGGGCTGAGAGAGAAAGATACAAACAGAGTATATAAAGGAAGCAATGACATGAAGACACGTACACACAGCAGTGCTGGGAGGCGACAGGGTAGGAGAGGGAGGAAGGGAGATATGGGTTAATCAGGAGTTGCTATCTGGGGAAGATTGCCCAGGCCCTGACTGACGCCTGACATTGATTAATCGATATTCCATCCTGGTGTTTAACAAGTGTTCCATCCAAAAAGTCTTCTGTAATATTTAACTTCACTTCCTTCAGCTTCAATTTATGCACATTTCTTTTGTTCTCTCTTCAAGTGAGCTAGACAGCGGCCAATAACAAAACACTTTATATTCATATCTAAAGAGGTTTTTGTTTGTTTGGTCCTTCTTCAGTCTTCTCTAGATTAAGGGAAACAAACAAGTTTTTTTTTTTTTTTAATAATTAAATCATTCCTCAAAAGGCCTTTTTAATTTGACTGCTTAATAATTAATAAGCCTTGACATTGAGCTTTAAGTGTTTACTCTTTGGAAAGAAACTTAATCTTGACAGTGATGTGGGAAGAATTATTTGGTTTTATTTTGAAACGAAATTTTGGATCCAAAGCCCAAGAGAATCCTGTTAAAATAAGGAGTCTGCAAAGTAAAATGAACATTAGGATTACGGAGGTTACTGAAGTTAACAATAGCACTTATCCATGTTAATCGTATTCATAAATCATATTTCTCATTGCATTCGAGTGATTTTGAAAACCAAAGCTACTGTCTGTGTCTCTATTGAATAGTATTAGGATATGATTCGAGAAGATTTCAGATAAATATTTTCAATGTTAGTACATTTCCCAAAGGCCTCTGTTTCTTTCCTCGGCGCTAAAGCTACCTTTGTGTGCCCCCATGTACCATGCAGAAATTGGTCTGCAATACATGTGGAGTCTCCAAGGGTATATTTAAATTTAGTAATTTTATTGCTAACTGTGAAGTTCATCTGCACTGTATGTGTTCTTTTCCCCAGGAAATTGAAGTAGCAGTTCAAGCTAAACAGCCGGATGTGGAAGGGATTTTGTCTAAAGGGCAGCATTTGTACAAGGAAAAACCAGCCGCTCAGCCAGTGAAGGTAATGAAGCGATATCCATTACCTCATAATGGGTTATGCTTCCCCTGTTGTACATTTGCCACTGACGTGGTCTATTTATAATCAATGAAATAACTTGTAAAGAAATATCGCCCATGCCGCAACTGCAGAGGCTGAGCTGTCTTTTTGATCAACATATCCTATTTATATATTGTGATCTTAAGGCTATTAACGAGTCATTGCATTAAAGGACTCATTTCTGTCCCGGTGTGCTGCCATCCATACAGAAAGTAGTCCCACCTTCAAGGTAGATTAAATTCTTTAGGCTTTATTGCTTTGCTTGCCAGCCTTGATGCTTTTCATATTGTTTGGCTTAATTCAAATCAAGCTACTGCATCGTACTGTCTGTCTCCACCAGCTGTAAAGAATCACAATATGGTCCATGACCTTTCTTTTCTCTGTTACACTCTTTTCGTATGAAAGAGGAAAATTGGCATTTGGGCTTTAGTACTTTATTGGGTCAAGAATCTTTAGTGAAATGTCATGTAATTGCTTCTCTCTTTGGTAAAAAAACAGGCCTGGGAGAAAGCTTTCTACTTCTTTCCTTTCCTCACATACGTTTCGAAGTCTAGGACGCATTTATTCGCAGGCTATTACGTGAGGAGAGAAATGGAAAGCCAAAAACAATGGCTAATCAATGGCTTCCATTTGCAAATGAGAGTCCAGTGATAAATAGACGGTTGGTATAGGTTACCTTATTTTCTCTACCTGACCAAAATTACAATGGCTCCCATTATGATGAAGGTTCCTGAGAGCCTGTAATGGTGGCTGTTTATTGATCAGTCCTGGTTTCTCTAGCTAACATTGCAGGCTGTGATTCAGTGAGCCTCACCCTCATGTTTAAAACTGCTCTAAAGCAGTGCAGGTCAATAACCTCATTATACAGAACTAGTTTGTCCTTGCAAACAACATTACCATGACTTAGACTCTGTCTCTAAGGTCACCGCTTCTGTGTGGCCCAAGCTTCATTTCTAAAAATTGTTTGTTTTCCTTGCAGTTTACAGGGGCCTTTCCCTTAGGTAAATGTAAAGTTTTAGCTGAAACATAATGTCCAATCACCAGATACTAAAAGGCACAGATTTGTGTGTAATTACTGATAGACATTATTCAGGAATACATTGTCACCATTCCTTCCATCCAAAACAATAATAATAATTTGCATCCAATTCCAAGCCTAGTATGACAATATTCACGAGGTAACACTGTGTCCAGTATTTAGAATGGAGAGCTGGCGAAGGCCCCGAAAGCAGCAAATTTCCAGTGTTTCTGCTGGAAATGTACACTCTCCAGAAAGCCACTCCCTAAGCAGACCCTTTCCTTCGTTATCAGAGGGACTCTGGTAGCAAGCAGTGAAACAAATGAACGGACCATTCCATAGGTCTACTCTGTCTACGCCTGTTTGATCGTCAAAGACTCCGTGCCGGGTTTGGCACAATTTTCTTTTATTTTTGTGCCTTTGTAAAAAACAAAACAAAACAAAACAAAAACAGAGGGAAAATTCTTAATTGAAAGCCGATGAGAATTTTTTTTTTTTTCATCATATGTAAACAATCCAAGCTGTTGATGCTAACTTATCACACCTCCCACTCAAGCCTTCAACTCCTGGGCCACTTGGAGACCAGAACTGTCTGAATGAGCATTACCTGCTTTCTGCCTTCGCATTAGTGATATAAAAGGGGAATTACCTTTCCGAAATGAAAGAAAGAACAGGAAGATGCTAACTTTCCTTCTCATCTGCATTCCTTAAAACCACTTTATAGAGTCAGCCCTCTCTTTCCTTCTTTTCTCTCCTTTCCCATTTCCTTTTAAGTCAGCTTATTTGGGAGAAGCAGAACGAAAACTCATCCCTGTTCTACCATTTGTCCCTTGGGTTTGGAGAAGAATCAGTACATCAAGCTGATAATCAAGAGTCAAAAGGGAAAGATTGATTTGGGAGAGTGGGGCGTCGAGAAATAGTTGATTCACATGCAACTTTTGATATGGACCATGACCTTGGAAACACCTGGAGATGAGCCGGGGGTTGTAGTAGCCAGAAATGTTGGAGGCCCAAAAACCCCTTCATAGTTCGGAATACAGAACCCAGCAGTACAAGGCAACAAACTGGAGGGACTATTTACATCTCTGCATGGATGAAAAACTGCTTTATAAAGGTTACGAGATGATTTTTCTGAAGGGTGGTCCATTGCTCTGACTCCATAAACAAAGCCTCTTTCAATTTTCATTGTATATATACAAATTTTAACAATCGTGCTACTCCTTAATGCTTTTTTCTCCTTAACTTTTGGGTTTCGCACTCCTTAATGGAAGAGAAAGGAGTCTGAGTAGCCTGCAGCACATTTTCAGGAAAAAAGTTTGGTTTTACATTTGGGGGAAATTTCTTTTGGAAATAGTAACAGTTAAGAAGAAAGTGACATTCTTAAAAAAGAAAATGAAACTTCTTCATGGTATACATATAAGCTCTAATACTTAAATGCACAATCAGTATGTCCTCTGGTTGCAGACCTTCTAATTGAGGACACAGCAAAGAATGATTCTGTTCAGCTCCTAAGCTCACCTTCCAAATTTCTCTTTGGGACCTGGGCTCATCGCTGTTCACTACCCCCCACCCTTTCCTTCACTTCATCAACCTCACTAGGATTTCTTTAATTTTCAAAGATAGTAAATTTTGAGTTTTTCTTTTTCTCATCCCTGACTAACCCACTTCTTCCTTATTTTCTTTGAGAATTTCCTGTTAAAGATAGAACATATATTACATGACACTTCTACTAAGGACATAAACATAGCACGGATCTCTGAGGCGACAATGCTGAAAATTTTTAGAAGAATATGATTGAAGAAATAAGCATCATGGTTTTGCTTTCCGTCTCTTCTTTCTCTCCCCCCCCCCCCACACACACACGCATCCATGCACACCCATGCACACACACACACACGCACAGTTTTATTTCATTTGATTTGCATCTGGTTCCTCCATCTTCAGAAATTATTGAAAATTGGTCAGATAAATTAGACAAATTGTTAAACATTTTACTTAAGTTATCCCTTTGCTAATAATATTTTATGATAATGCTGTTGATAGGATCTTTTTTTAATATGTTCCACTTTCCGCAGAATAATTTTGCACTTTAAAAGCAGCAATAACAGCTGCCATCAGTAACAACAATATTGACAACTACCAAAAAAAAAAACAACTCTATTTTTTGTTTGTTTGTTTTTAATTTTTTTTTTTTTTTTTTTTTTTTTTGGTTTTTAAAGTGTTCATAACTCTCTTTTGAACTAAAGCGGTTGGAAGACATCTTCTTTAATGGGTTCTCATTCTTGAACTCCACGTGGAGCACTACACTTTCTGTTAAAACTTTTAAAATGTGGGGGCGCCTGGGTGGCTCAGTCGGTTAGGCGACCGACTTCGGCTCAGGTCACGATCTCGCGGTCCGTGAGTTCGAGCCCCGCGTCGGGCTCTGTGCTGACAGCTCAGAGCCTGGAGCCTGTTTCAGATTCTGTGTCTCCCTCTCTCTCTGCCCCTCCCCTGTTCATGCTCTGTCTCTGTCTCAAAAATAAATAAACGTTAAAAAAAAACTGTTTAAAATGTGTATATTCTGAAATCCTTATATCACCTTCCATATATTAGAACTGAGAGCATTAATGGAATTTTAAATGTCTTGGTTCCTTGCTGAGGTGATGAGATGAAACTAGCTGGTTTGCTTGGCTACCTAGATTATTCAAAAAATCTGGTTAACATGAATCTAATAATATATTTTGTTAATATTCTTGAATTCTTTTTTACCGTAACAGAAAAAGTAAAGCATTAGGGGTCTTCTGTATTTGGTCAAAGTACTCCACCCCAACCTTTAACACAAAATAGTTGCTGTAGACAAATGGTCAAGAGGGCAATTAGAATCTTCCAAGCATCATTTCCTCAAATATCTGCTGCAAAATGACAGCATCATTAGTCATTTGCGATTAAAGTCAATCACAACCAGGGATGTTTCATTCTCCCAGCTGTTTTGTTTTTAATTAACTAGATTAAGCTTGTTTTTCTTCCCCAACAAGTTTGTTCTATCGCTAAAATCAATATCTTAACATTTCCAAGAACTTCCTTAGGGTTTATTTTTTTGGCTGGATAATGTTTAATATATTACTTACAACAGATGTGTGTCTGAAGATTTTTATTTGGTATAGCATGTTGAGTGGTGCCTTGTTGGTCAAAATGTTGCCTAATTAAATATTACACTTATAACAACATCTGGCTTTTATGAATCCTTCGTCAGACATATGATCTCATTTACCTGGTGCAATTTTTTATAACATCAGGAATCAAAAGAGACATAAGAATCATAATTCTGCCTCCCCTCCCCCCAAATGAATAGGCCCGTTTTGACTCACTCATTTAGTGAGCACAATTTCCATGTCAGTACTAATAGAAAAAGCTGGGGAAAGAATTACTGAGAGATTTTTAAATTTATTAATAGAAGGATAGGAGAATTTAATTTTTTTAAACATAAGTTAGGTTTACACCCAAGGAAAAGTTTTAGGCTGTGAGAAGTTGAATAAATGCTAATTACATATGCTTGGAAATAAGGAGAGCCCCACTTTCCCATTTGGAAAATAAAATCTATAATGGATTTTGAGCAACTTATAAACATTTAAGAATGTGGATGAGATTGCAAATGTCTAATTATATTTCATTTCTTAATTGAGCAGTACTTCCATATTTTAAATCTCATTTTATAAAATAACACACTTTTTAGAAGTGCTGTTTGTCATATTTATATTTTATGAAACAAGTGCATTCACACCATTCATATGCATGTTCCAGAATTCTAGAGCTCACCATCTTCCTTGTAAGGTATGTGCGCTTTCTGAATTCCTGTATGATGCTATTACAGCTCTCTGCCCAAAGACTGCTAGGAACATACCTATAATCAAAATGTTCGGATTTTTAGCTTACTGCAGCAAGGAAGAGATCGCCCCAGGGAGACAGTGGGGCATCTCAGTAAAAGAGGGTTAGAGAGAGCTGCTTACAGGATTTGGCTGGCGAGATGATTCTAAAGAGGAATTAGGGAATTGGAAGCCATTTGGATTAGATGCTGTCAACAGAGTTAATGTGATGACTGTGTATCTTTAATAATTTTCATCTAGAAGGTGAGGTGATTGAAGTAGGGCAGAGCTGTCCCTGTTGAAGAAGTAACAGTGCTTTTTATTAGTCCTTCTCGTGGTGGCAGAGTGGCCTCATCTCTGTATTGTTCAAACATGGCGCTGGCATGGCGTCGTGTCTAATTTGTTTTCTGTGACTGCTCTTCATGTTCAGTTGGGGTCATCACGCCTAGCCAGCTGCCAACTACCAGAAGGGCCATTTTTTAATTCCTCAATGTTATCGCTGGAAGCTTTATCCCCAAGCTCACTGCCCATTCACAAAATATTAGGAAAGAGAATCTTTTCATTTTTCTTAGATACGTATTATCGATCACCTCATCAGAGTCACTTATTCGTTTGCTTTTCTAAACTGTCTTTACAAGACTTGTTTACAATGGCCTTCACCACTGGTAAGTGTGAGGGTATACCCTAGGAATAATTGATCATGGTTTACCAACCTTCACCTTTTAAAAATTATCATTAACCAATTCTGTCAGATGGCTTCTATAAGCATCCCAGATTCCCATCTCTTGAGGTTCCTGCCGGCCACTATGCAAGGTTTTTTTGTTGTTGTTGTTGTTCAGAATAAAACAAATGGGACAGAAAAGACATTCTAAAGGATTGAATTGGAGTCAACACTTTTCTGAGGAAGTATTTGGAGGGAAAGTCTCAATTTAGTCTTGCTTAGTAGCTGATGCTGGAACTGGGCAAGCATTGAGAGATTTGAATTTCACCCCTGACCCTCAACTGTACTAACTACATTTGTAAAGAGAGACAAAGAGACATAGATGTTTCAATTACAACATTCACATGCATGTCTGTGTATATAGAGCCATGGGTGGATTCATTTATTTATGTAGCAGATATTAATCTCCTGCCAACTACTGACAGAGGAGAAAGATATAAGATTTTTAAACTTTGAAAATCCCAAACTCACATAGAGTTTAAAACTATATTCTGGTTTAAAATAAAAAAGGAAAACTGTATTCATAAATCATGTTTTCTTGTAATTAATTTCTCCTCTTCATAAAGAATAAATTTCACATTGATACAATTGTCTTAACATTAATGACTATTTCCAAGCAACTTATATACAACGGAAAGCAATGCTCAGCTGCAAAAGCCCCCTCTGATGGAACTCAGTTTACCATTTTTAAAAGATGCTCTCAAAGTTTCTCCCTTTGGGTAAAATATGAATCTGCTGCAGTTGTGGGGAAAGCCTGAGATCTGCAATTTACCTAGCATCTTCAAAATGTTTAAATTCTGGAAATCTAATCACGAACAGGACTTGAGGGGCACCTGGGTGGCTCATTCGGTTAAGCATCCGGCTCTTGACTTCGTCTCAAGTCATGATCTCACTCTTCGTGAGTTCGAGCCCCACATGGGGCTCCGGGCTAACCACACAGAGCCTGGTTGGGATTCTGTCTCTGCCCTTCCCCTGCTTGAGTGGGCACATTCTCTCTCTCTCTCTCTCTCTCTCTCTCTCTCTCTCTCTCTCTCTCAAAATAAATAAGTAAACTTAAAAAAAAAAAAAGAACAGGACTCAATAGCTATAACTCCACTGATTTTATATTTAAAGATGTCAACATTTAGACATCTCTTTTATACCCTTAAATTTGGTTCACGATTACTAACAAGATGAGGAAATCGTTACCTTTTATATATGTCTCGAGTACTGCTTCAAGCATGTTACGTGGTAAAGACCACATTACTTGCTGCAGCCAAACATCTTTTGCTGCCTCAAAGAAGTTTACGTCCTCAGAGCAAAGATGAGAGGGTAGAAGACACGGGCACTTGCCAGAGTACCAAAAGGCAAAACCAAACCAACCAAGCAACCAAAACTGCCATCATATATAAATAACCAAATTCAACTCTGAAGTCCGGGAGATAGTTGAAGAAGTTGTGAGAGTGTTTCCGTGACCAGCGGAATCAAAATCTCTAGCCGTCTTATGTGATATTATTTGCTAGTCGTTATGAAAGTTTGGGGAATATACAATTCTGAGCTTACTGCGTTTCCGACAGTATGCACTATCCCCAGATGTTTGTGGTACATTGGGGCTGCTGCTTAATTTTTTTTTTTTTAATTTCTGCATTTGAAATTATAGTACCATTTTACCCATCTGGGAATAACAGTGGCCAAGATAACGTTCGAATAAATGAATGGACTGTGCAGAATGTATGTATTAATGAAAGGGAACTGAATATATATACATGTTATTTTTAGGATAACCAAAATCTAGTCCTTTAAGCATTGAAATATTTTTATTTTAATATTTTAATGAAAATTTTTATTGACCATCTTTTGCTTTGCCTCATTAATAACTAGCCAACAATTTTATAGCATTTTGCAGTTCACAGAGTTCTTTTCTCCTAAAATATCTCATTTAGTTTCTCCAACAAAGCTATGAGTTAGGTGGTAGTGTTATATCCACGTTTCAAGGACGATAAATCTGAGTGACCTATCTGATTTGCCAAGGATCACATAAGCTGTAGTCATGAGTTAAGACTGAAACCCAGGACTTCTGATTCTAAAACACAATGGAACTTAAAACTTTTCTTTATTTTCAGGGGCATCATTGTAAGTATCAGTTACTGTTCCGTTTCGTTATACGCTGATGCGCATGGGCTATGAAGTGGAACACAGATCACTGTTCATTCAGTTAGGAGCCAGATCAAGTCGTTAATTTGCTTTTAGAAGCCAGGTTGTCGGATAAAAGATCTTATCTTTAAATATCAGAAGCCAACTGAAGGCAGTGAGGTGCTTATACTGTGAGAAGAGAGTGGCGCCTAAGGCGACGGTGGCAATAGAAAACCCCCATCTCTCCTTGGCCCCTCTGCAACCATAGGCTTATTGAGTGAAAGAGGGGGCAGATCCCAGCAGTATTTCAATCAGTCTGTAATCTCTCCCTCTCTTTATCTCAGCACATATAGGTGACTTTCTGTAAGTTAAATGGTGTATGATGAGACTTCGCCATATGTTGCCCTGTTATCCCTGCCATAAATGACCAAGGCCATACATTTTCTTTTTTTTAAATATTTTTTTTTCTTTTTCAACGTTTTTTTTTTTTTTTTTTGGGGGGGGGGGGACAGAGAGAGACAGAGCATGAACGGGGGAGGGGCAGAGAGAGAGGGAGACACAGAATCGGAAACAGGCTCCAGGCTCCGAGCCGTCAGCCCAGAGCCTGACGCGGGGCTCGAACTCACAGACCGCGAGATCGTGACCTGGCTGAAGTCGGACGCTTAACCGACTGCGCCACCCAGGCGCCCCATACATTTTCTAAATATCTGCCTTTATGTTTATTATCTCCTCCCTATTATTTATTGCTGCTTTTTGTTATCGACGTGGTTTTTCTTAATATTCTGTCCTTGTGAAGTCACTGCAACTTTGCAGGGGAATCAGGAGACCACATATGTTTTAATTCATTAGCCTTTTATCATACTTAATTCTCAGCGTCTAGCTCTGAGGTCAGAATGGAAAAACATCTTCCACGCGTCTTGACTTTCGGTGGTAGTTTCCTCACTGATCGGAGGCGTGATTTGTTTGCTTTTGGATTCAAGGCTTGTATTTTAATAAATAAAGAGTTACATTCACTGATGAGATAGCGAATGTTTAACAACATGAACTGTGGACTCAAAACAAAACAAAACAAAACTGAAAGCCCTGATTTGCTCTCAGGTCGGGTAAAATAGACATGAAGAACCATCAGAGCATAGATGATATGCATTAGGAAGTGATGAATGTTTAGTCTTTGTTTTAGTATTTATTCCCTTGGCAGATTTTCTCAAATGGGATTTCTTAAGAGAATTAAGTCGCATAGACAATGAGTTAAGGGCCTGTTTTTGTATTTCTTTCAAGGATGGTGCTTATCTATCTAGTCCATTGTAGATGCTTAGATAACTCGTTAGGTAGAATGATCACCCTAGGCTTTGGTTTCAGACAATCAGCATCAGCATCGATTAGAACACTCTTAGAAAGGCAGATTCTCGGGTCCCACCCAAGATCTGCAGAGTCTAGAACTCTGGAGCTGGGACCCAGCTACCTTGGGGCCACAAAGCCTCCAGGGGACTCTGATGCTCTCACAGCAGTAGACAGGGTAGAGAAGCCTCACCCGTCTTGTAAAAGCCTCAGCCCAGAACCAACACGTGTGCCTTCTGTTCGCATTTTGAGGGCAGTAAATAACCATATGGCCGACCACCGGTGTACTGGAGCCAGCCTGCATCCGCTCATGAGGGACTATTGTCAAATTTTCCAGCATTTCGTGAGCCCCTTGGCATCTTGGTAACTTGGAATTGGCTAGTATAGGGCCGTTTACACCACTGAAATTGGTAAACACAAAGATTAGGATTGTTTTCTCCAGAGAGCCGGTTGTGTAACGTTTACCAGCACACTACTGGCCACGTACAGGCTCGGTGACTCACGTACAGGCTCGGTGACTCCACTGCGAGCTCTGGAGCTGAAATGACACTTCAAAATTGTCCTGCTTTGAGAAAAATTGGCTGGCCCTTTATACCATCCCCTTGATCAGTCCTTGAATGAGGGCTGCCCTGAGAAGGGCATGCTCTTGCACAAGGCGGCTCTCTGCAACCGCGACAGTCCCTGAAGGACCACTGACACCTTTTCCACCATTTGGGACAAGTGCCCTTCCTTGAAGTGAACTCTGAGTGTCATATCCCCAAGTGTACCACACCGTCTCCCTTCAAGAGGCTCTAATAGAATGTATCTGGGGTGAACCCGAACATCATGATATCTTTTAATATATGCTGGTTAATTCTCCTATGTAGACGCACCAGATACTGTTTGAGAGGGTCAAGACGGTTGCTGAGACGACAACGTGTTTTGTTTGTGTGTTCGTTTTCCTCCGATTAAGGTTTGCATTCTACTTCCTTTCAGTGAAATTGTGCCTGGAGCAAGAGCCTGGATGCAGCCAACGATCAATAAATATTTGTAAGGTGGTTGGCTAAAATAATTATAATACCTATGCAAGGAGTTCTCCCCAGAAAAATTAATTTAAAAGTAAAACACAATAGAAATACAATAATGAACCTGCGAAACGAATTAATAACGTCATGAATTAAGTAATCTTCAAGGTGTTAATCGAATAAATAACATGTGTGCTTTTCTATTACAGGGAAAGGTTGAAGATCTGAGCTCTGATTGGAAGGCAGTAACCCAGTTACTTCAAGAGCTCAAGGCAAAGCAGCCTGGCCCAGCTCCCAGACTGACCGCTGTTGGAGCCGGTAAGTGCGCTGAATCACATGCTCTTTGGCCATAGCGATTGGCTCAGAAGCACAACAGTGAGGTGCTCTCTGGATATAAGGAAAAAATTGCTGAAAAATTGTTGTATAAGGAAAAATTGTTATGAAAATAGGAATAAACCTTAGTGTTATTTACTATGCAAAATGCCTTAGAGCAGGTTCCTTGGGAACAGACTCTGATTCAGATGGCCCGATGACAACTATATACTGGGGCGTGTTCTCCAGGGATACACTGATGACAAAGAGAGGCAGTAGACCGCGAGCGAGGCTAATCATTTTACCACGACAGAGGCCTCAGCCACATCCACGGGAGCCTTAGAGCTGGGCTGGCCCCGCGGGCCATCCTGAATTGCAGGGAGAGGGGTGGCCTTTGTCTTCCCGAACCAGTCGGTCATTGTCCGGCTTTGGGCTGCCTAGTGGGGTGAAAGGGAGACCTTGAAGGAGTTTCTCTGGGGCCAAAAGCAATTCCTAGTAAGCAATACCATCAGCAACCGACACTCCAGGCAGCAGGGATGGACCCCCCGAGGGTCAACACACTTGACCCCAAAAAGGGGGGATCGGGGTGGAGTATACCTGAGTACAGGCTTAGACTGAATACATGAGGATTCTGTCGCCGTGAATCCTATGTCATTTAGACAGTTTTCTTCAAATATGCCGAGACAAATCGCTGAAACCGCAGGGAATCCTCCTAGCATCTCCCCCTGTCCCTTTTGACAGCAATTTTGTGAGCTCCTGCATGTGTGGTTCAAGAAGAAGAAAACTAGGGGCGCCTGGGTGGCTCAGTCGGTTAAGCGTCCGACTTTGGCTCAGGTCATGATCTCACGGTCTGTGAGTTTGAGCCCCACGTCGGGCTCTGTGCTGACAGCTCGGAGCCTGGAGCCCGCTTCCGATTCTGTGTCTCCCTCTCTCTCTGACCCTCCGCTGTTCGTGCTCTGTCTCTCTCTGTCTCAAAAATAAATAAACATTAAAAAAAATTTTTAAAAAAGAAGAAGAAAACTGGACCATGACTGCCACAAGCAGACTTGGGAAGGAACGTCTCTTCATTTAGCCATAGCTTTGACTTCTGTGTTGACTGAATATTTCCAGTTTATTTCACTTCTTATTCTTTCGTTAGTGTAAGGTATGCATCACGTCTCGTGGCACGTGTCAATGCTGGCTTTGCATCTCAGGGGAAGGGAGCCAGAAGATTTTGCTGTACCCGTTCTATAATTAGGCACAACTAAAAACATCTCGGGAGGGAGGAGTTCTTTGTTTTTTGCCTTGTCTATTTTTCACAGATCAAATGATCGAAGTATTGAAGCATGGTGACTGATTCTTCAAGTAAAGTTGATTTTTATTTTATGTCAAGTAGAAACACACCACACTGGAAATACCACCACCAGGGGTAGCACGATGATAATTCCATAGAAGACCTAAATAGCGTTTGGGTTAAAAGACGCCATAGAATCTGGGGACGGTGCGTCTCATGTGCCCCCTGGGGTTTCTTAGTAGTCATCAGAGTTACATTTAACGACACTAGAAACTTGAAAAAGAAGTGCAAGCATTCCTTTTTCTGTTTTGTTTTGTTTTGTTTTGTTTTGTTTTGTTTTGTTTGTCAATCTGGGACCCTAAAATTGCTGTATCAGGGTTTATATTCCAGTAATTATATCATGTTTATTTCTTTTTATGACCTATAGTTTTTGGTTCCCTCAGCACATATGCATAGTTTGTTCCTATATAATCATTTATTGGTAGCTGTTTTCTAACTTTCTCTGCTGTGTTCAGCCTCACTCTGGAACTCCATAAAAAGATTGGGTTCCAATGATTCGTTTATAAGTTTGTTGAACTCTGAACATAATTATGGGTTTATGCTCCTACTCGAGCCATGTTATACATGGTGGAAAGGTTCTAAAGCCAGGGCACAGAAATCTATTTAACCTATAAAGTACCTAAATGTAACAATAATGTTTTCAGTAGAAAATACATTCCAAATTCCAGTTTTGATTTCCAACAAGATATGTGATTTGTTCAGTTGATGAGTATTTATTGGGTAATTTTTTATGTATTGTGCATCATACTAGGTGCCGAGGATAATAAATCGACTAAGGTAGTCTCTCCATTCACGAAACTTACACTCTGGAAGAGAACGATCACGAGCTAATAAAGAAGAAAATAGATACCATCTCAATTCTGTCAGGTGTTCCAGAGTATAATCCACAGACTGATGTCAAATGGGCACTTGTTAGGAATGCAGAATCTCGGGCCCTGCCCCAGACCCGGTGAATCAGAATCTGCACTTTAATAGGATCCCCACGCGATTCAGTGTGTGCCCTGGAGGCGGAGAGCTATAGTCAAGGAGAACAAGAGAGAAGGGTAGGAGAGAAAGGGGGCAGGAATGAAGACATGATTGTCTGCAGTTTGGTCACGAAAGCTTTTCTACTAAGAACATTTGAGAACATCACAAGCTGACGGAAGTGAGGATGTGAGCCATGCCTGTATCTGGGGGAAACTTCTGGTAGGCGCAGAGAGAACAGCCAGAGCAAAGGCCTTGAACTGGAACGACGTGGAGGACTGTCAGAAAGACGGGTGATACCAGAACAGAGGGGGAACAGACATGAGGAAGAAGCAGTGGGAGACGGCGTCTTTCCCAACTCTAGCCCTACTTCCTTCTCCCCGCACGCGGAGTCCCACTCCACTACCCCACCCCTAGTCATGTTGGTGCCGGTAGGGAGAGTCTGGGAATGCCCTCAAGCCCCAAGCAACTGGTGAGAGCCGGTAGAGTTGGGGTCAGAGTTGGAGAAGAACTGAAGGAGAGAGGAATTTTCCCAAAAGCAGGGGCTGTTTTTCATCCCCTGTAGCCAACCGACACAGAGCTGGGCCTAAAGCAAAAGTGTTAAATGCACAAATGTTGAATGAAATGAACCAGTAGGGAGTTGGGTAGATCCAGAGCTGCTCTTCCTCAAAGAAAACGTTCTTCTTTCTTTAAATTGTTTTTTAACATTTATTCATTTTTGAGAGACAGAGAGAGACAGAGCATGAACGGGGAAGGGGCAGAGAGAGAGGGAGGCATAGAATCCGAAGCAGGCTCCAGGCTCTGAGCTGTCGGCACAGAGCCCGACGCGGGGCTCGAGCTCACGAACTGCGATCTCATGACCTGAGCCGGAGTCGGACGCTCAACCGACTGAGCCACCCAGGCGGCCCAGAAAACAGTTTTCTTTCTTTAATGTGGTGGTCTCAACATCAGAATTCAGAATTGTTTATATTCCTGACTTCCTGAAATATAATCTGGAGTAAATACAATATAAAAAAGGAAAATCTAATTTGTAATATGCTTCATATATATGGTTATTATCTCATGTACTGTGTTGTAGTACAATGTAATTCATCATAGTAAGTTTTTTCCATTGCACTCCTATTGTTGTGCTACTCGCCTTTACATATATGTCTTTATCCTCAAAATAATTGCAAAATACATGTATACACAATTTTTATAAGGTGAGTATCCCAAGGCTTAGAGAGGGAAAGAGCTAAATTAAGAGCACACAGCTGGGAAGAAACAGAGCCAGGATTCCAATCCAAGTATGTCAGGCTCCAAAGCCTGTGTTTTGTTTTGTTTTGGTTTTGTTTTTGTTTTTGTTTTTGTTTTTGTTTTTGTTCTTGTTTTGCTGTGCCTATGCTATCTCTCTGTCCAAGAAGCTAATGGAAATTCTAGATATGGAAGCTGCTCGCCAGTAGTTAATGTTACTTAACTCAATCCTGGATGTATGAGGAATAAAAGTGACGTAGGTTTCTGTGTTTTTTCTACTTAGGGAGTAGAAGAAATCACTTTATTCTATTTGAATTTCTTAGAACTATAGCACTCTGAACCTGGAATAATCTTTGAAAGTTTCATCTGGCTGAATATTTTTGATATGTGTGGAAACTGAGGCCCAAAGCGCTTTTTAAAAAATACTAAATGAACTCCCTCCTGGCTGCCTACTTAAATTATATAATATTATGAGGCGGTCCTGCCTGAGCTGTATAAATTGTTTCAGTTTACAGGATAAATAGGCATGCTGGAGAAAAACATTTTTTTGCAGACACTGTTGCTTAGATACCTGAGTGTATCAGTTACCTATCTCCACCTAAAAACACCACAAATGTAATGGCTTAAAACAAGAGGTATTCACTTGCTTCTGATTCTTTGGGTCAGCAGTTTGGGTCGTGATGAGCCAGATAGTCATTCCGAAGGTCTTGATAGGGGACCTTTCTGTGCATGCCCTTCTGTGGCATCTCATTAGGAGCTAGATGGTCTAAAATGGACTCACTCAAATATCTGATAGCTGGCTGTTGGCTAGAGAACCTCGGTTCTTCACAAGGCCTCTCCTCCTCCAGTAGGCTGGACTGGGCTTCATTATATGGCATTCTCAGGCCAGTGTTTCAAGAGGGTGAGAGTGGAAGCTACAAGATCTCTTGCTGCCTAGACTCTAGAATTCATACAACAGCACTTTTGCTCCCTTCTCTTGGCAGAGAAGGTGTAAGGCCAGCTCAGATTCTGCGGGTGGAGAGAGAGACCACCTCTTGAAACAAGAGCTATAATGTCATTGCAGAGGAGGGTGCATACAGGGATGGGAGACTTTATCATGGCCATCTTTTCACACAAACCACTACATTGGGGAAAGGGGGTGGGGAGCCGAGATAAAAATGTTGGTCCGTATCCAATGTCCTCTGCCATTGGTTCTCAAGTTTTACCTTCATTAAAATCACCCATTTCAGGGGCGCCTGGGTGGCTCAGTCAGTTAAGCATCCAACTTCAGCTCAGGTCATGACCTTGAGGTTTGTAAGTTCGACCCCTGCTCGGGACTCTGTGCTGACAGCTCAGAGCCTGGAGCCTGCTCTGGATCCTGTGTCTCCCTCTCTCGGCCCCTCCTCTGTGTTCGCTCTCTCTCTCTGTCTCTCTCTCAAAAATAAATAAACATTTAACAAAATCACCCATTTCACATTAAAGCACAGACTGTTAGGTTTCAACTCCAGCATTACTGAGTCAGTAGATCAGGGTTGAGGCCTGAGCATTTGCCTCTCTCCAAAGTCCCCAGGTGATGCTAATGCTACTGGTCCTGGGACTGCACTTTGAGAACTACTACCATAAGCCTGAGTGGTGACAAGAAGAAGTTCATCCGTCTTCCTCCACGCAACATGGAGTGGAATTTGAGTGCGATCCAGTGCTGTGGAGGCCAGAGGGAACTCCGTGATGTTTCAGCCCACCCCTTCTCAAGAGTTTCAGAGTTTCAAGAACTTTGTAGCTTAAACGTTCCAGAAGGTGGACAGCACACTAAGTCCTGGCAGTATTGGCCAAGCCTAGCAGCTTGGAGACCGTGGGGGAGAAGAGCCATGCTTATACAAAGCTCCCCTAGAGATTCTCAGAAACATGTAGGTAGACAGGACTTTGCATGGGACTGAAGGCCTGTGTGGCAGATGGAGGCAAAGAGCCAGCAAATCTGGTTGTAAATGTCAATGTGAATCCTTTCTTATCCACAAGCTGCTGGGTCTGGGAACATTTACATTCCAAAATACCCGATTTAGCATTTTTTTAAATAAATTGCATATAGAACATACTAATATGAAGACTCCAAATCAGGATATTGGAGTTCTTCAAACATCCCAGGGCAATAACTATGAAATGAATGACCATGGTATATAGAGCCACATAGAAGTGCCCATTAATAGAGGTTTCTAGTTGATTAAACACTGGTAAAACCATCCCTTCCTGTAATTAATTTTGGAGAGAGCAAGTCTCCAGTGTAATTGCGAAAGTGCTGCATTAGAGGTCAAGAAGCCTAAATTCTAATCTCAGTTGTGCTACCAACTTTTTGTAAAGAGCCGGACAGTAAATATTTTGAGTTTTGTGAGTCATGCAGTCAACTTTGTCACTGCATACTAAAAGCAGCAATGCCGTGGACAATGGTATGGCTGTGGTCCATTAACACTTTATTTACAGAAACCCCAAGGGGGCAGGTGGGTCAAATTTGGCCCTGAGTGCCCTGCTCATATCATCTCAGCACTAGTCCTTCCTATAAACCCCAAGGCTTCTGAATTCAAGTCCCTGTGATTCTGCCCAGGCACTCTTTTCTGCACAAGAAGCTCAGCCGCTTGTAGAGCAGGTTGGAAATGCTGGGGAGAGAACATCCCTGGAATGGCACTCGACCACTGGTGGACAGGAGGCGATGGATAAATATCTCCTCTTCACTTCCTGGGGAGGACGGCTCCAGAGCGTATTCCAAACCACAGGTCTCCAGTGGGTTGAGCCACAGTTGCCCACGGTGATAATCTGTTTATTAGCGTGACTTGTCTAGACTTTATTCCCATTGCTCTTCATTTCCTTACTCCTTCAGCACAGCTTTTTGAAACTACTTGTACTCAAACTCCTGTCTCAGGGTCTACTCCGAGGGAAATGAAAGGAATACAACAGGTCATAGAATTAGTGCCACTCTTAGATCTTTTGAATGAATTGTGTTGCGATTTCCATTTTGCAGATGAGAAAATCAAGGGTCAGAAAGATTAAATAGGGACACCTGGGTGGCTCAGTCGGTTAGGCGTCCAACTTTTGATCTCAGCTCAGGTCTTGATCTCGGGGTCATGAGTTCAAGCCTCGCGGTGGGCTGTGTGCTGGGCGTGAAGCCTACTTAATAATAAAAAGATTAAATAATTTTTCCAAAGCTATAAAGCTAGTACGTGTCAGAGTGGGTATTCAAAGTTAGGTCTCTCTGATTCCAAAGCTTATGCTATTAATCAGACTCAAGCAGTGATTCATTTATCTTCATTCAAATTTTTGAAGGCTATATTTAAATATCAAATACTCACCTAGAAGGTTATTTATACACTTATTATTTGAACTTCACTTGCCTCTCTACAGTTGGATTAAAGCATTCCAAAGCTATTTCAATAATACTTGACATACCTAGGCAGTTTGATAAAAGCATGGGGTTAATTGCAGCCTAAATCTAATCTTGGCATACCACTATTTATTTGTTTAATTTAAATTGTGATAAAATGATTAATTTGTTGTGAAAATGCCCTTTATCTGCATCGATCGTTGCTGAAGAAAGGAAGGAGGCTGTCACTTCTCACATTCTTACTCACCTTTTGGGCCCCCTTCATTGTCAGAAACACCAGGAGGGATGCCACCCATCTCCTTTCCTGGTTCCCCTGTTTCCCACTATTACCTCTGCTTTGCCTGTACCTTTAGGTGAAATCACATCAGCTCCAGTGGATCCAAGGCTTTCTCTGCCTCAGTAAAAGATGGTTACCCTACTGAAAACACTGAGACACGTGTATACCATCATCAGCTTTATAATGAAACCCTTTAAACCTTAAAAACGTTCTCCAAGTCTCATACGCTAGGAGTAAGATTTTGTACCAGACCTGTGAAGTCCCCTCGTCAAGTAGAGTAACGGTTATAAGAAAGGAATTATAGATTCTCCCCAAGATCGTTCGAATCTCTGAGACACTACAGAGACCCTCCAACTCTTGGCCACCGTGAATTAAATGATTAAATCATATCTGTAGGCATCAATGAGATGCAGGGCAGGTGAGGGTACTTGAAATGTATTGAGATGTGTCACATCATACAAGGGGAAGTGACGGCAGTAAGGCCCTAGTATTGGTCACATCGAGCAAAAGTACATCTTTCTAGTGCAGGCAGGTGGGAGTCCCTGGTCCCAGGATGGGTTCTTCAACAACGTTCCATAGTTACCAGGGTGGATGCAACAGTGGTGTCTTTGTTAATATGCAAGAGAATGAAAACTAGAGTATTTAGCTGTTCATTATCCACTTTGTAAAGATGAAGTTCCCTTCCTTCTCCCTCTCTTAACCTTTTGACAGTTTTATTGTTTGGTTACCATGTCTGGTTGGGGCTAAGCTTTGAGGTCTGAACTGGCAGAGGAAGAGAAGTTCTAATCCATCATTTCTAATGCTTGTTGGAAGCATTCCTGGAAGTTTCTGTGTGTGTGTGTGTGTGTGTGTGTGTGTGTGTGTGTGTGTGTTGGAGGAAGACGAGAATAACATCAATGGTTACATAAAGTATTCTGATCGTAAGAGATTTTTCATTTACTCATATATCCTGCATTTTAACAGAAATAAAGAGTTTATTTCAGTAAAATTACCTTAGCCTTCTTATTTAACTGCTTTCAAGAAAGGATCTTTGCTGGAAATCACTGCAGAATATATGGGATTTTTGAATTTTCCTCGAGCTATTAGCAAGTGGAAATTAAAATTATTTAAACATATTCATGAGAATAGCCCCCCCCCCAGCCCACAAAAGTAAGACTTCTGCCTGTATTCCAAATATTTTCCAAAAGTGTGCTGAATCATTTTGGAAGTGAATACAACTTTACCCTCAGAGAAAGAGGATTCCCAAAGGAAATTGTAGCAGGTTGCACTTAAATTGTGGATTCTAAGATTGTGATCTGAAAGGTCTTTGAGAGGTCATTCATTCTTCTCCACTACCTTCAGGAAAGGCTCTGTCTCCCAGAAGCAATCTTAAGGTTAACTGCCTACTCTCTTCTTAAAAAATCAAGAGTAGGTGGAGTCCCGTCACCGCTGTTACCCTCCACACGATCTTTCAACTGCTTATCCCAAGTTCCAGCTACCGTCTAAGTCATTTTTGAGTAGGAAAAGAACACTTCTGCTCACTTTATTAGACATTCTTAGAAGTCTGTTACTTAATCTCCCTTCAGACTTTGCTTTTTTAGCATAAATCAGATGAGGGCCCATGGGCCTGTCAACAAAGAAGCTGTTTCTCAAATGTTTAAACATCTCTGTGGGTCCCCCTCCTACCCCCCCCCCGAGTGTGTTTCCATATTGTTCTTCTGCTGTAGGCTTCAGAATTGGACCCTGTTCCGTAATGACTACTCTACTCTTGATTCAGTCAAATCGCAAAGCCTCCATACCCTTTTCCAACCTCCGTATGGTGATATCGTTCTTCCTGCTGTAATGTACCACTAGCTCATAATAAATTTGACCACTATTTGAGTACCTGGTATTTTTCTGCCATTTTACCTTAGCCAGTCATGTCATTCTAAATGTTTTTTTATTTTTTACATTAATTTATTTTTGAGACACAGAGTGAGACAGTGCACGAGTCGGGGAGGGGCAGAGAGAGAAAGAGACACAGAATCCGCAGCAGGCTCCAGGCTCCGAGCTGTCAGCACGGAGCCCGACGCGGGGCTCGGACTCACAAACTGTGAGATCGGGACCTGAGCCCAAGTCCGACGCTTAACCAACTGAGCCACCCGGGCACCCCCGTCACTCCTGTTTTGAAACATTTCCTCTATCCTTCCCTCTTACCTCCGCAGCTACTCTTTTTCCAATTCCTGGCTGGCTCAGCCTTCTGTATCTGGCTTTTAAATGTTTGAAGGAATGCAAGCTTGCTTCTGTTTATCCTTTAACCTCTTGGGTGATCTCATCCACTTGCATGGTTTCAGTTACCGACTCTACATTGAAGTTCCTCACATTCTTTCAATCTGCACCTCTCTTTTGAGTTCTGGGTTGGTACATTAATTCAGAAATATAGCGGTAGAAAAATAAACAAATATCTGTATCCTCGTGAAGCGGATATTTTGTGGGGATAGGCAGTAAAGAAAACCGGTACAACATGACTGCGTGTCATGAAGCGATAAGCACAATGGAAAATAAAGCAGGAAGGAGCGTAAGGAGTATGGGTATGGAGCACGAGGGTGGGCCCGATAGAGACGACTTCACTGGAAAGGCGAAATTGATATGAAAACGTGAATGTGGTCAAAATGTGGGCCCTGTGGGCTTCTGGGGGGAAGAACATTCTAGGTCAACATTCTGTGGTCAAACATTCTAGGCTGCAGTTGCTGGAACACAGGAAATGTGGAGGATAGCAGTTAGGAGATACAGTTAGATCAAGAGAGCCTGAAAGGCCATTGGGATGACTTTGACTTTGACTTTGTGTAAGATGAAGAGCCAATAGAAGCTTTTGAGCCCAGCAGTGAGAACATCTGGCATACGTTTCGGCAAGACATTTCTGGATGTGTCAAGAATCAACTGTAGGAGGGGCGCCCGGGTGGCTCGGTCAGTTAAGCAATCGGCTTCCGCTCACGTCATGATCTCGCGGTTCACGAGTTGGAGCCCCGCAGCGGGTTCTGCGCTGGTAGCTTGGAGTCCGCTTTGATCCTCTGTTCCCCTCTCTCTCTGCCCCTGCCCCTCTTGTACTCTCTCTCTCTCTCTCTCTCTCTTTCAAAAAATAAACATTTTTAAGAAGAACTTAAAAGAATGAACTGTAAGAGTAGGGGAGAAGCAAGAGAGGACCAGTGAGGAGACTAACAGAATAACTGAGGTGAGGAATTGTGACAGTTTTGTCCAAAATAGGGGCAGTGGAGGTGATGGGAGGTGGACAGGTTCTGGATGTGTCCAGGAGCTAGAGCCAGCAGGATCGGTTGACGGATTTGATAAGGGAAAACGAGAAAATGCCATGAGGTTTGTGGCATGAGAAAAATTGTAAGAATGGTGTTGTCATTTACTGAGTTAGGTGAGACGCTAGGAGGTACAGAGTGGTTGGAGACAATATAAAGTTATGTATGCCTACTAGTTATCCAAACGGAGATCTAGACTAGGTAGAGAGATATACGCCCTGGAGGTTACGAGGAAGATCCAGTCGAGAGATGTAAATATGCAACTCTTAGCATACAGCTGAGCCACAAGGTTGTGTTAGCAAAAGCCCAGGGGTGAATGCAGATAGGAAATATATGGAAAGACGGCCCTGGAGGACCCCAGTCATAAGAGGTAAGGGATACAGTAATGAGTAGTCATTGAAGTAAGAGGAAAACCAGGACAGATACCTAGAAGCCAAGTAAAGGAAGTAGATGAAAGAGAAGGAGTGATAAACCGTGTGACATGTTGCCTATATGTCTAAGTAAGATAATGCCTGAGAACCAACCTTGAACTTAGCAAACCTGGATGAAGTGATAGAGGGATGGGGTGCCGACTGGAGTGAATGCAAAAGAATCCGTATACCCAATAACTCACTATGCATCTGTACTTGGATATCTCTGAGTCTTCAAACCTCCCATATCCAGAATCAAACTAGTGAATTTACTCACCCATCTTCTTTTCTTGCGTCCCCCGTCTCAGGAAATTACCCCAACCATCCACTGAAGCCAGTACCAGTAAGTAATCATAAAGACATACCTCTTTCTCCTTTGGTTTTTCTTGTCCAATCGACCACCAAGTCCTACTGACATTACTTAACCATCTCCCAAACTATTTTAGCCATCTCTATCCCTTCTGCTACTGTCAGGTTTTTCCTGGGGACTGACCTTCTAACAGATCTCATTTACCTGTCTCTGATCCATTCCCTGTATAAACATGCTCCGCAGAGAATAATACTGCAAAATGTAAACCTCATTTTATTATAATCCTTGAAGGGGGTCCCACTGCTTTTAGAGTAAATCCCCGGATCATTTACATGTCCTACAAGGTCTTACGTGATGATTCCTCTGTTTACCCTTCTTGTCCCACTTGTCCCCCTTTTTCTTCAAAGCCTAGCCTCTCTGACTTTCTTAGTTCCTTTAGCATGTCTCCGTCTTCCTGACATATGGTCTGACGTATATTTGGGCTCAGGGTTTCCACCCCGACTGCTTTCTTACCCGGATGACCGCGCCCCTTGTTCATTCTTTAGATCTCACTTGCATCTTTCATGCTGCTGCAGTCTTTCTCGAGCTTCCTATTGTACAATCGAAGGGCATAATTTTTCTCTTTCATACCCTTCTCATTGTTTTGATTTCTAAATTACGTCTGTAATTATTTTTCTTTTCCTAATAGATTTTAAGTGCTGGGACGGTCTGTTTTATATCTCATTTATCAACATATGCCCTCTTGTGTATGCAACTTTTATTCTGTGACTAGCATGTAGTACCTGTTCAACTAATACATATTGACCAGATGAATAGTACATTTATTTTGGAGTTGTATCAAATAAGTCTACCTTCCATGTAATTATAATACCAAGGAGATGAAGTGATTCTGTGCTTGTCCAGCTCTTCTGTGGCAGAATCAGGACTCAAACCCTCATCTGCTGAGTCTGATTTCACTGCCTGTCAGTACTCTTACGTATGTCAACCCTTTTTTCTGTTTAGAAGCAGCTGACAGATATGTTTATCCTCATATTCTCACTGGTAAATCCTGTTTCTTAAGCCTGCAGTATTGATCAAATACGGATGTGCTGTGGCTTTGATGCAGAGATTGCAGGCTAAATCTCACCCCATCTTGTTCTTTCACTCTCATTCTTGACCATGTCTTGATATCCAAACTGAGAATCTGTACTTAATGGTGTAACATGCTGTCTCCCTCTTAAAATTTATACACTTTATTCCCTCTCTTATCGCGAATGTTTTTCGAGAAAATATGTTTTATCCTCATCTTCCAAAGTGCTCGCCAGCGCATGATGAGTTCATTAAATAGACATCCAATCTACCTGTTCTAATATTTAAGCAAGGTTGCTATCAGCACTAACCGCACCAGTGCCTAAAATGTAACATAGACCTACAATAGGAAAATAAAAAGTCAAAATTATAATACCTTCAATTCTTGCTTCTGAGATAATTATCATAACTCCACAGAAAGAATAGTTCTCCGGCATTAAAAAAGCAGGAGCTAAATAATACAAATTAGTCAATCTTTGATGTCGCTTCAAGTTGTCAGGGTTATTCTTTATTCTTAAAGAAATGTGCGGATAAAAGATATAAATAAACTTCCTATAATGTCCCCTATGGCTTATAAGCGGAGGAGGTAGTTTTGCTTCTCACAGTGAATTTAAGAAGTTATTTCCTCCATATTACTTTTTTTTTTTTTTTTTTTTTTTTGGACTCTGATTTGGTCATAAGCTTTTTGGCTTCCTAAGTCCAACAAGAGCAAAAGAGAAGCCCTATTATTTTTCCTTTTTTATGATTATTTTTAATGTTTATTTATTTTTGAGAGAGAGAGAAAGACAGAGTGTGAGTGCAGGAGGGACAGAGAGAGAGAGAGGGAGACACAGAATCCGAAGCAGGCTCCGGGCTCCATGCTGTCAGCACAGAGCCCGACGTGGGGCTTGAACCCACCAGCCATGAGATCATGACCTGAGCCAAAGTCAGACACTTAACTGACTGAGCCACCCAGGCACCCCAGCCCTATTATTTTTCTCACAGATTTTTATTTGTTTAAGGCAAAATGTGCCTTTTTCTACTGAGCCTGCACTTCATGTTTAACAAATAAGGACGTAACTCAGAATTGAGTCGTTTGCTTTGAATGAGATTTTTTTTCAAGGTCAGGACCCACTTTCACAAGAAATTTTATTTTTTCCAATATGGCTGACATCCACCCCCACCATCTGAAGGACAAACTTGTCTAATAAAGCTTTCAGTTTCAGTTTGCTCTCTGCATACAGCTCGGGGATCTCTGGAGGTCACTCACAGCATGTGCAGCAACCCCAACAGGGATAAGTAATGAAAAGATTCTGGCTAAAAAGCTGACACTATCCCTTCCAACCTCCTTGAATGAGAATATAATAAGCAAGTTTATAGACACAAATCTCTATGATTCTGGGGATTTCCATCTTGATCTCTGACTCTGAGGAACATTTGAATGCATGGATTTGTATCTATTATCTGAGTGAATAAATGCTTCACATTGAGCATATTGAAGAAAATCTATTTTAACAACAAAGGTTTGATGTAAAGCAGGCAAAACAACATTGTCACTTCGTGTTTAACTCTGTTAGAGGGTCTCAGAGGCCTCACAGTCGGCTTCTATTGCAGTAATTCCTAGGCATATTGTAGCTTTTTTCAAAAATAATATCTGTTTCATTTCAGTCAGTCCCCCTGGCTTTGGCATTGACCTCAACATACCTGGTATTTGTCTTAGCGCTAACGTGCATTAATGCCTTGCTCCACACCAGGCCTGTTGCTGAATATTCTCTGTGCGTCGTTCCATTTTATCTTACGACAGCCCTATGCGACAGGTAGCACATGATTTTCTTTTTCGCCGTAGGAGGAGACTAATGATTAGAGAGAGTGGTTATCCCAAAGACGACCAGATAATACTTAGCGGTCACGGCATGGCTCTGAGACCCTACCTTCCTAAAGTCCATGCCTGTCTTTAAATGTTGATGTTAAACATACTTGATCTTGGTAATGCAGATGACGCGATGGCCTCCATAGACTGTAGAATCCATTCGGTCACACCGTTCATACTCTCATAACGTATTTTCCAAGCGCAATCTGCCGGCAAAACTTTCCCCCTTCTTTCTTCTCTGGCACGACAGCCAAATCTTATATTACAGCTATGTGTGTCGACTTCAGTCTTAGATACTAGCACCCTTGATGCTTAGTACCAACCTTGTAGCTATTGAAGTGATTTCAGTAAAAAGAAATACCTAGTGGTCCCCCCCACCCCGCCCCGCCACCTTTATTTCTCACTCTTTTTTCCCTTTCCCCTGGAAGATAGGGCCATGGGGACAAAAAAAGAAAAAAGAGAAAAGAAAAGGAATTGAGATGTTAGGCCTGTTTCTCCCACAATGTAACTACTGAGTTTTATTTATTTTCCCAGTTTTGTATCTGTCACTTCAAGGTCAAACAGCCAGTACAGCAGCAGAATTATAAAAAGTCAATGTGGAAAAGACCACAAGGCACTATAGTCCAGTGACCTGCTACAGTTCAAAATTAATTTTAAAAAGCCAAGTTAGGGACTCAGTCGGTTGAGGGTCCGACTTCAGCTCAGGTCATTATCTCACAGTTGGTGGCTTTGAGCCCCATGGGGCTCTCTGCTGTCAGTACAGAGCCCACTTTGGACCCTCTGTGATTCCTCTCTCTCTGCCCCTGCTCGCTTGCTCGCTCTCTCTCTCTCTCTCTCTCTGTCTCTCAAAAATAAATTAAAAACATGAAAAAAATATTTTTAAAAAATTATAAAAGCCAAGTTAAGCAGCACTTCATTTAATCTCTTCTTAAGGAACACTACAGCCTTCTTGGTCAGACCTGGCTCTCCAGAAATATTACCTGGTATTTGCCTTGTTTGGTAGCTGTGGTGAATAGGTGGACCCTACTGTTTACTTCAGCCTGAAATAATTGAAATGAATATTGACGTGGGCTTCAACCAAGCACACAAACCAGGAACCTAGGCTTCATCATCTCTTCTGGACAGCCTTCTCTTCTACCCTCCGAGTGATGGATCCACCCCCCCCCCACCCCCCGCCCTAGTATGTCCCCATACCTCCGTTTACCTCTGATTTTAACTACTCACACGCTCTCCTCTTTAGGATTGCTTCTTATGGTAGGTGTCCTCTAAAGATTTCACTTGAAGCAGGGGTTATGTGCTTTAAAAAATACTAAAGGCCACTGGACCGGATAATATGGAAATTTCTACGAAAATAAGAGGGAGCAAAGTTAACAGCCTTGTTAGAACTCATCACAATGGATCGTGCTGACCTCCCTCCTTACCCGGTGTGCCTCTTAAGCGTGCCCCTAAACCTGTATATAGTTTTCACATCAGCTAAAGCAAGTTATGACTACAGCCAGCGAGGCTGGAAATGGAGAAAACGAAACGTTGAAAGCCGAATGATCGTAAACTATAGAATTCTTTACAAGTGCAGATCATCTCCTTTGATCTTAAAAATATGCCTGAAGAATGGAGGTTACTGTTTTCCGTAGCTGGGGAAACTGAATAAGAAGGGACTCAAGATAGAAGATTTTATTGTTGCTCAAACTGTCTTAGCGAGAATAGGAATTTATTCACCAAATCATAGCATGTTGCAATTAGGGGGTGTCTTCTGAATCTGGAAGGATATAATTAATTTGGTGGGGCAAATAAAAAAAATCCTTTATAAAGCAAGTTATTAGTCAGGGGTTGGCAACTGTTCTTTTCCGTAAAGAGCCAAATAATAAATGTGTTTGGTTTTATAGGTCAGAAGGTCAGCTCCGCTACGGAAGTGCACAAGCATTCATAGATGGTACATAAATGAATGAGTGCAATTACGTTTTCGTAAAACTTTATTTACATAAGTGGATGATGGGTCAGATTTGGCATTGACTAACGCCTCTTTTAGATAAGTATTTGCCAATAGACTCGTAGTAGCTAATAAAGGAAGTATAGATTGTTGAATGTCTTTCCCTAATCTTATGAAGGCTTCCTCCAAGGAGAAAAAGATTTATCAGTAGCATTTTAAAGGCTTGCTCAGAAATAAGAGTACCGTTTGCCTAGCATAGGATGGAAATTTGTAAAGCCCTTATAGTAAAAATGAAGAGAAAGTAGGAAATACATGTTATAACTATTAAGAATGTTCTGCTGTCATTTGAAAAGCATTTAGTAATCCCTATATAAATAGAATTAAGCCAAAAATATTTTCTCCCCTCTTTGGAGAACATTTTCTTATCTCAGCAGCAAAAATACAAAAATGAGAGGTAGCTACATATCAGATTTTTTTTATTCTTGTAAACGTACATCCCATATATTTAATTATTGAGACACCCTTAGGTACACCTAAGTAGAGGTAATAATTTCTATATTATCTGAAATCAAATCACTGCTCACGGTGTTATGTATCACACCTAAGCCTGCTTTGAACCTTGAAACCCTTAGCACTCTTCTTTTTTTAAAAAAATGTTTTAATGTTTATTTATTTTTAAGAGATGGAAAGACAGGGTGTAAGCGGGGAAAGGGCAGAGTGAGAGAGGGAGACACAGAATCCGAAGGAAGATCCAGTCTCTGAGCTGTCAGCACAGAACTGGATGCGGGGCTTGAACCCACCAGCCACGAGATCATGACCTGAGCCGAAGTCGGATGCTTAACCGACTGAGCCACCCAGGAGCCCCCCCTTAGTACTCTTCTACAGGGCTGGAATGGTCTCCTAAGGAAGCATCATAGATGAGCAGAAAAAGGCTATCATAATGCCATCTCAACTGCCTAACACTTAAATAATGAACCAGTTGGAAGGAGATAAAGTATGTAGTTAGAGCCGACAGAAGATGTCACTATCAGGGAGATGAGAAGCTCTTTCCCAGTACACTCTTAGTTAATGGTGAGCTTCCTTCTCCGACTGTAGGTTCTAATTTTGTGTACTAATATAGAACTTTTTTTTAAATAGAATTAGAGGACAAGCCACAGAGTAGGAAAACATATTTGCAAAAGACACATCTGACGATGAATTGTTACACAAAGTCAACAAAGAACTCTTAAAACTCACCGATAAGAAAACAAAGAACCTGATGAAAAATGGCCCAAAGACCTTAACAGACACATCACCAAAGGAGATATACAGGTGGCAAATAAGCATTTGAAAAGATGTGCCACATCATATGTCATCAGAGAAATGCAAATTTAAAAAATGAATCAAAAAAATAAAAACCAACAAACAACAACAACAACGACAAAAAACAATGAGGTACCACCACAAACCTGTTATTGAAAAGGGCCAAACTCTAGAGCCTTGACTACCTCAAATGCTGGTGAGGGTATAGGGCAACAGGAACTCTCTTTTATTACTGGTGGGAATACAAAATGGTACAGGTATTTGGGAAGACAGTTTGGTGGTTTTTTAACAAAAGAAAACCCTCTTACTTTATGATCGAGCAATCACACCCTTTGGTATTTACCCAGAGGAGTTGACAACTTATGTCCACACAAAAACCTGCACATGGATGTTTATAGCAGATTTCTTTGCAAGTTCCAAAACTAGGAAGCTACCAAGATGCCCTTCAGTAAGTTAATGGATAAGTAAACTGTTACAGCCAGACAATAAAATATTATTTGGCACTAAAAAGAAATGAGCTATCAAGCCATGAAGAGATGTGGAGGAACCTTAAATGCTTATTACTAAGTGAAAGAAGCCAATGTGAAAAGGCTACATACTGTGTGAGTCCAACTATATGATATCCTAGAAAAGGCAAAACCATAGAGGCAATAAAAAGATCAGTGGTTGCCAGGGGTGCAGCGGAAAGGGGTGGGGAGTGAGTGGAGAGATTCAAAAGGAGAGAGAGGATTTTTAGGGCAGTGAAAATATTCTGTATGATTCTGTATGATCATGATGGGTGCATGTCGTTGTACCTTCATCCAAACACGTAAATTCTATAACACTAAGAACCCTAAGGCATATTATAAATTTGGGGTGGTTATGATATATCAAAGTAAAATCATGCTGGGTAAAAAATGTACCATTCTGGTGAGTGATATTAGTAATGGGAAGGCCATGTATGTTTAGGATCAGGGAATACATTGTTAAACTCTGTACCTCCCTCTCGACTTTGTTGTAAATGTAAAACTTGTCTTCAGAAAGTCTTTTAAGACGTTTTTTAATTAAAGGAAAAAACTGGTATGCATTGCTATCATTAATTTTTCGATACACTAATTCAACAAATAATGTATGCTCTGTTGTATGCTAGATGCTAGGGATACAGTATTGGCCAAGATAAGCACAACCCTTGGATTTTAAGAAAGCAAGACAATTGAATAACTCTATATGACAAATACTAGTGTATAGAATTGTATGGAAGGACCATAACCAAGTCTGGAATGGAATACTTAGTAGATGTCGGGGAAAGCTTTCTAGAAAAAAGGAACTTTGAAGATGAGACTTCAAAGATGTATAAGTATATGTAGCCAAACAGGTTGGGGGAGATGAATAGTATGCCAGGCAGGAGAAATGGCGTAAGTAGAGGAGAGATGCAAGAAGAAACTTGACACTTCTTTAAAAATGCCAGTGTGGGTGGAGCATTGGGGTAGGTAGGGAGTGGGTGAGAAAGAATAACAGGGAGGAGGTTCTGGATGCAGCTAAAACTGCAGGCATGTTCTTAAATCGCTTTTGAAGGCCTCCTGCCTAGATCAATCACATTTTATTAGAAGGGCAGTTGAAAGCTACTAGAGCATTCCTGCAACATGCCCATATGTGGGTTTTGGAGTGATCGCTCTGGTAAAAGAGGAGAGAATGGGAGGCTGTGCCAAGAGTCCGGGTGAGAGACCACGATGATGTCAGCTTGGGAATTGAGAAAGGGAATGGAGATACGTGAAGGGACTAAAGAGACCGTGGCATGTCGAGACAACAGGGCCTGGTGGGCGATTGGACATAGAGGAGAGAGATGTGGGGGACTCCAATCGATCCCCCAAATTGGAGCCTGACAAAATGGGCAGAAATTACTAAAGTCTGAGCTGTTGTAGGGTTCAGGGGATGACAAGTTCGGTTTGGGATATGACAGGTTTGAGATGCTGGCAAGACCGCTGAGTAGACTTGCCGGAAACATCAGGGAAGAGATTGAGGTTAAAACTATGGATACTAGAGTTATCGGCATAACCAGTAAAACATAACTAAAGTCTCAGGAGTGGAGCTCCCCTAGGGAGTGTATACAGAAGGAGAAGAAAGAAGGACTTAAGGCTGAACCCTAAGGAATTCCTACCGTTGACATCCAAGGTAAAGGAAGTAGGCAAAGGAGATGAGGAAGGGCTAAAGTCAGAAATAGGAAAACGGTGGGGAATGACGTCAGACTTGCAAGTGTCTTTTTAAATAGGTGGAGAAAGGATTGAGAAGATCGTAAGATTCATCTCTGGTGGTTTTGCCAGACACGTGCTATGAAAGCATATCGGAATATCTAGCATGTCGGAATAATCGCAACTAGAAAGTATCGTCGATAGCGGTTACAGGACTGCCGAAGTGATGCACCAGGGAATCTAAGCTGGAGAAGGCACCAGATGAAAGTAAAGAGGACCAAGTCAGGGAAGTGGTTATCTTAGGAGGACAGAACAGGTGGTGCTATGGGGAACACAAGGGTGGGTTTCAAGGTATTGGTAATATTCTATTTCTTGATAGGGGTGGTAGTTATATGGGGTGTTGCTTTATAATTATTATTTAAGCTCTATGTGTATGTCCTGTGTAATCATCTACAGGTAAGAAACATCTCGCTGTAAAGCAAAAAAGAAAACAAGGCTTCCAAAACACGATCGTCACAAATGTAGTAGATGCCACTGGAACCTGGAGTCACATACCTTTGACTCACCTCTGGCTGCAGTTGCAGTGGACAGACCTGTGTGAGCTCAGCCTTCCCTTTAGCTGACAACATTACATCAAGCTGATCATCAGGGGAATGGCTCTTATTTTCCCACTTTGTGCCCAAGGGATTTCTCTGACATGCCGGGAGCCCACATATCCCAGCCTAGAACTATTGATGACGAGCAGCTCTCAGCCAATGGGAAATGAGAACCCAGGGTTCTATTTTTAGTCTCTGTTCCTTTAAGAGGATAATTTGTGGCAGCTTTCTCAATGCCTCGTGGGAACATGGAAAGGTTCTGGCAGAATCCAGGCCCTGTTGCCCATAGTGGTGATCTCAGTAATACACATTACACTGGCATTTCCGCCTCCTCAGTCTCACCTTCCTCGTCTTTCATTCCTGTTTCCCAGGAGTCAGCTCCCAAATGAACTATTTGCACACAAGTCCTTGTCCAGGCCCTGTTTTCAAGGAACCCAAAGACAATAATAAAGAAAAATGAAAGGGACTGCTAGAGGAGGAGATCACAGGAGGTGAAGAAATTTTCTCCGTATGCCAGACAGTATATTTAACTGCCTACTTAACAGTTCCGTTTAGATGTCTCAAAAAACAACCGCATGATTTCTCCTAGAGTCAAATTCCTGATCTTTCCACGTAATTCCCCTCCACTTCAGGTTTTGTAACACCCTCCACCCGGTAACAAAGCCTTAGGAATCATTCTTGACACATTCCCACTTACTTCACTCCCGCTGGACATCCATCACCGGGTCCAGTTGATTTTCTCTCCTACATATTTCTTGATTCAGCTTTCTTCTTTGGATTTATCCTACACTGCCCTTTCCCAATCCATTATGTCTTTCCGAGACTGTTAGAATAGCCTTCTATTGGGATAACCATAGTCCCGGTTTGCTCTGGGCAGACATAGACTATATTTATTGCCTTAGCGTAAATAATGGCGGCCCTTTTCACTCTTAACACTATTGCAGTTTTCCTGATAAATAATATGGTCATTCCAATCTAAACAAATCTCTCATTCATTCTTTCTCTCCCACGCAGCGTGGCCATGCAATTCTTTCAAAATGTAAATACGAAAGCAGAACTCTCCTTAAAACACTTCAGTGGTTTCCATTTGTTCTCCAAATTAAAATTAAAATATTTAATAGCTTACAGGATATCGTGTAGTGTGTTCCTTCCGATTTCGTCTCCTGTATGCCGGATACTCTGTGCTGTTTGCCGTCATATCTTCACATTGGCCTGCTTGCTGCTTTTTTTTTTTTTCAGCGCCTCCTTTTACCTGCTATGAGCCATTGTACATACTGACCCCTTTGCTTAGGACACTCTCCCCCCAGGGGCATCTGGGTGGCTCATTCATTTAAGCAGTTAAGCTTCTGATTCTCGATTTCGGCTTGGGTCATGATCTCATGGTTGTGAGATTGAACCCCACGCCAGGCTCTGGGCTGATGGTGTAGGACCTACTTTGGATTCTGTCTCCCTCTCTCTCTGCCCCTCTCCCCAACCATGCACATGCTCTCTCTCTCTCTCTCTCTCTCTCTCAAATAAAATAAACACTTTTTTTTTTAACAAAAGGACACTCTCCCCTTGATTTTCCCATCCGATACCTACTTATTTTATAAGGTTCCGCTCCCTGTTGTTGCAGACTAGGTGAAATCCTTCACTGTTGATGTAAATAGAATCATTCATACTTCCTGTACAGAGCACATATCAAATCTTCCACTTATTTCTGAAACAATTTGCGTTTATATTGGTCTTTTGCCTTCATTATGAGCTTCTTGAAGACAGACTCGGGGCTTTTTGACTTACCAAAAAGAATGGTGCCCAGGAGAGAGTCTGCTCACAGAAAAAGTGTTGTCAAATCACGCTCAGTCCAGTGATGCTTGTGTTCATCCCGTATGGAGTTTGGATCATTTTACCAACTGGATGTTTTATAACCTGTTTTTTTTTTCCCATCTTTGCTGCGTATCTGTCTCCCTATTTTTCTCAGCTGTCTTCCTCTACATTTTCCCCCTAACTTCCTCTCCGCTACAAATTATACTCAGAACAAGGCGGGAGCCACTTTCCATTGATTTTGATGTCAGTGCTTTGAGTGACAAGTCCATGTGGAGAACTTTGAACCTCCTGCTGACTCATTGTTGGCTTAAAAAAAAATACTCATCTTCTTCCTGAATCCACTGGGTAAATGTATGCCCACAAAATAGATAAAACCTCTAGAACAAAAACTGTATGAACATCAGAAGTATTGGTCTAGCCTCGATTTCTAGACTCCAAAGTATCGTACCAATTTTTAAAGGGGAGGGAAGGGGGGGTTTGCAGTATTTTTATCATTGAATCCAAGTTTTAACTAATTAATTTTGTAGTTTAGATGTAAGAACCATGAAATGCCTTTCCAGTGTATTATCATCCTCAGGATTTCTATCTGTAAGAAGAGAACAAAGATGTTGTTTGAGAATAAAAAATATGGCAGTGGTCGATAAATTGAGTTTAAAGTGTTTCTTTGGAAGTTGTCACACGACCCCTGTGTCTAGCCCTGTTCGCTGAAGAGTCATTGTTTCCTTGCACCAAATTGGTCACTTTCATTCTTTTCACCTATAAGTCTTGTCTGTTCTTTATATTTCATTCAAACACGTCTCTTGTCTCCTTTGATTTTTGTTCTTGGTCCTTCGTTTTTTACTCCCTTTGTCATCCGTGTGACATAAAGAATCTGCCACTCCAAATCCTTTAATATATTTGTCTTACCAGTGTTTATTGTCCTGTCAGATGTACTCTTTAGAAATCCACTGGTTTTCTAGGTTTCCATACTGTCTTCCTTTTTTATGGTTTATTTGCTTCTTAAGGTGAATTATGGACATATTCGATCACTTCATTTCGTTTTCTACGCACTTTTAACCTGGCATTGTTGGTATATATACTTTTTCAAAATTGCGTTTTACCTTGAGTATGAATACATAATTTGTATTAATCCACTAGGCAAGATTTCACTGCTAATATGCCCTTAGCTACAGTTCTGTAGCTTTACCCTCAGTGCTTTTCATGGTCTTAACCAAGCATCACTCAGCCCTTTTCAATTTTAATTCTCTCTTCTCTTAGTTTTGGAGGTTGGATGTTCTCTTGTTTGGCTTAGTTTTGTTTTCAGTGACCTCTCTGGTCACTTACTGCCATTCCCACTTTGTTGACATTTTTCTCCGTCAGCCCCTTAAATGTTGGTATCACCCAGTACTTAACCCCTGCCAAGTCTACAACCCTTTATAGCTGGCATCAGTTCTAATTTGCCATATTCCATGCTGTACTTACTGTCACATTTCTTCTGTATGCTTATGTTTTTCCTTTTTATTTTTATTTCTTCTGTAGTTTTAAAATAGTGATTAAAGACACCTAACCCAACATGTACCGTTTTAACCCAAATCATTTTAATACCTGTTCAGTGTATTGCAGAATCTAAAGTAAAGACTACTGAAACCATGCCAATGATTATCTCTAGCTCACACTTCTCTCCTAATTTTCAGACTCATGTTTTCACCTGCCGACCAGCTACCACTTAGACATTCCACACATTCTTCAAACTCAGCATGCGGGAGTTTGCATGCCGGATATTATCGTTGTCTTCAGGAAATCCACTCTTCTTGCTATATTCCATATTTTGGTGGGTGGTATTACTGTTCACCAACTTAGAAGTCAAGGAGTCATTCTGGCTGGTTTTTATCTTTTACTATTATACAATCAATCACTAGGCCAAACTACCCTGAACTTCTTAATTCAGCCCCTGCCGTTTTGTAAAAACGCAAAGCCTCATCATTAGTCTTCCTATCTCTCCAACTTATCTTGCCCACAAGAATTCCTTGAAAATGAACTTTTTGTAGAGTTTACTTATTTTTGAGAGAGACAGAGAGAGAGTGGACATGTGGTAGTGGGAGAGGAGCAGGGGGAGAGTAAGAGTGAGTATCCCAAGCGGGCTCTGCACTTTTAGCACGGAGCCCAACACAGGGCTCGAACACATGAAACATGAGATCATGATCTGAGCCAGAATCAAGAGTCGAACACTTAGCCAAGTGAGCCACCCAAGCGCCCTGAAAATGAACTTTTTTTTTAAACTATGAAATTTATTGTCAGATTGGTTTCCATACAACACCCAGTACTCATCCCAAAAGGTGCCCTCCTCAATACCCATCACCCACCCTGCCCTCCCTCCCACCCCCCATGAACCCTCCTTTTGTTCTCAGTTTTTAAGAGTCTCTTATGCTTTGGCTCTCTCCCTCTCTAACCTCTTTTTTTTCTTTTTTCTTCCCCTCCCCCATGGACTTCTGTTAAGTTTCTCAGGATCCACATAAGAGTGAAACCATATGGTATCTGTCTTTCTCTGTATGGCTTATTTCACTTAGCATCACACTCTCCAGTTCCATCCACATTGCTACAAAAGGCCAGATTTCATGTCCATCAACTGGCGAATGGATAAAGAAATTGTGGTTTAGATATACAATGGAATACTATGTGGCAATGAGAAAGAACAAAGAGGAACTTTTTAACATGCTAATCGTGTTATATTAGGTTGCACAGTAGTTATCCTTCTTCTCTAGGATATAGGCTAAATCCCTCAGTTTGGTACACAAGGTGTTTGATCATTAAGATATTTTGGACTACAAGAAAGACAATACTCATTCAGGGTGGCTTAAGTAATAAGGGTAATTAATCTCACATAACTGGAAGTTCAGAAATTAGAACAGACTCCAAATACAATACAAACAGCTCTGGCACTCTTTCTATATAATTTTCTTTATTCACAATTTCACTTCATGTCACCTCTGACCTCCTCACTAATCTCTCTCCAGTTTCAAGATGGCTGCCAGCAGCCAATGAGGCAACATGAGTTTTTGTTACTGTGAGTGGCAGAACCTCTTTCCTGAAGGATAGGTTAAGAGATTTATCCACCAATCAGATCAGCCAATCTAGGTTTTATATCTACTCCTGTACCAGTAATATTTGGAGTGGTATCATGGACTGATTGACTTAAATGTTGAGTTCCTAAACCAAAGCAAAGAGGATGGGATTATCTTGATTGGCCTAGAATCTAAACCTCAAATGAATTTAAATTCACCCATAGAATTGAGGGTGGAGTCCATGGAAGCGTGAAGAGAAATGGAATTCTCCTAGGAAGTAGAAAGGCACAGTGGGTGCAGCTTGGGCCCAAAGATAGATAGTTAATAGTTTTTCAATGAACCTCTGAAAGACAATCTTATCTTCAAGATGTGTGTAAAGTAAGTGACAATGAGAAAGAATCTTATTTATTTGTTTTAATTTTTTAACGTTGGTTTATTTGTGAGAGAGCGAGGGATAGCGTGAGCACAAGCAGGGATGGGACAGAGAGAGGGAGACGGGATCTGAAGCAGGCTCTGTGCTCTAGCATAGAGACTCATGAGGGGCTCGATCTCACGAACCGTGAGATTATCACCTGAGCCGAAATCAAGAGGCGGCTGCGTAACCAACCGAGCCACCCAGGCGCCCCAGAATGTTAGAAGAGCTCATCGTATACAAGTTAAACACTCACATTAGGAGGCCTTCTTGTCCTTTTCTTGACCTTTGCCTGAATCTTATCTTGGCCTAAATCCGAAAGTTAATAGGGGCCTTTTTTACATTTATTTTTAACAATTAATGTAACAACATTAATCGGGATGTATATAGCTCAGCTAAGAAGAAAACCCATCATAATAAGATATCGTCAAGGAAGATGATACTTGCATAAGAAACTCTCAGTTTCTGCAGACCTAATACAAAGGGATTATCTCAGCGTCCTGTAAGTTTAATTTTGAAAAACAAGAAACCATGAATAATGGAAATCATTTCAAAACATCTTCACCACACATCTAAAATATGAAACAGCTAAATCAGAGGCCCTTAATAATTTAATCAGCGAAGCATAACTGGAAGATTTAGAAAAAGCACCTAAACTATTAAAAGATTCTTCAGCTGCTGCTTAATGTCGATATCAAGTTATTTCTTACCCTGGCAAACAGCCAAGCTATTCCCTAGTCACATCCGCTTTTCAGCATTGAGTGGTCCTCTCAATCATTCTGATCACAGCCCCAGGAATGTTTCACAGCAACTCTGCAATAATAGTATATTACCGTTAGGTGTTGAATTTTGTGGTAGTTTATCTTCCAGATTTTAGACATAGACTGTAACCTTCAACCAATTTTAATTTTTTTTTCAACGTTTTTTATTTATTTTTTGGGACAGAGAGAGACAGAGCATGAACGGGGGAGGGGCAGAGAGAGAGGGAGACACAGAATCGGAAACAGGCTCCAGGCTCCGGGCCATCAGCCCAGAGCCTGACGCGGGGCTCGAACTCACGGACCGCGAGATCGTGACCTGGCTGAAGTCGGACGCTTAACCGACTGCGCCACCCAGGCGCCCCAATTTTAATACCACTTCCCATACCCTAGTTTTGCCCTAAACCAGTCCAACTGTGTTACAGTTTCAGATAATACAGTGTTAGAATTGTTTCTTTCAAAATACAGAGTTGTCAGGAAAACTTGTACATAATAACCTCCTTAGCATTTAACTCTAAAGAGTAAACCTTGTAGTATTTCCTGTGTATCTCAAAGATAATTTTCCTTTGTTATGACTTATGTTCACAATTTAATGAAAATAAAAATAACTTGAATATCTTTCTTAAAATGCCTTGGAAATAAATATATCAATGTATTTATCTATATGTCTCTCTTATTGAGTAGGTACAGACCTCTCACCAAGTTAGTAATTATTCAAAAATAATATTTAAGGGCTGCCTTGGTGACTCAGTCGGTTAGTTGTCCAACTCTTGGCTTCAGCTCTCGTCATGATATCACGGTTCGTGAGTTCGAGCCCCACATCAGGCTCTGCCCTAACAGTGTAGAGCCTGCTTGGGATTCTCTCTCCCTCTCTCTGCCCCTCCCCTGCTCATGCTTTCTGTCTCTTTCAAAATAAATAAATAAAACTTTTAAAAATTTAATTTAAAATCATAACAATAATATTAGAATGAAAACCATTTTATTGGGATTCATACTATATAAGATTCACGTTAGAAAAGGTTTCCTATTTATGAGCCCAATACTTCTTTTTAGAAAATATTTTAAATTAAAATGAAATCCCCATGTTGATTTCTAATGATAAAATATGTTTTGAGAGCTTTTTTATATTTTGGCAATTTTGCTTTAGTGCAGATAATCAGAAATGATTTAATAGACTAAGAAATAATTTTAAAAATAACAGTTGCCGTTTGGTTTTCATGATAGAAGTAGAAAATCTTAAGTTTTTGTCCTAAGATAAATAATTCATACGAAGTGATAGAAAATTGCTTTGTGAAAGTCCATGATATGTAGTTACTTCTAGTGGGCTTGATAACATCTACCCCATTGGGGGTTGGGTGGTTGAAATATGTAAAGCTTCTAGCATTGATCTCGTGTTCTGAGAAACTTTGGGGCAGAGGTAAATCCCTTAACTCCTACGTAAGCCTAGCTGATTACACACATCTGCTTTTTGATTTGCAACAACTCTTCGACACACCTCCTGAGACTATTAAGGATCTACTGAACTATATTTAAAGCAGTTCAATCTGAGATTTACAATGCTCAGAGGTGACAGATTTTGAAGTTCAGCATTGGAATTTCCACAGATTCCTTCCAATTCTAGAATTTTGTAATTGGTTCAGTGAAGAATGGTATGAGGAAATATGTAATCAAAGACACAGAAACTTTTTACATTAAGACAGTGATCCACATAGGAATTCAGAAAAGGGGATCAGGGTTAGCTGATATCGTCAACACTGTCTTCACAGATCTGATATACTGGCCGTAAAGTATAAGAGGGATTAGAATAGGTGAAGAAGAGACTCAAGTCTGAGGAATAGCTTGGGCAAATTTATTTTGTAAAAAAAAAAAAAAATGAAGGCATATTGAGTATTGCAGGAAGAGACTGGCTAGTCTGAAAAAACATGTGCACTTGGGGTGAGTAGTGGAAAGTAATTTTCTATAAGTAGAATGGCGAGAAATTCAAGTTTTTAGACGTGGTCCTTAGGTGTTTCTCAACCTTTGTCTTCTCCTCATCCCTAACCCACAGTCTCATTACCCATGGTGGTGACAGTCACATGTGTGGATGGGGGTATTCACATTAGAGACAGCATACATCAAAGGGAGTGAGATCGACTTGTAAGATAGCCAGATTCAAGCGTACCAGCTCTGACCGTGCCTTGTGTCTCCCACTTAGAGGAGCACATCAGAATGTAACTGAGAGAATGCTATATTGACAATCTTGAGTCTGTTCTAATTTATAAAATTAATAAACCCTTTCCAAAATTGAGTTTTTTCTGTCGGTGGCACTACCCATCTTCAAATAATTAGGGTATCACTGTTAAGTAAAACTGAAACTGAAACCAACTGTAAGGGGAAGGAATGGAGTTTTGAAGATAGTTCATCAAAGTAGTGCCGTGAGGTAGTGGTCAATATTATAGAGGTTCTCAACGTAGGGGCTGGAGATATTGGAGATTTCCCAGAATTACGGAAAGGATTTCTCAATTCTCTTAGCACACCACATATTTTCTGTGGATCGAATAAATGACTTATCTCCCACATACAGGTAGTAGATATTTTCAGAGTAGTATAAATATGCGACTGAAAATAAGGCATAATCATATTGAAGTATTACTGAATTCAGAATAAATTGCCTTTCGTCACTATTTTCTGAATCTATGCCTACTACATATACAACTATTATGCACAGATGTGTAATGTTTTTGGAGATTTTAAAGGCATGGTCACAATACTGTAAACACTGGCACAGTAAAAAGATGACTGACTTGGGAAATTGTAGGCCCAAGATCTGGTCCTCCTTTGGTCTCTTGCCTGGGAATCTTGGACAAACCATTCAGCACTTTGGACCTTGGTTTCCTTAATTGCTAGTGATGGTTTGTGGTTTTTTAAATGACACAACTTTTGAAGATGCCACCAACATATAGCATCTTTGATCGTAGGTATATAAAATAGATAGACTTTTCTGAAAATCTTTTCAAGATTCTATAACTTATATCTACATGGTGTTGAAGATGAAGTTACCGATAACTTATTTTTATAGTGATTTACCTATTCATTTTTGTGATTTGCTGATGAGAGAGTCTGAATCAGTAAGCCCCAAAAGATCATTCCTGAAAACAGATAAATGAAAGAGCCCTGACTTGTTACCGTTTCACCTATTAACGTCACCGGGCTGTGATTAACCTCAGGCCCCCATTGTCGGGCACAAAGATTATCCACATCAGCCACGTGGTCTCTCGGTGCCTCAGCCGATATGCCCTTCCTTCCATTTCATTTGTATATCAGCTCAAATGGGAACATCAGGCTCCAAATAGTAAGTTGGCCCTACTTTTTCTTGGGGAAGTGGCCTTTCCGCCTAGCTATTTGCTTCTGTTCAGGTTTTTATATTACACAAAAAGAATACCTTAGGTCTTAAACTCATAGAAATTAACAATTTGTTAATAACAATAGCTATTGAAATGTTACATAAGCACGGCTTTGAGGTAGGGCAAAGTAGGGAAAACAACTTAAGTGACTATTTTGTCATTTTTTCCACCATGTAACAGGACAAAAATAAAGAACTCTACCAATTTAAAATTGTGTGTGTGTGTGTGTGTGTGTGTGTATTCCTCAAAAATGCATATATCCTTCTCTTTCTATTTTCTCTAGTTTGATAAACCCTAGATAGGAGTTAATGTTTCAGTGTTTCAGTTGGGTTTATTTTATTTCTTTCCTGTGCCTTGCTTTTATGTAACAAGCTAGAGATTCTGTAACATAATGAAAAATTTCCCCCCTCTATGCCTTTTGGTCTGAAAATAATGAAGTAATATAGACTATAATATCAACAGTAGAGGAACTATGTATTTACTTCTAGTTCCACAATATCTTGGGATAAAAGAAACATCAGTTTTAAAGAATATTATCTTTCTTCTAATGAAAAAAAAAATAGCAAGATTTTCTATTGTGGACTGCATAGTTAACTTAAAATTTTTGAATCTTAAATATAACTTCATTTTATTTAAAAGGTTTCTTTAGGGGCACCTGGGTGGCTCAGTTGTTTGGGCGTCCAAATTTGGCTCAGGTCATGATCTCACAGTTGTGTTCGTGATTTCGAGCCCCACGTCGGGCTATGGGCTGACAGCTCAGAGCCTGGAGCCTGCTTGGATTCTGTGTGTCCCTCTCTCTGCCCCTCCCCCACTCACTCACGCATGCTTTCTCTCTCTCTCTCTCTCTCTTTCAAAAATAAACAAACATTAAAAGCTTTTAAAATGCATTTATTGGGGCGCCTGGGTGGCTCGGTCGGTTAAGCATCCGACTTCGGCTCAGGTCATGATCTCACGGTCCGTGAGTTCGAGCCCCGTGTCGGGCTCTGTGCTGACCGCTCAGAGCCTGGAGCTTGTTTCAGATTCCGCGTCTCCCTCTCTCTCTGCCCCTCCCCTGTTCATGCTCTGTCTCTCTCTGTCTCAAAAATAAATAAACGTTAAAATTTAAAAAAATAAAAATAAAAAAAATAAAATGCATTTATTTAAATTCAAGTTAGTTAACATACAGTGTAGTAGTGTTTCAGGAGTAGAATTTAGTGCTTCCTCTCTTACATAGAACACCCAATGCTCATCCCAGCGAGTGCCCTCTTTAATGCCTATCACCCATTCCGCCCATCCCCCCACCCACCTCTGCTCAGCAACCCTGTTTGTTCTCTATATTTAGAGTCTTTTATGGTTTGCCTCCCTCTCTGTTTTTATGTAATTGTTCCTTCCCTTCCCCTCTGTTCATCTGTTTTGTTTCTTAAATTCCACATATGAGTAAAATCATATGATATTAAAAGCTGATTTTCAAGTATTGTTTTAAAATGCAAAATCTGGTATAATTCCATGTAATGTCTATGAGACATTGGCACCATGGAAAAAGTACTAGGTATTACCAGGGTTTAAATGATTTACAAATTTTTTTTGAGAGGAATTAACATTAGCCCCAATGTGATGAAATTTCCTGTTATTCAGCAGCAAAAATAACCAACTCTACAAGAGTACAGCTTCACAAATCTTTTTAAATCAACAAAGTATGCTATGTTCCTATTTCAGAAACCATAAACTGTAGACTCACAGCTTTCCCAGGCTCTCTTTACAGTCTTAATTTAAGACCCATTCATCCAAAAGATTAAGACAATGAGATTCAAGTCCAAAGCAATAGCAAGTATGTGCATGAGAACTGTCACGCTATTGCTCCTGGGAGTTTTGCCATTTCAATAGCATGATTTATAACCATTGCACAATATGTTTTTATTTATTATTCTACTTTGCAAAGGAATTTGAGATGGTTTGGTGGGCATGATTTAAGTAAACACACATCCCAATCTTATTTTTGTGCTTGTAACAAGCAGTTTTCCATATGTAATCGGTACTTGTTGTCTCCCTTTGAATTTTGGTTGCTGTTGTATATTTGCTAGCTAGTGCCCTTGTAGGCATGCTGTGCTCTTCTACAAGTCACATGAAAACACGCATTGATTTTGATGTAGCTGGTTTCACTACTTCACTTAGTGTGTGTGCCGTACCTGCAGTTTATAATGTGTTTACTGACCCAGAACTTTAAAAGCTGAGCTTAGCCCAGCACAATCACCTCAAACCAATACAGTGTGGTGGTTACATCTCCAGTCATTATGGAGATAGAGTTCAAGACTTCGGTGTCTGGATGTCAAGCTCTTTGGTGTTTTAGTTATAGGATGTATTTACATTTCTCTCAAACAGCAGCTCACATGATACACTGAAACTCAAGTATAACCAAAGCGTATAAAGTTTTGTCTAAGCCCATAAGCAATAAATATGCCAGCAATCCTCTGCATGTTCTTCGTCATTTTCCAGAACATTCAGTTGAATATTGACTGTTACGACGTGTGATACCAACAAACAATTAATTTTAAAAATTATTCGAAGATTGAATGCCTGGAAACATCATGTTATTTTTATGTATGAGAAACAAACTGTTACGTATATAGACCAAAGGAATTGTATGTTAGGTTGGATTCCTTGGAAAGCAGTCTCTGAGAACAAAAGTTGCGTACACGAGGTTTACTGGAAGGTATTCTTGGTAGATCTACCAGCAAGAAAGTGAAAGGGGCAGTATTGGGCAGAGGGGATCTGAAAGCCATCTGAAAGGAAGCCTTGGAACTGGCTTCATTCTTTCAGAGTTGTCTTCAATTGCAGTAGGTGGGCTGGAACTTGGTAGCCATGTGCTAAGAGCCAGCCTCAAGGAGGGATGCAGCTGTAATCCCTTAGCCGTCATTGCTAATAGTGTCTGGGGTCCATCTCCCCCAGGGGAGAACCTCAGGGGAGCATTATAGTATCCACTCCAGGTAGGTTTCGGCATATTCTGATTACACCACAAAAGTTAGAAAGAAGATACAAAGGAGCAATGATGACAGAAAAATGAATTGGTCATTTTCCACCGGACCTTAATATATCAGAACTAGCGTTATTTATAAGATGGTCTTTATTTTGGTATTCAACATCTCTCTTAACCCTCCTTAACCCAGACGGGAAAGAAAAATGTTCATACTCTGCCTGGTTCGTGGATTTCACTTTTTAACACTGTGGCAAAAAACACATAACACAAAATGTACTCACTTACCCATTTTAAAGTATACAGTTACAGTGGTGTTAACTATATGCACTTTTTTATGCGAAAGATCTCTAGCAATTGTTCATCTTGTAAAAACAAACTCGATAGTAAGTGACAGGACTCTCTTCTTCTAAGTCTGAATAATATTGCAGTGTATGAGTACATGTCGTTGTTTTATCCAGTCATCCGCCAGTGGGCATTTAGGTTGTTTCTAACTCTTGGCTATTGTGTATGATGCGGTAATGAACTTAAGATTATCCAAATATTTCTCTCTTTGGGATCCTGTTTTTTCAATTCTTCCAGATATGTGTCTTCACAAGTGGGTCATGGGGTATTTCTGTTTTGAATTTTTTGAGGAACCTCCCTACTGTTTTCCACAGCAGCCGCACCAGTTTGCATTCCCACCAACAGCAAGAGAAGTTGGAGTGTCTCCACATCCCTACCAACACTTATTTTCTGTCTCACTCTTGTGCTCTCTTGCTCTCTCTCTCTCTCTCTCTGATAGTGGCCATCTGGACAGGTGTGAGGCGATACTTCATTGTGGTTTTGATTTCCGTTTCCCTGATAATGAGTGATGTTGAGCAGCTTTTCCTGTGCTTGTTGGCCAATCATAGGTCTTCTTTTGAGAAACGTCTGTTCAAGTCCTTGGCAGATTTTTCATCGGGCTACCTATTTTTTTGTGAATTCCCTTTGAATCACTCAACTGAGAGCCTTCATTCTTAAAATATAGATTGTTTGGAAACGTCCATCTAATTTAGTAGATTTTGATTTTGGAGAAGTATTTTAACTTTCCCAAATTTTGGTTTCATCTTGTGTACATTGGTAGTAATGATGATCTCCCTGCCCAGACCACAGTGTTGTGGTAAAGAATCAACAGAGAAAATTACTGAAAAGACACTTTTACACTGCTGAAAGTTCTCTACCAATATTAAGTATCATAAGTTCAGTACAGAAGAATCTACATTTTATGGCTACTTAATACTGCTTCATTTACATTGCAGCTAATGGTTTCTGTTTTTGTTCTGCCTGATGAAACTCTAGATTAAAATCTTGATGAATCGGGGTGCCTGGGTGGCTCAGTTAGTTAAGCATCTGACTCCTGATATCAGCTTGGTCTTGAGCTCATAGTCGTGAGATCAAGCCGTGTATTGGGCTTTGCACTGGCAGCATGGAGCCTGCTTGAGATTTTCTCTTTTCTTTTCTTTTCTTCTCTTCCCTTCCCTGCCCTGCTCTCCTCTCCTCTCCTCTCCTCTCCTCTCCTCTCCTCTCCTCTCCTCTCCTCTCCTTGTCTCTCTCTCCCCCTGCCTTTCTCCCACTCACTCTCTCCCTGTTTCCCTCTCAAATTAAATAAAAAAATAAATAAAACATTTTAAAAAAAGCCTCTGGGGTGCCTGGGTGGCTCAGTCATTTAAGCATTAACCTTTGGCTCAGATCATCATCTCATGGTTCATGAGTTCAAGCCCCACACTGGGCTCACTGCTATCAGCGCACAGCCTGCTTTGGATCTTCTGCCCCCTCTCTCTCTCTGCTTCTTCCCAGCTTGTGCTCCCTCTTTCTCTCAAAAATAAATACACATTGAGCATCTTTTCATGTGTCTGTTGACCATCTGGATGTCTTCTTTGGAAAAGCGTCTATTCATGTCTTCTGCCCATTTCTTCGCTGGATTATTTGTTTTTCGGGTGTGGAGTTTGCGCTTTCAGCAACAGCCAAATTAGGGAAAGCGTCTAAATGTCCATCAACTGATGAATGGATAAAGAAGATACGGTTTATATATACAGTGGAATGCTACGTGGCTGTGAGAAAGAATGAAATCATGCCGTTTGCAACGACATGGATCAGACTGGAAGGTATAATGCTGATTGAAATAAGTCAATCAGAAAAGGGCAGATATCCTATGTTTTCACTTATATGTGGATCTTGAAAAAATTAACAGAAGACCAGGGGGGTAGGGGAGGGGAAAAATAGTTGCAAACAGAGAGGGAGGGCGGCAAACCACAAGAGACTCTTAAATACAGAGAACAAACTGAGGGTGGATGGAGGGGTGGGGGAGAGGGGAAAGTGGGTGATGGGCATGGAGGAGGGCACCTGTTGGGATGAGCACTGGGTGTTGTATGGAGACCAATTTGACAATAAATTATGTTTTAAAAAATGAAACACAAAAAATCATTAATAAATTATTAACTCTGATGAATCAATCTGCCTCTTCCCACCTCCCTCCATCTTTTTGTCTCTGTCTTTCTCTAATATATATATATTAAGGGAACATCCATCCCTTAGTGTTCTCCATAAGGAACTGCTTAGTACATTGTACCCTCTTTCTAATCTTGATAACAACAGCAGCAAATGCTGGTCGGGACTCTGTGTCACACATGGCACTGGTTTTGGTGACCTCATCTTGTGAGTGAGGCTTATGAAGGTCTGGCACATGCATAACAACTTTAAAAACTCATTGCGAGTTATTGTGCTATTTAGAGCAAAAATGTAACTTACCCCCCCCCCCCAAATAAGAGACTCCTTTAGATTGAGTTGTGTAGGGTGCTGTTGGCCTGCTTCTGCTCATGCTTGGCTATAAAATCATATCTAATATTTAGGTAGGAGCAATTCTGTTAAAATAAACAACAGATTGGATTCTTTAGTTCAGGAATTTTTTCAAGTGCAACAATTTGGGGTAAAAAAGCGGTATGTTTCCTGCAATGAGAGCTCTGTAGTACTCCGTATACGATGTTCCCTAGCTGGTTATACCCAAATGCAGAGATGGGTTTTGTTCTGGTATCAGTTTTGGAATTGATGATCGACCTTTATGAAGAGCATCTTCTTTATTATGATCTGATCTGGCTTTCCTTCCCTTGTCTTCTGCACTGTGCTACCTGTTTTGTGGCTGTCTTCATTACATTCTCTACTTTGTTCATTGGCAAAGGTAAATGTGCACTAACAGTGAATTTTTACTAAAGGCATTGCCTTTCGAGTATCTTAAGAGCAAAATGCTGGCTGCCCCATTTACAGACATCGTCGAATTACTGTGTGTATCTTCAATTCTCTGTCTTTCACACGTTAACCTGAAGACCATTTCTTAGCTGTGTTCTCTTCACTGCATCAGCACTTGTTTGATTTTTGTAGCAATGGGCAGAGCACTTTTAGTCCTGTTTTGGATACACATCTTTAATAGGCAGAGTAGATGCTGTATCAGTTATCTCCTGCCGTGTAACAAGCTACCCCCAAAGTTAGTGGTTTAAAGCAAAAATCCTGTATTTCACTCATGAATCCTTGGGTCTCCTTTGGGCCTGGATTATCTTGATGCTTGTTTTCCTGGGCTCACCTGGGCTCATTTATAGATTCATGCTCAGCTGGTAGTTGATGGTCTCCCTCATGTACCTGGCACTTGTTAGTTATTGGATGAAGCAATGGGTACGACAGGGTCACTTGCCTTTCATTATTTAGTGAGCCAGCATAGTTCACGTAGTGGTGAAAGGGTAACCAAGCCTAGCCCAATGTCCAAGCATTTCTCAAGCCTTGGCTTGTATCATGTTTATGAATATTTTGTTGGCCAGGGGCACCTGGGTGGCTCAGTCAGTTAAGCGTCCGACTCCTGGTTTCAGCTCAGGTCATGATCTCACAGTTTGTGAGTTCGAGCCCCATGTCCGATGCTGCGCTGGCAACACAGAGCCTGCTTGGGATTCTCCCTCTCTGCCCTTTCCCAGTTCGTGCTCGCTCTCTCTCTCTCTCTCTCTCTCTCTCTCTCAGAATAAATAAATAAACTTAAAAAAATGAATATTTTGTTGGCCAGAACAATTCGGCCAATCTGTATTCAAGTAGTAAAGAAATATACTATAGCTCCTGTTGAGAGGATCTAGAATATCTCATTACAAGGCGCTAGGTATAAGAAAGAAAACAATTTGTGGACGTTTATTCTCTACGAGAGATACTTTTATTTTTACCATCAAAATCTTTCCTGTGTAATATTATTCGCTATTCCTTGTCAGCTATAGCTTCGGATGTTCACTGCTTCTTCAGCGTCTGCCCTATTTCATGTGGATGAAAGAAGTCCTTATAACGATTGCACTTAACTATACTTCTGAGGTACAAGAGGATTCAAACTTGGATAGGCATAGAAGACGTCCGGTACAAATACTAAACAAGTATATGAACCCCCCCCCCCCACATACACACACACAGTAGGGAGGGAGAATAGAGACTGAGGGAGAGAAAAATTTTAAAAGCTTTTTATCAGTTTTTTTCAAACAGAGGCACGTTCCTCCCCTCAGGGGACATTCAATAATGTCTGGAAACACGATTGATTATCACAACTGGGGAGGTGCTCTGGCCAAGGATATTGATAAACACCCTACAGTGCATGGGGCAACAACAGACACCAAAGAATTATCCACACCAAAATGTCATTAGCGCTGAGGTTGTGAAACCTGGCTTTTTACGGCATGCATATCGGAAGAATTCATATAACGTGACTTAGAAGATGCAAGCTGAGAAAAAAAGAAAAGGCAAGGTGATTTCTGTCTTCGATTTAGTGAAAGAAGAGTACTTATTTGGGTGAAGTCAGATTGGAGGCATTCCTCGAGAGTTGTATGTAACTTGTGGGAGGAAGCCAGATGTGCTTCGTTGCTCTAATCCATGTTTTTATGGCTAGTTCAAGGTGATTTCTCTCTCGCTGGAATGGATATTCGATGTATTTTGTAGGTACTATACGCTGTAAACCATAGCTCTTGGAGTCACAAGTATTTGAGTAATTAATCATTTTTGCATATTGGATGGAACACGTAGAAAAAGTATCTGATGATAACATCATTTTTAGAAATATGTGTAGTGGTTAGTCATTTGTCTTGGGATTGTCACTTGTTAATGTGAGATCTTGAGCAAGTATTACCTTTCTGTAAAATGAGAATAATACCTATCCTGGATATTGTTCACCAAAAATTAAATAAAACAGGGCTTATAAATAACCTTGCCTGGCATGTAAGAAACCCTGAGTAAATGGTAGTAATCAGAGTGTGGGTGGTAATCTCTCTTCCTTACAGTAGCAGCAAATATTTCTTATTTGGATTATATTCTTTGTAGCAGGAAAGAATCAGCCAAAAAGTGATAAAGTAGCATCACTGAGCTTTAAAAGTCTGTGGCTCCCACACCTAACATTCTTTATCCTTAAGTTCAGAAATACAGGTGGTTAACATGAATCCTTGAGTTCTGATTCTCTAGCGCAAACCCTTATTGTGTGAAAATGTAAATAATTGATGCTAGTTGAGTCACATATTTGATTTCCTCTTTATATTTTTATTTTTAACATTTATTTATGCATCTATGCATTTATTATTTTTGAGAGAGAAAAAGAGAGCACACACACAGGGAGGGGCAAAGAGAGAAGGAGAGACAGAGAATCCCAAGCAGGCTCCGTGCTGTTGACCCAGAACCTGATCCAGGGCTCAAACTCACGAACTGTGAGATCGTGACCTGAGCCAAGATCAAGAGTCAGACATTCAAGTGACTGAGCCCCCCAGGAGCCCCTAATTTCCTCTTTATTTATTTTTTTATTTTTTTTTTAATTTTTTTTTAACGTTTATTCATTTTAGAGACAGAGAGAGACAGAGCATGAATGGGGGAAGGTCAGAGAGAGAGGGCGACACAGAATCCGAAACAGGCTCCAGGCTCTGAGCTGTCAGCACAGAGCCCGACACGGGGCTCAAACTCACGGACCGCGAGATCATGACTTGAGCCGAAGTCAGTCGCCCAACCGACTGAGCCACCCAGGCGCCCCCCTAATTTCCTCTTTAGAATGATAAGAAATAATATAGACAAAAGTAAATGTTTATGGATTCGTAACATTTGTTTCTAATTTTCCACGTGTACCTACAGGTAACAAATATTTAGAGGGGAAAAGTAAGTTTTTTGTCTCACCCACTGCATAATAGCTATTCTTTTTGAGTCCATACATGATCTGTAACTTTGTTAAAATGTACGCTCTAACTCTTACATATTTCATTAAGCCACCTGCCAGACTTTCAAATATTCACAAAGAAAAGTGTTCCCCAATGTTGTTTACATGGAGCCCATTATTTTATCTCTTGGTGATATGGACATAGCTAAACAATTGTTCCTACAACTGACAGTATTAAACACTAATGCATTTTGACCACATGTACAGAATGGTACTTTTAGATATTTTTTGCTGGCGTGCACCCAATAGTTTGTCATTTAGTCGGTTGACTGACTTGTCACATATAAAAGTAAAGAAAACAAAAACGTTACCCACATTCATACAACAAAGCAAGGAAGAGAATATGTGCTTCTTGCTTTCTTATCAACCAAAGAGAGACCTGTGAATTACAGAAAAACCACGTGTGAATACTTCAAAGGAAGTATGCCAAACACATTGTGTATGTGTTTTTTAAAAGATTTAGTAGCTCCTTTAAAGCTCTAAGTAAAGCTGTTAGTCTGACTAATCATGTACCCTTGAAACCAATTAAATTTTTAGACTAGAGAAATGTTCTTCAAACACTTCTGAAAAAAAATGAGAGTTCCCTCCTGAAGCCAACACCTTTTAATTAACAAAATACTCAGAGAAAAGCTGTGGTTTGCAATACACCTACTGTTATTCATGCTACTATCCCAGTGTGCCAAACTCAATTCCTTTCCGTTCTTTTGAGCTTGACTTTCTGTCCGCTTAACTATGGAAAGAAAACACAGTTTTTGCTGGAGATGTTTAATTTTCTAATGAATGCACGAGAAAAACATTATGCTGTCGTCATCAGTAGTCAGACTGTACGAGCTCTGTGTGTTGTGTGTACATCTATCTATACAGATATGTATACACACGTATGTGATGTGTGTATCTATTCGGCTTAATTATACACATTGTAATTAATACGTGTGGTTTGACCGGCAGAGTGGGAAAGACAACAGAACCTGTTGCTGGAAAGACAGTTAATAGTGTGACATCATTGTAATTATTTTTCTGTTGTGACACTATCCTGGAAAAGATACTTCCCCCAATCAATGTACTTGAGAAGAATAACCTTGGTCTTCATTGTGGTTCGGGAGGCTGGGATCTCAAGCAGCCATTCCCAGGCCAACTCCTTGTGACCCTAGACCCTAGATGTCCACCCCTTGTGACTCAAGCCAAGGGGTGGACATCCAGGCAAGCATATCAGACTGTGGGGCATTAAATGGGGCACATGCTGGCTAGAGGGGAAGCCATTTGCCATGCTTCTTAGGAAGAACCTGGAAACTCATCCCACAAGTTTGGGTCTAAGATTCTGTATAGTCATTTATGTGTCCTAACTCCTTACCTGATCAGGATTATGAGTTGAGAGAACTCTCAGCAAGTTCTCTTTCTATGTTTTAAATTCTGAAGTTATTGGGAAACTCTGGGAAGACTTAATATCCCTGCCTGACCCTTAGAGTCAAGATTCTGTTGCTCGGTCTGGGAAAAACCACTTGGAACCGCCCCGTTGCAGATCTGACCAGCCCATACTTCACCCAATGAAGTGATTTTGCTTATGTTTCAAGTAGCATGACAGTGGAAAAGAAGGAACTTTATTTTTTTCTTTTTAGATAAAAGTGACGGCACCTAAAAATGTAGTATGAATCAATATGATATACATCATAAAATAAGATGTTCTCAGGACCTCAAAATTTCTCCTTTGAAACATCTTGCTTAATAAAATGTGTGTGTGTGTGTGTGTGTGTGTGTGTGTGCGCGTGGATCTAGAGGCAAGTCTTTTTTAGGAAAAGTGAAATATTTCAAATAGTGTTCCAGATAGAATTGGCCCTAATAAAATGTGAACTTGATGGAAATTAGCCTCTTTCAACTTCATGTTATAGCACTTATTTCCCTACTCTTGGCGACCCAGAGTATCTGAGTTTAGAATCCAGCTCTCAGTTACTATCAATTACTACCCTCTAGCCACTAAGCAAACAAACAAACAAAAACCTAATAAAGATGAAAGATTTTGTTCTTCTTACTGATGATTAGATTTAAGTAGTGAAATGTTGAAGACTTGAAAATGTTGAAGACCCCAAAGAGTAGTGTAATTCTGTGCCTCATGGGGACGTTTTGGCTATTGGCTTATCCTGGTTCTCCATAAATCACAGAAATCTAGAGTTGTGATTGGAAAAGGAAATGGAATATTCATCTCGGGAAGGGAGAGGAGAGTTTTCGGAGAAAGGCACAAAAGTGTGGAATGGCCAGTGCTCATTGGAGAATACTGAATAGAGACTGGGGTGGAGAAAGGGAAGAATGGAGGAAGAAGAGGCTGGTGTGTGAATTCTAGTTCAAAGAGCCCAGAGTCCAGAATGGCATGCTAATTTAGAAAATCAGGAGCCAGTAAACATTGTTTGAGCAGCAAAACGAAAAGGAGAAGAAAACACATACCCACAGTGCACCTCCTGTCAGAAGAATGCTAGGAGATGACTTACATATATCAATTCATAAAATACTTAGAACAATTTCATGAGATTGGTGCTCTCTTTCCCATTATGTAGGTGAAGACTCTGAGGCTCACAAAAGTTCAGTTTATCGAGCATGATATAATCCCTTGCCTCAAAATGCCTGTAATCACATCCAAGTTTGTATATCTAGGAAATGTTAATGCCAGCTGTCTGTGAGAGAAGTACTATTATAATTGCCATTTTACAGAGCAGTAAATTGACATTCAGAACGCTTAAGTAACCTGCCTAGGGTTAGCAGCTGAGAAATGGCAGAGTGAGGATTTAAATCCAACAGTCTGGCCCTAGATAGTTTGTTTTACACTTTGCTTCTTGATCCTGTGTTCTTTCCCGCCTTTTATCCGCCCCCACCTTGATAGAAAAATGGGCAACAAAAAAATTGATTGGTTCTATTTTCTCTCTTTAATATTTGACCTCCCATTGTCTACCCCAAGCAATGGCTCTAATTTTCTTGTTCCGGGAATAGTTAAGAGTGAGAGCCTAGGAACATTCTGTGTTCTAGTCTTCGAGAAACCATCCTTCAAGGTTGTTGTTGTCTTTTAGAGCTCCCCACAGGTAGAAGGACCCTAAGTTTACTGAAAAGCTTAATGTGCATGGATTTGTGTCTTTAGATTCACTCATTTATTCAGAGGACATCATTTGAGCACCCGCTGTATTCCAGGACCTGTCAAAGTACAGGAGCCAGAGGCATGAACATGGGGGACCCAATTTCCCCTCCCTTTCCCGCTCTGATAGAGTTTTCAGATGTTGTTTTCAGATGTTGAGTGCCGGGGGAGAGCAGAGCAGCAAGGAAGGGCCCAACTGGTCCATAAATGAGATCATCTGCCTATGGCTGGCACACACATGGCTATGTTGCTGACCTTTTAACCTTCCTCTAAATCTGCTTCAGCTGGCTTTGTACTTGGTGTTACTTGTTTTTTTACCCCTCGTTAGAGAACTTTGTGATATTATCATCCCAATGTCATTTGTCTGTACTTTTTCATCATCTTGAATCATTCTCTGTTGTTCAAGTCTCTGGCCCCAGCCTTTCTTTTCAGTAGACTTTTTTTTTTTTTTCAAAACAGTTGAGAAATCTGATAATTGTCTGTATTCTCATCTTTCGCTGTATGGAGATTTCAGAGGACATGACCATTTCCACTTCCTTGAGCACTTCTTTGTTGGCCAAAAGTAAATCTAGAAAGAAACAAATGTCCTTCCTGCTCTTTTGAGGGTTAGATTTTCAATAAGTCAAGTTAAAAACAACAAAAACAAAAAAACATTGTCTGACACTTGCCAGAACCTTGAAACCATCCCAAAGTACTGTATGTTACCTCAGTATCTGTTGTGTATCTATTTTCAGAACAAATTGTCCATCTTTTCTAGTCAGCTAGGCATTCAGCAGTTAGCTCCCACAGTAATGTTTTAATTTAGCTTTTTTTTTTTTTCATCCTCACCCATGCATCCTCTTCAGGGATTTGCCTCATCTCTTGGAATCCCGTTTAAGATTTTTAGATCTTCTTGGACCCCATGCTTCCTACTAGAGTGTTGGATCACAAGATGCTATTTCTGCTGCAGATTATATGTCACTCTTTCTAGAAAGAGCCTGAGAGTAGCAAGATAGATTCAAGAAACAATTTCTTTTTCTCGTCAGTATAATTGTTTTTTCAGTCATTATGTCTTGACATTAGGTTTGATTCTATCTGACACCCTACATTTGTTTTCTTTCTTTCTGCCTGGTTCAAGATTATTTCTTCCATCTGTAGGAAATTCTTGTTGTCCCTGAAAAGCTGGAGACACAGGAGACGTCCCTCCAGTCTCCCTCATCATCTTCTCTAACAAAAAGACAACCTTCGAAGTACATGAAAATTGATTTATGGCTACCTTAGAATGGAATGCCCACATGGCCCACTTGTCCCTTCTTGTCCATGATTCTCAGGTCTCATGTTGAGGTGTTGTCATTTGCAGCTTTCTCTCAAAGCGTCCCTTTAAACTATGTCATCCGCTATTTCTCTGCTGCCGGTCTCCTGGATGGATGTAGTGGGCTTCAGAGGCTACCGACTTTAAACTCAATGAGGCCTTCTGTACCCCTCATCAGTTAGCTTCCATCCCCCCGCTGTGTGGCTGTTTGTGGGTGTTAACATCAGTTCACACCAGCAAGCTCAGCCCCCTTTAGTAAATACAGAGCCACATACAAACCTTTGAGGTTTTCCCAAAGATTTCACATATTTCTACCCCTTATCTCCAACTTCTCACTGTATTTGTTCATCTCTACGTCTCTTTTTTATCAAGTGTTGATGAAAATAGTATACCTAACATTATTACCTGCCAGTGTCAGAAACTGTGCTGATATTGTTGTTATTTTCTGGAACTGTTTTATATACTTTTCATATATTTATTTTAATATATTTCATATATTTTCATTGAGTCCGCCTTTGGATTCTAACCATTATCGTGTGCCATCTTATGCAATAGTGCTCCACACTACTCCACTCCAAGTAGAAAAATTGCCGAAAAGACACTTTTACACTGCCGAAAGTTCTATACCAATATCAAGTATTTTAAGTTCAGTACAGAAGAATCTACATTTTATGGCTACTTGATACTGCTTCATTTGCATTGCAGCTAATGGTTTCTGTTTTTGTTCTGCCTGATGAAACTCTGGTGTGAGGTGATACTTCACTGTGGTTTTGATTTCCGTTTCCCTGATAATGAGTGATGTTGAGCAGCTTTTCCTGTGCTTGTTGGCCAATCATGGGTCTTCTTTTGAGAAATGTCTATTCAAGTCCTTGGCAGATTTTTCATCGGGCTGCCTATTTTTTTGTGAATTCCCTTTGAATCACTCAACTGAGAGCCTTCATTCTTAAAATATAGATTGTTTGGAAACATCCATCTAATTTAGTAGATTTTGATTTTGGAGAAGTATTTTAACTTTCCCAAATTTTGGTTTCACCTTGTGTAAATTGGTGGTAATGATGATCTCCCTGCCCAGACCACAGTGTTGTGGTAAAGAATCACAGAGAAAAAAATTCTGTTAGGTCTGATTTACCAAAAATAATGTAGCTTGGGTTTTCTCCACTGCCAGTCATGTTATGACCAGTCTGGAAGAACGGGGAAAAAAAATACGACAAGCTGTTCCCAAATTAATTGGCTTTGATTTTGCTAGATTTTCACCACCTCCAAAGTCATTTACTTCCCGTTCAAGGAAATAAGATCTTATCCAAACTTTACTTTTGCTTTTGTTTTTCTTTGAATGAGAACAAATTAGTAAAAGTTATTCACTTGGTAAGATGTGAATACTTTTTTCTAACTGATTCCACAGTCTATAGAGTTGGTATTTGAGGACTATTGAAATTAAATTAACTGTCCAGCCATGAGAATAAGCAAAATCATTTTGAACGATTGTTCAATGTACGTTAATGAAAAGTTTGAGTCTCTGAATTATCCTATCATGTAATCCTGTTAAAAGTATTCACATTGTTGGGAAAAAATATGTTATGTCATAAATAATACTTTAGCTCCAATTGTGGTGCTTTAATTAAGCTTGTTCTGTTGTTATTGAAATTGGCTTCTTTGCTTGTGTTTCTAATTTTTCTTTTCTTTCCTTTTTTTTTCTTTTTGAAAAAAAAAAAAAATTAGCTCCTAGTCAGACTGTTACTCTGGTGACACAACCCGTGGTTACCAAGGAAACTGCCATCTCCAAACTAGAAATGCCATCTTCCTTGCTGTTGGAGGTACCTGCTCTGGCAGATTTCAACCGAGCTTGGACAGAACTTACCGACTGGCTGTCTCTGCTTGATCGAGTTATAAAATCACAGAGGGTGATGGTGGGTGATCTTGAAGACATCAACGAAATGATCATCAAGCAGAAGGTATGGGGAAAAAACGAAAGCCTGGTTGAATTTGTGATTTAAAGGGAAAAATTTCCACACGTCAGTTCACTCTCCCAGACCCTTTTCCCACCAGGTTTCAGGCAGCTTTTCTCTGTCAGCCACACACTGTCTCTACTCTGTTCAGCCTGAGGATGATCCAGAAAAAAAGTTAATGCCATTTTCTAAAACAGCCATAAATTAAAACGGAATGATACAAGGAAAAAACCATAAACTTTACAAGTATAATTGGCTTAATTAAATTCACTTAACAACCAGTATTTCAAAAAATCTATTTAATAAGTAGTTCAACTGAGCTCTTTACATTTAAACTGTTTGTTTTGGAAGCTTTCAGCCATAATATATTACAGAATCAAATATAATAAACTGGGAATTGGTTGTTCACTCTTTTGAGTTGTCTGGGCCAATTTTCCTCCTTTAATGATAAGTATAAATGAAAGTTATAATTTTTTTAGAAAAGAAGAGCACCAAACATAATATATTTTTCAATACTTTAGATGTTAATACTGGAATTTATACAATGCCATAGTCAAATAAATATGTTCTTAATACAAAGATTGCATTTCTCAGCCTCTTGGAATCCATTCTGCAAAATCATGACATCAGTTAGAAACATAGGAATTCATTGATAGAAATCTGGTTGACTTAGCTAGAACAAATACACTATGTATCTTTTATATTTTTGAATGAAGAAGAAAAATCATTTTCAAGTGTTTATTTGCTGTAGTTATTTCACTGGTAAGTGATTTCCAAATCTTGTCTACAGAAGTAATAAATTTCTTTGAAGATATTTAGTTAGTACACAGCTACTTTTTGAAAAAAGGAGTAAGGCAGACATTTTTTTTTTAAAGTGAACTTTAGCAATTCAGTAGGAATAAAAAAATTGGCTAGTAAACAATTTGCATCCAAAGTACCTTGATTTTAGACTCAGGACACCTGAATTAAGTGTTATTTCTTTGTTACTTGCAAATAACATGATTGTGGTCAAATAATTCTCTGGGTCTTAGGACACAGACCCAGGAAATAAGATCTTATCCAAACTTTACTTTTGCTTTTGTTTTTCTTTGAATGAGAAAAAAATAGTAAAAGTTATTCACTTGGTAAGATGTGAATACTTTTTTTTAACTAATTCCACAGTCTATTTCCTTTTCTGGGCACAGGACACACAGATTCACATTCGTATTCAGCACATAGTGATGGACATGTGTGTGTATAAAGATATGTAACCTAGTATATAAGTACGTATAATTTTTTTCACTACTCCTTTAAATTTTTTTAATGTTTATTTATTATTGAGAGACAGAGAGAGACAGAGCACGAGAGGGGGAGGGGCAGAGAGAAAGGGAGACACCGAATCCGAAGCAGGCTCCAGGCTCTGAGCTGTCAGCACAGAGCCTGACATGGGGCTCGAACTCACAAACTGTGAGATCGTGACCTGAGCCGAAGTTGGACGCTTCACCGACTGAGCCACCCAGCGCCCCACTGTTTTACTACTCCTTTATAACAAGTATTAGTAGATACATTCTTCAGCATGAGCCTTTGAGATGTTATGCTCCTAGTAAGTAGCAGAGCAAAAATTCAAATCCAAGTCTGTTTGGTTCCTAAGCCTAAACATTTTAACTACATACACTGCTTGCCAGTACCCAAGTAAGTGTGGCTACCGTTTAGTGGCATATATGTTTTTATATACATAGTCTATGCCAGACACAGTGCTATGCATTTCCAATTTCAGGGTGCTGATAGATACAGAAATAAGAGATACGTTCTTTCACAGTATCCTGTTGAGTTCTACCAATACTTCCAAGAGGTATTACTAACCAGAGGAAACAACATGTTATAATGTTTAAAGCAAGGCCCTTGGAGTTAGATTGTCTGGTTTCAAAGCTTGACCCTTCTACTACGGTTGTGTGACCTTTGGTATGTTATCCAACCTCCCTGAACCTGAGTTTATCTGTACAACGTGGCTAATGATACTATCTCTGCATTATAAGTTGTCATGAGGATTGAATTAGGTAGTGCGTGGAAAATGCTTCCTATCCTGCCTTCCTTACTAAAAGTCCTCAGCTAATGTTAGTAATTAATATTAGCTTATAAATCTGCCTGCTCACAGAATTTGCATTATGCAAACTGTCTGTCAAATAATAATACTACCTGAAAATAAGAGCTCATTTCCACACGTACAGGCCATTCTGCCATTGATGTTATGGCCACCTGTAAAAGCCACTAGGGGTTAGATTGGAAGAGGAAGTCCCCACTCCCTTGTGAAGAGTTTGTGATCCTCGCCTTTAGGATCTCTTTAGAATCGACCTGCTCAGTAGTCTTCACAAAAATAAGTTGGTCTTTTTCAGAAATGACCACTAGTTTGATGCCTCTTCAAAATGATAATCTTTAAATATAGATCCAAAATTAATTCAGAGGAAAAGCTCAAATGCCATGCCTAGGGTCACAGAAAGCCAGGAATTTTTAAATACACACACACACACACACACACACACACACACACACACACACACACACACGATAGAGATATCATGTATATCATGTCTATATAGATAGGTATAAATATTATATATTATATATATTATTCTCTTCCCTTGCTCAATAGTCGAGTGCTTTTCCTGCTTCTTCCCCTCGTATTAAAAAAATAATGCAAAATAATTGATAAAAAATAATTTCTATAATGAAAAATAATTTATAGCTTTAAATCACTAACTGGCCAGTAAAATTACCCTAAATAAACATTAAACAAGTGTGAGTGTGTGTATGTGTATGTGCATGTGTGTGTACATGGACAAGAAAAAGATAGGTTTGGGGAGGTATTTATTATATTTATTATATCAAGGAACATTTTTCTCTTTGTAAAACTGTAAATAAAACAGTCCTTAATTTAATACTTGAGGTGTGAGAAATGAGGTAGTATTCCAAAAGGACTTTATAAACTACAAAACACTATCAGTGCTAATTTGTTCATATATACATGTAACACATTTTTATTGAGCTACTACTAAGTGCCTGTGAAATACAGAGTTGGGCGAGATAGGAATGCACAGATTAAAGCAGGTGAAGGAAAGAGAGCAAAAATAGCACTAGGATAGAAATAAATTTCTGGATAATACCTAGCACGTATTTAACACTAGTCATATGCTGGTCACTTTTAAGTACTTCACGTGTATTACCTAATGCACAACAACGCTGTGAGATTGATAATAAAGCACATTGAGGTTAAATAACCTGCCCAAAGCCAAGTAGTAAAGAGATAGCAGAATTTGAACTCAAGCAGTCTGGTTCCAGTGCCCCCATCCTTAACCACCATAGTTTTCTGCCCCCTTGGGCACGGCTGGGAGATGCTCTAGGGACTTACTTCAGGAAGAGGACATCTGACTAAGCCAGGGAAGAGAAAAGAGTATTAAAGAACAAGCTGGCATTAATCAGGTAAATAAAAAGGGAAAGGTAATCCTGGCAGAAGAAACAAGCCACACTTTTCACTGAGGCGGAAAACAGAGTAGTGTGTTATACAAATTACGATTCCGAATGGCTGAAATTAAGGGGGTGGGGAAGAAATGGATGTGGTTGCATAGAGAGGGATGGGTCTAAAAAACAGGGATCTTTCCTTGCTAGAACAAGGGGTTTTGATTATAGCCTGCAGGCAGTGGCAACGCTGAAAGGATTTTAAATAAAGAAGTAAAATCATCAAGTGTAGTTTAGTTGAATATCAATAGGGTTCTCGGGATGTAAGCAACAGAAAACATCCTCTGATTGAATCAAGCAGAAAGTCAATGTGCTGGAACTGGCATGGAGTCAGTGGAAAAAGGCTTAGAAAAGACAAGATACTGAGCATGCCTGGGCATCTGGTCTGTAGGAACTGCTCGAGTGTCTCTGTGACTCTTTTTTCTGCAAACTGCGTAACTCTTCAGAATGCAAAATCCTGGAGAAAGGGAATCCAGTTGACCTTGATTGGGTCACAAACCCAACTCTTAGCTAGAGGAGAGCAGGGAACTTTGCTTTAAAACCAACTCCTTCCAAAACCCCTCACAGTGAGGGAGAAGTTATTCCCCCTCAAAGAAGTTGGGGTCTTTTGCAAATAGAAAAGGAAAAAGATGCTGAGCAGCCAATGAGCAATAAATGTCCCCTGAATGTGTAGAACGGGATGAAGGATGGGGCAAATAAAGGGGACTTGGAGGTGATGATCATAATCGAAGCACTGTTTATCTGTTTGAACTTTCCTCTGTGGAGACCTGAGATAAAGACTCTTTATGCCTCAGAACCTTAAATTTAAGTTTGACCCTTGCACCAACAGTAGCTGGCTCTCAATAAGTGTTGATTGCCTGATGAATAATGTGAATGAAATGTGCTATAATAGCTTCATTTTTAACTGAGATTGGAATTTGGGATTTTAATTGCAGCAAATTAGGTGAGAGGTGGTAACAACTTTTTATGAACCTAGGAGAACTTAGTTTTGAACTTAGGAAGTTCAGATCAAACCTTAGACATACAGTGATTGAAATATTGTTCCCAGAAAGGTAATAAGGACCAGAAATTTGAGCAAGTTAGCTTTTCATAGTTCTAGACCTTGAATTCAAAATTATATACTTGAGATTAAGCTTCTGTTCTCCTTTACCATTAAGTTAGTTTCTCAGTTTAGAAAAAATGTGCTGTCACTATTTTGAAATAACAGTAATTTTTACTAAGTGAATTATATTAAGCAAAAAATGGAAGTTAAAATGACAACTATAAATTTTTAAAAAGATTATAAAATGTAGCCATTTAAAAAATTAAGCAACTTGGGGCACCTGGGTGGCTCAGTCTGTTGAGTGTCCGACTCTTAGTTTTGGCTCAGGTCATGATCTCACGGTTCCTGGGATCAAGCCCCTCATTGGGCTCTTTGCTGACAGTGCAGAGCCTCCTTGGGATTCTTTCTCTCCTCTCTCTGCCTCTCCCCCACTTGCACACTCTCTCTCTGTCTCTTAAAGTAAATAAACATTTTTAAAAATTTTAGCAACTTGACTGCTTAACTTTAGAGTCAAAAATAGACCATGAGATTGTAAAAGGATACAGATGTGAAATGTACAAATTAAACCTTTAAAAGTAAAACATACATGAAGCTCCAAGTTGATTTCCTAACATTCTGAATTCATAGCAGAGGGTGATTTGTAATTTATAGTGTCAAAGAAATGTGAGTTTTCAAAATGCTCTTTTCCTAATTGATCACGTGTTTACATACAATTGAAACAAAATTGTTTTGACGATTATTCATTGTTTTCTTTTACTGACAATCTATCGAATGAGGGGGAAATATGTCTAGAGGTTTTTTTACTGAAAGTGATAATGAAATAGAACAATTTGGGAAAGAAAGGAGGGAAAGACGAAGACGGGAAGGGAGGATAGAGGGAGGGAAGGATGGAATATTAGGGAAAAAGAGAGGGAAGGAGGAAAGGAGAACTGAAAGAAAGGTTGGAGGGTGGGAGGGAGAAGGAGGATGGGGAGATAAGAGAGGAGGCTGGCAAATTGAGGAGAGCTTTGTGGCAGTGGGGAACTGTGTTGCTATCAACACATAGGATTTAGGCAGCTATATGATACCAGTATTTTTTATACTTCTGGTATCTGATTGCCTGTGCTAAATAAATTATAGTCTTTTTTCAAGTCACTCTGGCCAGGTGTTCAGGATAATTCGCCACTAAATCTAAACCACAGACACTTGTATTGAATAAAGAATTGAATCAGCAAAGGAGTTTTATCCTCTAATAAGACCTCTCCAGGATGGGGTTGAGACAAATTGGCCAATCTGGACAAGATGATAATAGCATTGTTCAAGATTCATTTTTAACTACACATTACACCTCTACCTGGGAGATTTCATTACCCAAAAATTGAATAAGAAGTTTTAGTAGGCACAGTGTTATTTAAATGGGAAATAATTACTTGGATGTGTTTAAGTTTTTTATTGTTAAGATCAAAGTCTTTAATAAAAGTTCCATGATTATTTTTTTGAACTCTGGCTATATCTACACAAAGAGCAATTGAATGGCTCCAGAATCATTCTGATGATAACTTTTGTTGAAAAAAATTCAGCCACAATCTTAAGACAAAAGAACTCGTCTAGCAGGGACCTGGGGTTGTTGAAACAGTGTGGGGGGGAAAAGGCTTTGATTGTTTAAACTAAAAAGAAAACAAAACAGAATATTTCTTTATATTATTCTGTTGTCATGAGCATAGTAGAAAAGTGAGTATTATAAATAGTTTGCCTTATTCAACAAATGAGGAAAGTTACAGACAATATAGTTAATTGATCTAAGGTTATTTAGTGAATATCATTGTCCTAATGTAAATCCGGATCTCTTGGGCATAATATTTCTTCCTTCTTTGTCTTTTTCTATAACCTCCACCACCACCTTTCTTAAGCATCTCTTCATTTCTCCACCAAATTAAAAAAAAAAGCAACTATGCACAGTTTATTTCCATGGGTATCCAACAGATATCACAAGTTAGATGACAGTCATCTCAGGGCAAGGAGATTGATTATTCGGGCTTTTTTCTTTTGACAAACAACCATCCAGCCCTCATCTCATCCTTGCATTTTTGTACAACCTTGTATAAGAAACACCATACCAGAGGGGGCCATCTTTCCATATATAGAAAGTGTGTGTTGCCTTCTACAAAGAATAATGTTGTAATATATTTGGCTGACGATATTTGCAAATTTTGTACTGCAATTATCTTCTGACAAATGTACATGTCTCCTCTAGAAAGCTCATAACTATGTGAATCACTGCTCCACATGCATACAATTTTCTTTCCTTACCTAATGAGAGCCAAATTCACTATTATCTTCACTGAAGGATGTAAAGATAAATCAATGTCAACAATATGATTTAGATTATACTCTCTGGTCATGATAAAATAAACACTCCTTAAAGACAAAGATCATAGAGTTGCAAACACACCCAAAAAATTCCATTCTCGAAGTGTCATAATGACCTTTTTATGGAATGTGATATCATACACTTTTTGGCTTAAAGATAAACATAAGTTTTACCAAACTACATATTTTAAAGTCTGTGAATAGAAATGCATATCTTAATACATTTCAATTCAGTTCACTGTAAAATTTTCTGTCAAAACCTTATCAACTAAAAGTGAACCATGATATTTACATGAATCCTGATAAAAGCCAGTATACTGTGTTTTCAATAAAATACCAGTGGGATTCTGATAAGGAAGTTTATGTTTGTCATTGTTTTTAAATAGTGAATTCTATCTCAAAGTTTCCTTGCTTGAGTCTAAATAGGGGTTCCTTTATGTGAAATGGCCTTTATTATTTTTATAAAAATACCTAAAATATTTGATCTTCTCTGTTTTATAAGAAAGCAGTATAAGTAATTCAATGTAGTTTAATCTTTTTTGAAAGCTATATAATGTTATTATAGTCTGAATATTATTACCTGCTCTGGGGGCTTTTCATTTCACCATAATTTTGGGTTCCTGAAGCCTATAATTGTAGTTACAGTGTGTAATAATATAAGTTCCTCTTACCGTTGCCCTTAATGGTAGTGTAATGGGAGGTAACATTAATGTTAGGTGTATGGTTCTTTGTTCATTTACTCCTCAGTTCCTTGTCTTTGAAAAGCCATGTTGCAAAGCATGCTAAAGGGGACTATTAGGGAAAGATGTTGGAAAGAGATAGTGGGATAAGAGCTTGGACTTCAATTTGATTTTCTGTGTGTTAGCAAATAATTGAGAATATGATAATACAATGCTCACACATAATTAGTAGTTAAGTGCTTTTGTACATTTAAGCACACTTTTCTGCATCTGATTACTTACATTAAAATGATAAATATATATGTATATAATTAACCCCATATGAGGTAGCCATGTTTAGTAGTTTGTAATGAAAATAAACGTTACTAATATTTTTTTTCCTCCCTCCAGTGGCCACTTTGAGACCTGAGTTACAATGTCATACAGATTCATTAGAGCTATAGTGTCTACCTTCAAAAGGCTTTTGGTATAAGTTTTCATTCATCTGTTATTTATTGAACACTTACTGGTGAAAGGCATCAGTGTTAGGTGCTCTTGGAGATTAAAAATAAAAAGAATAGGCAAAGAGAGGAAGGTGGCGGCAGAATAGGAGGGCCCTAGGCCCACCTCGTCCCTTGAATACCACTAGATAAGTATTGAATCATCCTAAATACCCCAGAAATCAACCTGAAGACTGAAAGAACAAACTCTGCAACTAAAAGGACAGAAGAGGCCAGGTTGAAGAAGGCAGGAAGTGAAGAGATGTGGGTTACGGGACAAACAGATTGCAATCTCTGCGGAGAGGAGGTAGCTGTGGTCATAGAGAAGGAAAAGAGAGAAAGAAGCACACAGAAGAACACACAAGGAAAACATTTCCCCATACAGACAATGGTTTGGAAAGCAAGAGGAGCTGAATTCTGTGAGTTCTTTCAACCAATGGGACTTAAAGCCTAGAGTTTTAAAGGTCACAAGGCTTGCCTGGGATAGAGCCTGGAGAACACTGTACTGCTCCCGGATAGAAGTCAGGCAAACAACCTGGATGCATATAGTATGGAAACGGTGTTCCAAAAAGTACCTAGAGCACACAATAGGGAGACATTCACTCTTCTTGAAGCATGTCCCTAAGAGGCAGCATTAATGGAGACACCTCTCCTGGAACAAAGTAGCTGTCCAGTGCCATTTTCTTACTCAGTCCCTCAGCATAAACACAGAGCCACCTGCTGAAAGCAGTGCAACAACAACACTGGCTGCCAAACTTGCTTACGCTAAGTCTCAATGCCTGTTCTCTGGTGGAACTGCCCTACTCAGCCACACTAGGCTCAGTCCAAGTGTGGTGGGCCGTTCCCACAGAAAAGCAGCACAAACCCCCTCCCGCACTCTGTCTCCAGATCAGAGAAATTGGCATAATCTCCGTTCTGGTGGAGGTGGTGACAGGTCTCATTTCACAAGCAGACCAGAGCACACACAGTTAAAACTCACCACATTCAAACAAGGGACCATGTACTACCCACAGGAGGCAATTAGAGCCTCTGCACACAGCTGGCCCCTCTGCAGATCAGAAACAACACAATAACAGAATGTGTGTAGCACACACCAGACACAATGCCTGAAATGTCAGGCCCTGGGTCCTACAGGACCCCTTCCTCATAAGGCTCTTACTTTCAGGAGCAGGAAACATAACTGGCTTTTCTAACACAGATAAGGCAGAGACTTAGACAAAATACCAAGACACCGGAATTTATCCCAAATAAAAAAAAAAAAGATAAGGCCACAGCCAGAGATCTAAGTGAAACGGATAAAAGTAACATGCCTGATGGAGAATTTAAAGCATCAATCATAAGGCTACTCACTGGGCTTAAGAAAAGAATGGAAGATATCAGTGACACTCTTACCACAGAGATTAAAGAGTTAAAAAAGAATCAGAGGTGAAGAATGAAATAAATGACATTAGAAACATATTTGATGCAATGAACAGTAGGCTGTAAGAATCATAGGCATGAATACATGACATAGAAGAATAAGTAATGGAAAGCGATGAAGCTGAACAAAAGAGAGAAAGAAGAATTATGCAACATTAGAATAGACTTAGGGAATTCAGTGACTCCATCAAACAAAATAACATTCCTATAATAGGAGTCCCAGGAGGAGAGAGAGAAAAAGGGACAGAGCATTTATTTGGAGAAATAATAGCAGAAACTTTCCCTAATCTGGGAAAGGAAACAGACGTCCAGATCCAGGAGACACAGAGCACACCCCTCATAATCAACAAAAGCAGACCAACACCAAGGCGTGTTATAATTAAATTTGCAAAATATTGTGATTAAAGAAAATCTTAAAAGCAGTCCAGAAGGAGTAACTTAGATGGTACAAGGGGATTTTTCAACAGAAGCTTGGCAAGTCAGAAGGGAGTGACATGATATATTCAAAGTGCTGAATGGAAAAAATCTGCAGCCAAGAATACTCTACTCAGCGAGACTATCATTCAGAATGGAAGTACAGATAAGGAGTTTCCCAAACAAACAAAAATTAAAGGAGTTTGTAACCACTCAACCAGCCCTGCAATGAAAGGGGACAGGAGAGACCAAAAGTGACAGTACAAATGTTGGAAACACAAAAGTACTAAAACTGAATATTTCTGTGAAAAAAATCAGTCAAGGAACTCATTCAAAAAAAGGATATAAAGTATAATAACATATACCCAGAACATGGGGAGGAGAGAATAAAACCATGGATTCAAACTTAAATGACCATCAACTGAATATAGAATGCTATTTGCATAAGAAACTATATACAAACCTAATGGTAACCATATATGAAAAAGCAGTAATAAGCATGCAAAGATTAAAAAAAAAGAAATCCATAAAGAAAATCAGTCATACATGAAACAGAGAAAGACAAGAAAGGATCAGAGAAAATCTCCAGAAACAACCACAAAACGTAATAAAATGGTAATAAATATATATCTATCAATAATTAATGTGAATGTAAATGGACCAAACATTCCAATCAAAATACATAGAATGTCAGAATTGAGGGGGGAAAAAAAAAAGACCCGACGTGGAAACAAAAGAGCTCTTGGTGTGTTTCTCCATTTGTTGTACTTCTGTGCAGCCTTTACGTGCTGGACCTGCTTCGTCCCCACTCTTTTTTGGGCGCGTCTTCCTGGGCGAGTGCTGGAAGGGAAAACAGCAGGACGTGCTACCAGTGCGGCAGTCTGGGGAGACTCCTGGGACTCAAAGACGAATTGGACTCTACGCCGGGAGAGGCAGGCCTCTCTCCTATGGAGTCCTTTATACACAGAAGTTCCAGTGTGGAGCTTGATGTCTGGTGTACGAGGAAGGCTCTTGATAAGTATTTGTTAATTCAGTGGATAGGTGGAAGAGAATTACTGTGTCTACGAACTTGAGCAAGTGATTTAACTTATCAGTGTTTTGCTTTCTTTTTCTGTAAATGACGTTACACTTTTTTCCCCATGTGTTTCAGGCAATAGTTTGTAAAATACGATGAAATTACTAGATAAGTGAAATGGAAGTGATAGACATAAATATGAGCCACATTTAAAAAAAAAAGACCCATCTATATGCTGCATACAAAAGATGCCCTTTAGATCTTAAGACTCCTGCAGATTGAAATGGATGGAGAAACATTTATCATGCAAATAAATGGCTGTCAAAAGAAAGCTAGAGTAGGAATACTTTTATCAGACGAGACTTTTTTTTAAGTTTATTATTTTTAAGTTATTTTTAAGTTGATCTAACCTCCAAATACATGGAGGTTAGATAACATGCTACTAAACAATGAATAGGTCAACCAGGAAATAAAGGAACAAATTAGAAAATAAATGAATACAACTGAAAATGAAACACAACAATCCCAAACCTTTGGGATGTAGCAAAAGTGGTCCTAAGAGGGAGGTATATAGCAAGAAATCCTACCTCAAGAAGCAAGAAAAATCTCAAATAAAAAACCTATCCTTACACCTAAGGGAGCTAGAAGAAGAACAAAAAACAGCCTAAATCCAGCAGGAGGAAAAAAATAATGACTAGAGCAGAGATAAATGATATAGAAACGAAAAAGAAAAAAGAATAGAACAGGTTAAGGAAACCCGGAGATGGTTCTTTGAAAAAATTCATAAAGTTAATGAACTCCTAGCCAGACTTATCAAAAAGAAAAGAGAAAGGACCCAAATAAATAAAACCACAAATGAGGAAGGAGAAATAACAACACCACAGAAATGCCAGCAATAATAAGAGAATATAATGAAAACCGATGTCAACAAATTGGGCAACCTGTAAGAAATGGCTACATTTCTAGAAACATATAAACTACCAAAACTAAAACAGAAAGAGGTAGAAAACTTGAACAGACAGTTAATACCTATTCTTGTCAAACTATTTCAGAAAACAGAAGAAGGAAAACTCAAATTCCTTCTATGAGGCCAACATTACCCTGATGCCAAAATCACATAAAAACACCACAGAAAAAGAGAGAGAGAAAGAGAAGTCCAGGCCAAGATCTCTGATGAATATAGATGCAAAAATCCTCAACAAAATACTAGCAAACCAAATCCAACAATACATTAAAAAAATCATTCACCACAATCAAGTGGGATTTATTCCTGGGTTGCGAGTGTGGTTCAATATTTGCAAATAAGTAAATGTAATACATCAATAAAAGAAAGGATAAAAAACGTATGATCCTTGCAAGAGATGCAGAAAAAGAATTTGACAAAGTACAACATCCATTCTTGATAAAAACTCTCAAGAAAGTAGGTTTAAAGGGAACGTACCTCAACATAGTGAAGGGCATCTATGAAAAACTCATGACTAGTATCACCTAAATGGAGGAAAACTGAGAGCTTTTCCTCTATGAAACAAGACAGGGATGTCCACTCTCACTGCTTATATTCAAGATAGTACTGGAAGTCCTAGCCATAGCAATCAAACAACAAAAAGAAATAAAGTCATCCAAACTATCAAGGAAGAGGTCAAACTTCTACTCTTTGCACATGATATGATACTCTATGTAGAAAACCCGAAAGACTCCACCAAAAAAAAAACTGTTAGAACGTATAAGTGAATTCAGTAAAGTTGCAGAATACAAAATCAATGTGCAGAAATCTGTTGCGTTCCTATACACCAATAATGAAGAAGCAAAAAAGAGAAGTTAAGGAATTAATCCCATTTACACTTGCGCTAAACATAGTAAGATACCTAACCAAAGAAGTGAAAGACCTGTACTCTGTAAAGTGCAAAACACTGATGAAAGAAATTGAAGACGATACAAAGAAATAGAAAGACATTCCATGCTTATGGAGCAGAAGAACAAATATTGTTAAAATGCGTATACTATCCAAAGCGGCGTATACAGCTAATGCAATCCCTAATGCAGTACCACCAGCATTTTTCACAGGGCTAGAACAAACAACCCTAAAATTTGTATGAAACCACCGAAGACCCTAAATGGCCAAAGCAATATTGAAAAAGAGTAGCAAAGCTGGAGATATGACAATTCCAGACTTCCAGTTATATTACAAAGCTATGGTAATCTAAATAGTATGGTGGTGGCACAAAAATAGACATATAGATCAATAGAACAGAAAAGAAAACCCAGAGTTGAACCCACAACTATATTGTCAATTCCTCTTTGACAAAGCAAAAAAGAACATCCAATAGGACAGGGACAGTGTCTTCCACAAATGGTGTTGGGAAAACTGGACAGCAATGTGCAAAAGAATGAAACCAGACCATTTTCTTACACCATACACAAAAATAAATTCAAAATGGATTAAAGGCCTAAATGTGAGACCTGAAATCATAAAAATCCAAGAAGAGAACACAAGCAGTAACTTCTTTGACCTCGGCCATAGCAACTTCTTTTTTGATATGTCTCCTGAGGCAAGGGAAACAGAAGCAAAAATAAACCATTGGGACTTCATCAAAGTAAAAGTCTTCTGCACAGAGAAGAAAATAATCAACAAAACTAACAGGCAACCTACTGCATGGGAGAAAATATTTGCAAATGACGTATCTGATAAAGTGTTAGTATCCAAGATATATAAAGAGCTTGTCAAACTCAACACCAAAAAACCAGATAATCCAATTAAAAAATAGAAGACAAGAATGGACATTTTTCCAAAGAAGACATCCAGATGGCCAACAGACACATGAAAAGATACTCAATATCACTCATCATCAGGGAAATGTAAATCAAAACTACTCACACCTGTCAGAATGGCTAACATCAACAACACAAGACAACAGGTGTTGGCGAGGATGCGGAGAAAGGGGAACCCTCTTGTACTGTTGGTGGGAATGCACACTGGGGCAGCCGCTCTGGAAAATGTGGAGGTTCCTCAAAAAGTTAAAAAGAGAACTTTCCTATGATCCAGCAATTGCATTACTAAGCATTTATCCAAGGAATCCAAAAATACTAAATCAAAGGCATACACGTGCCCTGATATTTATAGCAGCATTACCTATGATAGCCAAACTGTAGAAGCAGCCCAAGCGTCCATTGACTGATGAATGGATAGAGAAGATAAACACACACACTGGAATATTATTCAGAAGAATGGGATAATATTAAGGATGTAATCTTGCCATTTGCAATGACATGGGTGAAGCTAGAGAGTATTATGCTGAGCGAAATGAGTCAGAGAAAGACAAATACCATATGAGCTCACCCATGTGGAATTTAAGAAGCCAAACAAACAAGCAAAGGGAAAGAAAGAGAGGCAAACCAGGAGACAGACTCTTAACTATAGAGAGCAAACTGACGGTTACCAGAAGGTGGGAGATGGGGAGATGGCTTAAATAGGTGATGGGTATTAATGAGTGCATTTGTTGTGACGAGCACAGGATGGTCTATGAAAGTGTTGAATCACTGTGTTATACACCGTAAATTAACGTGATGTTGTGTGTTAACGGGAATTTAATAAAAACTCAAAAAATGAAAGAGTAAAATTACAAAAAATCAAATAAAAACTATATAGGCTTCAATTTTAGAACGGATCTTCTTCGAGGAAAGTGTAAAAGGGAAAAAGAGAAGTTATTGCCACAAGAAAAAAACTGCTATGGTGGTTTTAGTCATATATATTAGAATGAATGAATGAATGAATGAATGAATCCTTTATTTCCTTCCTGTTAATATGTGCCTGCCTGTGTTATAGAGAAGAAATTAAGCTAGATTTCTCTTTCCACATGTCTTATTAATTTTTATCCTATAACCTTGGGGTGAAAATTTATTTTTGCGTAATATGTTCTCATTTTTTTATTTTCATGATCCAAGTTAATTGATCAGTAAATTTCCAAGGTGATCATAGCTGCACTGTTTTTGAAGTGGAAGCAATAGAATTTGACTCTAGTCTTGAGATCTTTGATGAATTCACTAAAAATAATACCAGGGTTTCTAGAGCAATGTGAGCCCATTCTTTATTTGATTTTTAAAAGTAACTTTGAATATAATTTTACTAACTCAGAAATCCATTCAGATTCCCTTATCTCTATGTATTGCATTCTGAGTAAACAGGTAGCATCGCATTTAAGAATTAGGTATTTCTTATAATTTAATCAGGGAAAGAATATCTTCGGTATGATTTATGCCAAGGATTGACATGCTTTGATTAATCTGACGACATATTCTCCTTTCAATTAGGGAAATAGAATACACTTTGTAATGTAGACTTTACCCTCCCCTCCAAACTGATTTAATCTATGCTCAGCTCTTGGATTGTTTTTAAAACTTCCAACTAGAAATAACAGAAAGTAAAGCCATGGGCAAAGTTTGGGGCAAAAGTATATAGAGAAATCTCTACTTAAGAAAGCGGAGAGGAGAGAATAATTTGCTCTTAACTCCTTCATGGTTTTTTTCCCCCCTAAAACTGAAAGAACGAGATCATTGTGAGAGGAAAAATAATCTGTAGCAACTCTGTTGAGGCTAAGCTTTTCTGTCGTGTCACATTATATGAAAATCATAAAAAGCTGCCACAGTTAGAACCATAAATGCCCTTTGAGAAATTTGACATAAAAATCAAACCACCACTTTACTACATTTCCCCAAGTTCGATTTTATTTTTTTTTTAAGTTATATAATAGGTGTTAGGCACTACAAGAAGACAGTTATTAGGGGCAGATAATAGCGGATGGAAAGAATTCAAACAGGCAAGAAGCTCTATATAATGAGATTTTACAGGAAAATTGTTCTCTAAATCGAAATGAGGATGTATTTTATTTTTAGCATGAGGAGCTTTTTAGATGAGAACTGTGCAGCCATTTCAAGGTGTGAGTTCTAACCAAATCCAATTATGAAGTAACCAGAGCAATGACTTAGGATTCCTTCACACTCCTTAAAGTTGATTATGATGATTAGAAATGTAGAGCTGACTGGTTTATCGGAGCATTGAACCTTTTGAAGTCTGTCCCTGCCTTCTCTGTGAAGTTTGTTTTGGTAACTTCGATCCATATTGGTCTTTTCAATCATTGATTCACTGCAAAATTATTTTGTCCATTAACTATATATTTTCTTGTAAAGCCGTTTCTCTTGTCTTAAACTTCTCTTTTTTTTTTTTTTTTTTTCCAACGTTTTTTATTTATTTTTGGGACAGAGAGAGACAGAGCATGAACGGGGGAGGGGCAGAGAGAGAGGGAGACACAGAATCGGAAACAGGCTCCAGGCTCCGAGCCATCAGCCCAGAGCCCGACGCGGGGCTCGAACTCACGGACCGCGAGATCGTGACCTGGCTGAAGTCGGACGCTTAACCGACTGCGCCACCCAGGCGCCCCTTAAACTTCTCTTTTAAAACATTTATTGTCAGGGCACCTGAGTGGCTCTGTCGGTTAAGCATCCACCTCTTGGTCTCGGCTCAGGTCATGATCTCACGGCTTCGTGGGTTCGAGCCCCGCATTGGCCTCTGTGCTGGCAGCACGGAGCCTGCTTGAGATATTCTCTCTCTCTCTCTCTCTCTCTCTCTCTCTCTCTCTCTCTCTCTCTCCTCCCTCTCTCTCTCTCTCCCTCCTCCCTCTCTCTCTCTCTCTCCCTCCCTCCCTCCCCTCCCACTCGTGCTGTCCCTGTCTCTCTCAAAATAAATAAATATACTTTAGAGAAACCAAAATAAATTAAAACATTTACTGTCATTTGACTTTTTACATTTTTCTATTTTAACCCCTGAAATGAATTTAAATTCTCTCAAAGGCCGGCATGGTATTCTTTTTGCTGTAGCAGCTAACGGCATACTAGGTGTTTGATAAACTATCGTTTGTTTATTTTATCTTCATGGATGATTAGTGTTGTTTTTTTTTTTTAATTTTTTTTTTCAACGTTTTTTATTTATTTTTGGGACAGAGAGAGACAGAGCATGAACAGGGGAGGGGCAGAGAGAGAGGGAGACAAAGAATCGGAAACAGGCTCCAGGCTCCGAGCCATCAGCCCAGAGCCTGATGCGGGGCTCGAACTCACAGACCGCGAGATCGTGACCCGGCTGAAGTTGGAGGCTTAACCGACTGCGCCACCCAGGCGCCCCATGGATGATTAGTTTTACTTAGCATTTAAAATTTAACAATCTGTTATAAAGGCATATGCATATTTTACCTTTTAAATGCAGCATGATTTATGCTTGGTTTTGATCGGTGATGGATGAAAGGCTTCTGGGAATTAAACTTACCACATTGAACAAAAACAGTGATAATTTTAGACTAAGAATTTTGAAAATTAAAGGATTGTTTTTCCCAATTAAGACGGTTAGGATTGTGTTTGGCTCTAGGTGACAAAACGCTCGTTACAATAGCTTGTCCACATAGGAGGTTTTCTCACATAGCAGGACCTCCATGATTCCAGGGTAAGTCCAGCAGCCTCAAAATCATGTGTCCCAACTCCTACTGCCGTCTTTAACATGTAGGTTTTCTCCCTTCCTGTCGTCTCAAGACGGCTAAGCCGCCTCTAAGAGCTGCGGCTGTGTTTTAAAATGGGAAAAGGGGAGGGGCGCCTGGATGGCGCAGTCGGTTAAGCGTCCGACTTCAGCCAGGTCACGATCTCGCGGTCCGTGAGTTCGAGCCCCGCGTCAGGCTCTGGGCTGATGGCTCGGAGCCTGGAGCCTGTTTCCGATTCTGTGTCTCCCTCTCTCTCTGCCCCTCCCCCGTTCATGCTCTGTCTCTTTCTGTCCCAAAAATAAATAAAAAACGTTGAAAAAAAATTTAAAAAAAAAAAAATAAAATGGGAAAAGGGGAAATGGGGGGGGGGGGGGGTAAATGCATGTGCCGGGTGTCAGCTTCTACTTATAAGGAAAACAAAAGCTTTTCTGTCCACCCCACCTAAAAGAGGTCTGCTTAGAAGGCCTTGACCTGAAATGTGTCACGTGACCACTGGTAGCTTCTAGACACCAAGAGATCCAGATTTTTCCTTCTTCAGACTTAAGTTGCTTTTAATTAGGTAAAAATGACGTGACTGCTTTGTTAGTTTTCAGCTCACAGACATGGCACGGAGGTGCCCACGGACGAGAATAACCCTAGCATTAATGTTCAGTAGTAGGCATCACTTCCCTCCCTTTACAGTCCTAGCACACAAAGGTCACTGAAAACAATGTAAATTAAGTGGGGAATTGAATGCACTGTGCTTATATTTCCTCTTCCTCTTCTATTCTCAAGGAGTAACTTCCCAGTTAGCCGTATGTGTTGTCGATAATTCTCTCAATCTGCACCGTCCAGTACGGTAGCCACTGGCTACCTGTGGCTGTTGAAATTTAAATTAATTAGACTTTAAGCGCTTCGTCTCCCATGCTCCCAGGCATCCCATCAGGAGGGTCCGGGAGAGGTCACGCAACCTGGGGGTCCCAGCGGGTCCAGGTTCCCGCGAGTCCGGGGCCAAGCGAGTCCCGGGTCCGGGCGACCTGGGAGTGGGGACTGGCTACTCCAGCGGTGCCCAGGGCGTCCGGGCTGGAGGGGCGCAGGCAGCAGGAGTGAGCCTTCCTGCAGGAACATGAGGGAGCACCATGGACAGACTGTGCTTCTGGGGAACACGAACGTGGGCAAGATGTAGCTGCCGGAAAGGTACAACGAGTGGCACCCCCTGGACGTGGACAGCGCAGTGGGCGCTGCTTTCTGCCTGAGGCAATGGTACTTCTACAGCATCTCCGTCTGGGATGCCGCAAATTTTCATGGTCCTGCTGCCCTGGGCCGGCTGGCCTAGGAAGATTCCAGCATTCATTTCAAAGGTGGAGAGAAGGCGGCCTGCTTGGGATCTCCAGATCCACAGGGTGAGACGGTGGTGGGCACACTGGGTTTTCTTTCTGCCCCATTTACCCCAGCCTTGCAGCTGAAGAAGCCAGAAATTCAAAAGTGCCAAAGGGCACAGACAAAATGAAAAGCCTGTTCTTCTGCCTAAGGATCACGAAAGAGGTAGCCTAATAAGACAAACCTTTTAAACGATAACTGTTGTACTCAAGCCAAACGCCCAGAAAGAAGGGGGCACCGAGATCCCCACCATCAAGGTCTTGTAGGAGCTGGGGCTCTCACCTCTGCCGGGTGGTGAGGAGCCCCCCTTCCCGCACTCTGTGGTGCCAGTGGAGGCTGCGTGGGGACCTCTGCCTCCACCTGCCAAAGAGAAAGCCCCAGGCCCTGCTGGGATGAAGGAGCCAGTTCAAATGGAAGATGTAATTAAGTAAGATCCAGCATCCCAAAGTACAGGATGGAAATGTCTGTGTTTCAATTAGGAAAAAAAAAAAATCTCATCATACATCAACGAGGAAGAGCTCCAACTGAGTCAGAAAAAGACAATCACTGGTTGCCAACCTGGAGCTGACGGAGATGGCAGGGTTACCTGACAAGGTCTTTAAAGCAGCCATCTTGGGGCGCCTGGGGGGCTCAGTCGCTTAAGCGTCCGCCTTCAGCTCAGGTCAGGATCTCGTGGTCCGTGAGTTCGAGCCCCACGTCGGGCTCTGGGCTGACAGCTCAGAGCCTGGAGCCTGCTTCGAGTGGGTGTCTCCCTCTCTCTGCCCCTCCCTCACTCATGTTCTGCCTCTCTCTCTTTCTCAAAAATGAATAAACGTTAAAAAAAAAATTTAAAGCAGCCATCCTGAGAATGCTTCGGTGAACAATCATGAAGACTTAAACAAACGAGAAAAAAATAGCCTCCGTAAAAATATTTAAAGAAGACCCAAATGGAAATTTCGAAACTGAATTTTAAAAAGCAATAACCAAACTAAAAGGCTGAGTGGAAGATCTCTACAGCCACGTGGAGGGGAGAGAGAAGAAGGAACAGGAACGTTGTACATTGGAAGATAGAGCACTAAACACTAGCCAACCTAAAATACAGAGAGAAACTAGAGGGAGGTGAACAGATCCTCAGGGACCTGTAGCCCAGAAGATCCAACACTGTGCCATCACAGCTCTGGAAGGAGAGGAGTAAGGGCGGGGCTGACAAAGTCCTAGAGAAAGTAATGGCCGAGAACTTCCCAAATTTGGCCAGAGGCATAAACCTGCAGATTCTAGAACCTGAGAGAACTCCAAACAGGATAAGCCAAAAGAGATCCTTGCCAAGACACATGATAATTAAATTCTGAAAACTAAAGACAAGGAAAAAAAAAAATCTCGGAAGCAGCCAGAGAGGGGGAAAAAAATCAGAGTGATGGCGGATATCACGTCAGACACTATGGCGGCCAGAAAGAAGTGGCATCTTTTTTAAGTGCTGAAAGGAAAGGTGAAGAATATTGATAAATAATTCTTGTCCATCGTCAGTCCCAAAGACATGCTTCTGTTGCATATCCCACAGCGTTGACCCAGGACTTTTCACTTGTTTTGTTCTTTAATTTTTTTTTTTTTTATGTTTTTAATTTTGAGAGAGAGGGAGAGAGACGGTGCGAGTGTGGGGAGGGGCAGAGAGAGAAGGAGACACGAATCAGAAGCAGGCTCCAGGCTCTGAACTCACAGATGGTGAGATCATGACCTGAGCCAAAGTTGGACACCCAACCGACCAGGCCACCCAGGCTCCCCACTTGTTCTTTTCTTTAAATTGCATAGAGTGGAATGCTATTTAATGCTTAATAAGCTATTTAGGCAAACCTGGGAGGGGTTTTTTTTACATGAATTTTGAAAGCTTTTAGCTTTGTAGTTTAAAAATGGGCAACAAGTGATGGGCATTGAGGAGGGCACCTGTTGGGATGAACCCTGGGTGTTGTATGGAAACCAATCTGACAATAAATTTCCTATTTTAAAAAATGGGCAACAAGCTTTGCATACATAATCGTTTTTGGTTTTTGGTAAAATTGTCTTGGCTTTGTTTTATTTTTCAGTAAGGTTCATTGAATATTTGCTTACATGCAGTCAAATTCACCCTTTTTAATGTATAGTTAGGAGTTTCGACAAGTACATAGAGTTGTGCAACCACAATCAAAATACAGACCATTTCGGGGCGCCTGGGTGGCGCAGTCGGTTAAGCGTCCGACTTCAGCCAGGTCACGATCTCGCGGTCCGTGAGTTCGAGCCCCGCGTCGGGCTCTGGGCTGATGGCTCGGAGCCTGGAGCCTGTTTCCGATTCTGTGTCTCCCTCTCTCTCTGCCCCTCCCCCGTTCATGCTCTGTCTCTCTCTGTCCCAAAAATAAAAAAAAAAAAAAAATACCATTTCCATTATTTACAAAAATAATTAGAAATAAATTAAACTTTAAAAAATCACTGTGTCAGCCACACTCGCCACGTTTCAAACAGCACATGTGACAAGTGACTACCGTATCGGACAGCACAAATACAGAACACTTCCATCCCTGTAGAAAGTACTGGTGGCCCGTGCTGTCATAAATTGCTATAACACGCATGGTTCCTGTTTAAATTTATTTCAGATATCAATAAAACAAAATTAAGGAAGGAATAAATTGTCCGTTGGTATCTTTTTGCTTCTGTGTATTTTTTAATTGGAGAAAGAGAAAGCAATCACTTTGACCATAGCTTAATTCGCCTGCCATATTCTGAAGAGGTCCATTCGAATCCATATACCTAGGGTTAGGGCATCAGTTTCAACATTCTGAGTTATTAAGTCCCAAACACACCCATGGAGTTCGAGAAAATATGTAAGCACTTTGAAGATTACCAGTTCTAACAGGATCAAACAGGAATATAAGTAATATGGCTCATGTCATATAATTTTCTTTTATTTTTTTTTTTAATTTTTTTTTCAACGTTTTTTATTTATTTTTGGGACAGAGAGAGACAGAGCATGAACGGGGGAGGGGCAGAGAGAGAGGGAGACACAGAATCGGAAACAGGCTCCAGGCTCCGAGCCATCAGCCCAGAGCCCGACGCGGGGCTCGAACTCACAGACCGCGAGATCGTGACCTGGCTGAAGTCGGACGCTTAACCGACTGCGCCACCCAGGCGCCCCTATAATTTTCTTTTAAAGATCAAGTTTGCTTTTCCTTGTCTGGGTTGCCCTTTCCCTTTCATCTTACAACTCCTTTAAGTGATCTGTGCTACCTGGTCATACATGTTCTGTTCATTGCAGCATTATCCCAAGGCCCAGGCTCCTAGATCTTTTCTTCTTCTTCATCACCAATCATGTTCCAACAAGAACAGCCCCTCTTGCCTCTCATAATTTCAGTTGTTTATTGTATGCTATAAAAAAAAATGGAAAATGATAGATATTAAGATTTTCACTAGGAAATATACTCCTGTTCCTAGGAGTAGAATATCTCAACATTTCCCCAGCTGTTCTGCAGAATACTAGACATTCCTCCTGAAAAAGTCAAATAAGCTGAGAGTTGTGCATGGACTTTGCGTGTTACGGAGAGCTGAGGTGTTATCACCATAGCGAAGTCCCTGACAAGTCCCACAGGGATGTTAGCATCGTTTAGCTCAGCATTTCTCCATAGAAATTGTTTGTGTGGCATATCAGAGGAACACAATTTAGAGAATGTTAATTTATTTAAATTAAGACTCTGTGAGTCACTTGATTTCTCTGCATGCGTTTGTTTTCACCAAATTAATCTTTCAGAACTCTTTTAACACTGTCTATAATTTGGGAAGGCATGTGCGCCCAATTTGAGGGCGGCATTTGTGCCTTTCATTGTGATCTACCTACCAGGGTCCAAGGAATGACGCTTTCTCCAGAATGAATATCTGAGGGAAAGAATTTAGGAAGTTTTCTATAAAATCAGCATTGTCTGTGAAGATATATTTATATATTACATATAACATTATATTTATATTTTTATTTTTATATTTATAATTTATATTATATATTTTATATTTATATTTATATTTATTACATATAACATTATATTTTAAATGTTGATTACTTATTAAAATCTGCATGAGTGTTAGAGAGAAGCACACAATATACAGCATCATTTAAGGACATTAAATACATTTTAGCATTTTCCTATGTAAAGTCTAAATGACTGAAATCACACACTTTTCGTGGTTTTTTTTTTTAATTTTTTTAACGTTTATTTATTTTTGAGACAGAGAGAGACAGAGCATGAATGGGGGAGGGGCAGAGAGAGAGGGAGACACAGAATCGGAAGCAGGCTCCAGGCTCTGAGCCATCAGCCCAGAGCCCGACGCGGGGCTCGAACTCACGGACCGCGAGATCGTGACCTGAGCTGAAGTCGGACGCTTAACCGACTGAGCCACCCAGGCGCCCCTCGTGGTTTTTTTTTTTAAGTAGAAACTTTTATCTCTTCCTCTGTCTGTTCAGTTACAGAGATCCTCAGTGGGAATATATAAGAAGAACCATAAATTCTATTTACATTTATTTTTATCTCCTTCTTTAAAAGTTAATATTTAGTTTATATTTTCTCCAAGACCTACTATATTAATAAAGTTATACGTGTATAAAATTTGAATAAGTATGGATTGGTATGTATGGGCCACGTTTTTTAAATTTTTTTAATTTAATTTAAGTTTTTAATATAATTTATCGTCAAGTTAGCTAACATGCAGTGTATACAGTATGGTCTTGGTATTGGGGGTAGATTCCCGTGATTCATCGTTTCCATGCAACACCCAGTGCTCATCCCAACAAGCGCCCTCCTCCATGCCCATCAACCATTTTCCCCTTTCTCCCCTGCCCCCCCCCCACCCTCAGTTCTCTGTATTCAAGAGTCTCTTATGGTTTGCCTCCCTCCATCTCTGTAACTATTTTTCCCCCTTCCCTTCCCCCATGGTCTTCTGTTAAGTTCCACATATGAGTGAAAACATACGGTATCTGTCTTTCTCTGCCTGACTTATTTCACTTAGCATAATACCCTCCAGTTCCATCCATGTTGCTGCAAATGGCCAGATTTCATTCTTTCTCATTGCCAAGTAGTATTCCATTGTATATATAAACCGCCTCTTTATCCATTCATCAGTGGGCCACAATTTTTTAAATAGTAGGTGTGTCCAGTCAGAAAAATTTGGAGACTACTGCTCCTCAGTGCGTCAAATGTCAGCTGTCCCTGTGCCTGTAATTAGATACCTTTGGTAATTCAGATTGTAGTATTGTTTTCTGAAAAGAAGTTACGATATGAAGGATCGTATGTAAATTTAGCTGATAGGGAGGTTTCCCTCATGTAGTTTCTTGAACTCCTCTTTGCTGAATAGAAAACTACTTTTTCAATATGAAAAAGAGAGCTTATAATCACAGATGTTCCCTTAAGTCTTTGTCTCTTTAAATTTGATTTTTTTTTTTTTTTTTTACAACCAGAAGGCATGTTCTAGCTTATTTCTCTTCTTTCTTTGACTCTTGAAGCTTAGGTGTCAAATTAAAAGTTAACTTGCTTTAAATTGCTTAGAGGGGCGCCTGGGTGGCGCAGTCGGTTAAGCGTCCGACTTCAGCCAGGTCACGATCTCGCGGTCCGTGAGTTCGAGCCCCGCGTCAGGCTCTGGGCTGATGGCTCGGAGCCTGGAGCCTGTTTCCGATTCTGTGTCTCCCTCTCTCTCTGCCCCTCCCCCGTTCATGCTCTGTCTCTCTCTGTCCCAAAAATAAATAAAAAACGTTGAAAAAAAAAAAATTTAAATTGCTTAGAAATACCCTTTACTTGGGGTGCCGGGGTAGCTCAGTCGGTTAAGCATCTAACTTTGGCTCAGGTCATGATCTCATGGTTCATGAGTTTGAGCCCCACATGGGGCTCTCACATGTCAGTGTGAAGCCCCTTTCGGATCCTCTGTCTCTCTCTCTCTCTCTCTGCCCCTCCCCCATGTTATTTCTCTCTGTCTCTCTCAAAAAATAAACATTAAAAAGAAACCTTTTTTTTAAATAGCCTTTACTTGAGCAGCTTCCTAATTGCATCATATCCACTTTTAAACTTGTGTATTAAGCTTTTTATCCAATATTTAAGTCATATAAAATGTGTCACATCTGTTTCTTTACAAAAAATCTATGTATGGGGCGTCTGGGTGGCTCAGTCGGTGAAGCGTCCAACTTCGGCTCAGGTCACGATCTCGCGGTCCGTGAGTTCGAGCCCCGCGTCGGGCTCTGTGCTGACAGCTCAGAGCCTGGATCCTGCTTCAGATTCTGTGTCTCCCTCTCTCTGACCCTCCCCCGTTCATGCTCTGTCTCTCTCTGTCTCAAAAATCAACATTAAAAAAAAATTAAAAAAAAAAAGAAATCTACGTCAATTCCTTTACATTGGAAGATTCTTCAGGTAATTTAGTGACTGTGATTTTAAGCCTTTTGTAAGACTGGGAATGGGGATGGGGCTGGATATTTTTTGATCATTTTGTCTTTTTGGTCTCCCTACACTCCTGCTTATTATTTCAAATAACTTTAATTATGTGGCAACTCTTTGCATGTGATCATGATGCTGACTGGTATTTTTCAACCTCCTGTGGTTTTGTTGGTTTTGTTTTTTAAGGTATAATCCCAATGTCAAACCCTGTTTTGCTTCCTTTTCTTCCCTTAGTTTGATTTGTATATTGATATCACGGTCAGGTGGGCTATAATTCTTTCAAGGAAAAGAATAGAGAACTGAAGTGCAAATTCTCTAAAGCTTAAAATCTGTTAAAAATGAATTTATTTGGTTTTGAGCGTTGAGTCTAATTATTTTGCGTTAACATGAAAATAACCTAGAATAATCCTTTACAAACTTACAGGTAAAAGCCAATTGAATTATTTCACAACTCCAAAAGCCTAAGAGATGTCACGTATCTCTGTTTTTTTCTAAATCAAATAGAATGTGGTCAGAGTGTTTCTTCTAGATAGTTGGGGAATTCACCGTGTTGGTCATCTTTCGAGATTCCCCTTTACCTCACTGTCTTTCAAGAGCCTTTGAGAGGCCTCTGGGTATGCAGAAAAGAAATCTCCTAGTGGATACAACAATTCTGCCTTCCTTTTCCTTGCCTAGGGATCTTAGTTGTTCTAGATTATTTTCTAAAATCCATGGTTTTCCGAAACAAAGAACTATTAACACACTTTGGGGGCAAGGAAATCCAGACTTCAGGGACATAGCCTGCCATGTGAGAGTGAAAGAGAAAATATACCTGTTACTCATTTTTAAAGACATAATGCAATTACTTTCGCGGTCAGGTTATCTTGCAACCCCATTCATCAAGTTTTAGCAGGTTGCCTACTAAGAGATTCTGAAAGAATACAACCAAGGAAGGCTAAAGAATCCTGAGGGGGATGAGATCTGTAATGTTAGCTCCTTCTGTCTATGAGGTTGTCACAGGGAGGTGGCAGTTTAAGGACACTTGCCTGTCATGCTGAGCTTACAAAGGGGAAGCATATGGCTAATTTTGAAACTCAGCTTATAGTCTCTTCTATGATATTGCCTAAATCATAATACACTAGAGAATGGAAATAGGTGCCATTATGAATGATGCCAGACAACAAGAATGAACTAAGATTGTCCAGGGTGAAGATATATAGTTACCTTATATATAGATAAAGAAAATTAAATAAGTGTCAGCCCTTTGCAAACTGAGTTATTTGATATATGGATTCTTTTCTTGAAAAACATTATGTTATGTGGTCATTGTTTATAATCTATCTGAGAAAACCAAAAAGCAAACAGGCAATTTGGGTATGATGAAACAGTCTATGATTGGGTAAAAACAGTATATTCCTTTAAATTAAATCTGGCCATAAATGAGAAGTTCTTCAATTGTACCTAATGGAAAATTCAACTCAGACTGGCTTTAAGAAGGAAGACAGTTAGTGGCTTATGTAACAGAACTATTGTGTGGGCTTCAGGCATGGCATACTCAAGGCTCCAGCTCATTGCTCAGTGTTGCCCTTCAACATTGCCATAGCTGTTACAGGATATATTTGGCATACCATACTATATTAACAATGAAAGAGAACTTTCCTTTCTTGACCTTCAAATGAAACTGCTTAGCTTCTCTCTGATTGGACTAGCTTAAGTCATACAGTCTCACCTAAACAAATCATTGTGACAAGGAGGATGGAAGTTTTCACCCTCATTCCTTGGTTTTATAAAATGAGATATTGTGAAGGCTACCAGTTTGCCTACTGTAGTCACTATTCCGTGTCAGAAAAGATTTCCCAGAGAAATGAAGGTTTAAATGAAATATAATTCCTGTATGATCAGACTAACCATCTTATGAACACGGTTCATTTTTTGTTTCATTATATTTTCTTATTTCTCAGTAGTGCTCTGTAAGTAATTGCGGAATTTAAAAGCTGGAAAGAGAAAGAAGACACAGAATGCCATCTCCTTTCTCATTTCAAAAGGAATTGAAATGAACATACGTATTCGTTTTTTTAATTACACATCTAGAAAAATATAATGTATTATATAAACATGTCTAAACAAGGACTCCCAACACCGAAAAACAGGGAAAATGTGGTTATTACCTTATTTCATTCCTTTTTTATTCTCTTTTTCTTTCTCAAGTCTTCGATGACATCTCCGAATACCAGCTTTAATTCGTAACAAAAATTGAGCAAAGAATATTGCTCTTAAAATTTGGAGGCTCCATCCTCTCCTCAAATATAGAGGAACTTTCATAATATAGGCACATGTGTCCTGCTTCTTCTCGTATTTGCAGAAATGGCATGAGCTTTCTGGAGCCGGGCATCTAAAACCTTGCCTTATGTGTTACTGGCAAACTGCACAACTTGTATAATTCTCAGTTTGAGCGTCTGTAAAACGGGGATAGAAAGCTCTATGTCACAGTATAGTTATCAGGACTAAAAGCACATTTTAAGCTCTTTGTAAATAAATCTCAACCCTGCAGTTGTATTTGTTCTACCTGTGTGTCACTTCTCTTCACATCTCCTTTTTGCTCTCACGTGACAGTAGTATTTTACATCATCCACCAAAGTAGACAATTACGTAAAGTCACTCTGTAAAACAAATATTAATTTTAGATGATTAAATAGGTTTGTATGGAGGTCCCTCTTGCTAATCGTAGCAATTATCCTGGGTGAAAAATAACCGATGCTTGAAAAACCCATTAATCACGAGGACTATTTTTGCAGCATGAATAAATCAAACTTTCAAATCTGAGATGGACTCAAAAGGGCAATAGCAGTGTTTCAAAGCCTGTTGCCATTTGATGCTACAAACTTTAAAAAAGAGAGAGAGGCTCGTTTTACTCAAGGTGGCGTCCCAGTGCTCCAAAAAATGTGTGTTTTTCGTAATAGACGAGAATTTTTTACTTGGATTAGAAAGAAATTCTTGGAGTGTAGTGAGAGGAGCACCTTCTGTTGAAACAGGTTTTCAGACAGCTGAGTAAGATGTGTGCACCTCACGTCAGAGATGGGACGGTTTTGAGAAACCCCGCGGCTGGAGACAGGTGTGTTTGAACCCAAGGAGGTGTGCAAGGATATTTGCACTTTGTTTCTTCTAAATCATTCTTACCTTGCTTGATCAAGGCGGAAGAGGAAGAAAACGTGCATGGTATTATGGGAAAGTTTTGCCTCTGTCCTATGGAGGGTTTTAGGACAAGAACGTTCTGGATATTAGTGCCAAACGCCTAGTGTTTGTTTACTTAAAGGTATTGTCACAGCTCTGGTTTCTGGGAAGCAGACTCTGAGATGCAGGTGAGCATACGGGAGGTTTATTTGGGAGGGTTCTTGGGGTCAACAGAAGGGAACAGAAGGAGAAGCTGGGCTGTGAAACATTCCCAGTAGAGACCTCGTCAGAACTGAGGCTGAAGTGACCCTTCAGAATTGTTATGATTTGGGGAGAGGGGACCAGACCTTTATAACTTCACGTCCAGTCACCCATTGGAGATGGGCTTTAGGGAAAGGAAATATAAACTTGTGCGAGGTGATGTACTTCAACCAAAGCAATTCCTATAAGGGAGTTGACAGCTGAAGGTTGTCTATCAGGAGCACTACCGGCAGCTGAGGAAATAATTCCCTCCTTTCTGAAGGGGATTCTGGGGAGCGTATTACAGCTTCTCAGCATAGATAAGTTCACTATTTCAAATGAGGACTAGCTGGAAAAAATTAAGAGTCCAAAATTGAGTAGATTGCTGAAGTAAATTGCAGTGTATTATAAGCCAATATGTACTGTACGATATTGTTTTGTTGCAATATTTATTGCCCAAGTACATATATATTTATAGAAACACATACCACTTATATTTCTGTGAAGATTATACATATCCATATGGAGTGCTTTGGGAGGAAATATGTATATATATACATACATATATATGTGTGTATATATATATATGGAAATATGGGAGGAAATATGTATACATATATGTGTGTGTATATGTGTGTATATATATATACGGATATGGATATGGATATAGATATAGATATAGTGAAAACTTAGTATGGTAAATATGGGCTACCCCCACTGACAGGTGTTCATTCACACATTGTCAGGTGTTTCATACATACTCTGTATGAAAGGCTCACTTAAGGCAGTGATATATATACATGAATATGTATATATCTGTATATATATATATATATATATCACATATATAATTAATATTTATAACTATAATAAAAATTAGAATTGTCTTTGGGTGGGTAGGGTTATGGGTGTTATTTATGCTGTTTAATGGATTGATGTTTCCATACAGTGTTATGAGTCTGTATCGTTTCTTTATATAAAGAAAAACAGCAAAAGAAACTTTAAATGATCACTCTGGAAAAGAATTCCAATATCGGATATTTAGATTTGTGCAACTTTTCCATTAAAGATACTGAACAGCAGAAATAAATGTAAGAATAGGACAAAAAGAGCAGATTTTGAAAAACGGAAAGAAATGCTTAAAGACAGAATTGTTGCTCAGCTACCATTACTGAAACATACGGCATCTGGCTTTGGCCACCTTGCTTTTGACAAATTCCTTTTGGCCAAAAAATGTGAGGCCAAATAATATGCTACTATAAAATTCTGGGCGCTCGTGCTTACCATTTATTATGCCCTAGCATGTCCCAGGCACTGTAGTATACACATGGCATTTAATATTTCTAATCCTCAAGTGTAGTGCGCCCTAACTGGTATTATACTTGTTTTGTAAAGGAAGAGAATCAAAGACATTCAGTTAGTTGCCCAAGGCAATACCATTGGCAAATGCCTGGATTCCAACCCAGGCTTATTGGCAAGAAACCATGTGTATACACACACGCACACACACACACACACACACACACATACATACATAACACACACAAATTACGTATATAACAAATATATATTTACAATGAACTTAGCATTGAGAAGTACTCATTAGGACATATTTGGGAATAAAAAGAGTATAGACGAAAATGTGTTCCCCAAGAAAGATGATGCATCAAAATAGGCTTTCTTATGATCTTCAACTATTCTTTGAAAAAATATACCCAGGGAAGCAATAATAGAGAATCTGAATCTTGAGCAGAAAAGCAACAGAGAACTTGTCAAAGAGCTAAGTTATGAATGTCAGGGGAAATAATGCTTTTGCAGCCCGGATAGGCACCCATAGGGTAAAACAAATTGATCTCACCACAGTGTGCATCTCCATAAATGAATCTCTTGTATTCAGCTATGATCAAGCTCATTCTTCCCCTTCCCCACCCCTCACTGCACACACACGCATCTCATAGGATAATTATATAGATACCATCCTGTGTTTTTAACTAAATTACTAGGCCCAGGTAATGTTTGGCTTCAGTGGGGAAACAGTAATGGTATGAGTAACAATAGATCAAAGACAAGGCAGGATCGTGAAATTACTCAATTAATAGAAATGGTACAGAGAGATGAAATGAAATCTCTAAAGATCTGGTTGTTAAGTCATGTTGGACAAATACAGCCACGAGGAAATCAAAAGAGAAATATCTGGGGGCACCTGGGTGGCCTCAGTCAGTTGAGCGTCCAACTTCGGCTCAGGTCATGATCTCACAGTTTGTGAGTTCGAGTCCCGCGTCGGGCTCTGTGCTGACAGCTCAGAGCCTGGAGCCTGTTTCAGATTCTGTCCCCCTCTCTCTCTGCCCCAACCCCACTTGTGCTCTGTCTCTCTGTCCCTAAAATAAATAAACATTAAAAAAAAAAGAAAATTTTAAAGTTTTTATTTAAATTCCAGTTAGTTAACAGGCAGTGTAATATTAGTTTCAGGTGTACAAGTTAGTGATTCAACCCTTCTGTACAACAGCCGGTGCTCATCCCAAGTGCCCTCCTGACTCCCCATCACCTATTAAAACAAAGAGAAAGAGAGAAATTTAATGTTATCCTCCAAGAACCAAATCAAATGCATTATTGACTTGAAGGAGGTGAGAATTACAGGGAACTCTTGCTTTTGTACTGGTTACACTTCCTTAACGAATAATGAATTTTAAAGTGTGTGGCTTGCACAGCGTTGTCAATTGTCCTTAGTCAATATCATTATGCATAGCTGTTGGATCGTTTTTGGTAGATAACAGTAGTAAAAGCTTAGTGTGTTAGTAAGGGTTAGTTACTCTCCCGTACCCTCACTCTCGGGTGTTATGATCACAATCTGTGTAAAACCTTTACTCAAGGCAGGCATGAGAATATTCTAAAATTTAAGGGTAGGATTCACTTAACCTTAGAGAGGGTATCATGCAATCAGAATCTTTGGATTCATGCGGATATACAGTATGGTGTGGACCTCAAAACTTGGGTGCCATTCCAAAAAGTACAGGGTCCGTAGCTTGCTGGATTTTTATATCTGGTCCTGATAAAGATGAGGGAAGTCTCTAATATAGTTTACCCCAAACATGCATCTTGAATAACAGCGATCTCATAAATGAAAATTCGTTGCTAACATTTGTTTTGCTCGTTAGCAACACCTCTGGTGTTGACTGATTAAAATGGTTAAAAATGCTTATAGCACCTGCCTCAGGAATCTGACCTTTCCGATTAAAGTCTGACCCCTCCCCCATATGAATTCCTGATTGAGGCCACTGACTGCTAACACATTGATATTATCACATATACAATATCTGTGCTGAAGTCTATTAAAGTAAATTCTAGACTTCATGACATAGAATTCAAAATTTTTTTCACGGAAGATGTTTTTGGGGTTTTGTTGGTTTGTTTTCCCACCAGCATTTTAACATGCATCCAATCAAGAGTCTTGAATGATTCATAATCTCCAAGGTCAAATTTCTTCATCCAATTTATCTTCCTTACAGAAATCATCATGGGTAGTTGAAATGTGTAGTGTAGGTGTGCCTTGATTTAGGGTATTCAGCCTTAAGAATATATCTTTCTGGTGAATGAGCTGACTCTGGGTCAACAAGTATTTGTGCCAGGATTTTGTCCCTGTTCATAAATATTTTAAGTGAGACGTTTCTTTCATTTCTGTTGATGCCCAAACTACGTGAGAAATTGGATTATTTTGAGTGGTCTCACAACGAAACAAAACACGAAGCCCCCAAATGAAAAATTCTTTCTACTTATTCAGAAGAGGCAACTGTTTTGCGTAGGTTCAATCACAAAAGAAATGCTATTATGTGAGAATATCTCCCTGGCTTGTACGGGGGTAATGGGGCATGGGATTTACAGATTCGGCATTCACGGAAACATTGAAAAGATATGTAGCTTTTCCCTACAACTTTGCTTACTGAAACCCTCAGTGTTTGCTGTGAAAAGAGTTTATTGTTTGCTTTTCATGCAGATCATCTCAGTTTTTATTTGTTTATTTAATAGTCTGTAATTTAGAATAATGTAGTCTTTTTTTCTGGTACTGTTTTGAAGTAGCAAGCAGAAAATGCTAACAGGAAACAGATTAGCAAGTATCCCATGAATCAGAGTTCATTCTTTTTCTTTCCCTTCCTCCCCGCTCTTCTTTCCTTCCTTCTTTGCCTTCTTTCCTACCTCCCTTCCTTTGTTTCCTTCTTTGTGTCCTTCTTTCTTACCTTTCTCCGTTCCCTTCTTTCTCCCTTCCTGTTTATCTATATCTTCTGCTTTGTCAATGGGAGAATCATTTACTGTAAACAGACCGGCCGATAGTGAAGTTTCTGTGAAATCGCAGGAGTGTGTAGATGGGTGGACTCTCGGGTGGGAGCCGCCTGGTGCTCTGCATTTCTTATTCTCCCTCCACCGACTTTGTGATTAATTCCAAGGTAGACAAAAGTTTTCATCTTAAACTAGTTTTCAAAGTTAATTTCTAATGGCGTTGCTCTTCTTAAAAATTAACATCCCTCCAGTATGAAAATCTCCAGTAGTGAATCAATTCAGGTGATTCAGGGGTGTAACTTTTGCAGCAGGTGAGTGTATGGACTGATACAGCTACACCCATAGACTTCACTTGTGACCTTCTCTTCTCTGTACCTTTTTGTATATCTAAGATGTTTCATCATTATGCTCTGTAAAACAACCTCATCATGTTTTTAATAGCTGGGGTGGGTAACGGGTAAGGGAGGAGAATCATGGGAAAAGCTGATCATAATGCTACTTCAACTCCAAACTTCGGCTGTTAATGTCATCACCACCAACATTTTAAATTGATGCTGTTACTGTTTTGCAGTTCTTTTCCTTTGATTACTCTTGTGGATGTAAGCCTTTAGGCATAATATTTATGTCCAGGATTTATGCAGGATTCTTCTAAAGAGATGATGAGGCATCCATTGTACTGTGAGAAACCTCATCATTTAAAAATTTCTTAATTTGGTTTTGCTCAGAATGATCGGAAAGAATAAAGGCTATGTAGGATTCATCTCGTGAGAATTAGAGCGGGAGGCTTAATATTTCAGGCCTTTCTTAATATTGGCACATCTATGAATCAGCAGTAGATTTTTTTCTCTCCTTTGAAATATAAAATTCTAGACTCAATTAAAATCTCACTCGTGTTTTAGCCCCGGATGAGTCTATGTTTGAATGTTCTTCCACTTTGTTTTCAACTTTGGAAGAGAAGCGAGGAGAAAAGAAAACAGCAGCGTCAGTAATTGCTATTCCTCTGTCACCTCCTGTAACGCTTGGTTATTTTAACTTATCGTTGAGAAATATCTCAGAGGTCCCTTCCCTCTATTTGTTTTGTTTCTGTACATGTTTGTATTTCCTCAGTTTGGAGAAAACCGTCCGCCATTCTGAAGGTCATTTACCTGAAAATGATAGAGAGCCGCCTCACTTCAGACAAGTGCATAGTAATTATCTATCAGCGATCATTGTTCATTAGTCCCCTATTTCGGGATGGAGGGACCGCCTCCCCACCTCCCGCCCCCTTCCCCCCCCCCCCCCCAGCACATTATCCCAGAGCCTACTGATTCATTCACGTCCTTGGGCTAAATTGGCCACCCACTGTGCTCGTGTTGTTTTGTGTATGGTGGTGAAAAGATTTAATTGGATATTGTTGAAAAGACACAGAGGCTAACTCTCAATTTTCCTGTGTGGCTCTTCCCTCTCCCTCTGCACCGCCTCCTTTCCTTGATGAGAAAATTGCCCTCTCCATGGTAACAATTAAAAAAAGCTTTCTGAGTTTTTGGTAGTACTTGTTGCAGAGAAAAGAAGTCAAAAAGTAGAAGCAGTTTAAAAATGAAAAGGGGGAGGAAGACAGCTGGGAAGAAGGCTTAATGTTTATGAGTGGGTGTTGATGGGGGAGAATGAAGCTGAATGAGCAAAGCTGAAGGGAAGCTGGTGTTTCTGTATCCCAGAAGGCAGTCCCCCCTTCCTATCCTGCGGGCTGTCATTCCCCCAAAGATAAGGGCTTTATTCTGGATTTCTGCCAGGATTCACTCCTGAAGAGCTGCTAGTCACAAAACAACAACACCCCGATTTCCTCAAGGAGTCACAGTTCATTATTATTTTTTTTTAATGCAACGCTTCTGTGAGCTGCAGTTTCCACCTCTTAATAGGGACATTCAAAGGGACTTTGGGTGACAGGATGAGGGAGATGGGAACAGTGAACCTCTCCCGCCTCTGGAGGCCTTTGGTTAAACTAGGTTTGCCATGGAGGGCTGGATTCTCACTGCTTCGTGCCTCCTGTGCTTTCCAGATTGTGGAATTTTGTAACCCTTTGCACTGACTTTCGCATAGTACTGAATCAGCCCCGAGAAGGGTGTGCCACATTGTGACCGAAAGTTTAATGCTAAGTGGCTGCAGACCATTGGTGGTGGGGTGACTAATGGCTCCCCAAAGATAGCTGTGTCCTCACCCCTGCCACCTGTATGTTACCTTACACGGTGAAAGGGACTTGGTGGAAAGGGTGAGGTTAAGGATATTGACACGGGGGCGGGGGATCTTCATGGATTATTCTGGTGAGCCCATGGTCATCACAGAGGTGCTTAGAAGAGAGGCCGCAAGGAGATAATCCAAACAGGCAGGGAGAGGGATGAGAAGGTGCTGCCCTGCTGGCTTTTAAGATGGCAGAGCTGGGCCAAGAGCCCAGGAAGCCTCTGGAGCTGGAAAAGGCAAGGGAACAGGTTGTTTCTCAGAGATTCCAGAAGGAACTCAAGCTCTGTTGACACCTTAATTTTTGTTTCTAACACCAGTGTTCAGACTTCTGACGTCCAGAAGTGTAAAACAATAAATTCAGATTGTTTTAAACCACTAAATTAGCGATAGGAAACTAATACAGCCATGAACATTTAATAACAACTGATTTTGCACAATTTTAATGCAGGCTTTCTTAATGCAGGCTTATTTTTTCTTAACTATAAGGAGTTAAAGTAGGGTATGAAGAAAATGTCATGATCGCCCATTTTAACCACAGAAATATGTATTTCCGGTATTTAAAAAAAGACAGGGGTGCCTGGGTGGCTCAGTCGGTTGAGCGACCGACTTCAGCTCAGGTCATGATCTCGCGGTCTGTGAGTTCGAGCCCCGCATCCGGCTCTGTGCTGACAGCTCAGCCTGGAGCCTTCTTCTGATTCTGTGTCTCCCTCTCTCTATGCCCCTCCCCCGCTCATGCTCTGTCTCTCTCTGCCTCAGAAATAAACATAAAAAAATTTTTTTTTAAATTTAAAAAAAGACAAATTTGGATGCAATGGTGCGGCATGACAGCAGTAAAGACAAAACAAGAGAAAATGTCCATTTGGAAATGAAGTTGGGAAAAATGAACAGTAACAAACCAATTATGTAACTTTCCCTCCTTTTTCTTTTTTTTTTTTTTTTCATGATTTGTTTAACCCGTTGCACTCGGTTTTAGATACTGAACTGCCATGAAGCACTGATGGGTTCAGTGTCAGTAGAAGCATCACAGGGGCAGGAAAGTGAAGAATGTATTTGAGAAGAGGAAGGAGAGTAGTTTGTTCAGATGCTGCTGCGGGCGGACAGGGATAGGCGTGGCAATCGGGCAGACCTGAGTTCAAATGCTTTTCTCCTCCCACGTGTCTGGCTGTCTTTGGGGAAGTTATGAGTCTCCTCTGAGCCCATTTGGTCATGTGTAAGAATAGCCAGCTAGGGAGGGTTGTTTCAGGATTAAATCGTGTTTGTGAACCATCTAGCCCAACTTCTGCTACATTGTAGCTGCCGAGAAAGTGGTAGCTATGATGTACCCGGGGAAAAAAACGCTGGAAAAGGACGATCTGGGGCATTTTCTTCCACCCACACCACATCTTACTTTTGTGACTTTGCATAAGTTATGTAACCTCTCTGTGCTTCATTTCTCTTATCTATAAAAGATAGTAAAAGTGCCTAACTCAGATGGTTGGTCTACATTAATATAGGTAAGGTGCTTAGGACAGTTTCTGGCACATAGGAAACTCACAATACTAGTTGTTACTGTGTTAGAATTGTTAGGTCGTGGGAGTTTGAATTGTAAGGCAGGGAACTTTTGGAGGAACGGGGTGACAAGTTTCAGTAGTTATGGATGGAGAGGACTGTTTTTAAGTGGATCCAGATTGGGGCAGATAATTACTATTAAAAGATGACACGATGGATATTTACGAAACCAAATCCGTGTAATCCCTTGCATCCCTCAGATTCCCTTTTCTCCCTATTTTTTTAACCTTCTGTTTTGGGCTGCCCTTTGTACAAATATTTAATACTCAGACTTCTCTGTAGTAACACATGTGCTAAGAGTTAATTTTGTCAATACTTGGCTATGATGTCATCCCTTTCATGAACCAACAGCTCGGGATTAGCTTTGTGAAGTTTTAATGGAAGTATTGACCTCATTAGCACCCCTCTGGCCACTATCTTAGAGAAAACTTCCGCTAAAAGGAAGGCAGATCATTCTTGGAACAGAGAGAGAGACAGGAAAGAGGGAGGAAGAACTGAGATAGAAGTATTAGAAATGAGAACCAACCGACAGTACTGTTTTATGTATTGTTACCAGTTTTTGCCGCACCTGGTCTCATGCCTCTAAAATGTCCCGTAAATAAAACACAGAAATGTGAAGAGAGAATTCTTACTGCAACCTTTCTCCACGGATTGCTGCTTCTTTTTAAATGACTTAAAATTTATTGAAATGGGTGTTAATATTAAGCACCCTTCCCCATAAAACAGAGAATTAAACTTAACTCTTCCCTATAATGTAAACAGCTTGATTAGGTATGCAGCATTGCAAAATCCAGTTAAGAACTGATTATACTTGCCCTTGGAGCACATCTAGAGGCTCATGGGTAAAGAGTTGTGCACATTTTCCTATCAAACAGAACATGAGGTTTCCATATTCCTCTTTCATGGTGCTTCTTTCATGGGCTTCTTTCATGGTGCAGAGCGAGTGTGTGATTTAGTGGCACAGTGTGCAAATGTAGACCCATTTTTATAGGATAAGAACTAGTACAGTCCAGAGAATTGAAAAGTATGTCTGAGCTTCTCCCCCTAGAATATGTCCCCTCCTTTAAAAGCTGTCACAGTGCAAGTTCCGATTGACTTAAAGGCTGTTGTGCTCCTACAGGGAAATATATTCTATTGTAATTTTTATGTCCCCCAATAACAGTCTGTTCTTTGTTTACTGAAGAGAGCTTTTATGTCATAAAATGGCATTTTTTTTGACAGAGAAGCAGAATCATTGTTTTATTATAGAAAATTTCCTCTTACAACAGCAGAAATAAATAGCTCATCTCTTAAGCTCCTGATCAATGTCTAACACCTCCTACCCCAGCAACACTTCACTGCAAGTGTATTAACACTCCATGAGAGCAACTCTATTCACCTACCAAGAAATGATCTTCACAAATGATTTACAGCTAAGCCAGGGCTTAAACACATAGCACCCAATCAAAGGCAGATTTTTATCTTTTCCCCAGTCATACAATGTCTGAGAAGAAATAGATCAATGTCGGCCTCTGAGTATATGCAAAGAATGTTGTCTCTTTTGCAGCACGAGGCCCAATTGTTGAGCTTTTTTTTTTCTTTATATGTACATCTAATGGGACACATCACGCTGTTTTGATGCAAAGGTGTCGTATAGATTGGGACACACCTCTCTTCTCCTTTTGGATATCGTGTCTCCTGTGTGAATGCACACAGCTGCCCTCATGCTCCCTGCCTCCCACTCTCACTCGTCTCACACTTGTTTGTAAAACTCAAAGAGGTTTCCATGCCATGAAGGTACCGTTTTTTAGCACAGACACATAATGGCTCACTCTCCGCAGGTGATCTTTGCTCTGTAGGGCTCAGAACTTGGTGACGTCAGAAGGTTGAGACCTGATAAATGAAATACATTCTCTGTAACATATTCCTCGATTGCTGTTACTGCAAAGAAACTCGGACTAGCCATATGTGACTCATTTCTACCTAAGGTACTTGAATGTTTATAAATAGGTTTATGACTTTTCTGTCCCCAACATGGGTTGATATAAAGGTAATTACCCTCATTTTACAGATAAATAAACTGAGCCCAGTTCTCTCCCTGTATATGCAACATGAATTGAAGAGCTGTGCCAATTATTTTGATAATTTACGTCTTCCCATACACCACTCAAAGATGGGAAAGGAGCCTTTGAGGGCTTGAATTACACCGATTGACTGTGTATATGAGTTTAATTGCCTCTAGATGATCACTCAGTCTCCACTTGACTTGCACGTCCGGGTAGCGTCACAGGACAGTGACATCTCTTACTTTGGCGATACGTACCACGGTTCTCATCTCACCTAAATAAGTGGCATCTTTAAAATGTTTTGAAAACATGAAAAAGGCTGGATGCATTTTTAGCATAACCTTTCATTGGCTGGGAACTTTTGTTGTTGAAGGCATTAGTATAGTACTTATTAAATAACAGGCTTCTTTCCTAGAACCTGGAGACTTATCTGAAGACTCATTTCCCAAAGGAAATATCATAGGTCTAATGCAACAATAGATATTAAAGGACATTGCAACGTTAAGTTCAGAAAATGTGACGTCAAAATATTATGTTGATAATTCTTATTACCGCTGATAATTGAGGGATCCCAATTCTCTCTCGTTCCCTGGCAGTCTCTTTATTCTTCAGAGCAGGAATCTAAGAATTTTAACATTCCGAGTGTTCACTTTTTTCTAAACTGAAACAACAGTCACTATGTACTCGCATCTAATTTAATATCACATGACAAGTGGGGTCAGAAAATCTGCTTAATAATTCTCTGCAACAGTTCGTTACCAGCAGTGGGGCTGAATTTCTTTTACTTACGTGCAGTGGAGTTACTATTTTCTCCTGAAATAAAAGGATGCATGAGGTTAATTTAGAATGGTTTGCATGTTTTCATGACTGGAAATGTAAACAGAGGGGCTGGATGAGGGAGGGTTTTCTTGGATTGTTACAGTTCAGCTTTTGAGTCCTCTCTTCAAAAGGACTTTGGACACGGGGCACCTGGGTGGCTTAGTCGGTTAAGCGCCCGACTCTTGATTTCTGCTCAGGCCATGATCTCCCGTTTTGTGAGTTCGAGCCGTACATCGGCCTCTGTGCTGAGAGCACAGAGCCTGCTTGGGATTCGCTCTCTCCCTCTCTCTCTCTGCCCCTCCCCTAACTGCTCTCTCTCTCTGTCAGTAATCAATAAATAAAATTTTAAAAAAGTACTTTGGATGCAAAGGTGCAAGGTTAATATTTCCACAATGCCACTTTTATTGGGTCATTCCTCTGTTCTAGAAACTCCGGTGCTGCCCACTGCCTTCGGTATCATGTCCTTACTCATTCGTCTGGTAGCCAGAGCCCTAGCTTCCCTTCCCAGCTTGGTCACGGCCATGAAAATTCCGCTCACTGCCGAGCGGCCCCCCCTTCTGGAGCACTCTAGTGTATTGGTGCCTCCACACGTTGGTTTAAGCTCTGTCCTTGGCCTGGAATCGCCCCTCCCATCACTGGGTCATCGCTATCAGTCCTGTTCATCGCGTAAATGATAGTCCAGCTTCCTGATCCTCAAAGTCACTTTCCCTAAACATGCTCGTATTAAAATTGCGTTCTTCAGAACCCCATCAGCATAGAGTCTATAGCCTGTAGACTGTAACGTTTGCCATTTACACGCCGTGTTCTCTTACTGCCTAACTGCATGTGTGAATGGGAATGGGCAGGCCTGAAGGTCGTCTCCCCAGCCGCATGGCTAGCTCATTGCAAGTTGAATTCGTTGGGAATGTTCTTTTATTCCATCCTCTCTCACCCACAAAGCACATGCCCTACTGTAACATATTGTGCGTAGACTCCTGCCAATACATATTTCCCACCCGTTTGATTGATTGGTACGCAGTTACCTGTTAACGCCGGGCCTCTTTATCTGGCGCTTCTACAGCTGTGGATAGTATCTTTAGGATGCAAAATCAGGATATTCTGCACCAGGAAAAATATTACAAATAATGCCCTCAGAGAGTTACGTTTCACTGCTCGTGTCATGTAATTTGTCGTCCATTTTATTAATTTGGTTCACTTATAATTCAATTTGCTGTATAGTGTGCTCTGATTAGATACAAGACAAATTATCTTGACTACTTGAAGTTAGAATGCCTCCAAAATGGTGTTATTTAAGATAGAACAAGAAATGAATGATGGAAAACTTGAGCAGAAAAAAAATCCCAAAATACGCATATTATAAAATGATTTCAGTTTTCCCTTTCTTCTAAAATATACGGGGGGAGAAAAAAAAAGGCATCGCTCATTCCCTTCGTCATCACATCGAAAGCAAATGTGACGTACATGACAAAAACTGGTCTTAAAACTGCCCCAATTATCCTTTGTCGACATGAGGAATTTACAGAACAATAGAGTTTCAAGAAATGTGAACCATGTAGAATAACTGATAGATCTAATGTTGAGCAGCTAAAAATATCAGCTAAGAAATGTATTTGCAAATCATTATCGACAAATTGTAGCCCAAAATTCTTCTTTCTTCTTGACTTTGAAATTATATTTCAAGATCCCTAATTTAGACCCCATTATTTACTTACTGGCTTGTGTAACTGAAAGTTTTCATTTTTGCATGTTAAGGGGTTTATGGAATGCCAGTGAATCAATTCTTTACATTTTCTGTGGCAGAATAACTTGCAAATGATCATCAAAATCTCTTTTTCAACCACAGGAAAGAATTTATTTTAAAAATAACATGCTAATAGCAGATTAGCTTGATATCACACCATTACAAGAAAGGCCTCAGATTCGGGAAGCTTAAGTTTTGTAAGCCCCCCAAAATGCCAACGAATAAGGAAGATATTATTACCAAAAAACAGAGCGATAAATTCCACAGACTGTCCTACTGGTTTTTGAAACTGATAATTTCTTAACTAGCTATCCTAGGTTTCTTGTTTAAAGGTAGCCAACTGATCACTAATTTTTATAATATTAATCAACACTGCTTGAAACAGAGATGTATGTTCTAGTCATTCCCCCACCCTTCTAGTTATAATTATCTTTTTTGCATTGCCGTTTCCCCCTACTGTGTTCAGTCCTTTGGTCAGTCATCGCTCTCACGCACGGTTGTCTGTTTACCATATTTCCAGGAAAAGACCAAGAACGGAGGAAGGTGTTCCAGCCAAAAAGGATAAAGTGTACAAGGGCGTGGCATTCCACAAGTCGTGGCTCCCATGCCTTCATTTTTTCTAGTCTTCACTGTTACCTCGATCCTCTTGATAAAATCCAAATACCTCAGGCTGGTTTTCAAAAACCCAACCATAAAACAAGATCAATTTTCTTTTATCTCATCACAGTGCCCTATACAACAAATTTGATTATAAGTAAACCAAATATATAAACGGGAAGATAAATGACACGACGTGAGTAGTGAAATGTAACTCTGAGGGCTTCTGCTATGCCTATCTAAATTATCTCCTATTTTTCCCAGTGAAACTGTAGACATCAGCCACCCTAGCTGAGGCTTTCTTTTATTTCTGTGTCTTTGCTCATGCTTTTCTTTCCCTTATTTTTTTAGCATTTTATTATTTTTGAGAGAGAGAGAGAGAGAGAGAGAGAGAGAGAGAGAGAGCGAGCTCATGCACACATGAGTGGGGGAAAGACAGAGGGAGAGAGACAGAGGATCCAAAGCAGGCTCCGCGCTGTGAGGCCAGAGCCCTATACGGGGCTTGAACTCACAAACCGTGAGATCATGACCTGAACTGAAATGAAGAGTCAGATGCTTAACCACCTGAGCCACCCGGGCGCCCCTCTTTCCCTTATACAGCCCTCCTCATGACCTAGCCATATCTTCCCAGGTTCAACCACAGCACCATCCTTTCTATGAAGTCTTTCCTCAAAATTCCCATGTGTGATCATTCCCCATACTGATTCCTTTCAGTGGCTGTTTCTGTCTTCGCCATTTACTTTGGTGCTTTTGCTAGACCTTTTCTCAGATATACTGTCTAACTTCCTGTTGCACCCTGGGAGGCCAAATAATATGAGCAGCGGTAAGCTTGCTTACCCAGTGACCGTGCGCTTCTAATGGGAGGCACTGGTGGTGCAGAGGGAGAGAGGAGGGCGAGTCAGGTGATGGTTAGGTCCCTTTACAGCCTCAGCCCCCGGTCAAGAGGTCCTCTCCCTGCAGCTACGTCTCAGACTCTATTAACGGCACCCTCCACTTAGCTTTTCCAGCCTTGAGGAAAGTCTCCCCATCCCGGTTTGGATGGGTCATTTGTTCATTGCAGGTACCCTCACTGATTCAGTACCAAGTGAATTACTTAAATCACTGATTTCCCCTTTTGTGTTCCCATTTCATGTTCCTGTCCCGTTTAATCTCATCTGTGCAACAATTAAATCATACTATGTTATCCTGTAATATACTCTATTATATTGCAGCGTACGTACTTTGTAACTATATCATACATAGCTCGTAAGTGTGTGGACTCTGGGACCACATGTCCTATGTTAGAAGTTCTGACACGTAGTGTGTGTGGTCCTGGACAAATTGCTTAACTCCTTTTTTCTTTCATTTTCCTCATCTGTAAAATGGAGGTAACAGTACCTATCAGAGTATTATGATGGTTAAATTGATTATTTTTTTTATTGAGCGCTTTTATGGTTCTTATGCAACAGAAAGTATTCCAAGCATTTTATAAACATGAGCCCTATTTATCCTCATAACAAACTTAAGGGATAGATATTCTTATGATCCTCATTTTACAGCGGTAGAAATGAAGAAGAGAACGGTTAAGTAACTTGCTGAAAATAATCAACCAAGTGAATGGCAGCCAGGATTCAAACCCAGGCAGCCTGACTCCAGACTCCATTCTCTGTGGACTATGGTAGACTATTCTGGCACATAGTAAGTGCTTAATAAACAACTCTTACTGTTGTTAGGAATTGTATTAATTGTTGATTAATTAATTAATCACTCTATTAATTGTCGATGAGTTCTTTATTTTTGGCTAGATTATGAGTTCCTTAAAGAAAGAGGCCAAGGTTTATTTGTCTATGTCTATTAGCCAAGTGCTTTGCATATATTTGCAGGTTAGTAACTGTTCATGGAATGAATTACTAATTGTTTCTCATGTATTTTTCAAAGCCACGCTAGCCTTGGAAACAACTAATAACTAGCTAAAACTGCAAATGGAATTTGAGATCCCTCACAGCCATTATTATTGCCAGAACGACAGTTTACCCTTTTAATCCCAAATTCTTAGATGACTTACCACTTTCTCTATATGTCCCTTGCTTTACTTCTCCCACAATCACAAAGACTTTGCTTGTCCAGTAACCATTGGTGCTGTGACAGGGTCCCATCTCAGACAACGGCCAATTGTTTTGTTCTGCATTTCCTGACCAGAAGAGATTTTCCCCCAAACATGGATCTTTTAGCTTCCTGGTTGATACTTAAAGAAACTTAGAGTAAGTTCTCAGGAACCAAACGAGAGGCATCTGTTGGACGTAATATAATTTGTGTTAAAGTGCAGCCTTCCCATCACAACTTTTATTCTCTGCTAACTTCAGGGTTGAGGTCAGGATTGGCTGCATAAATTGTGGGACCCAGTTCAACATGAAAATGAAGGACCCTTTGTTAACAAAAATGATAAAGAACTTCAAGATGGCCGCAGCACCACGGTAAACCAAGCACGGGACCCATGAAGCCAGCCCTGATTGAGATCTCTGCCTATCCAATGGAATACTTTTTTCTTAACTTTGCTATCTTCCAGAGTCTGAAAACTTGCCAAAAAAAATTCCTTTTACAAATGTTTTCCAGGAACTCTAGTGTTTGTTATGCATAAAGGAATTTTGGTGGCTTGCTTTGATAACCTAGTATTCTTGAGCTACGTGTGTAGAATAGAACCTCACCATCACAATGTAACACATCTAAATCATCCTTTTATCTACCAGTTCACTTCTAGGCTCACTGAAAATAATGGGCATATTCCTTTTAAAAAAAAAAAGTAGCTGTGGTTTTTAATAGAGGTGCTTTTGAAATACTAATTCACTTGAATCTTAAAAGGGATATTGATAATGTTCAGCAATTGTGAGTTATACATCTTGGTGGTAATATCATGGAATCACCATGTTACGTAGATCTGAAGAGTCGATGAGAAGTTTAGGGTCTAAAAGAGCAAAAGTGGGTATAGTAGTTGGGGCTTGAGATTAAATATCCCAAGACAGGATTAAAAAGGAAATGATTTTATTTGAGGAGATATCTTTGTGCAAGGACGTGGGGAGGAAGTGAGAGAAGGTGGGAGAGCCATTACATTAAAATGCAAGCCTGACCCCAGATGAAAGAAAGAGGGAGAGAAGGTTGTGCAGAAGCATCCCAGTGTGCAGTCTAAGGAAGATTCAGCAAAGCTGTTGGGGAGTCGCTGAGCCCAGATCAGCCACAGGAGCCCGATGTCTCCCAAAAAGGCTCCGCTTCAGTATTGCTATCACATTCAGTCCTTGGTGAGAACAGTCTGCGGGAGATTTGGCTTCTCTTCAGTGTAGTGATGGGTTTCCGAAGGCAGCAGCTGGGTTCCTCAGTCAGTTAGGTCCCAGTCGTAAAAGGCTTGCACATTGTCATGGCCACCACAGTGGGTATTAGCAGCAGTGGTATTTAAAGACCTGTAAACATAAAACTCCTGGAAGAAAACACAGGAAAAGCTTCTTGACGTTAGTCCGGGCAATAATTTTTTGGATAATGACACCAGAATCGCAGACAATAAAAGCAAAAATACACTAGTGAGAGTGCATCAAATTAAAAAAAAAAAAATAGCTTCTGCACAGCAAAGGGAAAAAAATCAACAGAATGAAAGGTGACCTACAAAATGGGAGAAAATATTTGCCAATCATGTATCCGATACAGGGTTAAGATTTAAAATCCGTAAGAAGAACCTCCTGAAACTCAATAGCAGAAAACCAAATAATCAGATTCAAACATGGGCAGAAGACCTCAGTAAACATTTTTCCAAAGAAGGCATCCAAGTGGCCAAGAAGTACACGAGAAGGGGATCACCATCACTGATCATCAGAGAAATACAAACCGAAACCACAGTGAGGCATTACCTCACACGTGTTGCAAGGGCTGTTTCCAAAAAGAGGAGCGACTACAGCGTTGGTGAGGGTGTGGAGAAGAGGGAACCCTTGTACACTGTTGGTGGGAATAGAAATTGGTGCGGCCACTATGGGAAACAACATTGAGGTTCCTCAAAAGATTACCAATAGAGCTTCCCATATGGTGCAGCGATCCCACTTCTGGGCATATATCCAAAGGGAACGAAGTCAGGATCTCAAGGAGATATCTGTGGTGCCATGTGAATTGCAGCATCATTCCCAATAGCCAAGAGATGGAAACAACTTAAATGTCTGTCAGCAGCTGAATGGATAAAGAAAATATGGTATATGTATATATATTCACTGGGATATCATTCCGCCCGAAGAAAGAGGGAAATCCTGCCATTTGTGATAACGTAGATGAACTTGGAGAACACTATACGGAGTGAAATAAGCCAGACACAGAAAGACCAGTACCGTGTGATCTTGCTTATATTTGGAATCTAGAAAAAGGTGAACTCAGGGAAACAGAGTAGAATGATGGTTGCCAGGGGCTGGGAAGTGGGGGAAATGGGGCAGTGCTGATCACTGGGTACAAACCTTCAGTTTTCAGATGAGTAAGTTCTAGAGATCTGCTATACATTATTGTACCTGTAGTTGATGTACCGTAAACTTGAAATTTGCTAGAAGGGTAGATCTTAAGTGTTCTCGTCACACGCACACAAAAGTAACTGAGAGATGATGACTATACTAACTGAGTGTGGTGATTATTTCACAGTGTATACATATATCAAGATATCGAGTTATACCATTATATACAATTTCTATTTGTCAAACTCACCCAAATAAAGCTTAAAAAAAAGTTTTATAAAAAAAAAAAAAAAAAAAGGAGTCTTAGGGATGCCTGGGTGGCTCAGTCGGTTAAGCGTCTGACTTCGGCTCAGGTCTTGATCTGATGGTGTCTGGGTTCAAGCCCCACGTCCGGCTCTGTGCTGACAGCTCAGAGCCTGGAGCTGCTTCAGATTCTGTCTCACTCTCTCTCTGCCCCTTCCCTGCTCGCACTCTGTCCCTCTCTCTCTCAAAAATAAATAAACTTTTTAAAAAATAATAATAATAATAAAGGAGTCTTAGAGATAATTTAAAAAAAGTTTGTAAAATTTAAACAAAGAAGGGCTGAAGACCATGTAAGTTCCACTTCATTCAGAAGACCCTCCTTAACCCCTAAATTTTATTAGATATCTCTCCTATATGCTTTGATAACTCCTTGTGCTTTCCCTACCATAATACTCACCTCAGCCTATTGTAATTGCTTATTTACTGCCTGTCTTAACTACTAATTTGTTTTCTCCTTGAGAATAATAATTTTTCCTCCTTTGCTTCTGTATCACCTGCGCCTGGGTCAAAGACTGGCTGGCGTAAGTCCTAAAAATTATTTGCCGAAACCCAAACTGGGGGGCATTCTGCAAAATAACTGGCCTTCGAAACAGTCAATGGTATGACGCTCAAAGAAAGGCAAACAACTTTTTGAGGTTAAAGGAGGCTAAAAAGATTTGACAACTAAATGCAATGCATGAGTCTGGACCGGTAAATGAAAGGCAATTAATGGGATAATTGTCAAACTACGAATAAAGAATGTGGATTAGATTAAAGAACTAAAGCCGTAGTGTATTTTCTGACTTTGAAATTGAGCTGAAGTTCTGTAAGAGAATGCCTTTTTTTCTTAAGAATTAAGCACTGGAATATCAAAGGGTAAAGCTGCAGATGATTCACCGGTGGTTCAGAAAACAGTATCTATTATATGTACATATATAATTATATCCACAGAGAGAGATAGAATGGTAAGTTATAAATGTAATGAGGCCAAATGTTAACAATTGGTGAGTCTGGGTGAAGGATGCATGGGAGTTCTTTGACCGTTCTTGCAATTTTTCCTTAAGTTTTAAAGTATGTAAAAATAAAACGCTTTTTAAAAAAAGTATTTCTTGGGGGCGCCTGGGTGGCGCAGTCGGTTAAGCGTCCGACTTCAGCCAGGTCACGATCTCGCGGTCCGGGAGTTCGAGCCCCGCGTCAGGCTCTGGGCTGATGGCTCGGAGCCTGGAGCCTGTTTCCGATTCTGTGTCTCCCTCTCTCTCTGCCCCTCCCCCGTTCATGCTCTGTCTCTCTCTGTCCCAAAAATAAATAAAAAACGTTGAAAAAAAAAAATTAAAAAAAAAAAAAAAGTATTTCTTGAATGAATGGAGGACAAAAGGCTAACCACAATTAGAAGGTGTTCATGAAGAAGTTGCCAACAGAGATGGAGGTAGAACATTCAGAAACATACAGAAGTTATACCGAGTAGGAAAATAATCCAGGCCAGTTTAAAATGTAAAAGAGAAGTGAGGGACTGGAGGACAGTAATGACAGATCCGTGGGTGCCTGGGTGGCTCATTCGGTCAAGTGTCCGACTGGATCTCAACTCAGGTCTTGATGTTAGGGTCATGAATTTAAGCCCCACGTTGGGACTTGCACTGGACGTGAAGCCTACTAAAAAAGACGGCTTTGGTTTTGGCCAACCTATTCGGAGAGGCAACACATGCCAGAGAAGAAGCCGGAAGGTGCTCAGTGAGGCAGTTGAAAGCTAGGCATAGGATTAGCATCCTCACAGGTAAAACTCTTTGAGTTACTAGAAAGGCTGCGGTTTAGGCCCTACCTGCCTTATATGCTTATTTTTTTCCCATACATACAGTGGTTCAATAAACTATTTCACCTTGTCCATCCTTGATGTTAATTTTTGAAAATTATAAACGAAAGAATATAAGGTCTACATCTTTACCTTCTGTGTAAGTTTAAGTCATGTTTATTTTCTGAAAAAGGCAACAACTGAAAATCACCATGGGCCTTTGTTCTAAGTATAAATATGTAAAGACTATTGATTTTTGTAGAAATATTAAAAATATGAAGAGTTTATTGTTCAGGTCTTTTTTTAAACATGTAAATATTAACTATTCAACTAAACCATAGAGTTTTCTGCTTGAGTATTAGGTAGAATTCTATTTTACCAAGTACAATAACAAAGTGTAATTCTTTCTAAGAGCTCAGAATGACCTACTTAGAGTATGTATAGTTTCATTGTTTAACTCCCCTTTTCATAGGATTGCTATTTATAACCACTTCCTTCAACCCTGGGGGGACTTAGTAGGATTAACGACTTCTGATTCACTTTGTATTTGAAGATTTTTTTTTTCTTCCATCTTTGCTCAGCTAGTGGAATCCATGATGAATTCTCATCTCCAAGGGGTAAGCTGTTTTTAGTAAAGCCCAGTAGCTGGCTTATGACTCCTTAGAATAACATCGATTCCTTCCTTCCCTTGTGTTTGTTTCTTCCAGAATGATAGAATCTGTGTAGACATGCTCCATTACCATGCTTAGGTACTGTTAAGCATGTCATGGTTTTAGTTTTGTTCATGTAAGTTATATGTGTAATGAATATCCGGGCTCCAATCTGAAAAATTAATAAGCATAAATAGCGTGCTGCTTGTTTTAGCATGACAAATATGGACCACTACAGCTCGAATGAGGAAACTGAACAATAAATACAAGAGGCCTAGAGGTCATTTGAGGATGAGGATTAGAGTAGAAAGAGTGTTTCTGAGAGAGAAGCATCTGGTGAGAGGACCAGATGGGGAGGCAAAGAACAGAATTTCATCGAGGGGTATTTTGAAGGTGGGTAATTTGAGTAATGATTAGATCTAAGGTGTTCACCCATCTGTGGGTGGCTCAGTGGAATAGAGATAAAGGTCATTCTATTTGAAAAGTTAGGAGATTATAAAACCACGTTGTCAGGTAAGAGAAATTATAATAGCAAATAGAATACACTCAAAAGGAAACCAAATGAAAAGAAAAAAATAATTATTCTTTTCACTGAGTGTGTGTGTGCTGTTCATTAGCAAGAAAGCCTTTCATTCGCTGTTTTTATAATATCTTAATGGAAAAAATATTTAAATATGCCATATTCAAATCCTTTCCTTTATTTCTGGAAAGAGAATCAAAGGAGAAAATTCCCATTGTGCTCTACTAAGAAACCACTATTTAATGAGTATATTAGTGTCTGATAAATCCCATAGCAATATATATTATTATTGTGCAATTTCTTTTTAGAAATGAACCTTTGTATGTATTGACCAAAGAGTGGGATAAAGAGTTACGATTTTGTTTTGAAATTCTTTAGAAATGAATAGTTTTATTACAGCTGTGAACCTCTGTAGGTTTTTAAGGAGGCTGCTTCAAAGGATGTCATTAATAATCTTCTCAGGTGCTTACAAAGCATGTGTCTGTCAGCAGAATTAGAGAATCACCCAACTAGAGAACAGGTTTCACAATACCCTGAGACCTATTTTGTTCATTAGAGAGGAAAATGGCTTGTGTTAAGTCTAAATTGACATGCGTGCTAATTTCAGCAGTAAAAGCTGTTCATTGTGGTCAGGTTTAATTTAGATTAAGGTTGATCAGGTTACTTCTACAACATACTTCTTAAACGAACTTTGTGATCCTAAAAGAAGGAGAAAAGTAAAGCCAACCTTGGGAAATACATGCAAAAGAGAGAAGCAAAGAATAGCTTGGCTGTTTGAGGGTGAATTAATATTAAAACAAATGAAAATGACGGTAGAGATAATCTTGGTTGTGTAAAAATGTCCCAGGATCAAAAAACACAAATTTGCATTTAAATTGCACAAAGCCCACCTAATCCGTTCGTGCCCTGTGTTATCTCCATAGTGCCTAGAACAGTGTGCGGTACTTGATATTTACAAAATGAAAGAATGAGCGAGTAAATGAATTTGTGTACTTGGCTACCTGTATTATATAGAGTTCTCGGTTAAATTTGAGGGAAATATTTGACTTTATCTGAGGTTTCTGGGTAAGTCTGTTTTTAAAGCATCTATTTGAATGTGTTAAATATTTAAGAGTCAGGAATTCCGAAGTACCTTTTAAGCGTGCTGTGTCACAGATGACCAGAGTTTAACATTCTAACCCTGGAAAACATCTTATTTCATAAAATCTATCCACTACTATATGGTTCCTACTTTAAAATTTGTTCAGTGCTCTCCAACTGACTTATGCCACTTACTTCAATAGCTGTCTTTGGCAATTTGTTCCATATTTCAAACACCCTTTTGTGTAAAGAAACCATAAAAGTTAGAAACCTGAAAATTGGATTTTTCTTCTGAGCAATCACAGCTTACAAATGTGGAAAATTGGTTAAAAGTTAGCCCCTCCAATTTTTCAACACAGAGAGGGGAAAATGCGCAAAATAGATGTGTAATGTTTGGATAAGTCCTTGCCATTATTTTAATACTACCGAAAGCAATTGCGCTGAAATCACAAGGCCTGTGTCCCCACCTGTTCACAAAAGAAACACCGCACAAATGATCGAAACTCGGCCTTTCTGAACCCCAAAATCCTTAGAAAATCGGCAGTAGTCAAAGGGCATGGTACATAACTAAGTTTCCTAAACATTACTATCTCCACCACGTTTCATCTATTCACTTTCATTGGCCTCCTGTGTGGTTATTAGGAGAATCAAAACGCGAGAATGTGCGTAAAACATCTGTCACATACGGGTTATCAACTAATAACAAATATCCATTATGCCTTCCCAAATTAAAATAAAATGTATTCCATTTTAGAAAGAGAACAAGCGAGAAGTCTTATTTTTCCCAAGCTTCTGTGTAAATATCGCTGGGACATGGGCCCTTTAGTGCCGGGAGGGTGAGTTGACAGAGACAGTAGACGGACACTGGTGGGAGGGGGGAATTTCTTAGTGATGAACGTAGCTACCTATAAATACACACATCCATACACACACACACACACACACACACACACACACACACACACACACCTATTTCTTGGCTTTATTCTGCTGGTACTTTTACCTAAAGCAGTATTAAAGTAATTGCTAATACAGAATATGAATACTACCTTCTGGTCTGATGCTTTCCAAACTTGCCTCATCGTAAGAATTAAGTAGAGAATTTGTTAAAAAGGCATTTTCCAAGCCCTCCTCCCTACTCATTTGTTCATGGTGGGGGAGAACGTGGGTGGTGAGGCGCAGGAATCAGGTGATTCTCATCGAAGGCAACGTTGGGGAAGGACTGACTTAGCTTATTGCGTCCCCTTCTCGTAGGTGAGGAAGCTCAGGTACAAAGAAGTTAAATCAGTTACATCTCTCGAATCACTTCTGTGCTTTTAACGTTTCTAAAATACACACTTTAATTTTGACGCTGCACAAAATGAGATTACAAGTATAAATAGCTGTCTGTCATAAGTCAAAAAATTACATTTCTTGGTTGTGGCACTCATGCACTGGTTTAAGTGAACCCAGGTACTCTGAAATGACTCCATCGAAGCTCTTAAATAGTGAAGCAAGTCCGTAATCAAGATTTTCATCTGTAATATTTTTGGTGGCTAAGAATGAAACACATTTCCTGTTAAAGTGTTCTCTATAAAGCCTTATACACTAGAGATTTATATCCAGTAACATATTTTTTTTTTTATTTCCAGAAGTGCTTTGGTTGGTTGGAAAATTGCGCTTTACTTTGTATTACATAAAAGGTATGCGCAAGGCTGGTGAACCTCAATATTAAGTTAAGCTTTTTCCTTCAGGCAACACTGCAGGATTTGGAACAGAGGCGCCCCCAGTTGGAAGAACTCATTACCGCCGCCCAGAATTTGAAAAACAAGACCAGCAATCAAGAGGCTAGAACCATCATTACTGATCGAAGTAAGTCTTTTAACAAGCGTGGGCAACTTACGATGTATGAAAAAGTTTCAGTAATGACTTGGAAGTCGATTTGCCTCTGTTGCATTCATCAAAATAGTGCCAAATGGTTGTAAGTTATACCTCTTGTGCTAAGATTTTTTCATTTCATAGTGTTATCTTTCAATAACTGAACACAATCCCATGGAATCGAGGAAATAAATTTTTCATGAATCCAGGCTTATGTAGATGCGAAGCATGGAGTGGTGGGCGTGGTGAGCATGGTGTGACAGAACGTTTGCTCCTTGGTTGTCATCTCTCTGGGCTAGCATCCATGGCGATGTCAGTCTCTCCCTTGTATTCTTGGTCGTTGGTCCAAGCAGGCAGTTGCTTCCTGGACCGTCATCCGTTCCCTTCTGCGGTGGCACTCTCATATCTGGACACCCCCCCACCCCCCGTTACTGTGATCCTCTCATTGTGTAAAAGCAGAAATCATTGTACCGTTCCTCCTGCCATGCCGGGACGGGCGAGAGCCTTGGGAGGTTGTTTAAGGCCCATCTGCCTAGACATTGCCTGGACTCTTCTTTATACATAGGGATTCGGAGTGCCTGTGCATGGGGTCTGGAAGAGCAGAGGAAGCAGAAGGGAAAACTACTCTCCTTCTGTTACCCTCAGAGGCTCTCCTCAGGGACGAAGCCCAGTTCACCTCTGCTATCTGATTCTCTTGGATCTCCCTGGATTTCTTTCCTTCACTCTCCCTACCTCCCGTCCAGGGACACACATCCATAGTGATTTTTTTTTTTTTTTTCCTGTGTAATGCCCCTTTCCTCCCTTCCCATAACCAGCGAGATTTTTTCTAGTGTACGAGTAGGGAAATCCTTCATTTCATCACCTTTTCTTTTCCCTTCCAAATCTTTCGTCTTTTACCAGGCATTAGGCTTTTGAAACTCAAAACCAAGAGTCTTCAGAATTTACATTCTGTTGGATTAGCACTTGCCTAAGTCACCAGTATAAAAGGTTAATATTTGAAAAATATTATTGGTCATTCTTGTACGTATTAGTAAACACTTAGTGATAATAGCTATTATTTATTGAGTTCCTCTTAGGTATCAGATGGTAGGTCTTATATAGTGTGTGGGTTTGTGTGTGTGTGTGTGTGTGTGTGTGTGTAGAAAGTCTTTATAAAATCTTGTCAGCTAAATTTCCTAATCCCTCATTTTATAGATGAGGAAACAGTTTCTGAGAAAGGTTAATCAAACTGCTCGAGTTTACAACACGAGCCAAGACCAGAGCTTGGAATTTGCCAATGTTTCTTTCTGGCTTGAAAGTCTGTGTTTCTTCTGGAATGTTTGCCCTGTTCCATCCTGTTTTATTGTTTTTGTTAATGACCTGAATCACTAGGACTAGGATTAAATACTTTTTTGGTCTGCAATTATGTATGTTTTGATTCACTTCCTAAAGACATTTCCTCTTTCACCTGTTGTGATCCTGAATTAAAACAGACTTTTTTGATTTTGAAATTTTAACTCTTTACTGTTGCTCAAACAATGTATTTGAATATATGCTAATGTATTAGTTGAGTAGCACTAGCCACTCTAATAGGTAAGATCCCAACGCTTGGTGGCTTACCATAGAAGTTCACTTTTTTCTGGTGCAGTCGAAAATAAGCAGCTTTCTGTGACGTCATTCAGGCACCCAAACCCCATCCATCTTTTGTGTCCAGAACGTCAGAGTCCTCTGCACTTAATGGGCAGATGAGGAATAAGCATTGTTCGTTGAAATTTACTAGGAGGCAGGACTGGAAGTGGTACACGTGAATTCTGTTCAGAGCCTATTGGCTGGAACTCATCACATGACCACACCTCGTGGCAAGGTAAGCTGCAAAATATTGTTCAGTGTTGAGCCCAGGGAGGAGAGAAACTAGTTGGTAAGAAACTCATCAGTCTTTTCCGTAGCTAATTTGGACAGGAAGAATACACTTAAGTTGTCGAGTTCTGTGTAAGGTATAGAACGTCATTTGTATAACGAGCAAGGCAAGAACAAAATTGCCTTGTAACGATCAACATAGATAGCTCTTTGACTGATGTAGTGGAATGTTCCTCACTCAGTCTGGAACCGTGAGGCTTTCTCCATCAGGTTGCAACGTACTGGTCCAAAAGAATGAATCTTAGTGAGTGATTTGCTCAGTATGAGACTGAATTCCCATTACACAGTTAAGCGATCTGTTTCTCGCTTGAGAAATATGGAAATTGGGCAAAAATGTTTATGCAAATCTGAACATACCATATAGAAAGTCGTTTGTCATTTTACTAATGAGAAATAACTTCTATTTTTTCCCTAAGAGGAAAATAACACTAATTTATTTTACACTACCCATTCAACATTGTCTAAACATTTTCCATTATCTCTCGCAATCTTTTTTTGATATCGTATTGACTTTTTTTTTTTCATGATGTAGATTAAAATTGAGTGACCGGAGGGCAAGTTTTTATCTCTCTGCTAATATCCAGTAATTTGAACTGTTCTGTTTTTCTAAGCTTTTGTCTTTTGGGAATGAATACCTTTATGAATATTTGTAGTACAGTGGAAAGATTCCAATCCACATGGTCCAAAAAAAAAAAAAAAAAAAAACATTTTCTTAAAAGCCAAGTGTCTTTTGAGACATGTCATGTTGCTTATTAAGAGCCTAAGCCAGAATCTTAGTTCCAAATATGCCTGGAGCCTCTAATGCCGCTACCAAGATAATTCTGACAAGATATGTTTATCTAAACAATGTCGTTTGCAGCCCTGCTCTGCTACAGTTTATCTCTCCATTTGAAATCTATGACATGGGATGGAGATTCAATACTCATAAAGTTTCAGTCGTGTTCAAAATAGAATTTTCCTTAGTATAGATTTGGCTTTCAGGGAAAGAGCAGAAATAAAATACTTGCTCATAAAATTGTATTTTCTTATTGGAAGATTTCAGGATTCCTTTTTTATTGCCCTGAAACTCCTAGAAATACTTAAAAAGGAATCAGCTAAATAAAGAAAAATATTCGGTAAGAGTATAATGCTGTATTGAAACATTTTTCCTTCCTTGGTAAATCCCAGTTCATAACTTGGAACAGTTGGGGAAATCTGTATATATTTATTGCATTCTATCAAGAGAAAAGTCCAATACGAAGCAATTCCTCTCTACTAGTAATATCCATGCTGAAATCTCAAGTAATTGGGTCTGCAAAATACCAGCATGTTTCACCGTATAAAACGATTTCTATGGTATCTGTTGTTTTTCAGGTGATTATATCTATGGAAATCATGTTGTAATGATCTAGGTGAGAGAAAAAAATTTCATTCTCAGTGCATTCAAATAAGAAACTCTCCGTGCTGTTTCTGATGTTCAAACTACTCATTTTCCCTCCGTTCTTTGGTTGCTGAATGTGTCAGGCATCCCTGGTCATTTTCTCCTGCAAAAGGGCTAGGTCAGGGGACCAAAACCAGCTAAGATTGGAATGATCTAAAATTGCTTCCTGGGAGGCTTCTGAATTGTGCAAAACGCTTGTTCGTGCCCATCACTACTGCAGATCATAATACCCTAATACCTTACACAGCAGTGAGGAAGGTACAGAAAGAAAGAATTCCTCTCTCCTATTGCTGTTGTTTATCCCACAGATAATATTGGTGAACTTGGCTCATCTGACATTTGTATTTTAGAACCTTGCTTCTGTAGCTTCTCCCGCCATAACTGCCCACTGTTACCGTTTTAAAGATCTTTAACAAGAGCACATAAAGGTTTTGAGGGCAAGCTGCCCGGGCTGGCCCCTTAGTAGCTTCGTGACCCTGAACAAACAAGTAATCTCAGTAAACTTTCTGATCTCCGTCACCTCCTCTCTGAAAGAAGATTACTTGCATCTACCTCCTGGTTGGGAGAATTGGATGAGATAATATAAGAGGAGCACTTAGATCCCCGCCACAGTAAGAACTCAGTACATATTAGCTCTTGTTATTTTAATTATAATCTAATTGGGTGGTTTGCGTGCTTAGTGAGAAAACATTTAATCAGGTCTCTGGTAGCCGCCTGGTTTTTAGACCACAAGGAAGAAAAGATAGAGAGAAGTGCAAAACAACTAAAAGGGGAAGGTTGCTTTGGAAAACATGGAATAAGATGCATAAGTAGAATTCAACAAATACATGAGTCATACTACAAAGAGCAAGGCAATTCGTGTAAGGTATTTTATTTTCAATATTTACTAGGACCTTAGGAGGGTAGATATTATTATGCCCATTTTAGAGATGGGAAAACTGAAGCTCAAAGTGCTTAAGTAATGTGCCTACAGTTGTAGTAAGATACCAAGCGAGGGACTAGGATTCTAACTTATGTATATATGACTCCCAAGCCCAAGGAACATCAGATGAAAAGGGTTAGTCAAAAAATAAAATAAACAAGAGTCTCTGGGAACTGATAATATAAGGAGTAGCCGCGGTTCACTGTAATCTGGATATAATTTTTACTGCTCCCATTTCTATTGTAGTCTTGTATGCATTTCATTGTGTAATTATAGGACTCTCTTGCACATGCTGGAAATGTAGAGAATAGCGAACCTAGCTATACAACCTTGGCCAAGTGGAGTCACTTCTTAAGCCATGGTTTCCTCATCTGTCATGTGGGGCCAATAAGTAATACTTTAGCTGGGACGGTGCTTATGAAGATAAAATTAGGTGATGTTTCTACCGCGAAGACCTCACATACAGAAGATGCTCTTTGAATGGTGTGTACCATCATGGAGAGATGAATTTGGTGCAGAGGAACTGGAGGTGAGAGCATATCAAGAGGGGTGGGGGCCGAATATATGGCTGCTGATCAGCTAAACCAGGGAAGGGACTTCTGAAACAGAAGGCCAAATCTTAAGAGAGAATTATCTCCTTAAATTTTTTTTTTTCAGCTAAGGCTTTTTCAAACCAGTCTGGAACTCTCTTTGAGAAATTTGGTGACATCGTATGCATTTTGAGAAATGAGTTCACATCGTGTTGCTTAAAGAGCTGGGATACAGGGCTGTAGAAGGGAGAATGTTCTGCTGCATGAGAATAAAAATACCCTCACAGGATTTTTGAACTAACTGACAGTTTTACAGCAGCTTTGTCAACCTATCATTCATCGCTGCCACCAAATGTATGAAATCCTTCGTGGTGAAATAAAAAGACTTTGTTGTTCTCCACGTTTTTATGAAATCTCTATGGCTAATGAAATGCCAGCCAATATCTTCCTCTCAGGTATTGTCTATTAGAGAGTTGCTTATTTTAGAAGACGTGGAGTCAGCCATATAAATTTCTTCTTTTGACATCTAGCACCTGCTGTCAACCTGTTATAACTACAAGCAGCTCTCAAAATTTACATCCACCAGGATGCCGCCGGCAACCGAAGAGTTCAGTTCAGTTCAGTAAATATTTGAATGCTTGCTCTGTGCTAGTTAATGTCAGATGTGATGGTTGGGATAGAGGGAAAAATAAGATTCAGCCTTTGTCTTGAAAGAGCTTACAATCAAATGTGGGTATTTGGACGAGTCTATTGGGGCAAGGCAGTCCAGGATAAGTACTCGAGCAGAGCCGTGTTCCCCAATCTTGAGAGAGAACAAGAGGAGGGAAGATGGGATCTGAATGAAGGGGTTTGGGAATGCTTCTAGGAGGAGGTCACATTCGATCTGGTCGTGAATGGGATTTTGAAAAGCAGAAGGAGGCTGGGAGAGGAAGGGCATTTGAGGGAAGGACGAGAGGGGAATACATAATTAGACTTAAGTTAGCAATGGGGTGACAGATGAACTCGTAGAAGTGGGAGTGTGTGTGTGAGTATGTTGTGGCGGATACAGGAGTAAAAGCAGTCAGAGAGGCAAGGTCGGCGGCAAGAGAGCCCAAGCTAGAGCAGTGGCAGTAGAGTGGAAAGAAAGCACTGAATTGAGACATGCGGTGGAGCCAAGTATTGACAAGATTCGGACATCGACTGGAGGTGTGGAATCTTAAGGGTTTGCCTCTGCAGATTTTGAGATTCTGTGCTCTGGAAGATGGTAATGTAACCGGAGACAGACTCAGGACAAGGAGTTGAATGCGGGTGATAAAATAACGTGCTCAAGAGAACACAAGGAGACGTTTCAGAAGCAAAGGTACTTCCGAGCAGATTTGGAAGTTACCTGAAGTAGGTGGTGAGTTGGCACAGGGACACGGAGCCCGATGAAAAGACTAGGGAACAGTCCGGAGCTTGGCTCACGTTTAAGGAATGGAGGAAGAGGAGTTGGCGTCACACCTCCCAGCGGCTGCTTACGACAGAAGCGCATTCAGACAAACACACGCTGAAGACTGAGTGGATGAGTGTTACTCGGTATTTTGTTTTCTGTATCTTCTGCTGTGTCACCAGTCCGATAACACAGATTTCTTCCTGGTCCTTAGTGATACGTTGAATAAGAAAGCTGAGAGTTAAAGTTGGTTGTGTTTATGTATGTCATTTTCTGATTCACCCTTCAGCGTACCGGGAAAAAGAAAACAGACGACCATTTGCCCTCTAGGTTTATATGAGCCATTTTGCTTTTTATTTTGTATGTCTAAGTTATGTTCCAAATACTTCACAGAAGTAAGATTAGAGAGGTAATAAAAACCAACTTCCTTAGAAATTTTAATAAGAATTGAACCCAACAAACTTCGTACCAAATGAATTTGGAGGCACAAACATAAACGCTACAGTGTCCCACATCATTTTAGCAAAATAGGATGGCTCAAGTTCTTCAACAAAACATTATGTGATGAAGTCCTTCCTGTTGAATGCCTAACTAGATTACAATATCATATTTTCCTTATGTCCTTAGAAATATATTATTTGCTCATCAATCCCTGTGTTTGTTCATCATCTGAAGGCTCAGTCTAAGGTTTCACCTAAGATCTCCCCTATCTGATCAATTTCACCATCATTACTGGAGTCTAGAATGATGATGTCTGTCCGCTTGCATTTATCTTCCATCATGTCTCATAATCATAAGTATCTTCTTCTGTCAATTTTCTTGTCTTTGACATTATGGGAGTGAAATGAAAAGTGCTACGTACGTTTTCAACTCTGTTCAACGAAAGCTAACAGCAGACTCCAAAGATGGTGTCCCCAATCCTATTTTATACCTTCTTGAAAGAAGATGCACTATTTTGGCCAGTGTAATAAGAAACCTAAAGGTTGAAGATTTATTTCACTATTGTATCATCCTTCTAAATAATTCCATCATGCTTTCACTTTACAGATCTTTTTAGCATATTTAGGAATAACTTATGAGTGGTGATAAGATAGCAAAATGTTTCCAAATATAGGAAAAATAAGATTACTAAGACTACACAGTGTATCTTAGACTTACGAAAGGCTTCAGTGGACCCACATGGTAAATAAAATGAATTTGATTTTATTTAAAGAATAAGTAAAAGATCACTTTGTTTTTTGGTAGACCACTAGGAAAGAATAAAAGTCCAAAAATATCGATTTTTACAAATAGTAAGAACTTCTTAAAAAATAAACTCAAAATATATATTTGGGTGCAGTGGACCTTGATGGTGTACCAAGGATTAAACAAAATATATTTTGCTCAATCCCACTACAAAAATAAAAGTTTTACTACATGTATTATTATGAGTATTATTTAGTTATAATACTAATCTTCTCTTCCAGTGTCATTATTCACTAGGAATGAGTTTATTAGCGTTCTCCAGAGAACCCTGTATATATGTATATGTGTACATACACATACATCTATTTTTAGTATATTAATGATATTATAAATTATTTATAATTAACTTATATGTGTATAGAGACAGAGACAGAGACAGAGATTTTAAAGAATTCGTCCCTGAGACTGTGGGGACTGCAAGTTTGAGATTTTTACAGCAGGTCAGGAGGATAGATACTCAAAGAAGACTTAATACTGCAGCCTTGAGTCCAAAGGCAGTCTGGAGCCAGAATTCCTTCCTCTTCTGGGGACTTCAGTCTTTTCTCTTAAGGTCTTCAACTGATTGGATGAGGCTCACCCATATTATGGGGGCTGATCTGCTTTAATTACAGTCTACTGATTTCAATTCTCTAAAAAATACCCCTCAGGGAGCCTGGGTGGCTCTGTCAGTTAAGCATCTGACTTCAGCTCAGGTCAGGATATCATGGTACGTGGGTTCAAACCCTGCATGGGTGCAGAGCCCTCTTCGGATACCTCTGTCCCCCCGTCTGTCTGCCCCTCCCCTGCTCACGTACTCTCTCTCTCTCTCTTTCTCTCAAAAATAAACATTTAAAAAAATAAATAAATAAATAAATAAAATAATGAAAAATACCCCTCTACAGCAATATCTACACTGGGGCTTAAACAACCTGGTGTCATTGGCTAGCCAGTTTAATACATAAAATTAACCATCACACGGTGCTTCATAGTGCCATGTGTTTCTTCACATGTAAGTGTCATGATTTCTTTAACTTTCATTTGTATCCAAGTAATAGGGTATCTGGAAATATACATGACATTTACAAATGATCTGTAACCTCTTAAAGAATTTCAGAGCTCTGTCAGAGTAATTATAACTTAAAAATATACCTATAAAAAGCAAATATGTATGTTTTTCCTTATACACTTGTACTTACGTTGTGTTAAATTAATACTAAACTTATTGAGGAGGGCACCTTTTGGGATGAGCACTGGGTGTTGTGTGGAAACCAATTTGACAACAAATTTCATATATTGAAAACAAAAATTAATGCTAAGCATCTGTCCTAAAATAATTCTGTTTTGATGTACCTATTCTTTAATTCTGGAAGAGGATTAGTATCAAAACATATTTGAACAGGATTTAAAATCCAAATTAGCAGTCATAATTGTCTTCAATTATTAATCTCTCATGTGAACGTGTAATGGGAATAATAAATATATTTTATTTAAAGTGACGTAGCCACAATTATGAACATAAATACCATTTTCTAAGTGCTTATTTTTTCATTATGTTTCCTTTTAAGGTGAAAGATTTGGATTAGCACGTGTTCTACTCATGCACTTTAAAAACGAAACATAATGAACATAACTATTAAATAAGCAAACCAGTGAGTGAAAATGGATTTTTTTTTTTGTATGATTGAATAAAGATAATGATGAATACACGTAATACAAAGAATCTCACACTCAGACAATGTGGGCAGGTAAGATAAATACAAAACAGAAAGAGATGTGCCCACAGGAGAAATTGTAGTTTTTCACAGGCTAACATTTTTATCTTACGGCCTAGGGGGGCATTGGAATTAAAGACCTGAATTTCTATTATATTTTTGTACCTCTGGGTATAGAGAGGAATGTTCCTCCTTTGTGATATCACACAGGTTAGATGGAGCTAAGCCAAAGGTTGGGTATGGCATACACAGTTCCTAAAAGACTCTCTCAGCTCTCCTCAGGTGTTGGGAAAGGGTAGCAATTATTTTAGATCTACCTGGGTTTTTTTTCTGTACCCAAATTTTCTCATTAATAATTTGAATCAACCTAACACATTGCTTGCAACTGGTCTTTATTCTCTTGTACCTGCCTTCAGGGAAGCATGTATGAAGCAAGCAGAAAGGATTAATAGACTGTGACCTTTCCACATCCAAAGGGGAGAGCTGGGCTCCTTCTGCTTTGGTCAAGAAAAGGAGTTTGCAGTTACATATTACTGCAAAACAAATCACCCCAAAATGTAGTTGCCTAGAACAGTAATAATCATGTATTACCTCTCACGGGTTCTGCAGGTCAGGGGATCGTGAGCATGTAGTTTGAGTGATTCCGTCTTGGAATTTCTCACGAGGCTGTGTTCAGTAGCCAAATGGGGCTGCAGTCATATGGACGCTTGATGGGGGCCGGAGGACCTACTCTCAAGGTGGCTCACTCTTATGGTTTGTGAGGTGCTGCTGGCTAGTTGGTTCCTCTCTACCCAAGCTCCTCCGTGGGGCTGCTTGAGTGCCCCTGTGACTTTGTGGCTGGCTTCTCCCAGGAGTCAACCATGAGTACGAGGTACAAGCAGCAGTGCCTTTTTTGACCTCGCCTTAGTATTTGTCCTGTTACTTCTTCTGTAAATTATTTGCCACACCGTTCGGCCCCGATGCAATGAGGTGGGAGGAGGAAGGACTCCAGAAGGTCATGAATACCAGGAGGTGAAGGAGAATGGGGCCACTGTGGAGATGACTACTACCGGACTTAACAAGCCTTCAAAGGAAAGTTTTTAGACGTTTGACCCTCTGTTGTTTTAACTTTCTCCGTCAGACAACCCAGCAGATGTCAGTGCTGCTATTCCCCCGGAAAGTGACAGACCACTTGTGTGGGCCCTTGGTTATGCATGTGCATGTTGAAAGGAAAAAGACCCCCCCCCCACCCCGAGACTTTTTCTGTGGCGACCGGACGTGTGGATAATTCTCTCAGCCTGGCTCCACACGAAGAGTATGGGTTTTGAAAAGAAAAGAAAGCTTTTGAGTTTGGGAGGCCTAACAGAAAGACTGAGGCAGCTGGTTGGTTATGGGATAATAGTGACAATGATGATGACAATGGTGATTATTACTTTTATGTTAGGAAGACAAACGTGTTAGCGTGTCTTTCCCTCATTTCATCCTTAGCATAATGCAATGCTAAAAGCAGGGCGTCTAAAATGAGAAGAGGTGGTTTAAATCCTGATTTTGCCCTTTAATGACAGTGGGACCCTTAACAAATTATTGAATCGCTCTCACCCTTTATTTCTTCATCTATAACATTAGGCTGCTGATGCCTTCCTTTCCAGATTGCTGTTAGGATTCAAAAGAATGACGTATGGAATGCCCCCTTTCAAATGGCAAATCACTGCGTAGATATCAATATCTTAAACATCTTGTGCTTTTGTAACGAAATGCCATAGACTTGGTGGCTTGAACAATAGATGTTTGTTTATTTCTCCAAGTTCTGGAGGCCAGGAAGTCTAAGACCAAGGTGCCAGCAAATCTGGTGAGAGCCTTCTTCCTGCCTTACAGAGGGCTACCTTCTAACTGTGTCCACATGCTGCAGAGAGAAAAGATCTGCTCTCTCCCTCTCACGAGAACCCTAATGCCATCAGGAGACCTCACCCTCACGATCTCATCTAAAGTTAATTACTTCCTAAAGGCCCCATCTCCAAATACCATCACAATGGAGGGTAGGGCTTCAACTTGTGAATTTGGGATGGGGGACACATTATCAGCTCTCCTCCTTATTAAGAGCTCTACCGGGTGTTCTAGGTTGTTGACATTTGTTGGCCATCAGGGTAAGAGTTTCTCATATGTATAAAATGGATACATGGAGACTGGAAATGTTCTTATGTCTATACCCAGAATTTTTGTGCTTGTTCAAGAAATTCATCGCCACTGAGTGCTCTCTTAAATCCCGGTCTAGGAATTTAGAAAAACTAGGCTCTCCCCCAAGATTTCCTGAATGAATGGATCAATGAATGAATGAGTGAAGTGCTTTATGGTATTTTCTTCAGTGTTAAGATAAAACAAAAATATTTATGCAGAATGTTCTATTTTTAGTGTTTCCAGCTACTGCATAGTCTGGTTTATTGCCATCTGTATGTCTAACCCTGGGTCACAGGAGTAAAGCCATTCAGAGCCTCCTATAAAGTCCATAAGGCGGTGATAGAAACAATAAACTTGACCGTTGGCATCTGATTTTTCTTTTATACAGGAGTGTTAGAACCGCTGCCTTGGGCCACGGCTAGCTTTCAGGAAAACACAATTGGTGGACAGAAGGAAAGGTATAGCGTCCTACAGCAGCCTGATTTAATTTGTTATCAGAAAAATGTATGCTACACAGCACAATGTTTAAAATAGAAAATTGGGTCCCAAATGCACAGAGTAAGAATGAGTGAAAAACACCTTTCTCTATAATTAAACAGAACACTGTGCCATGAATCGATAAAATCCAGTCAACCTGAAAATGTGAACATCAAGTGTAATTGTGCAGAAAGATAAGGCCATATGAACAACATAGGAATGTATAGGCTCCTGTGGTCCTTTTCCTTTTTAATTTTGGAGAAGGATGGGGAGAGAGCATGAGCAGGGGAGAGGTAGAGAGAGAGGGAGAGAGGGAATCCAAGTAGATTCCACACTCAGCATGGAGCCCAACACGGGACTCAGTCCCACAACTGTGGCATCATGACCTGAGCCCAAATCAAGACTCAGACACCCAACCGACTGAGCCACCCAGGCGCCCCTCATATTGGCCTTTTGAAACAGTGGGACTTTACTTGTTCCTCAGTAAGGATTTAGTTTTGTCTTAGCCATCGTAGGAACTGCTAAAAGGGGAAGGCTCAGTCCCGTCGGACTCTAAAATGGGGTATTTCTCCTGATGATTATTAGTACTTGTAAACTTCTTGGAGTTTTAGCACATCAGGTTATGTGTCTGTCATTGTAGGGTACGATGCCAAACAAAGCATATATGCACCTAGGGGGCATAGTACCATAGGGGGTACATATCATTAAATGGAACAGGATTCGTTTTTTTCTTAGCATATGGCAGGGCGCTTCACTGCTCAGGTTCCCCTCTCCACAGCTAGGGGTTTCGGTAATGGAAAACGTGTCCCAGAGAACTCCAGAATCTACGAAACATTTCAGACAGTACGGAGGTGTCACAATTTTTACTGATGGTATTTGGCCAAGTCAGATTTTACTCAGATTCTAAAATATCTCGTCTTATAAATAGTGATATTGTATATCTGTGCTCCGTTTTACATATATTGGACCAAGAACTCTAAAACATATGTGAGTTGATTTGATATCCACAACATTGCCTAGAGTAGGTATTGTCCTCATTCGATAAGTGACAGAACCGAGGATCATGGTTTGTGATACCTTTCTCAAGGTCACACAGATAGCACAGGGAAAAGCCAGGGTTTAACCCAAGTGTTCTGATTCTTAAAAAGGGTGTTAGATGGCTCTTCGTTCCCCAAACCTACACTGAAAGGAGACAACACTTGCGAGTTAGTTATTGAAAGTTTATATACACATATATATGTACACGTTTATATACGTATTTATGTCTTATGTACTCCTATGTGTATATATTTACACATAAATGTTACATATACTACTGACATATATCTGTATCAATTATTTATGAACTTATGATATTTCCGTTAAAATATATCAGGTAGCTAATGAATCATGGAACTCAAAATCCTCCTAGGGATTCATTTTTATGCCTTCAGCAAAGTCACTGAAAAAAAAAAAAAAAGCCAACACAGCTTGAAAAAAAACAAAAATGAAAAAAAATTCACCCGAAGAGATTAATGAAATGCCCTGCTGAAAAAGCAAACAAAACCCAAACAAAACCCACAGTAAATACACCCAGGTTTTGGAACGGTGAGCGATAGTTCAGTTTTAAGAGATTGGAAGTCTTTTTAGTACACTCTCTTATGAGCAGAAGAGATTTAAAAAGCACCTTGGTCTGATTCCAATTCACATACCTCATCCTTGCAGAAAATGTACTAGGCCATTTGAAATATTCTTCACCTCGTTTTTGGAGGCTCAGCTGATTGGAGCAAAATGGAAATGAAATGTAAATAGAGAGTTCTTAATCTTCAGAAGCTCAAGTCCCCCCCTCTAATCTTTAAAGTAGAAATTTGGATTAGGATTCTCTTTATCTTTTTTTTTTTTTTAATGAAACTTTCTTTTTCCTTTTATCATGATGTCTGTTGAAAAGGTTCAGAGAACTCAAATCAGGAAGTCATGTTGTAACTTAAGACAAAACAGGAGTGTGAAGTTGTAGTATATAAAGAACACAGGGGATGACTAAGTTGCCTGTTGTCCCTAGGGGAAGCAGAATAAATTTCAAAATGCAGGGCGGCCCGCACAATGCGCTACGGCCATTAAAAACGTTACATTCACTGGCTGTACACTTCCTTAGGTGGGTGATGAGTTGTACCTATTTTAAGACTTGAAACAACCAGAGTGCCCAGGATGGTTTGCATCAGTTGGTACCCAAATCTGGCATAGGCACTTGTAAGCTGCTTCATTTGAGCCATACTACTACTATTTTTTTGTTTCGATCAAATGGTATCATTTCATTATTTTTGTGTCTTGATTCTAAGCATACACACCAAGTTGCATGGCCGTTCAAAAAGGGTTGACTTGAAATATATTTTTGACCTAGAGATTATGTGATGGGTCTTTACCATGACTATAGGAACCAGATTCCTGATTCAAAATTCCGTCCTCTAAAATAACTGGCAGATACCACTGTCTAGTTCAGATAAAAGTTGTTGACTATGTAGGGGAGGAAACATAATTTTCCTTCTGCCCTTCTAGGTTCTTCACTGAGACATCCCTGATAATAAAAGACAGATTAGTAGTAACTCCCAAAAATGACCCGAGCGAGCCACCTTTAATGACATCTCCAGCCAAAGACAAAAGATGTTCCAGGGGGCAATTATGGGAGGTTATCTGGCAAAGGCAGTAATCAAGGGTGTGGTTTTTGCAGATTTAAGTCCTTGACTATTCCATTGATAAGAGTTACTAGAGATTTTAGAGTCAAGTACAGACAGGGAGACACCTTAACAAATGGAGATTTCTCTTACAAATGTAAATATCTCTTAGGGTGACTTCTACTTCATTTTCAAGGCTTTTCTCTGTCTGCTCTTTCTTAAAAAAATCACCCGTTTAAAATAATCTTTATGCCAAACAGGCATATTTCGGGGTGATATATTCTGCTCCCCTTCAACTAGAATACCAAGTTGGTTTTTAAAGATAGAATTGGCATCCTTAAGGAATTTTAAAAGGAACTCAAGAAAATGTCATAATGCTGGTTTGAAACTAAAAGTAATAAAAATTTTATTCTATTTTAGTATGCTAAAGTAATTGAACAAGTTATTTCATTTAAAAATTAGATTCTTCATAGGGGCGCCTGGGTGGCGCAGTCGGTTAAGCGTCCGACTTCAGCCAGGTCACGATCTCGCGGTCCGTGAGTTCGAGCCCCGCGTCAGGCTCTGGGCTGATGGCTCGGAGCCTGGAGCCTGTTTCCGATTCTGTGTCTCCCTCTCTCTCTGCCCCTCCCCCGTTCATGCTCTGTCTCTCTCTGTCCAAAAATAAATAAAAAAGGTTGAAAAAAAAAAAATTTTAAAAATTAGATTCTTCAGTATCACAGTGCCCTGTGCTAATAACAAAAGAGCATTAAATTATGTTCATATATGATTTAGTATAATTTAATCAGAAATAGAATAAATTCATCAAGTTATGCAGTGGTGACTATTCCAAGTTTCTTTCTCATGTAAGTAGTAAGAAATGTAAGGATCGGCCCCATCCTTTAAAGTGCCTAGATTAACAGTAGTACCTGGAAAACAGTCATTAGGTGCTTACTAAATAAGTTTTCACCTTCAAGTTTGTGGAAGCAAATTAAATATAGATTGACCCTCTTCTAAAAGAAACAGACTGATGAGACTGACGACTTTCTTTTATAAATGTATGTCTGCAAATATTTAATAAGGACCTAATTTACACAAAGAAATCCATCTGGAGTGAAAGATTATTTTACTCATGTCCCAAATGCTATAGCTGAATTATATTTTAAACTTGACCTAATCTTTTTACTTAACAATTTGCGTTCGTATTTAAGTTACGTGAAGGGCAAATACAAGTTAAAATATTGAAATTTTCATTCACACATTTATTTATCAAATTTTGATTACGTACTTCCAGCGTGTATGGTATCAGGCTGGGAATTTTATGGTATTCCAAGGAAATAATAATATAATCTCCTCCAATGAAGTGTTTGTTATTAAGTAGAAATAGTAAAATTATTATAATGTTCGATAGAATAGAGGTGTATATATGCCATAGAAAAATATAAATAATATTTTCATAACATCCATGCACTTATTCATTGTTCATTACTTCATTTAATTATAATTATTTGGTCACCGTCGGGTGAAAGGGATATATGGAAGTGAATAAAATATGAATGCTTTTGTCCAAGAGCTGATAGCCCAAGGGGAGACAGATGTGTACAGATAATAACTTTGATACCGAAGCGAAACACAGATGCAAGGTACAAGCACAGTACAATGGAGGTTGAAAGGAGCAAGAGACTCTGCTGTGTGAGGGCAGAGACTGTTTTATTTCATCACAGATTCTTCCAGAACCTAGGCTAGCACTTGGCACAAAGAAGGTTCAGATTACGTGTTCGTGGTCTACTGAAGTCTCAGTGGAACGTATCATGGAAGTGAATCGGAAGCTGGACCTTACAGCTGAGAGAGATACATTTCAAGTGGAAGAAATACGGGGATCAAAGAAGTAAAGGCCTTCAACACTGAAAGAGGCCTTGGAGACCATCTGGTATGGTCTTGCTTGTCCTTTCTGTGTTCAGTACTAGAGCACTTTGGTCTAACAGTGTCCTAACACACACTGTCATTTATGACCAGAGAGCAAATGGGAAGTGTCTATGACTGAGGCACTAAGTTCCTATACACAGCAGGCACCAAAGTGAGGTAGGCAACAGGTATGCACATTTTGAAAGGAAGTGGATAGAAAGAGATTCAGAAAATTGCGACTTGGGAAAAATTTGACGGTTCTTGGGAGAAAATGCTGCTCTGCGTGCCCCCTTCTCCTAAGGTCCCCCACTTTCACAAGGGGAGGAGCCGACCTTCCATTTGAAGAGAGAGGAGTTTCTTTTTTTTAAGTTTATTCATTTTGAGAGAGAAAGGGAGAAGGAGCAGAGGAGGGGCAGAGAGAACCCCAAATGGGCTCCGTGCCGACAGCACAGAGCCCGACGCGGGGCTCCAACTCAGAAACCGTGAGATCTTGCCCTGAACCGAAGTCAGACGCTTAACCGACTGAGGCACCCGGGTGCCCCTGAGAGAAGTTCCTTTAGGAACCTGAGGTGGGAATGATTCACTCCCACCAAAATAAAAAAAAAAAAAAAACACGACATCTATCTGGATTTAGGACAGCAAATGAAATGATGCCAGTGACTGCCAAGTCTAGAAAAGCTTCATCAAACCCCTCTAGTGATATTTAACATCAGCCAGACCCAGAAAGCAAAAAGTCACATTCGAATAGCCACAGTACGTCGTCAAGTAAGAACTTCCTGCTCTCCTTCCCTCTCTTCCATCCAGTCCTGTTCAACTCTGTTAGGGTGAAAAAGGGCAGCTGGTGAATGAGAGAGGAAGCTCAGCCTACCCCCTCCTCACCGTAGTAAGGGACCTGGGCCAATTGCGGCCTCTGCCAGTTGGGGAGAAGTTGTATATGTGAATTCAGCTTGAAGGGTTAATTAATGTACTAGACTGGAAATTCTAATATTAATGTATTAAAATGACACCAGAACCTTGTATTACCTTACGGTGGCCAGAAAAGACTTGGAAGCTGCCCATATTTTCACCCAGGGACAGAAGAAGAACTACCTCCGTGAGCAGATTTAAAGGGACAAAGGAAGACAGATGAAGCTGTCTTTATACTTAAATGCCATAAATCCTGATTATTCAACATACAAGTTGTACCTTTTACACATTTTTTTAAAGGGGGAAAACAATATAAAGTGATTTGCACCGAGGTACGGCATGAAGGTAACACTTACAGTATTTTGGTTCAATTAAGATAATCAAGTATGCCCGAAATAGCTTAACTGGATAAATATAAAAATCTATCTAATACCGAAGTTACCAGTTAATCAAAGCCATGAATTTTTGAAAGTATGTAGTAACCTAGGAGCAGTAAGTAATATAGCTGGAACACTGCCTTCTAAGGATTATCAAAGGGGAGGGCTGGCTGTGGCCGAGCAAACCTGAGTTATAGAATAACAGATTCTAGTTAGCTGTGGGCCACTAATCGCATAGGATAATTACAACATGGTGGGTTGCAAGAACCCCCCTGCCCAAGAAACCATGTCAGTGCTTAATTATGGCGAGTGACTTCTCTAGCCCATCAAAATGTCATGATCCAACCCACAACTGTGCATACATTTTTTGTAACTTTCTTACTTTGAGTGTCTTTATGCTTCTCGAAGATCCATCCATATCCTCCCTTTCTTAAAAATAATTTTTCAGGGGCGTCTGGGTGGTTCAGTCGATCGAGCATCTAACTCTTGATATCGGCTCATGTCACGATCTCACGGTTCGTTGGGATCAAGCCCCGTGCCAGGCTCTGTGCTGACAGTGTGGAGCCTGCTTGGGATTCTCTCGCCCACTCACGTTCCTCCTTCTCTCTCTCTCTCTCTCTCTCTCTCTCTCTCTCTCTCTCTCAAAATAAATACACGTGAAAACAAATGTAATAAAATAATAATAATATTTCAGACAATTTGTCTTTGATAACTCTCCTGTAAATTTTAATGATACTTATATACAGACACTTGACGTTCCAAAGGAATATTCTTCAACACCATGGAGATCAACACATCTTCAATTCCATTATGGGATATGTGAAATATGTCTTTTGTCCAAAGTGCATACTTTACAGTGTTCACAGTAGATCTTTACAGACGAGGAAAATGGGACCTAGAGAGGTTAAGTCAAGTAGCTAACAAGCGTTCCAATTACGTTTGAACTCGGATGAGGCTGATTACAAAATACGCATTCTTACTTCTCTCTTCTATATGCGTTTTCTATTCGAACTGTGTATTGCTATGTAAGTTTTGCACTGGGGCTCCTTTTCAGGGTCTTTTAAATACTTAAGTCACTTGTAAAATGAGTACTTTCTTCGAATGAGAAATCCATTAGGCAGAAGAAAACAACTTGGCAATAAATTTTAGGCATTATCCCCATGCCAAGTAATTATCAGAAGGCCTCATGCTTTGAGACTGCGCAAGGGTGATCTTAAGATAATGGAGTGAGGCTTGCGTTGTGAACTTTCTTGATGCTCTACGTCGTGATGTGCTTCATGGATTGGCTTCCGAAAAGATTTGTAAAGCATTCTGGGAAGGTTCTGCCAATTAAAAACCGGAGATTGGCTGAAGGCTTGCAGCAATTGAATTTTGAATACAGATGGTGCCAAATTGAATGTTTCCATAGCAACAGACTTTTCCTTAATAACTTTTAGATGGGAAGGGGAACATAAAAGGAAACCATCTTTCAGCAGATGTATATTCCTACAATGTGTTTTCAGATTGGTTTTGGAAGCGAATTTGTACTTAACTGGTGATTGTTTTAAGTGGATCAGAATATGACTAAATTCTCCTGAGGAAATATTTTGAGAGTAACAGGAATATATGCTAGGAACCTTATAAAGACATAAAAAGGGCATGGTTTAAAAAACAAAACAAAACAAAACATCTCTTGATCGGTAGCCAATCAACCAGGATTTTTGAAGTACGACTTAACATTGGTCAAAGATTTCTGAATTCTTAATGTCTGTTAAGATTGAAAATTTAGAATATAGGTATCATCAAACAAAAAGTGATATGTACATCATGGACTTGAAATTGATCTTAATATATACATTTTTCATGTAGGTTTATGGATTAGGTTTTCATTATCTGTTGCTTGAAGGATTTTTTTTAAAAAATATTAATTAAATAAATCATTTCAGGAAGAACTTCAATAAGGAGGACTTTGATAGTGTTCAGACCGTATGGTGTATTATCATAGATCTAAAGTCTGGTCCTCAGCTTTGCATAACCGACGACCAGATTTTAATAATTCAGTGGTGTCAGAGGTGATCAGGGTCTAACGGCCTGACCCACACTTCACAGACGCACAAGAGATTGGTTTACAAATCATTTGAAAGATGAGACAATAAATTGAAAATCAGTGTTTTATAACACAACATAAGGCTGTCAGAAAAATTAATAATGATCATTTGCCCAGGGTGGCCTCCCCAATGAGGGCATGTAGAAGACCAAATTATGGGTTGCAAGGTTCAATGGTGACCAAAGACCTGGAAGAAGGGTAAGAAGGTACTTTTAAAGGATGGTTCGCTAAGTGAGAGAAGCTACCTAAACCGCCCACTTTTCTTATTCTAAGTGATTCCTCAAATAGAAAGAAAGAGTTAGGTCATTTCTCTCAGGTGGTACCAAAGACGTGGTAACAAATGCTTGCTTGCTCCCCTGGCTTTCCTTTATGATTCCATGCAACCCGGGTCTCCCCCCCCGCTGCCCCCCGCCATCACGTACACAGACTTAACTTCCCCTCCTCCTCCTTCTGTTGCAGGGCAGTGTAAAACTCAGGTGTGTTCCAGAGATGTGAGCCAATAGTCGGAGCTTCTTACTTGCTCCACATTACTACTCCTTCCTCGCTTGATTGCACGGGGTACTCCATTACCAAAACCCTTACAAAATAACTGGGCAGCGATCTCCAACTCCAGTGGCAAGGCCCGGACTCCTACCGCAAGCAATTCTTCCATAATAGGGATATAAGAAGGACCTGGGAATCTGCATCTTAAGGAGTTCTCTGAAGCTCAGCCAGGTTATTTTTGCAGATGGCTGATGTCATGTATCCTCTCCTTCATTCCCCAATTTCAATTTCAGAAGAAAATCTTTTTTTCTGGCTGTTTCCAAATTTCTGGAAGGTTAGGACTCAGAGCCCCTCTGAACTTGTACATGTAAAGAGAAACGTAAGGGGATGGAGAGGTAGAGAATGATAGATGAGTTACATAGGTATGTACAGAAAATAGAAATAGATGTGTATACATGTTAATAGTAATAGAAATCCGTTGTTTAAAACTGGAAAGAGGGGCGCCTGGGTGGCTCAGTCGGTTAAGCGGCCGACTTCAGCTCAGGTCGTGATCTCGCGGTCTGTGAGTTCGAGCCCCGCGTCGGGCTCTGCTGACAGCTCGGAGCCTGGAGCCTGTTTCGGATTCTGTGTCTCCCTCTCTCTGACCCTCCCCCGTTCATGCTCTGTCTCTCTCTGTCTCAAAAATAAATAAAGGTTAAAAAAAATTAAAAAATAAAATAAAAAATACAACTGGAAAGAAATATGCATACTCTTAAAAATGTAATTTAGGGGCCCCTGGGTAGTTCAGTCAGTTAAGTGTCCAAATCTTGGTTCGGCTCAGGTCAAAATCTCATGGTTTTGTGGGTTCGAGCCCTGCGTCGGGCTCTGCGTTGGCCTTGCAAAGCTTGCTTGGGAATCTCTCTCTTCCTCGCCCTCTGCCCCTCCCCCACTCGCACTGTCTCTGTCTCTCTCAAATAAATAAACTTATTTAAAAAAAATGTAGTTTAAAAATATGAAGATTTGCTTTCAGTTGAAAACAGTATGACGGGGCATCTGGGTGGCTCAGTGGGTTAAGCATCTGACTTCGGCTCAGGTCATCATCTTGCAGTTTGTGGGTTCCAGCCCCGCGTCGGGCTCTGTGCTGACAGCTCAGAGCCTGGAGCCTGCTTCGGATTCTGTGTCTCCCTCTCTATGCCCCTCCCCCGCTCATACTCTGTCTCTCTCTGTCTCTCAAAGATGAATAAACATTAAAAAATTTTTTTTAAAATAGTATGATGAACTTGAATGAAATAGGATCCTGAAAGCAAATGTTCCTCCCTGCCTCCCCCTCCTCCCACCCCTCCTTCCCATTCTTCTCCTCTTCCTCTTCCTTCTACACTCTCTCTCTCTCTTTCTCTCTCTCTCTCACACACACACACACACACACACACACACACACACTCAGCTGTACAAGTCAGCACAGGGTTATAACATAAAAACCAATCCCTGAACCAGATAAATAAAGGAAAAGGTTTATGTTCTTTCTCAATCTTTAGTTATTTTCCCTAAATTAGTTTTCAGTCAATAATCACGTGTAAGAACAAGTGCCAGTGCTCTATAGACAATTCAACATGAATAATCAGATGAGAATTTAATGAAAATGAAGGTTGAAAATGGAGGTACACTGTCATTAAAGACACTGCTTTCATGGCTTAATCCCAAACGCTCTGCACTCTGCACTCAGTCCTTGATTTTACCCTCTTTTGAGCTGCAAAGGTGGGAATAACAATCACAAGCAGACATTCCAGGTTTCATTTATAAAACATCCTTAAGAGCGAGAGAGGCAGGTGGAAACAGAGGCACAGAATGAGAAGGAAAACGGTAAAATGGCATTGTTTAAACACAGATGGAAACTGAACAATGAATTTGGTTATCAGACACTTCGGTATATAGCTTTTCTTTAAGCCTGTAATTTGCTTATTTATCACAGGAAAATGATAAATCTAAAAATGCCTGCTTTCTATCTCTTACCGTACTAATATTAATTCTATCTGATACAACAAAGACACTCATTCGATGTTTGGAGAAACTTTGTTGTTAAAGGTTGGTTCATACCTATTGCTGAATATCACAATGTGTATTAGAAGTAGTTTCAGATAGTTTTTAATGGCATAGGGAATGAGTGGTTACAACATTAATGGCTAAGTGTGAAAAAGTAGGACACAATTTTATTTGTGCTGTGTCAGCCTACTTTTGTACAGAAGAAAAAAAGAGACACAAAAAAATAAAAGCCAGCAAGACAAATAACTGGAGGATATACCTCAAAATGTGTAATAGCTACGGGGCGCCTGGGTGGCTCGGTCGGTGAAGCGTCCGACTTCGGCTCAGGTCATGATCTCGCGGTCCGTGAGCTCGAGCCCCACGTCGGGCTCTGTGCTGACAGCTCAGAGCCTGGAGACAGCTTCGGACTCTGTGTCTCCTTCTCTCTCTGCCTCTCTGCCTCTCATGCTCTGTCTCTGTCTCTCTCAAAAATAAATAAACATTAAAAAAAATTTAATGTTTAATAGCTATCAACTGGCGGAATCTAAGTGAACTTTTTCTTTCCCTTTGTATCTATCTGTGTCTTTCCCATTCCATTCAGTAAAACGTATTTTATTTGCAGGTAGTGTTTTCACATATATTACACTGGTACAGTATTTCTCAACCTTTTATTCATCATTAACCTCTAAGAAGCCTTTTTAGACTTTTAGTTTCCTAATCCCCTCTCCCGCACGGAATTTAAAAAAAAAAAAAAAAAAACCTTTTTTTTAATATTTATTTATTTTTGAGACAGAGAGAGACAGAGCATGAGCAGGGGAGGAGCAGAGAGAGAGAGGGAGACACAGAATCCGAAGCAGGCTCCAGGCTCTGAGCTGTCAGCACAGAGCCCGACACGGGGCTCGAGCTCACAAACCACGAGATCATGACCTGAGCCGAAGTCGGTGGCTCAACTGACTAAGCCACCCAGGTGCCCCTCCCCCATGGAATTTTAATCCCACAGATATGCTCCATAATCTGTTTATATTGTGGCCCCTTAGAGAGTCCCAAACCACTGTGACGCGTATATATATTAAGAATTTTTGTCCCTCAAGAACAAATATTCACCTCCTTGGAGCACTGTTGTCCCTCTTGTGAATGCATGTGCCTGCCCAAGAGCCAGAAGATTCTGATTCAGGAAATTCGAGGTGGGAACAAAGGCAGGAAGTTTGAGGTGGGAACAAAGGAAATGCATTTTTTTTTTTCAGCAGAGCTCAGGTGTTTCAAAAGCAATGTGTAAATGTACCTACTGAATGTTACTCTATGTTTTTTCAGAAACCTGAAAAATCAGCATTTCTTTATTTTTAGGAATAATACTAATGACGGGACGTACTTACATATTTATACATCTATAAGAATTTGCCTTGTTTTTCTACTGTCAGGAACATCGTTGATTTCTTTATTTTTTTCTTTCATGGACAATGAGCCGAGGTGTGGGCTTAGCATCCTGAATTCATACTTCCATTGTCGTTGGTAAAATGTGAACTAAAACCTCGCAATCACGTGGTACCTTGTGGATCATTTTCTCCAGTCAGACGGTTATGCAGAGGCCCCGGAGTATTCTAAGGCCATTGCTGAAGCTATTTTTTAAAATCCTATAGCATTTGCTCATTGTTGGTTAGATTTCACCACATGGAAGTTTTCATTTTTAAGGCTAAAAAAAGCCCTAAGATGAGTTGGAGAACTATTGAGCACAGCAGGTTATAAACCAATTAGGGTGATGATGTCCTTCCTGGATGGAGATTTTCATGAACCTCTCACATGACCTATTTCAGCTTTGTTTTTTCTTTTTGTTTTTGTTTTTTAATGTTCAAAGTGAGTAGAGTAATGAAGAGGTGATTTAGGAAGGTTTGGACTCAGGGAAGAAAAAAAAAGCAACCTTTCATTAGGCTCCTAGTAACAGCTAGCTTATTAAGCAGCAAGAGACAGAGCTTTAGTATAGAAAAAAAAAAGGATGAAAAAAAGCAATGAGATTAGAAGGTCACTAACACCAATGGAACTGGCAGCATGGCAGTTCATAGCGTATCTTTTGTTTTGGGGAGACAAGTATCCTAACTTTGGTCTGAACCTCTTGCTAATACCGACCTTAAGAAAACTTAACTTACTTTATCTGTGGGTACCAAAATGCCTAAGGATCAATCTCTTACCTAAGCTTTATTCAGGTGGAGGGAATCAGTATGCCAATTTGCAGCTGACATATTAGCCGATGTACATACTTTCTGCTGTTTCATAGCACGACTATTTCTAATTTTCAGAAACAGTGATGTAACTGCTCATCAGCCAAGAAAAAGGCATGGGAACATTCTTCTCACTGGAGTCAACATTAGTTCTTCGTGTGGTGACTAAGATAGAGATGGGGTTGTTCCAAGCTGGAACTTCCCCCTGGCACCATTTATGGTCCCAAGTGCTTTCAAGTGGACCCGGGGAGTACAGGAAAACCAAAGAGTCTGAATGTTGCCAAGGAGAACGTGTATGAACTCAAAGATAGCGAAAGAGAGCAGGGGAGTGGTTTTGGTGGATATGGTAAGAAAGCCAGAAAGATGGCAGAATTCAGGGAAAAGAAAATGTTAAGAGATTTCCTAAGTAACGAGCTCCTTCTAATAATCAGATTAAGAGCATAACTATGGAGTGGCTAGATACAAATCCACATTTTGCCCTGGCTGGTTGATGAGTGGTCCGTTCTCATCCAGTCATTTTTTTCCCCAGTTTTTCATGTTAACAAATTCTTTGTATTATCAAGCAAATTTCAAGTGGAAATTTTCTACTCTCATTGGCTAACTTGGCTTCCTTTATTTTGCCTAACTTTGCCTACTTTCTTATTCCCTCCTCCTTCCAAATCCTGGCTCCCACAGTGAGGCAGCTCCCATGCCTGAAGTTTCCTGTTTGATTTTGCTCCTTTAACTGCCAAAGTGAACTCTACAAACATTTCTGTCATTTCCTTCTCTACCTAACCTCTTGTGGCCCAGGTTCTAAACCACTTCCCTGAAGCTATCAATGATTGCCCAAGAGGTTCGCTTTGCTTAGTGTAGGGACCACCTCCCACTCTTCGTCTCTGGATGTTTGCCGTGAACACGGGGACAATGTAACCTTTCCCAAATCTCTGATCTCATCTTCCTGCCCTTAGTCGGCCTCTCACCCCGGGCTTTCCCTTTGTCCGATATACTTGTGGTTTCATTTACTCATCACTATATGAATGGCATCTCTCATAGTGACACCTCTGACCTCTCACCTGCTTTATCCATCCCATATGGCAAACTGTGTACTTCACTTTTTCCTCTGGGGATTATCAAGAGCTCACATTTCAAATAAATTTGCAGATCCAGGCAGCTCCCCCCCCCCCATTTTGTGATTAGAAAGGGAACCACCAATGACTTGCAAGTCAAGCCCAAAATAAAGTCAGGCAAGCAAGACTTCCCGCCAAAGGGTCTTGAAGGGAAGAATTTGCAGACATTACACACGGCCTGTATTCTGGAAGGGGCACAGCGACCCAGGCACACCTTACTGAGAAACAGTCATAGTGGTCCCAGTCTGTTAGCTCCCTCTTTTCCTGTGAGAGGGAAAATTCATACTATGCCAGGGTCAGATCTTCTAAAAGCCCCTGAAAGAATTGCAAGGCTGATCTCATCCCGTTCATTTTCCCACAGAAGCATTCAGTGAAGTACCTATCACCTACCAGGCAATGCATTCTATGCAGAGGGAAGAGTTTAGGCAAAGTCCTTGGCATTTCATCTTCCGAATATGTTGCTAGTTTGTTCTTCTCTTTCAGTCTACCAGCCACCATCAGGCTCTTCCCGGACACCTGTCCCAGCTTGTTGCTCTGTTTTTTCCACATCTTTTCTTGACCCTCCCCCTGCCCCTATCTGTTTTGCCATTCACGGCCTGATTCATCTTTTCAAACCCAGATCAGATGTGTCCCTTCCCTGCGTGCACCCTTCCAGTGGACCCCCACTGCCCTGACAACACAGACCAGGATCCTTACCGTAACTCAAAAGGCCCGTAGAAGCTATGAAAACCCCCTCTCTCAGCTTTTCTTTCTAACAGATGATGCGTTCAAATAAGTGATGTGTCCTAAAGCCACAAATGCCAAATGCATATGGATCTTGAATTAAGCAGTTTACTTATAAGATGTTTATTACTCCCTATGCAGCTTTGGTTTTGAATACATGTTAACTCCGTCGCAAGTACATAATCGATTATGAAGAAAAAGTTAGCAATAAATGAATGGAGAGACAAAGGGATAAGTAAATGAATAAATGTAGAAAAACAAATTCGCATCATATGATCTATATAAGAACCCTTTATAAGAGCTTAGGAGAACAAAAGTATAATCTCGTGGGATATCCAGTTCTGGCAATGTTTGTGTGTCTTTATGTTTTTGTTAAAAGGCGTCCATTTTATATGTTTTGGAAGGAATATATTTTAAAGAAGATAATAATAGTACCTTCTGGTTGCTGACAGCTTTGCAGTTTATAAAGCACTTTTCACATAGATTACCTCATTTAAAATTTCTCTATTGCTTCTTTTACTATGGAAATTCTCTTTAAGAAGATTTTCTTCTAAAATTAAGGCAGTCACACTATTCTGCTTCTGTATTTCTCAGCCAAATGTTTCACCAAGGTATTGTGTCTCTCTTGGATCTTTCTTCCCCGGACGTACAGTTATGATTTACCCAGAGGTAAATAGAAATAGTGGGAGCTGTATACGGTTTTTGTGTTGTTTCTCGTAAACTCAAGCCTTTCATTTTAGGAGCCTCTATACCACTTTAGGAGTTGCTATACTAATGTTCAAAGCATATTTACATATTTGGTGCGAAACTATTTTATCACTTGAATTGGAATCATTAGGATAGATAGAGTTACTTGATTTTGGGGGTAGACTCCCATGACTGATTCATCGCTTACGCACAACACCCAGTGCTCATCCCAACAAGCGCCCTCCTCCATGCCCGTCACCCATTCCCCCTTCCCCCACCCCCCATCCACCCTCAGTGTGTTCTCTGTATTTAAGAGTCTCTCATGGCTTGCCTCCCTCTCTGTGTGAAACTGTTTTTCCCCTTCCCTTCCCCCTTGGCCTTCCGTTAAATTTCTCAAATTCCACACATGAGTGAAATCATATGATACCGGTCTTTCTCTGAATGACTTATTTCACTCAGCATAATACCCTCCAGTTCCATCCACATCGCTGCCAACGGCAGGATTTCATTCTTTCTCATTGCCAAGTAATACTCGATTGTATATATAAACCACATCTTTTTATCCATTCCTCAGTTGACGGACATTTGGGCTCTTTCCATCATTTGGCTATTGTTGAAAGCGCTGCCGTAAACACTGGGGTACATGTGCCCCTAGGAATCAGCACAGAAGGGTTACTTTTCACCTCCCTGTATCTCACATTATTCACTGTAACATTTATGCGCTGCTGAGGTTTAAATAAGTAAAGATTATCTCAAAATGGAGCCTAGGAAGGGCAATTTGAGACTTCATCCACTTTTACTGTTGGCTTTTCAGTCAACTACTACTCCTACCACTGCTGCTACAACTTTGGTCTAAAATGTATTTTATAATCAGCGATCCTGTGCCTAATAACAGGACATACGTTAAATGAGCCAGAACTGATCGATCTTTATTTTTGATCTTACGTATTGCTTTTCCGGAGAAGTATTTGAAAGGGTCCATTGAGACTATACTTCAATAATTCATTTCCTCTTTTCCCTTTAATACAGAAGCCTCATTCTCACAAAGTAGAAATTTGAACATGCACTTTATTTTCATAACCTTGCCTACATGTATATATTTGTTTTGTTTAATAATTTTGTGTCTGCAGGAGTGCCTACGTTCTTGCGTGTGATATAAGAGGTGTGTTTGCCCTTTCAGCACACTTCTGTACACCTTCCTATGTGCCAAACTTGTGCCGGGCCCCGATGAGAAAAATATATTTCGTCTCCTGAAGGCAACACCTTCCAGTGGGTAAAATAGACAGAAAATAGATCATTGCCAAATAGTGTAATCACTGTGTTCAGAGATAAGAGCAGGGTGCTCTAGGAACCATAATGTGGGGTACTGTACCCAAACCCATGAAACAAGGCTTGGTGGGGCCAAAGAGAATGACCAGGAAAAAAATGACCAGTGATGGTGGCTTCTGAGCAGAGCGCTGCCGAGCGGACAAGGGTGGAGAATAATCTGGGTTGAGGCGAGGCACAGACACGAGTGAGACATGCATCACATTATGCATGTAGGGGACTCTCATGTGGCTATAGAGCTACAGTAGAGGGTACTCAATGGGCAATGGAAGTCAAGAAGCTGGAAAAGGTCTTATAAGTCAGGTAAAGCGTTTTGATTTTGTTCTGAAAGCAATGGAAGAATGACATTAGAGGACTTTGATAAATGATGACAGACTCAGATTTTCATCTTCAAAAGCCTTCTGCAACCACAGTATTGAAGATTCATGTGGAGTGTAAAAGACCAGTGTTAGAGCAATGGTTCTCGGTCCTAGCTGCACACGAGAATCGCTAGGAGGTGGGGGCTTTTAAAAAACTGCAAGTGCCTGGACTCCACCCCAAACCAATTAAATAAAAATCTTTGGGAATAGAGCCCAGACATTGGTATTTTTCAAATCACCCGTGTTGATTCAATTGCACAGACAAGGCTATGATTCAGTAAATAAGAGAGAACATCGGGAGGCTTTTAATTAAAACAGGCTTGGGAAGCGACAGCTGGATGATAGAGAGGTTAGAAGAGCGATTAAGGAGGTTGAATGAATGGCTTGGCATCTTGGTTAAAGGATAAGGAAGAAAGAGAAATCAAGGATGATTTGTACGTTTCTCTTTGAATGACGAGGTAGAGGAACAGATGTGTGTCAGCGATTAGGGGAGAAGGGTGGGGAGGATGTGATCAATGTTTGGATACACTGAATATTCAAAAGGGGTTTAGTAGACATTTGACTATGTGAACATGGCGTTTGGGAGAGAGTTCTTAGGTTGAAACAGATTTGACTATGATCATTGTAAAGGTGGTAAAGGAAGCAATATACATAGGCGAACTCACCAGGGAGAGAATATGTCAGGGAAAAAGGAAAGAAGAGCAAAAAGAGACTCATAGGGAATAGCAACATCTAAGAGATAAGCAGAGGACGCTGAGGCATGGCCAGAAAGGTCGGGTAAAATCCATGCCATGTTCATCAAAAAGTTTCAAGGAGGGCTTATCAATGATGGCAGGTACTAAAGGGAGGTCTGGAAAAATAAAGACTAGAATCTCCAGTGCTATAGTAACTTGAATATCATACCTATTATCTACCACAATTTCAATGGCAATGTCAATTTCCATTTCAGCTATTATCTGCAATTTCAGTGGCGAAAGTCAAAATGTAGTGACTAAGAGTAGTGCATATTGACTAGAGCTTCTCAACTTCTAATGTGCACATAAATCACCATTGGAATATAGTTTTAAAAACGTAGAATCTGATGAGCTAGGTTTTGGGTAGAGCCCGAGCTCCTACAGTTCTTGCAGGCTCCCAGGTGATACTGACACTGCGGGTACACAAACCATCCCTTAAGTCACGCTGATGTAAACCACTCTTCTATGAAGGAAAAGACATCAGATTGGCCAGACACGGTGCTAGGGCCAAAAGAAAGTCTTTTTGGTTTTGTGTTTTCTTTTTAGATGAAGTTCTGGACTGAGATTGAAGATACGGGGCCGGTGAAAAATGGAATCCCTTCTTTTGGGAGGTGGAAGAAACTGGAATACTGAGTACAGGGAGGGAATCGGGCTTGGGTAGGAAGGACACCTACGCCCGAAGGGAAGGAGGTGAGGAAGACGAGAAAGACAGAATAGTCCTCCGGTAGATGGTATCTGGTGTTTCGCTTTTTAGCCCAGTGTTTCTATTCGAGGAATTATTTTATATTTATTTTATTCCTTGACTTGAATGGCTAGCCTACGAAATGTGCTCGTAAAGATAGAAGTGAGCCCTCTTTGCTTCTCAAGTATAACTTGCATTTTCTGCACCTTGTCAAATAAAACTTTGAGTGACAAGGTGTAGGGACGAAACTCAATGTGTGTTCAGGGAGAAAAATGCCCTTTTTATTCTACATATCTTTGAGAATATTCGCATTCCAACAAATGCATCGATTTTGATGTGAAAATGGAGTGATGGACGGCTTTTGCCGTGTGCGTTGCGTGCCAGTGACACGGCAATAAATCCATGGTGCTGGAACTGTAATGGTACCATTTACTCCACTTTAGTGAACTCTTGCTGAACCCTTTTGAGTTGTTAGTACTTTATTTGCTACATTTGGCACTTAATTAGTTGACAGCCGGGGCCAGTGGGACAGATGGATTGTCCGGTGATCTATTGTGTCTATAGTTTCTTTTCCATGTCTTGTGAGTGGCCTAGGATTATACACCGAAGTACTTGTGCGGAACTGTAGGTCAAGCTTTCTCCCTCAACCTCAAGGCTTCATCTCAACCAGTAGGTTCCCCCTGTTAAAGGAAGCCATTTTTGGAATTTATTTTAATGGTCACATAATGTCACATTTCAACATCTGCCTTTTAAATGATCAAAATAGCTTACATGTTTCATTTGGACGTGATGTTGGTATTTTCTCATAATCTGTGACTCTCCCAACTGGTGGCAAAATTTTCCTTTGACCTTAACTCATCTTTCGGTGTGAGCATCAGCACACCCTTACCTATGGTTTATAACCACAACTGGAGAATGAGCTTTTTTTCAGAAGACTCATTTTTTTCTGTTCGAAGATGTGGTTTATATCTACGATGGAATACTACTTGGCAATGAGAAAGAATGAAATCCTGCCATTTGCAGCAACGTGGATGGAACTGGAGGGTGTTAAGCTGAGTGAAATAAGTCAGTCAGAGAAAGAGAGGTACCTTATACCATATGTTTTCACTCCTATGTGGATCTTGAGAAACTGAACAGAAGACCATGGGGGAGGGGAAGGGGGAAAAAAGAAAGTTACAGAGAGGGAGAGAGGCAAACCATAAGAGACTCTTAAATACAGAGAACAAACTGAGGGTTGACGGGGGCGGGGGGAGAGGGGAAAGCGGGTGATGGGCATGGAGGAGGGCAGTTGTTGGGATGAGCGCTGGGTGTTGTATGGAAGCCAGTTTGACCATAAATTATATTTAAAAAAAGAATATTTGGCACACTTTAAATGAGGTATTATGGTCTTTGACAGCCTGTTGATTATGAAACTAAGAGATCTGCCTGAATTCCATTTGCCATTTCCATTCCTATAAATGCTATTTACTATCTTCTCAACTTACATATTCCACAGATGGTATTATTTTCTTTATTGGAAAGTGGTCTTAGTGACTTAAAAAGCTGCCTAAATAATATGCTGCCTCGTGCTTGCTGTGAGAGAGCATTTTCTGTAATGTTTTATTCTGAAAAATTCAAATACACAGAAAAACTGACGGAACTGTGCATTGAATAGCCACGAACTCACCATCTAGATTCTGCTAGATTCTTCGTCCCTGTAGCCTCCCATCAATCCCGATTATTTTTTGATTCATTTCAAAGTTTGGAGGCATCACTACCCTTTACCCCTAAACGCTACAACACGCGTATCATCAACTAGAGCTCAATATTCATTTACAATTCTTTTGTTTGTTTGTCTGTGGCAAAATTTGCATAGTCAAATGCACAAGTCTTGCGTGTGCCATTCGGTGAGTGTTGACGAATGGCTACACTAGCGTGACCCGTGCCTCTATCAAGATACAGAAAAATACAATCACTCCAGAATAGAAACAACTTTTGAATGTCGACTAGACTTAGTATGATGATGGTTTTTCAGTATATACAAATATCAAATTATCATGTACACCCGAAGCTAATATAACATTATAGATCAGTTTTACCTCAATGAAAAGTTTTTTTCAGAAGAAAGGAACCTTTGTGTAGGTTGGCTTGAGTTTATTTTGACTGAATTTTCAACACAGTTGACTTTAAGATTGTCAGGCTGAATCGTACTAATAGCCCATCCAGGGGAATGGCTGTTGATATTCTTTTTGTTCATCCAGTCACTGAGCTGACTGAGTTCTTCTCAATAACGTTGGAAGGTGAGCCTCTATCTCTGACAGAAACATCAGGAAACATGTATTTCACAGACTGTTAGAGCTGGTAAGAACCTCAGGGATCATGTAGTCTGCTCACTTCTGCCTTGTGGCTTAGGATTTAAGAACTTCACTGGCATTATGAAAGCACATAGTTCCCTATCTTTACCCCTGTAATAGTGAGTTAGGGGCCAGGCGCTCTGGTCAGTGTCTTTTGTCCATTATTTCCTTAATCTTCACAGATTATCAGTCTTCTTGTTTTTGTTATCCTCACCTTACAGAGAGTAAACTGGGTGTGAACATAGCATTAAATTATGATCTTTGCCATGTCTGATCTAACAAACATTAGACTACTATCATAAAATATTTTTAACTTGGTCATTTATTCTAGGTAGGCCTGTCTTCTGTGAATTTCAACTATGTGTTTGGCTGTTCTTGAATTCTAGCTTTTTAGGATTTAGAGAAGGAGCAGATATTCAAATCAGTCATAGTGGCTAGGATTTAATCATGTGCCTATAACTCCCTTCTCTTTTCAGGTTTTTGGTCTGAAATGTCCCAGACATTTTATTCTATGTTTACATAGCAACCACACCCCTTATGTCCTGTTCCTAAATACAGCGCATGTCCATTTACACTAGGTACTTTTGACTTCCTGGTCAGTGTATTTGTTTCTCCCCCTTCTTAATGGTTTAAGTTGAGATACCTCCTTGAAGAGCTTAACTATAAATCACTTTTCTACAGAACCGTGTTTAAATGCCATGTGAAGTCAGATGAAACAAATATTAATATTCTCTATAATTTGGGTTATTATTTTCACTTACCTTGGTTCCTTATAAGTCTTTGAATATCAAACATTAAGATATGCTCACATTACTCAAGGTATAGATGTACCCGAACTTCGTATAACAGTATAATAATGGCGGTTTCTTTTCCTTCCCTCCTCCCTTCCTTCTTTCCTTCCTTCCTTCTTTCCTTCCTTCCTTCCTTCCTTCCTTCCTTCCTTCCTAAATTCCCTTCTTGATCATCCCTAACATTCTGTTGACTATTTTAGCTGCAGGAAACAGTCTGTTATGGTTCCCACATCTCTTCCCCGTTTTTAACTATCAGAACTCATTATCTTAACTTCAGTTGGAGTCATTTTGCTTACAGTTGACCGTAGTTAAATATCTGCCTTCTTAACTCATTTGTGACCCATTTGCCTGCAATGTCACTCTTCCAGCTTGGCATTTTCTACCTGGAACACTTAAGTGCTCTGTGGAACCATTGAGATATACAGGGTGCTCCACATCGCAGATCACAAATGTTTGCTGAAGACTATAATCCGTTGTTTAGTCTCTGTACAGAGAAGCAGCAACACCTTGCTTTACTATGGTCCGCTATGCTTTTATTCATTGTTGGATTTTATCTGCACAAAAGTCCTTCGGTTGTGCAACTGTCATTATTTCGGTTTTGCAGTTGAGAAAATTGAAGTTGTGGTCAGTCAACTTTTGCCAGTTAAATTTCGTCACGAATCTAGGGCTATAACCCATTACTAACTGCCAATCAAGGTTTCCTTCTAAAACTTACTCACAGGAACTTTCTCAGGTTGTAAATCCAGTGCAGAAATGGCAACAGAGCTGTTGTTTCTTCTGTAGCAATGTATATTCAAAAAGGCAATCATTTCGTTTTTGTAAATAACATTTTTCCCTAGGAGAGATGTTGTGGGAATTTATATCAGTCAAGAATGTATATCGATAATCAAACATAGCTAGCTCAAAAACATGAAGTGAAAGATTGGTTAGTACTCAATCAACTGAACTGTTTCTTTCTCTGCAGTATTGTGGTTCTTGACATGATTGCTGAGTTTCCAATTTGACACTTCTGGAGATCTGTAAATCAGGACACATGCCGAGTCCCAGTCTGTCACCCTGAGTCTTAGCATTGGTTATTTATTTCCCTTCATTATCCAGCATCTACTTACTGGACAGATCAGTTGAGAAGCTTTCCATGATGGCCCTCGGAAAAGAGAAATGCACACATTCGGGCAGCTCTTCAATTACCAACGTGCACAGATTGTCTGAGTTTATATGCATATATTTTATTATTATTTCACTTTTGCATGTCAGATGAATCCGGTATAAATGTAAATCTAACAGTATGGGCTCTAGTGACCAAGTCCATTGCTGTAATATATCTTTGGTCTCTCAGTAATATCCTGAATGCAGCGTTGCAAGTGTGGTGAAATTCTGCGGTTTGAATTGTTGCCCAGGCATGGACAATGAGCAGGTCCATCTGATGTCCAGTGGGCCAGATCCAAAACGGCTCCTCTTTGATGAGCTACACATTTTCAGCTAACTTTCACTCCTTGACAAAATGGAATATATACCCCACTGCCCAAGTTGTCTTTTGCCTGTGGTTCTGCAGGGTCTGCTCTTAGGACAGCGATATCCATCAACCGCAGGGCTCCGTTGCTGTTGGTAAATAACCAAATATCTGCTTCATTAGTCTCCGTGTGCTGATTTGTTTCTGGGAGTCTAGTCTGGTTCACTGACCAGTATTTCTGTTCTTTATCACACCAACCTAAGACGTAAATCGTATTGTGTCCTCAGCAGAGCCATCGCATCTCTCGTTACTCATGTCTCCCAGGGACGCATGCTTCTCAGGTTGCAACCCTTTTGAAAAGATGAATTCTCCAACGTTGTATGTCGAATATATTTTGCGAGCCAAATCATACTTCATTAAATTTTTATTGAAGTACAATATGCCTAGGGAAAATGTACATGTTATAGATGTTTGGGTTGGTGAGTTTGCACACGCTAAATGCAACTGTGTAAACAGCACTCAAATCAAGAAACGGGAAGTTCAGAAGCGCCTGTCATGTCTCTTTCAGTGACTACCAGTCTCACTAGGCTAACTGGTATCCTGACGTCTACAGTCATCTTACTTCTTCGTGTTTTTCTATGTTATGCGAATGAAATAAAACAGTATGCCCTTGTTTTTTGGCTGATGTCTTTCCCTCAACGATATGTTTATGAGATTAATAGATAATATTACATAAATGAGATTAATACATAATATTGCATAAGTTGAGTTATTGTTGTTGCTAGATAGTGTTCTATTGGTAAGTTTATCCATTATCCATTTATCTATTGGCAAAATTATCTACTATATTTATCCACTGTATTTATCCATTTTATAGTAGAGGGGAATTTGGGTACTTTGCAGTTAGGGGAATCTTCCAATTTAGGACATGTCTTTTGGTGAATACAAGTATGCATTTGTCTTGGATGTATACTTGGGAGTGGAATACAAAATAAATAATATATTTTAAAAGAATTTTTAATGTTTATTTTTGAGAGAGAGAGACAGAGACAGAGACAGAGGGTGAGCAGGGGAGGGGCTGAGAGTGAGAGAGACACAGAATCTCAAGCAGCTTCCAGGCTCCAGACTGTCAGCGCAGAGCCCGACGCGGGGCCAAAACTCACAGACCGTGAGATCACGACCTAAGCCTAAGTCAGATGCTTAGCCAACTGAGCCACCCGGGCACCACCAAATCAAATAATATTTTAAATATATCTAACAGGCTGACTGTTTAAAGAAATCTTATGGTGAATCCTTTTGTAAAGGAAATAATCTGTCCATAATTTCTGCTCTGCACAATGGATTCTCCCATTCGGGTAGTTATTTCACAAGAGTTGATACATGTGTTGATTCGCTTTCTAGTATTTGTTTCATTGTACTTATGTTAATAACAATATGATATTTTATTGTTGTTATTAGCCTCTGGAACTCAGTATCCTTTAAACTTTGAAAATGCCCATAAAAAATACCCTTATCGGATATATACATATACTTTTCTATACTACGCCACCGCAGATTTAATTAAAAATACCGACTGAGGTGAAAAGATATGCCAACAGATTCTGTCTGATCTCTGGTTTATTTTAAGGATACCAGAGAAAGAAACAGCATTGATTCGTTTTGGCTCACAAGAATCTCCCACACACGCCAACATAGCTTTTAATTTAAGGATTTTTTATTAGAGGAGGATGTTCTAGTAGATACGATATTGAAGATGTTCTATGCCAAAAAATATGGCTGATGCAGAGGCATTCAATCAGAAAGGATGCCCAGAGAATATTTGTTTGTTTAAATAGAGATCATGAAGAATGAGAGGAAAATAAAGAGTGAAATATGCAGTTCTTTTTTTTAAGTTCTTATTTTAATTTCACTTAACATACAGTATTATGTTAGTTTCGGGTGTATAGTATATGAATTCAACCCTTCCATACAACACCCTCTGCTCCTCAGCATTAAGTGCCCTCCTCAGTCCCCGCCGGCCGCTTCACCCCTCCCCTCCCCCGCCCCCCTCTCCCCTCTGGTAGCCATTAGTTCATTCTCTATAGTTAAGAGTCTGTCTCTTTGTCTCTCTTCTTTTTTTCCCCTTTGCTGTTCTTTTTTTCCCTTAAATTCCACATATGAGTGAAATCTTATGGTATTTGTCTTCCTTCCTTTGACTTATTGCACTTAGGCCTATACTCTCCAGATCCATCCATGTTGCTGCAAATGGCCAGATTTCATTCTTTTTATGGCTGAATAATATCCCATTGCCTCTATATACCACATCTTCTTTATCCATTTGTCTCTTGATGGACACCTGGGCTGCTTTTATATCTTGGTTGCTGTGAATAATGCTGCTGTAAACCTAGAGGCGCATATATCCCTTTGGATTAGTGTTTTTGTGCCTTTTGGGTAACTATCCAGTAATGCGACTGCTGGATCATAAGGTAGTTCTAGTTTTAACTCTTTGAGCAACCTCCATCCTGTTTTCCACAGCAGCCGCCCCAGTTTGGATTCCCACTAACGGTGCAGGAGGGCTCCTTTTTCTCCACATTCTCGCCAACACCTGTTGTTTCTTGAGTTGTTGATTCTAGCCTTTCTGACAGGTGTGAGGTGATATCTCATTGTAGTTTTGATTTGCATTTCCCTGATGAGAAGTGACAATGAGCATAATTCTTAAGCCATTGTTCAAATTATGTAAACTTGAAATGCAGTCAAGAGCCAGTGATTCCTTCTAAGGAAGCAAGACTCGAGGTCCGGGGCAAAGATTAACTTCAGAAGTGGAATATTTGCATCATTAGCAAAAGGAAGCATGGATAATTAAAATAGTCTGCATGTACAATTCACTTGACGGATAGTTACTGAAAGTGTACCAGGTAGCAAGCCCTAAGTTTTGTTTTCGTTTTTGTTTTTGTTTTTAATGAATAAAAGTCTCAGAGTACCTTTTCCCGGAGGGATAACCTTTAAACAATGATTTGAGTGAAAGTGTTCTTACTTGTGAGGTGATCCCCTGAAATACCCGTAGGAGAGTGGGAGCGGGAAATAGGGAAAGAAGCCAACGATTGGGCCAATGATGGAGCAAGGGATTGCTGTGGGCCACTAGCATTCAACCCTGATGAGTGAACTCTGGGAGACAGCGAAAAACGCACCTCCCACTTGTCACCCACAAAGGGTGATTCTCTTCTAGCTCTCATCATTGGCTGATGCATTTGTCAGTCCTTGACAGTAAGATTTCTACCACTCCGCTAAAATTATTTTCTGTATGGTCTTCAGGGAATTCTGTGTGATCAAAGCCAATGGATACTTTTGGCATGGGCTTTGGGGAGTCTGACTGGTTCCAAGCCCTGGCACCTGCACTCCCTATCGATATGACCTTATGGCCCTCCTTTCAAGCAGTCTGTTTCTTCCTCCGTTCAAGGAGGAGAAGTGGCAGCAACAGCAGCAGCAGCAGCATAAACAGTAATACCTACCGCATAAGATCATCATGTTGATTAAATGAATTAACGCTCGTATAGAACTTAAAATAGTCCTTCAATCAGTGGAGGTATTCGGATAAATGTTAATTATTCTGATTTTTATTACCTGTTGTGACATTTATGGCATTTAAAAGTGTCAACCACTCTGGCGTCTTTGAAATCCTTTCTTGCCCGTGTCTTTATGACAGTACCCTTTGCAAGCATTCCCCCTACCTCTCTAGCCATTCATTCGTCTTACTGGCTACCTCGGCTTTGTTCTGTCTTTATGTTCTGTCCTGCATTTTCCAGGACTTCATCTTTAACCCTCTGTTCTGTTCGATCGATTTACATACCGTATCAATGAGAATGCATTCACATTGATGTCTTCACTGCTTCTCTGCAGTAATTTATAATCTGGGATTTCTCTCCCAAAATACACAGCTGTGCCATTGCACCTTCAGTCCAAGTGACTAAAACCTCCCAGTGGATAGGCCTAAGATTGAGCTCATTATCTTTTCCCCAGAACCGTCCATCCTTTGTTCTTTGGGTAGACAGTGGCCAACACCTTTATATAACAGGCACCAACTAGAAACCGGGGAATCTGTCTTGACTGCTTTGTTTCCCCACCACTTAGCATAATGCCCGGTGTCTAGCAGATGGTAAATAAAATGGTGACTGGCAGGCTAGACGAACAGACTGTTGGTTTGGGGTGCTTGGAGGGATAGATGGATGGTTGAGTGAGTCTGTAGCCTGTACATTTATTTAGTTAAGTATTACCTGATGATCGCATACAGTTGAAGGTCAAGGATGAGAAAGCACACCCTTAGTGGGATGCACACACCAAAGAACCATTTTATCTTGCCACGTTGCACACGCACGACCCCTTTGGGATGAGCACTTTGATTGCTGTGACTCAACAAACATTCAAATGGTATGATTGAAATAATGATCTGGGTTATGAAAGTTTCCTCCTTTTGCCTCAATGAAGACATACGTACCCATATAATAGGAAGAACTATCTTACTTCTTCCTCATAGGACGGCCTATTCAAATAGAAAGATTATGTCTGCCCTACTGAAATGAACTCTAAGATGTATGAAATATTCACTGGCATGATTGCAAATGGCTTACCATGTTTATATCAAAAATACGAGGCATTTACAATTTTGCTAGCGTAATAAAATGTCACTAATCAAGGCTGATTAATGCAAAGGCAAATTGGAATCAGACTTTTTAAGGAAAGCCAATTTTATTATTTTCAAATACATATAGTATATAAAAATGGGCTAAGAAAAAAAGGTACCAAGTATGCATAATAAAATAACCTGCTATGATAAGTGGAAAAATTGGTTCGTAATTGGAATATCAGTTATTTCTATGATTGATGGAGAAATATTTCAGAACATGTTAAGACGTATTTATTTATATTTTCCACAGCTTTCTTATAAAAGCATTTATACTAGTAATTTTGCAAACTAAACATTAAATAGGAGACTACTTAATAATTATAAATCTCAGGGTACCTGGCTGACTCAGTCAGGGGACCATGCAACTTGTGATCTCGAGGTTGTGAGTTTGAGCCCCACGTTGGGTATAGAGATTACTTAAAGCCTGTTACAAATAAATAAATAATAACTGTAAATCTCAACTATGATAGGTACCGCACTACCTTGTGGGGCAACAACAGCGATGAAACAAACACACAAAACAGAATGGGGCTCAAAGATTAGAGAGAGAGACTGACATTTAAAACAGAGGTTCACATGTTACACACGCAAACAGAAACAAACCCAATAAAAACAATCATGCGTAGGGGCGCCTGGGTGGCTCAGTCGGTTAAGTGGCCGACTTCGGCTCAGGTCACGATCTCACGGTCTGTGAGTTTGAGCCCCGTGTCGGGCTCTGTGCTGACAGCTCAGAACCTGGAGCCTGTTTCAGATTCTGTGTCTCCCTCTCTCTGACCCTCCCCTGTTCATGCTCTGTCTCTCCCTGTCTCAAAAATAAATAAAATGTTAAAAAAAAAATTTTTAAAAACCCAATCATGCATAATGAAGGCCACTTACTTGGTTTGGCCTACTCCAGGTCCCAGATTCTTGATTTCGTGTCACAATCACTAGTCTTGTAGGTTCTGTCTAGTTCTGATGCTTATTTACAGAAAATCTCAAGCACTTCTTTAACTCCTGAGTTCTCCTAACTTAATGGAGCCAACAACAGGGTTAACGAAGAAGGTCTAAACTTAATGTCGTGAAGTGCAATTTTACAGTACTGTTCTGTGTACATTTTATCTCTATCCATAACCCCCCTTGCCCTTCTCTCCTGTGGTCTCTACTCTGAGGGGCAGATCTGTGTCACCATTGGGCTCCCGTGCTCTCTGCCTTCCGGTTGGTTTACCCACTCGGGAGACCTGTTAGGAAAAGCGAAGAGAGCGAGGGCAAAGTGAGATCAGGGTATTTATTCTCCTGGTTCCTTCCAGGGAAGTTGCGTCAGGCTGACAGTGTCCCTTGAGAAAAGATTACCGCGCCTCTCAAGGTGGTTTCTCCTGATGATTCCCAGCTTCTGGACACTTCTCCCTCCCCTGAATTCTTGGTCCCAGATGTAGCCAACAGCTCCAATGCCGCAAGGTCCAATTTCCTGTATTATTTTTGGTGACTTTCGTATACGCTGATTATGTTGTAATTTGTTCCTTTGTAAATAAATCTCCTAGATTACCCAGGCCAGATCACAGAGGAACATGTATGTCAAGCTAAGATATTTCAGAGGACAGTAGGGAGGCATTGAAGGGTTTAAATGAGGGATTGGGGTGATCATATTTATAGTTATTGCTCTCTCTGTAGTGTAGAAGTTGTGTTACAAAACAGACTCGAAGCAGTGGGGCCATACGGTCTTTTGCAGGTATGTAGGTGCAAAATGACAGAGCTTTGCAGTGGGAATATGTAAAAAGTGGGAAGGAGTTCTGTATGAGAGAATGTGGTAACCGCCTATGTATGGTATTCATCGAGACTTAAGGAAACATCTAGAATATTTGTCAGGTTTTCCTCATGGGATAAAGTCGGGAGTGGTTTTGTTACTTATTTTCTAGGGCATTGTTTGTATTTTATGAAATGAGCTTCAAGAAAAGATAATGTGGTCCTTAAAAGAAAAAGACGATGTGGTATGTTTGTTTTTAATATATTAAAATCAAGTACTTCAGAGAAGAATTAATAGGGCATCTCCATCTTGGGCTCACAACGATACCAAAACAATTGCCTCAGGATAAGGCTGTCTTACAAAATATAATCAGCATGGATCCTTAGATATTGTTACATTTCCAGGATGCCTATCTGCTCTTGGGTTGCCTCAGAAGAAGACCCCAGGAAAAGGTTTTGAGAGTGCGTGGTTTATTTGGGAGTTGAGGGAAACAGCCAGTAAGGCAGGTAGGCAAGGCAATAAAAGATGGTGCGTGATCAAGCAGGTTCCTTCTTTGGGTCACTGGAGCTTTATCCCACTAGGAAAACTCTGGAACCCTTGTAAAACACATGCTCCCCAGTTACATACCCTAGTATGAATGGGACTCAAATATTCATGCCCCAATACCTACCATTGCTTCTTCCTTACAGGCTGCTCCTGGGAGGTGGGGCGACGGGAACCATCAACTCCCTGGTAGATCTGGCCGGCCACTCAGATGGCAAAGCAAATTCTCTGGGGCCCCACAAAGCCTTTAAGGAATGAATTTCCAATGCCAGTGTCAGAAGTCAGGTTGTTGGGCTCTGAAGTGCTAAGGGCAAGGCAATTCAGGCGTTCTGCTATCGTACCTTTCTAAATGATTATTCATATTTGACTCTGGGGATTGGGAACAGACAGAGCTGAATATTTACATATACTACTGATGTTCTAGGTCACCTTCAGGAAGATAACTTAACCTCCTGTTTGCCGCTGAACAAGAAAGGAATTCGATTGTCCCTTATCCTAGCTGTAACACAATGAACGATGTTTTAAATGCGTGATAGAAAGAGTGGGGCAATCTTTGAATGTTAAAATTCAGATGTCTTCTCCAGACCTGCATTCACTCCTATATATTCATTTTTTCCCTTGTATTCCAGTTGAAAGAATTCAGAGTCAGTGGGATGAAGTACAGGAACACCTTCAGAACCGGAGGCAGCAGTTGAATGAAATGTTAAAGGATTCCACACAATGGCTGGAAGCTAAAGAAGAAGCTGAGCAGGTGCTGGGGCAGGCCAGAGCCAAGCTGGAGTCATGGAAGGAGACTCCCTACACAATGGATGCGATCCAAAAGAAAATCACAGAAACCAAGGTTAGTATCACAGATATGTCCTTAAAAGAAAATACCAGTTGTACTGGATAAAATTATAATACGGATGAAAATTGAATGATTTTTAAGGTAAGTGTATGAAAAGAAAATTGCGTTTAGGCTGAAATGAACAGTAGACTTTTCAGTCAAGGTAGAGATTAGAGGAAAATTGATGGCTGATAGCAAACTTACAATTAATTTTGTTTAATCTGGATATCATAGGCTGCTTTTCATAGCACACCATTTTTTTGAGATCGCTTCATAGCGGATGTCCATACTTATGTGGTAGCATGAAAGCAGTGGGTTGGGATTACTTCCTTCGTAGAAAAAGGAACAGGTCTACTCCTTCCTAAGTAGGGCCCTGAGTGGAGAAGGGAGGAGATGTGTGAGGTAAGGCAAGGGTAAGGTGTACTCTCACTTTCTCCTCCAGGTCTTTGACCTCCAGACCAATCTCTCTACTTCTTTGTCTTCCTTCTCTTCTTCCTCTTCTTTCCCCCCAAAACTCCATCATGTATCTGTCCATCTCGTGATCTAGAGCTCTCTGGGATACAAGAAAGAGAACTGGGACAGGAAATAATATTTGTTTAATGGCCATGTTTTATCAAGCATCACGCGTGGTGCTTTCGATGCATTTAATTCTCTCCAACCTCATATTTATGGGTCAGTTGGGAAAGACCTTAAATGCTAAGCAGAGAAGTAGCACAGTGGGAACTTGATTAGATTGAATTTTTGATTAAAACCCTCTATAGACTTTTTTTTTCTGGTGGAAAAAGGCCTTCTGCTAAACAATTGTCTGAATCACAAATTAGCTATGTCATCTGAGAAAAAGAGCCTTACACTGTGGTTTTCTTGGATGAAGTGGCTTCCATTTCTAAATTAGTCAGTGTTTAGGCTGTGCCGAGCTACATAGCATATGTGTTTGTGCTAGGTTTATTTAAAAAATAAACCCTGATTTCTCAAGAATTTAACATAATAATGATTAATTCCTTGGTTGTGTCATAGTACAGTGCAGGGTGAAGAGTCCTTCCTGGGAGCGCTCTCATAAATAGTGACTTGAGGAATCCAGGCTTTTCCAATTTTGTGAAACTGTCAGCTTGAACTCATGGCTGCCCCAGGTCACTGCAGGAGAGTGAGAGAAAACGTGGCCAGTTTACCCAGGGGGTTCTATGGACAGGCCTGGAGATTATGTACATCATCACTTCCACCCACATCCCATTGAGCAGAACATGCTCCCAATTTAACATCAGGAAGAGTAAATGGGAAAAGTGAGCTAGTGAGTTTTTAGCCAGACTCTGCCGTAGCTACTTCTCCAAAGGACCTGAGCTGCTATGAGGACAAGATTTTTGTTTACATGACAAGAATGTTAGAAAGTCCCATAGGATTTTATAGGCTTATCATTAGCTCTGTTGGAAGCAATTATTTCTTTCACGTGGTAGGCACATGTGGCCACTGAGATTTTCTCCTTGGGGTGAACATAGAAGATGTAGGAATTTCTAATGATGACGTTCCCAATTCTTGGTTTGACTATGGGAAATACAGAATTCACGTAGCTACTCTTGAAGGCTGTGGTCTTACCCATAAGGTATTCGGTATGCTATGCGATTTGCTTTTCCTCTCCAAAAATTGAGGATTCTACGAATCTAGCAGATCTTGAAACAGAGTGGTTAACTGGTGGAGAGGAATTAACAAGGGAAAAGAGTTTGGACTGGACCCTTGAGTTGGAAGAGGGGAAGAAGAGATGACAGGCATATAGTGATAAATTTGATAAGGACAAGAAGACTCTGCAAGTTGGCACATGAGAAATCTTAAAACCTACAAGAATCTTAAAGTGATGGCAAGAGTGATTAGGGTTTTATAGCTCTTAGAAAAGCAAGGGGCTTAAAAATAAGAGATGAAAAGAGTTGCAAAAGAGAATATGAAAGGATAAAAGAAATCAATTTCATCGTCAAAATAAGTAATGTGTTTTAAATACCTAAAACAAAGACAAGATGGTGTTATAATCGCTCTCCTTGTCATACTTTTAAAATAAAAATTTTGCTTTTGAATTGTCTTTCTAAAATGTCATGATAAAAATGGCTCAGCCATTATCTATAGAAACTGATGTTTTTGTTTGTGTTATATGTTCAGGAATTAAATTATATATATATATATATATATATATATATATATATATATATATATATATATATATATTGGGGCACCCGGGTGGCTCAGTCGGTTGAGCGTCCAACTTCGGCTCTGGTCACGATCTCACGGTTTGTGAGTTCGAGCCCCGCGTTGGGCTCTGTGCTGACCGCTCAGAGCCTGGAGCCTGCTTCGGATTCTGTGTCTCCCTCTCTCTCTCTGTCCCATCCCCACTCATGCTCTGTCTCTCTCTGTCTTAAAAATAAATAAAACATTAAAAATAAATTAATTAATTAGTTAAATATACTATTGTTCCCTATTTACAGGTGATAAAATCGAAGGCCAGAGAAGTTCAGAAACTCCTCTTCAAAATCACAGAGTTAGGATGTGCATGCATAGCACTTACTCTTGTAGATGACCTCACATATGTTCTCTTCTGCCCATTGTCTTCTATGTGGCTAAGGCAAATCAAGAAGACACTGTAAAGATCAGAAAGGGAGACACCTGTCATTAGGAATTGACCAATACGATCATATAAGCCAACAGGCAGAAAATGAAAATAATGAAAATAGTACACAGGGAACAGGTTTTCATATTCTGTTTTACTATGAAAAGCTAAAAAGACAATTGCAAAGTATATCCCCTTTTTTAATGGAACTACAATTTTTAATTCTTCTAAAAGTCAGAGAACATAGGGCTGCCCGGGTGGCTCAGTCGGTTAAGTGTCTGACCTCAGCTCAGGTCGTCATCTCATGGTTCATGAGTTCAGGCCCCACGTCGGGCTCTGTGCTGACAGCTCAGAGCCTGGAGCCTGCTTCAGATTCTGTGTCTCCTTCTCTCTCTCTGCCCCTCGCCCACTCATTCTGTGTGTGTGTCTCTCTCTCAAGAAAGGAATAAACAATAAAAAACATTTAAACGTCAGGAAGCATATAAAGTGGAGATCTGGCCCTGATGTCTAATATGTTATCACTACTGAGTGGTAATAGTTGGCTTATCACTTACAATCGCCTTTTAGGAAGAGAGGGTGAAAATAGACATAAAGAGGCATTGGATAATTTGAGGAGGATCTCCTTGCTCCATAAACCCTTTGGGAGTCTATGTGCCTAAGATCAGAAGCGAGCTGGTGAGCCTGGTGAGGCAGTCATCAAGCTGTGGCTACAGAGGTGGAGAGCTGTGATTGAAGCAGGCAGCCTCCCTTGCAGCAGCCCTCACTGTCACAATGCAACGGTTTCAAAGGCAAGCCCTAGTAGGATTCTACTCTGAAAATTGAAGCCCGTCGCCATACCTGAACTAAAGAAAAATTCGTCTACCGTTCTGATATTTTGATGATTCATAATTGCTCATCTTGGCCCCTAATCTCTGCCATTTATTGTCTACATATCTTAATTGTCCTGTAATGTGGACAAAATTTGGAATTCTGATTTCAACCTTGGTATCATTGTATAAATATTTGTATGTATTTCTCTATATAACATTTAATAATTATCATTTTAAATTATTTTCAATATCTCATTAAGGCCCATTCTTAACCACTTCCTTACCGATTGGACATTCAGGCAGCCTCGTCCTCTGGGTTAAAAAAAAAAAAAAAAGTAGTGGAGACAAAATGGGGACAGTAATCATCCCTTCACAGAATAGGAATGAAATCTGAGATAACATCTGGGGAAAGTCCCTCTTGAAAGCATGGTGTGGCTGGAAGGAGACAGCAGCAGGACAGTCTAGATTTGTCCAAAGAACAAGCTGTAGATAGCCCATCATGTCAATAAGTAGTCAGCAGGTGGTTAAGAGATGCCCATGGTATACGTATAATTTCTCTCCGGTATATCCCGTAACTTTTTGGAAACATAAAAAACATAATGGGAGTTAGTAGTTGATTTTGTTAACCACCTGGCTTCATTTGACCTTCTCCATGGCCCTAATAAAACAATAATGTTTTTTTGAGATGGAAAGACAGATGTCAGGGAGAATCATACAGGATTTCCATTCTAATCAAGCTCCCTTCCAATAAGCTATAACAGAATCCTATGAGAGATGCTGCCATTTAACTTTCACAAGCAGTAAGATGGTGTGACATTGGCACCTAAAACTGCTAGCACTGGTCATCATGGGACTATTAAGATCGGTCCAAACGTGGCAATGAATTCTTTGGAAAAATTATCTCTTGGTGATTTTAAGCTTTCTTTTCCAGTGTCAAGAGAGATTTACCCAGGCTCAGAGTTTTCATTTATTTTTTCCCCTTTCAGCTCTTGAAAGAGAAATTCCTTTTTTGTCTGCTTTGTGATTGCTTTTGTGTCAAATTCAGCATAAAAGCTTTTCAAATGTGACGGCATTAGCTGTTTTGTGCTTGGCTGAGCTAAGAGTACATGAATTCAATAGAGAAGTGAAATCTTGTTTGAGCCTAGCTGATTTGGCTCTATAATACTTAAAACTATCTGAGGCGAAAAATCCAATAATTTATCAAATTAGTAAATAAACATTTCCAAGGCTGCAAAATAGATGTTTTGAAGACGTTCTTTAGGGAACTTGAAACATAGATACACTGTAATCGTGTAACTACTTTAAGAAGTTGTCCTGATTATATATAGTAAATACAGTAGTTCTTTGAGGGTGTCCAATTATTTTACTAGGAACGAAACCGCTGGAGAGCTTTTTCAAATATGGAAGTAGAACATTGTAGTTTTAATTATTTGGGGGGTAATGGGTGGTGTTAGACAATATCCTAACCTGCCATAAGGATACGCACAGTAGTGGAAGCTGAATCCTTTTTCCACATGTTTTATTTACTTTTTGACGTGCACAAAATTAAATCAGCAAATTGATTAACGCTGGTAGTTGGAGGTTTGGATTTCTGATACTGTAATGCAAAAATATCAGAAATCTTCTTGCCAGGACCTGCCGCGGTTTCACGCATTTTCTTTATTCCCTTTTGTTCTCTCCTAAAGCTTCCACGTGATTAAGGAGAAAGAATCAATAACCTGATAGTACTTTTCCTCCCAAAGTATGTAGGAAGCTATTAAACTTTTCAAAGTATACAACCAGAGTGCTTCGTACATCACTGATAGAGCAGAGGAAGTAATGGGCTAGTGTCCCCAGGTACTGCTATACTATATAAATATTTAATGCAGAGCCCCCAAGACTTGAATAGCATTATGTTCTGATTACGCCATGTTTTGCCTTGTTTCCTTTTCATAGTTTAACTTCTATCATGCTTGAAAATATAATGTACCAACTGTGTAAACTCACTCCTCCATAAAAGCAACAAATTGCAAAAATGGTCAAAATTGCCTTCTCTGAACTCTGGAAATTAAGCAAAGGTTCGCAACATTATATAAACTGCTGAACTTCAGTAAGAAAAGCAGGGTTTGAGGCTTTTTAACTTGGCTGATTGCCATCGCTTTCTCCCAACTGCATCGTAGCTTTGAGAATCGGCAGCCTTAGGGCCACCAGAGAGGAAAGACCGGGAATGGACTTCATCAGAAAGACCCCTTTAATTCTCAGAGCTTTATTACTATTTGACCTGTCTTGCGGCTCCCTAGAACAAACCTGTACACAAGGCCTTGTCATTATTTGGCCTGACTTTGCACGAACTCCCCAGAAAAAGCCCTATCCTCAGAGTGTTTATCCAAAACAACCAGCAACATTGTTTAAATAGTAACTGCCTGAGACTGTGATACCAGTTGAGATAATCATGGTCTAGAGAAAAACTGAAAAGGCAGATCTGGGGAATGAGATGTCCCCAGAGGTCCTTGAAAAGCTCTGACATTTTCCTGGGGTATCTAGAAAGCTACATGCACATCTTGCCAAATAGGAAATATCAATAAATGAATACAAATTACAAACAGGAATCAAATAGAGATTCTGGAGTGTGAGAGTGTAATGATTGAAATTCTTACTGGAGCGGCTCAGCCTCAGAGTTGAGCTGTCAAAGAGTCAGTGAACTTGAAGACAGGTCAATGGCAATAATCCACACCAAGAAAAAGAGAGAAGGAAAATAATTAAAAACACAGGAAGTACATCTGACAGAATTGAGGGGAGAAATAAACAATTCACCACAAACAAAGGCTTCAGTCTCCTACTTTGAGTAATGGATAGACTGAGCAGTAGATCAACAAGGAAAGAGTAGACTTAGAAAGACCCTGTGAATTAGCAAGACCTAGCACTCTTCTGTAGGACATCCCACTCAGTAATAACAGAGTATACATTCTTTTCAATTGCACATGGAACATTCTGTAGGATAGGTGATACACTAGGTCACAAAAGAAGTCTCAATACATTTAAAAGGACTATAATCACATAATGTAGGTCCTCTAGCCATAAGTAAACAAAATTAAAAATTAATAAAAGCAAATTTGGGAAATACGCCAATATGAGAAAATGATACAGTACATTCTTAAATAACCAATGGGTCAAAAAATAAATCACTAAGGAAATGCAAAAATACTTTGAAATGAATGTAAATAAAAACACAACACACTGAAACTTGTGAGGTGCAACTAATGAATTTTGAGAGTGAAATTTATAGCTATAAATACCTCACTTAAAAAAGAAGAAAGATCTCAAATAAGTAACCCAATCTTCTACCTTAAGAAACCAGAAAAAGAAAATTGAGCCTAAAGCAAGGAGAAGGAAGGAAGGAATAAAGATTAGAGTGAAATCAAGGAAATAAAGAAAAGAAAACTGAGGGAAAATCAAGAAAATTAAAAGTTAGTTACTGAAAAGATCAACAATTTTGACAACCCTTTAACTGGACTAAGAGAGAAGAGAGAGAAGGCTCAAATTACTCACCGTAGGAGTGAAAGAGGATACAATCCTACCAAACGTATAGAAATAAAAAGGATTATAAGAGGATGTTATGAATGGAAGATATAAGAAATATGAATACACCTATAACAAATAAAGAAATTGAATTGATCATTTCAAAATTTTCCCAAAAAAAGACCCAAGACCAGATGGCTTCACTGGTGAACTTTACCAAATATTTATTTTGTTTTATTTATTTATTTTTTTTTAGAAGGAAAGAAAGCGTGAACAGGGGAGAGGGGCGGAGGGAGAGAGAGAATCCATGCTGGGTGCAAGGCTCAATCCCACAACCCTGGGATCAGGACCTGAACTGAATCCAAGAGTTGGGCACTTAACTGACTGGGCCATTCAGGTGCCCCCAAGATGAATTAATACCAGCTTTTCACAAGCTCTTCCAAAAATTAGAAGAGAAAGGAATACTTCCCAGCTAAAAATATCACCAGAAAAAAACTACAAACCAATATACCTCATGAATAGAGACTCCAAAAGCCTTATGAAAAATACTCTCAAACCTAATAAAGCACCATATTAAAAGGACTGTATACCATAATCAAGTGAAATTTATTCCAGGCATGCAAAATTAGTTTAACATACAAAATTGAATCAACGTACAGATTTTCCTTGACTTACAATGGGGTTGTCTCAACAAACCCGTCATAAGTTGTAAATATTATAAACCAAAACTGCATTCAATACACCTTACCTACCAACCATCACAGTTTAGCTAGCCCACCTTAAACATGCTCAGAGCATTTACATTAGCCAACAGGCAAAACCACGTAACACAAAGTGTATTTTATAATATACGTATTTTATAATACACAGTGTTGCGTATCTCATGTAAGTTATCGACTACTGTACTGAGAGTGAAAAACAGAGCGGTTATATGGGTACAGAAAGGTCAGAAGTGCATCGCTTGCTCCCCCTCATGATAACGTGGCTGATTGGGAGCTGCGGTTCACTGCCACTGCCCAGCGTCAGGAGAGAGTATCATACTGCATGTCGCTAGTCTGGGAAAGGATCAAAATGGAAAATTCAAAGTATGCTTTCCACTGAGTATCTGTCACTTTCACATCATTATAAAAGTTTTAAAAAGTCCCAAGTCAAACCATCATAAGTTGGGGCTGTCTGTAATGTATCATATCAGTAGAATAAAGGGCAAAACCCACCTGGCCATCTTAATAGTTGTAGAAAATGCATTTGACAAAGTCCAAAACCCTTTCGTGAAAACACATGCACGCGTGCGCGCACACACACACACACACACACACACACTCAACAAATTAGAAACAGAAGGTGTTGTAGGTTGAATCGTGTCTCCTTAAAAAGACGTGTGGAAGACCCAACCCCTGGTACTTATGAGTGTGTCCGTATTTGGAAATAGGGTCATTGCAGATGTGATCAAGTTCAGATGAGGTCATACTAGAGTAGGCTGGGTTCTTAACCACATATGGCCGGTGTCTTTATAAAAAGAGGAAAAGAGGCATACACAGAGAGAAGAATGTCACGTAAAGACACTGACAGCAGAGCAAACACTGTGTGACAACAAAGGCAGAGATTAGAGTGTGGCAGCTGTAAGTCAAGGAATACCAAGGATTGACTGGCACCCCCAGAAGCTGGAAAGAGGCAGGGAAGGATTCTTCCTTATAGGTTTTAGATGGAGCATAGTCTGCTGATACCTTAGTTTGGATCTATCCTCCAGAACTGTGAGACAATACATTTCATCATTTTAAGCCACCCAGTTTGTGATACTCTGTCTTGGAAGTCCTAGGAAACTAATACAGAAGGAAGATGCTTCAACCTAATAATGGGCATCTAAGAAAAACCTACAACTAGCATCATAGTAAAGAGAATGAATGCTTTCGCCCGTGATCATGAACAGGGTAAGGATGGCTGCTCTAACCATTTCTATTTACCACTATACTACAAGTTCAGGCCAGGGAAACTGGGCAAGAAAAATAGATAAAAGTCTTCTAGTTTGGAAAGGAAAAAGTAAAACTATTTGCAGATGACATGATCTTACATACAGAAAATCCCAAGGAATATACTAAAAGAATACTGGAACTAATAAATTCAGCAAGTTTGCAGATTGCAAGGTCAAAATACATAAATCAGTTATTTTTCTGTACATAGGCAGTGAGTAACCTAAAAAATGAAATTCAGAAAACACTCCATTTACAATAGCATCAAAAAATAAAACACTTAGGAATAAAAGAAACCCAAGACCTGTATACTGCCAACTACAAAGCACTGTGGAATGAAATCAAGGAAGATCTAAATAAATAGAAAAAATATCCCATGTTTCCGGATCAAAAGACTTAATATTGTTAAGATAGCAACATCCTCAAATTGATCTGCAGACTTCACGCGATCCTCATCAAAATTCTAGCTGGACTTTCTGCAGAAATAGTCAAGTGGCTCCTAAAACATATACTGAAATGCAAGGGACAAAGAATAGCCAAAACAACCTTGAGAAAACAACAAAGTTAGAGGACTCACAATTCCCAATTTCAAAACTTCCTACAAAGCTACCGTCATCAAGACAATATGGAACTGACAAGAAGATGGCACATAGATCGATGGAATAAAATTGAAAGTCTAGATGTAAATCTTTGCATTTCAGGTCAATTGATTTTTCACATTGTTAAGACTTGTTAAGATTGTTAAGATGGGAAAAGAATAGTCTTTTTATTTAAAAAAAAATTTTTTTTTTAACCTTTATTTATTTTTGAGACAGAGAGAGACAGAGCATGAATGGGGGAGGGTCAGAGAGAGGGAGATACAGAATCCGAAACAGGCTCCAGGCTCCGAGCTGTCAGCACAGAGCCCGACGCGGGGCTCAAGCTCACGGACCGCGATATCATGACCTGAGCCGAAGTCGGACGCTTAACCGACTGAGCCACCCAGGCGCCCCAAGAATAGTCTTTTTAAAACCTTGTGCTTGGATTATTAAATATTTGTATCCACATAATGAAGTTTGACCCGACCTGACACCATACACACAAATTCACTCAAAAATGGATTATCATAGGGCAAAATATAAGATTTAAAAATCTTACAAGATAACATAGGAGTACGATAAGTTAGGTAATGTTTTCTTGTATATACATGATACCAAAAGCAAGAGTGACAAAAGAAAACATATGTAAGTTGAACTTCATCAAAATTAAAAACTTGTGCTGCAAACATTGTCATGAAGAAAGTGAAAAGACAGCCCACAGAATGGGAGAAAATATTTGCAAATACCAAATATGGGACTTATGTCCAGAATATATACAGAACTTTAGAACTCAACCAGAGCAAAAATACAACCCGATTATAAATCAACAAAGGATTTTAATAGACTCTTCTTCAAAGAGGAGGTACAAATGGCCAATAAGCCCATGAAAAGATTGTCAACACCATTAGTCGTTAGGAAAATTCAAATGAAAACCACAAGATAACCACTTCATACTCCCTCGGATGATTAAAATAAAAAAAGACAGTAATGAGCGTTGACAAGAATGTGGAATAACTGTAACCTCGTCCATTGCTGTCGGGAGCAGAAAATGGTACAACTCTGGGAAAAAGTTGGGCATTAACACGAAATTACTATCTGACCTGACAATGCCATACTCAGGTGTGTATCCAGGAGAAATAGAAACATACATGGCCACAAAACCTTTGAACAGATATTGGTAGCAGAGTTATTTGTAATAGCCAAGAAGTGGAGAAGCCTCACATGTTTGTCAACTAATGAATTTTTTTTTTTTAAGTGTCGTATATCCAGCAATGGAATGCTATTTGGCGATAAAAATTAATACAGTACTGGTACCTGCTATAACATGGATGAACCTGAGAAACACGATGCTAGACGAAAGAAGCCAGTCACAAAAGATCACATATTGTTTGAGTCCATTTGTGTGAAGTGTCTAGTAAAGGCTACGGGAGAGAGAGAATGGGCAGTGGAAAGTGACTATTGACGGGTACGGGGTTTCTTCTGGGTTTGAAGAAAATGTTCCAAAACTAGATTGTGGTGATGGCTTCCTAATTCGTTGAATATACTAAAAACCACTCAATTATACACTTAAAATGGGTAGATTTCATGCTACACGAATTATTTCTCCAAGTTGCTTTCAAGAGGTGTGCCTATGTGTCCTTAAGATCCAGATCTTTTCTTGATTCTTCCAGTTTATAAACTGCTTTGGAAACATAGTTTCTCCACATGTATTAGCAACAGAACCTATTCTGTATGAGTTATTATACTAGCTTATTCTATCCCTGACCCTGGCCCCAGATTATATAGATATAATAGAATTGCCCTTCTGGAGATAGGGTTGTACCTGACTAGATGTATCTGTCAGGATGGTCTAAGTCGTACTACAGTAGCAAGATCCGTGTCTAGAGGCTTAACACAAAGTTTACATTTTGCTCATGTTACGTGTCCATTGTGGATTCGCAAGAGGGTTCTACTTAGCTTACTCACGCAGGGACCAAAGCTGATAACAGCGGAGTCTTGATACATACTTCCGTGATTCAGGAGGCAGGGAACATGAATGATGCCATCGGTTCATACAACCTCTGCCTGTAAGTTACAAGTAGTCAAAATCAGTTACACAGCCGTCCTTGACTCAATGGGGGTGCACGTGGCATGATAAGGCCCCGATTGTTCATGGAAAACAACGTCTTCTACCACAGGAGGCTCACGGGGTTGGAAAAATAGCCAGGACGAATGCCACTTTCTGAGGATCTGTCCTCTGGCATTCTCTCTGGAGTCATTTCTACCCGACCATTTCCATACCTTCTCAACCAGACTTCTCTTAGATGCCTGGAGAGGCTGGGTGATTTCTTAATTACAACACTACTTACGCCTTTTAATAAAGTCAGCAAATTAAAGAGAGAGCCCAGATAAAGAGAATGCTTTCTAAAATGTCATAATGAAATTAAGGTAATGAAGTACCTTGCAGGGCTCTCCTCCCTTCATTTCGTATAAAACTTATTCCAAAGAAGCCAGAAGAGAAATGGGGCCTGAAAGTAAAGAGGGAGGAAAATAAATTGTATGCCATTAGTTTAATTATGAAAATTCATTACATGAAGCCATGTAAGACAGAAAATAATGGAACTCTAATGGGTTGGCCGATAACACATTTACTAGCCTGCTCTCAGCTTGTAGTCATTGTTGAAAGGACAAAAAAGTAACAACTTTGGTATGTAGTCCTCAAAGCTATTGAAAAGATTAATCATTTCCAGTAAGCTGGAAAATGAGGGCCATTTTCTTAAATAGTATCCCCTGTATAGACTGTTACCTTCTGAAACAGAGTTGGTAATGTCAGGGGTTTAATAGATGAATCTTGAAGTTAATGGTGAGAGGCTTTACTTTTGAAATAGCTTCCTTACAGATATTTTAACATTTCTATTATAAATCCATAAAGAGGTTTTGCAGGTCATTTTAATTCACACAAGCAAGCAAGAGTGTTTCTTTTTCCCAATAAAGATTTGCGGAATATTAATTCATACTTAGGACTAAATTGTTTAGTGATTTTTTTTTTATTTTTTTTATTTTTTTTATGTTTAGTGATTTTTTTGAATAAACCAAATCTCGGTTGTTTTTTTTCTGCTGTCTTTGTTTGGCAATGTCTTATTTTATTATACACAATAACTTTCCAATCATGCTATAATCACCAAGGAGACTATTGTATATTCTTCAGTGTCCAATTATAATAAACCCAATCATTTGCCTTAAATCCCTCTATATGGAAGCATATCTTCTTTAACTAGATTGAACCCTGAATATTGGAGTCGGGAAACCTGCATTTTGGGGACCCCTCTTTCACTGATTGGCTTTGTCACCTTCAGCAAGTCACTGAACCTTTCGGAGGTTTTGGATTATCATATGAGCAATGATGGGATTGGGTCAGAGGAAAGGAAATGGAAAGGAGTTAACAAAAGATGAGAGTGGATGCACAGGTGCGGGTTCTAGATTTGAGCGCCTACTAATCTAAGGAGAGAGGTTTGGACTTTGACTCGTAGGCAACAGGGAGCCATCGGAAGGGTTTACCGGGTAGTAACATGGTTCCATTTGCATTTCAAAAATATCACTTGAGCAGCTGTTTCCCCGGGTGGAGGGGCTGGTATGAGAGTGGAGGAAGTGAGTCAGTGTAAAGGTGGTCGGAGAAGCCAAGTGAGAAATGGTGACAGCCTAAATGCAGGCAGTGACAGCGGAGGTCGATGACTTGCTGTAAAGGAAAATTGTGATAAAACCACTCTGCGCGTGTGCTCCCTGCCTTCTCTTCCACTGAAGGGTGAGTATGTGCGGGTGGAGAAGGTTGGGCTAACGACAGAACCTTGGAGAACATCAACATGTAAGAGAAAGATAGAAAAAGAACAACTTAAGCCATAAGAGATTATGGAGGAGACTCATAGAGAGGGGGCTATGAAAGGATGGAACCTCCAGAAGAGACTCAGCAACAGCACTGGTTGCTGCACATACATTGGTTTTGTTTTTTTTTTTTTAATATAATTTATGGTCAAATTGGCTTCCATACAACACCCAGTGCTCAACCCAACAGGTGCCCTCGTCCATGCCCATCACCCACTTTCCGCTCTCCCCTACCCCCCATCCACCCTCGGTTTGTTCTCAGTATTTAAGAGTTTATGGTTTGCCTCCCTCCCTCTCTGAAAAAAAATTTTCCCCTTCCCCCTCCCCCACGGTCTTCTGTTCTGTTTCTCAAGATCTGTCTTTCTCTGACTTATTTCACTCAGCATAATACCCTCCAGTTCCATCCACGTTGCTGCAAATGGCAGGATTTCATTCTTTCTCATTGCCAAGTAGTATGTCATTGGATATATAAACCACATCTTCTTGATCCATTCGTCAGTTGATGGACATTTAGGCTCTTTCCATAATTTGGCTATTGTTGAAAGCGCTGCTATAAACATTGGGGCACAAGTGCCCCTATGCATCAGCACTCTTGTATCCCTTGGGTAAATTCCTAGCAGCGCTACTGCTGGGTCATAGAGTAGTTCTATTTTTAGTTTTTGGAGGAACCTCCACACTGTTTTCCAGAGCGACTGCCCCAATTTGCATTCCCACCAACAGTGCAAGAGGGTTCCCGTTTCTCCACATCCTCGCCGGTGTCTGTAGTTTCCTGATTTGTTCATTTTACATTACATGAGAACCTAACACTTTCCACAGATGTTGGCCCTTGGTGACTGAATCAGTTAACTATTTTTGCAAACGTTCTGTGTAACAAAAAACTTCAAAATGTCATTGGCATACAGTAAGCATTTAATTCTTTTCTTTTTTTTTTTTTAATTTTTTTTAACGTTTATTTATTTTTGAGACAGAGAGAAACAGAGCATGAACGGGGGAGGGTCAGAGAGAGAGGGAGACGCAGAATCCGAAACAGGCTCCAGGCTCTGAGCAGTCAGCACAGAGCCCGATGCGGGGCTCGAACTCACGGACCGTGAGATCGTGACCTGAGCCGAAGTCGGACGCTCAACCGACTGAGCCACCCAGGTGCCCCAAGCATTTAATTTTTTTCAAGAGTTGACGGCTTGGCTGGGGTGGCACTGCTTCGTGCTGCAGGTTGACTGGGGTGGCTCCCTCCATGTGTCACTCATCCTTCCCCGGGGACAGTCAGGCTAGCCCGGGGCATGTGTATCTCTTGGTGATGGCAGAAATGCATAAGGGCTAGCCCCACTGCAGGAGCACATTCCAAGCCTCTGTATCACTTCTATTGTTACCCCATTAGGATTAGGCAAAACAAGTCATCAGGCCAAGCTCAGTGTCAAGGGCCAGAAACTAAACTCTTGTCTTTTGTAGTGGGAAATTAAAAAGTTAAATAGCTGGGGCGCCTGGGTGGCTCAGTCGGTTGGGCGTCCGACTTCGGCTCGGGTCATGATCTTGCGGTCCGTGAGTTCAAGCCCCGCGTCGGGTTCTGTGCTGACAGCTCGGAGCCTGGAGCCTGTTTCGGATTCTGTGTCTCCCTCTCTCTGACCCTCCCCCGTTCATGCTCTGTCTCTCTCTGTCTCAAAAATAAATAAGCATTAAAAAAAAATTAAAAACAAAATTAAATAGCAAAGGGCACGGACACAGGGTGGGGTAAAGAATTGGGACCGCCAATCCAATTTACACTCATGTCAAGTCAGAATATTTTTTGAGGGGTGATATTGGCAAAAGACTGATTCTGATGAGTTGTAGAGTTGAAGGATTGTAATCCAGTTGAGGCCGTGACCGAACATTTGCCTTCTAAGGAGCTTAATGGTGGAGGGAAAGACAATGATACAGAGCAAGTTTTGTTGCCGTTGTTTAAAGATGGGGGCGGGGGGGACTCATGGTTGAAGGCTATGAAGAAAGACCCTACGGGGAGACGAGAGATTGAAAAGACACAAAGAGTGTGTGGAGAAAGAGCCCAGAGTAGATGACTCTTCTGACGGAGGAATCAGCTTACCAGAGTACAAGAGTCACCTGTTCCTCTGAGACTGAAGAGAAGGATGCAAGATGTCGTCCGTATTTAATGAAACGTGTGCTCGTTCCGTTACATTGTGTGATCCCCTTCTCTCTGGGGAGGCAGGGTCATTTGCCGTGAAATGTCCTCCAGTTTGTATCATCAGGGTTAAGTCTGGAAGCCACCTGAGATATTTCAGAGGAAAGTTAATACAGATGACAGGTTCCATGGCTGATGGAGTAGCAGAGGACCGCAGTCCCGGAGGTTGGCAGTATCGGGAAGCTGTTGCCACCTCGAGGGCTGAAGGGCCAACAAGTGTTACCAAAGTCCAGAAACCAGAACCATCCGGTACTAACTCAACGGCTGTGGGGGCTGCACGGCAGGTAGTGACACTACAGGGAGAAGGGCTGTCCCTTAGGAAATGGAGTCACAAAGAAGACCCTGCCCACACAGAGAGAAGGGGAGATGTACTTTAGTTTCACCCTTCTTTCCTCCTGTTCTCGCATGTCCTACCGAGGCCTCTCACTGTCCTGACGCACCTGGAAACCAACTAGCAAGGAATCCTGGGAAACCCTGGTCCCCCTTATAAGGGGCTTGGTTCATCTGTATCGCTGGGTAGAGTGGGAGATTGCCAGAGAACGGATCTAAGAGCTAATCAGCTCTTCCCTGTTAGCTCACAGAACTGGATTTTTTCAAATGAATTTCTTAGTTCGCGTATGCCAACACAGTATCCTAGGCCAAAGAAGAGAAACCCCCTATTAGCGCCTTTTTCTCCGTAACTATATGAGGATGCTATTTCACAATTTTCCAAGCAGTTTTATTTTGAGTTTGGCCTCATGACAAAACCTGAGGCATAGGCGGAATAAGTCACTCCATCCTATTTTACACACAACAAAACTGGGACTCAGAAGGTTAATGACTTTCTTAAGATCAAACAGCCAAACAACGGCCAAATAAGACTCCCTGGGAAGATGCCTTTTCATTACTCTGCTGTTGCCTTTCATTCGTGAAGCTCCTTGGAGTCAGTCATTAAAATTTTTAAACTCTAGCTCACCTGGAACAAATGTTAATTTCATTGGTAGGGGACTATCCCCAAACACATTTTACAAGAGAACTTAAACACTACTCACCCTTAATTTTTTTAATGATAGGTCTATGTATTTGCATTTCTCTTCTAAATTAAAGGGAGCGTTTTAGAGCTATGGCATCATAGACAATGTCGGCGAAACAGCGAGGCTCTTACTTTGCATTCGGTAGAGGCTTACCCTGTGGTCAACAGAGTGCGGTTCATTAGGAACAGTACAATTCGTAGGACGAGAGTAGTAGCAGCAGCAGCAGCAACAGGAAGAGTAGTAACAGTGATAGCAATCAGCACGATTCTTCTAGCTAATGTTTAGTTAACGCTTTGGATACGCCAGACGCCATTCTGAAGGCTCTCCCTTCATTTTCTAAATTAACCCTCATGATACTCTTTCTACGTAAATACTGTTACTCTCCCCATTTTAAAAAGGAGGAAACTGAGGCATAGAGAGGCGAATACACTTTCCCATTGGGCACATGACTAGGAAGCGATCAAGCCAGGATTCAAACCCAGAAGGCCCAAACTTGTCACTGCTCTCTCTCTTCCTCTGTTGTTTTCTCCGGCCTAGGGTCAATACCCTGAAAAGAATTCTTACGAACAGAAAATAAGGGAAGACAAATATTAAAATTAGAAAGTTTTAGTACTCAAAATTCTTGAAATTAATTCCGGTTGTCCCACAGTTTACAATCATTTTCCTGCCTAAAATACAGCACATAAAATACCAAGCACGTGTTACAGCAACACCATATCGGCTTTGAATATGAAATATTTCTTGCCTGGTTGGGGACACAATCTTTTGGGAATGTAGCCTTTTATATTCTTCACAGAAAACACACACGCACATATATATATATGGACCCACAAAAATCATCTTTTTTCATAGGCTAGTGTTCACAGTATTTCAAATTTCTTCACACACTGTGATCACCATACAAACAATTCCCTGTCGGGTATACCATTGCAAATGGAATTCAGAAATAAGAAGACGTGTGTGTGAATTCTATTGTGGTTTTGAATTTACACTCCTTGTGTGGTCTGGAGTTATCCCAGTAGTAAATTTCACGGTAGTAGGCAAAACTGGTCAAGGTCATTGTCCCTAGCTTGAAGGACACTTGGTTAAAGCCCAGATCGGTCAACATATGACCCTAGGAGGAAGGGAAGCATTGTGTTCCGGTGAATGCTGTAAGAAGGGAGACAAGACTGCTGAAGTTGAGAACCTTAGGGTTTAGATAAGGGCCTTTGCCCTGTCAATGTTACTCAAGGTCAGTGGGATTTTCTTTTTTAATCCTACATCCTCTCAAAACCTGGACAGCATTCAGTGAGGGTGAGGGCTTTCCTTCTGTATGAAAATCTGAATATCATGGTGACTACATATTTGAAGAAAAGTATGTGGCTTGTGCTTTTTTGTCTTTCAAGAATTAAAGTTTATCAAAAAGCTCTGTTTTGAGATCAAGCCTCACTCTTTTACCTCTTGACTATGAAGTCTGTAACTTGAGCTGTATATTTCCTTCAAGAGTTTGGAAAATGCTAGCATACCTTTCAACTTAAACTTCTAGGCAGTTTTTATGATCTATAGATTAAGACCAAAAAGTGTATATCCTTTTTAATCTAGACTTTTCAAGTAGCAGCGCATGAGTGAGAGGTGGCTTCCAAAATTATTTATCTTTTTTCGGTAAAATAAATGATATTACTTACATTTATTAAAATTTTAATTTATATTTTTTATTCCTAAATGTATACACATATGCTCTGATGTTGGTTGATCGTATTTCTCTAACAGAGAAAGGTATTCGTTAAAAGGAATTAACTTGGAAAAAGGTGACCAAGTCATTGGTTTCCGTTTTGTGAATTCTTATGCTACCAATTAGGGATTTAATAAATAATAGATACTAAGCTCTTTTTCAAAATTCAAATGCCATCTTATGGATAAAAAGGGCTGCTTACAGTACACACTACTTTAACACTGAAGGCTTGGCTTAAGTAAGGAGGAGAAGGGACAGAAAGGTAAGCTTATACCTTAGGACATTTCTAGAAAAGGAAAGCCTTAGAAGTGTATGTTTCACCTTAGAAAGGTTTTTGAATAGCGTGAGGATCCAAAAAGTGGAAAATAGGAGCCACAGGGCTGGGTAAAATGAGTATATAAGGGAAGGCAGACTTTTCGCCAGGAAAAACTTTAACTGCTTTGTAGTACAGGAACTGTACTCTGTGCCTTTAAAAACTCTCTCCCTTTTTCCTTTCATGGCGAAAGTTAGTAACGTTGGTTCTAGATGCTTGCTACTCATTTTGTTTTTTGGTTCTATTTGTTACATGCAATAAATGAAATTATTTCATTTGATTCAAGAATAGGATGTTCTAGGGATTCTTGTGTGGCTCAGTCGGTTAAGCACCTGACTCTGCATTTCGGCTCGGGTCGTGATTTCACAGTTTGTGAGATCGAGCCCCCTGTCAGGCTCTGCACTGACAGCACAGAGCCTGCTTAGGATTCTCTCTCTCTGCCTCTTTCTCAGCCCCTCCCTTGCGCGCGCGCTCTCTCTCTCTCTCTCTCCTCTCTCTCAAAATAAATAAAGAAACATTAAAACAAAGAATAGGATATTCTAGTTAACTGAGAAATACCAGATTATATATACATTATACATTTTCAAGGAAGGGGAGCCCACCCAAATATACTGAAACTCTGCCAAAATTACTACTGTTTGATTTTTATTATGTAAATATCATACCAACATGAAAGAACAAATATTAAAACAAAAATGACTGCTCTTCAGAAACACCAGTTAATTTCAGTTTCCTCTGCTCCCCTTCTAGTTCATGACTTAGAGATTTAAGAAATACAATACAGGTAGAAATTGTGGTTTGTTTGTTACTTATGATTTTGGCACACTAGAACATTGGGTTGATATATTGTGTGATTCTAATGTCCTCTCATTAAAAATTGAAATTTCCTCATTTTTATGCTATAATAGTTAATGATGCTCTTTATTCCTATAATGTATTTCTCTTCTTTTAAGTATTTTATTAGGAGAAAATACCAACAGCACAATTACAAGGTCAATGGGAGTAAGCATGTATATGTCATTTGATATCAATCGCCAGATTGTCCTGATAGATATTTGTTCCCAGCAGTAGTACATGGGTATGCTAGTTTTACCATAGTGCTTCCAGCTTTGGGTTTTATTTTTTTATTAACTTAACTGATGTCAAATTGTATCATCTTGATTTAATACTCTATTTTTTTTCGTTTGTTTATTTTTGAGAGAAAGAGAGACAGAGCGTGAGCAGGGGAGGGGCAGAGAGAGAGAGGGAGACACAGAATCCGAAGCAGGCTCCAGGCTCTGAGCTGTCAGCACAGAGCCCGACGCGGGGCTTGAACTCATGAACCGCGAGATCATGACCTGAGCCTAAGTCACTCAACCGACTGAGCCACCCAGGCGCCCTTATTTTTTTAGCTTTTTAATTTAATTTTAAAAATATAAATCTTTTTTTCTTTCTCTTGCTTGAATGTCTTTTTCATGATCCTTTGCCCGTTTATCAATGGCTTTACCTACCACGTTGGATTTGATATAACTATCTTAGTAACTGAATATTACCTTAATGCTTAGAAGCCTCCTCCATGCACTTAGAGCAGTTGTTAATATGCTTCTAGATAAACCTGTCATTGCCTTATTTATTTTCTGTGCGGTATTTTAAGTGATGTAATACATAGCTTGATAATACTCCATTGTCAAACAGAAACAAAAAAGCAGGTCATTTGGTTTAGCGAGATTCTTGTTTGAAATTGTGTTCTAATTTTAAAGTAGGATATTTATGAAAGTATTATGAATAAACTTGGCCTTCAAAAAAGTTCATAAGTAGTATGCAGTGCTATTCTTTTGATGTTTAATATTTGCTATATGCAGCTGTAGTTGAATGCCAGTAGATGGCACTAATTACATAAACAATTCAACAAGTTAATGAAGAGGGAAGTAAATACATGAGCTTTGTTTTCCGTTCAAATTTTGGTATATGCCCCATAGTCAACAACTATATGAGAGCTTATTTTTATAGTTTGTTCTCTCCCATGAGAAAAACAATTAAGCCCAGCCGATCCCCAATCGATTGCTACTAAATTGAAACACCAGATACTGAGGATTGCTCACGATGCTGCATCTGAAAAGTTTTGTCGTGAAAAGTGGGTTGGATTATACTGTCACGATTGACTAAATCACATGGTAGGTTCAAAGGAAACATGCGGACAAGTTCTGACCTGCGAACTCAAAGGCTATTTATGAAAAATTTTGAGAAACTACAACTCAAAATTTCAGAGAAAACTGACATTCATTTTCTTTCCCATATGTATCCATAGCAGTTGGCCAAAGACCTCCGCCAGTGGCAGATAAATGTAGATGTTGCAAATGATTTGGCCCTGAAACTTCTCCGGGATTATTCTTCAGATGATACGAGAAAAGTACACATGATAACAGAGAACATCAATGCCTCTTGGGCAAGCATTCATAAAAGGTAGGAACTACATTATTTCTAAACCTATCATTGACTATAGTGATGGATGTGGTGGTGACGGTGGGTGGCCATTGCATATTTTGTTTTCCTACTCCTGCTCAACTGGGGCTTCGGAGGCTCCAAGGTGACAGTTGCCAACTAAATTCACAGTCTTGCCTAATTCCTCTAGAATTTTAAAGACGAGGGACCTGAAGACTGGTGAAATTAAATGATTTGCCTACCGTTGCAAAGGTAGTGAAATAGCTAAGAGTTTAGACAAACACAAAATATGGGTGTTTAGCTAGAAGAACCATTTATCAATATGTTTTGAGAAGTCTACCCAAAGAAATATCATTCCATTCCACAGTGGCACATGTTGCCCCATTCTTAATCTGACAAGGAAGTCACTTTGGGTTTCTTGATGGAATTATAGTTGTCCATGGTGCAATCTTTGTATCTCACTCCACCTATGCAATGGGAAAATTCATGTCGTGTAACATGACTCATAACTTCATTTCCCATTCTATGTCAGTGAAAATTAACAGCTCTTAGAGACACTACCCCCTCAAACTAGGTTCTGTGTCTTTATTGTCCACTCTCTTAACCCCTTGTGCTTTTCTTTTAATAGCATTTATCCTAATTTTAGATAAAAATATGAATTATATAACTGGTTGTTTAACGTCTGTGCTTCATATTAGTCTAAATTCCCTGAGGACAGAGACTCTCTTTCTTACTTGACACATCCTGAGGTCCTGAACCAAGTGATACAGTGGGGAGCTGGTAAATGTTTGTTGAATGATGACTCCCTTTGCATAATATAGAGTTACCTTGTTCATGCTATGGACAGTTAAAGATCATTGGGTCCTCATTTTTAGCTGTGTCAGAAAACAGGGGCAAAAAGAGTACTTGTACAATGATAAGGAACACCACAGTGAAAGGTAAATAAGTCCCAGCAGATGACATGAATTACTGAAGAAGTCAATTTGGTGGCCTTTATGAAGAAGAAAAGGCCACCATCAAGAGGGAAAAAAAACAAACCCAACAGATTTTGAACTAAGAGCAGAATCTCTTAGGACCTCTGAGCTACTGATATATGGAAATTGTGAAAGCAAGTAAATCTTGACATCGAATCAGGAATTAAAGAGTGAAATCTCCTGAGACACTGGATTCGTGCTGGTGGTCCTAGGGCCATCTTGCATTCCAGACAGTTGGTGTTCAGATAGATGACCATGGAAAAGAAGTTCCAATCTGAAGTTGGGAGCTCTATTTGGGGCCCTATCTAAAGGACCCTGGTGGAGAGAGGGTGAGCTTGAATACAGGAGTGATAATTCGAAAAAATTCTTAAAGTCACTGCCTCCTCCCAGTGGCAAGGGTTGAACTTTGTGTTTTAAATACAGATCCAGTATCTGTTGAGTTAAATAAGGCACATTGGGCTTAGGAAGGCTTATTTATATGTGATCAAAAGGGTGTCAGAGACTCAGAAGTTAGATCTCAAGGGGAAATGCCTGCTTCTCCAAGAGTAGCCTCTTTGGGGAAGCAAAATAAGATCAGTGAAATAATATGATGAGTTCAGGGAGTGTAAGCTAAGAAGGGGCCAAAAAGAAAGCTTGTTTGTGGTCCAAAACCTGAGCTTCAAGGGAGGTGTATCCCATCTGTGTCACTCTTTCTGGAAGTCCCCTGTCTCCACGTTCCCATGCTTCTCTAACGTCCAAGCAGCTCTCTCTGTTCTTGATCGCTTTCGTAAGGTCTTTGGATTCTTCAGAGGGGGGCTTCCAGTTTATATTTTTCGACTAGGTCCCTAAAAATCTACCACCTAAGGAAAGTATATGCTTATTACTCCAGTGCGTAAAGTCAAAACAGAAGGTTAGCGGCCAAATTACATTTTCCACTGGCCCATACACAATCTGAAGTTTGCCAGATTAATTTTCCTGAAGCTTCTAAAGTTCTTCCCTGTGCCATTCTCACATGTACTCTGAAAATTCATCCACTTCTGTAGTTTCAGTCCACTGATGACTATCCTTTTATATCATTTGCAGCTGACAATGATCTTTTGACTTTCTGACCTACATATCCTAGTGACTTATTTCCATTTGAATGTCCCTCCGGAACTTCAAACTGAATGGGCCCAAGGCTGAACTCATTTTTGCCCTCTTCCAACCTCTTTCTCCAAATGTGGCCTACTTTTCTTCCTATGATCCCTCTCCAGTGAACATTACCACAACCCATTCAGTTGCCAAATGAAAACTCATGCTTGACTCTTCCTTTTACAACCCCAATAGCTAAGCTACCACAAAGCTATTTACTGCTGAAATAGCTTTCAAATCCAGCCACGTCTCTTTATCCCTCCTCCTCACCTGTCACGTTTGGCCTCAGTGACTACGTCATTCGCCTAACGGGTATGCCTCCTTCTAGTCTTCCTAGTTCCTACCCATTCTCTGCAGAAAATGCAGGATGATCTTTCTAAATACACTATATTTATGTAGCTCACCCCCCTCCCACTTTTAAAGCCACTAGTGGCCTATCCATTATTATCTGAAGATAGTCCATACTTCTTTAAATGATTTCAAGGTCTTGTGTGATTCAGCGTTTCCTTAAAACTCCAGCCTGATTTTCTACTCTTCCTCAATCTTCCCTCCCAGCGTTCCCCACATGTAATTAAGTAACACTGAGCTCTTTCCACTTCCTCATCCTATGTTCTGTCTTCTCTACTGACTCCTGACCTGAAACACACTTACACACACACACACACACACACACACACACACACACACGTATATATATATAATATTAAATAACAATTCCTTCAGGAAGACTTTTCCAGCTACCAACCTCAAAGTGCACACTCTTTAGGCCTCCTATCATAGGCCCCCTATTATCGTGCTTACCTCACTACTTAAGTGTTTGCTGGTCTTTGTCTCTTGTGAGAATGTTGGCTCTGTGAGGATATTCACATTGGCCTCTTGTCCACTGCACTTAGCTTTGCGTGTATTAACTATCCCCAACACGTTTTTCATTAAATACGTAAATGAACAAATGAAAAATAACTACAAGTGTTCTGGTGTGCCAGTAACTCAACACAGAAGAAAAATGTATCCATTAAGATTGCTTTCAATTTCAAGTAACAGAAAACTCAAGTTCAGTAGCTTACCTAACAGAGGTTTATTTGTCTCATTTATCGAGCGGTTCAGAGGTAGGCAGATGACTGACATTGGCTCAGTGGCTCAGCAATGTCAGCCTTGAAGTTTCCATGTTCTTCTCGGCATCTCCCTTGGAACATATACATTCCAGCAGGAAGTAAAAGGACACAGGGCGGTGCTTGTATCAGGAAAGCAGTGGGATTCCCAGGAAATTTCACACCAAAACTGTGCAACAAAACCACCTCTAGTGGCTAACAATTGGGGTCGGGTCAGCCAATAGAGAATGCCTGCCACGAATGGGGTGGAAAGAATAAACTGATCAATCGGCACGCTATAGCCAGAGAGCATTACGTTCCCTGGAAAGATAACCAGTCAGATCTTTGAGTAAATACGGTACGTTCACTTAGCTCGCATATTCACGTACGTTATATTCATGTGGTATATGTACGTAGGATCATAAAACAGTGGCCATTCGGGCTTGATGGCTGTTCTGGTCAGCGGGAAAGGTCTTGAGGAGAGCTGGATTCTCCACTGGCTAATGATACCTTTACATTAGAAGTTCGCATTCTGTGTATGCTTTGTGTGTCACCTGCACAGATTAAGCCATGCTCTACTTGACTACAGTTTTTCTTATTTTACATTCTTACAGACCTTGTGCTAGATAGATAAAGAACAAGAAAACTCTTTATATGATCTTTTGTCTTTTGACCTTTTTATCCAGTATCTTGCCCAGGTAAACCAAGAAGCCAAGTAACATCGTCATCTTCCCATAGATTTATGTGGGCCAGCGGGGTAGCCGGTAGCCGTGGGTGGCGATTTAAATGTAAATTAAAGTTAAATAAAATTTAAAATTCATTTTCTCCATCTCATCAGCCACCTTTTCACCTTAGGTGCTCAAGAGCCACGTGTACCTAGTGACTTCCCTATTGGACAGTGCAAAATAGAACATTTCCATCATCACAAAAGATTTCTTTGTCTGTGTTCAGCTAAGCAATTTAGGGCACATTTCTAACAATCACATAACCATCACATAACCTAACAATCACTTCAAAAGAGTTATTGCCAGATGTTATAAATAAAGAGATATTTCTTTTACAGAATGGTTCCCATCATTTTATTTTCTTGTTTCTACTTGATATCTTCCATTTATCCACTTTCTAGAGTTGGCATTTAAAGTCCCCAAACCTACAACTATCACAGGATATAAACACTTTCATTTTTGTTGTCACTCTTTTCAGCATCATTTTAAAAGGAGAAATTATTAATGCTGATATTTGGGCGATAGAGAAAAAGTATCTCATATCTTCACAGAGTACCTATCAACAAGACTTTTTAGGTAGGAGGGACTCTGCCAAAAGCATTCTGATCACATTATTTCTCAGAGTTTGGGTTTTACCACAGAACGCTAATGTATTGCCTGCATCGAAACTTTCAATCATATAGAGAAATTCATGCAAAAAATCTGCACATTTGGAAGCCTATTTAAAGCAATAAAAATCTTCAGTGCAGTGTTAAATTGTTGAATAATATATAAAAACTATAACTTGGAAGAGCTTTACTTTGACATTACACCCTGGCAAGCTAGAGTTTTGAGACCATCGAAAACAAAAGGAAACGGATTTTGCTTTGTATTTTACTGTTCAGTTTATTAATAGGTCAGAGAAATCTTTGATTCTACCCTGACTTTGATAGGAGCTTTCCCATTTTATGTGGATTAACACAAATAGTCATGCGTGCCCAAAAGGAATTCGTCTACTGTTCATGATTAAAAGCAAAGGCTACTTCCTAACTCAGTTCTGTAGTTTAACAATTCAGGTCAGAACACAGATCATCATTGTGACCTACGTAGGAAAATATTTTGTTTTCCTGATCATATTCCGTATAGTCCATGTTAACATAGAAAGCCAGAAATGAGGGCCTCTGCAAGTTCATTTCTTTCTCTTCAATCTCTGCGAATAGATATGAATCGGTCAGTAAGATAATATTAGATGTGATATTACAAATTATTGTCAGAAGCCTCTAAGGGCTAGATTTCAAGGACTGCCATCTGGCTGATGACTTTATGATGACACTCTCATGAGATTTCATTTCCTTATTTCTACTCCAGGATCAGTCTTTAAACAAGAAATGAGCATTAACTCTGAATTGTCTGTCTGTAGCCATATGGGGGCTTCCACATCTACCAATCAGCTAGGAGTGAACTCATCAAGTGGAGGGCCTGGTCCCAGTATCAGAGGGGTTCAGCATGGCTGGAACTTAAAAGCTCCCAGATACCTGAAAAATCTCTCTAGGTTCTAAGAAAGATTCAGCATGTATATATGTACATGCACATACGTGTATATGCATGTACATACATGGAAATATGTTCTTCCTTAAAATTGTATCTCAGTATTCTCCTGTCTTCCCTCATGATACATTTTACATTTTAATAATCATAAGTAATAGCTGATAAACTGAGAAATTACCACCAGTATTCTCCATCTTTGGCAACAGTGTAGCACATGGAAGTCCCTCCTTGCTTCTCTATTCCTAGGTCCTACCTCTTTTCCACTTTAAAGAAACAAGAAAGGAGGGGGGCTTGCGTGCTTAGTTGGTTGAACATCGACTCGATTTCAGCTCAGGTCATGATCCCAGGGTTGTGAGCTTGAGCCCCACGTTGGGCTCCATAGTGAGCATGGAACCTGCTTAAGATTTTTTCTCTCTCTCCCTCTGCCACTCTCCCCAGCTCATGGTCTCTCTCTTTCTCTCTAAGAAAGAAAGAAAGAAAAGAAAGAAAGAAAGGAAAAAAATATTGAGCCCTATTTTGTGTGCATCACAGAGCTTTTCTAACCAGACACTGGATCTCTTTCAGATTCTCCAGCATATTTTTTTAATGATTGTCCTGCTTTTTCTTCTCTGGGATCTTGCATTTCTTTTTTTTTTTTTTTCTTGCTTCTCCCCTTCAGCCAACCATCACATTGAAGTCTCCCTTGTTCTAAAAGAACTTTCTTCAGATATGATCTTTTCTATACAGCTATGCTGGTTTCCCCTTACCATCAAAAAAAAAATTGTTTTTGGCAGCTTGAAACCATCAAAAGTTTTAAAGAAGTAATTGGCATTACTGTTTCCTAGTCTTTAGCTCCCGGTTATGCTTTGACCCACTCCAATCTGTTTTCTGTTGCTACCACCTTGTTTTAATGAAAACAAGGGCTCACTAAGGTCATCGGTGACTTTTACTAGAACTAATGGCCCTATATTCAACTCGACTGGTTGAAACTTTCCCTTCCTTGGTTTCCAGAACGGTATCGATTTGCAGTTCTCCTATTTTTCTAGTCATATAGGAAGAGTGAGGTCCCTGGCACAACGCCTGATACATTGTAAGAACTCAGTAAAGGTCATGTCGTAAATATCATAAGCGTTCATTCACTCACTCAGTGAATATTTTGGTGCTAGGTAGGCTCAGGTCGTGTTACTCAATACACAGCAATGAAAATCCCGACCCTCATGAAGCTTGTATTTTGGGAAGGAGAAGGTGGGAAATAGACGTTAACAAATACGCAAGTTAAGGGGCGCCTGGGTGGCTCAGTTGGTTAAGTGTGTGACTCTTTTTTTTTTTTTTTAATATTTATTTAGTTTTGAGAGGCAGAGCATGAGTAGGGGAAATGCCGAGAGAGAAGGAGGGGAAGAGAGGAGAGATTAGGGGAAGGGCCAAGAGAATCTGAAGCAGGGTCCAGACTCTGAGCTGTCAGCACAGAGCCTGATGCGGGGCTCAAACCCACAAACCATGAGATCATGACCCGAGCCGAAGTCTGTCTCTTAACTGACTGAGCCACCCAGGTGCCCCAAACATCTGACTCTTGATTTCGACTTGGTCATGATCTCATGGTTCATGAATTCAAGCCCCAGTTTGGGCACTGCCCTGACAGTGTGGAACGTGCTTGGGATTCTCTCTCTCCCCTCTCTCTTTCTGAACCTACCCCACTTGCTCTCTCTCCAAAAATAAATAAACTTTTACAAAAGGTAAAAAAAAAAAAAAAAAAAAAAAAAACAAATAAGAAAGTTAAGTATATATGGAGTTGTGATAAGTGCAGTGTGGAAACAAAGGAAAGTAGTTGAGAATAGATGTGTGTGTGTTGGAAGGAAAGTGCTGTTGTTTAAATATGATGGTTAAGAAAGGTCTCACGGTGAGGGTGACATTTGAACAAGATGCAGTGGACCTGAGGAGGTGAGCCGTGTGGATAACTGGAAGAAAAACAGCTCAGGAGGGTTCTAGTAAGTGGAAATGCCATGAGGCAGGAGTATGCGTATCCTTTGGGGGGAAACTTAGACTAGTGTAACAGAAAAGCGACAAGTGAGCAGGAGTGTAGCAGACCAGGAGTTCGGAGAGGAGAGGAATCGGATACATGAGTCCTCAAAGGACTTTCACTTTCACTTAGAGTGAGACGGGACTCATTGGAAGGTTTTGTGTGATGGGATGGCATGTTTTGACTCACCTGGCCCTTCTTTTACACTAGACTGATGGGAAGTAGTGAGACCATTAGGAGCCATAATTCAGTCAAGAAAGGACTGTGATCTGGGCCGGAAGAGGAGAAGTGAATGTAGTAAGAAGTGGCTGGATTCTACTCTCTTTTGAGGAAAGAACCCAAAAAGCTTTCTAATGGGTTAGGAATCCAGGAAGACCACAGTTTTCACCTGAGAACTGGAAGATGGGGTACTCACTTTACGGAGATGGAGAAGATCTCAAAAGCAACATATCTTAGGAAAAAGATGTGGACATACTATTTTGAAACGTCTCTTCTGCGTCCAGGTAGAGATGTGGAGTAGTTAGCTGGATATAAAATTTTACGTTCTACTGAATGGTCATGACTTGAGATACAGGTTCGGGAACTGTAACAATAATCGATATAGGCCGTCTTTGTTCTATATATCACTTAAATGTCGATGTTCCATTGTTAACTCTGTCTCTGCTCTATATACATTGCAAGTACCTTCAACTGTTGGCTTCAACCACCATTAAGACTTCTCAGTTGTTATTTCCACCTTCTATCTTTCTCCCAATCTCCGGAACTGTACTCACAGCCACCTACTATATGTTTCCATCTGTACATCCTACAGGCTCCAAAATGTCTCAAGGAGAAGGCATTATGTGCTCCCAAAACAATGCTACATTTTTTTTTTTTTGGATTTTCAGTGTAGTTTAATTACTTAATTCTCTCTAAAACTGGAAACCTAAGAATTACTTCTACCTCGCCCTCCCCATCTCCTCTCTATCTTATTGCTACATGTACTGAATTGGCGTCTAAACTGTGTGAATTCAACTTCAAAAATTGCTCTAGGAACTACCCACCGCCCCTTCTTTTTATCCTCATTGCCAACTCATCCTAGAGCCTGCCCATATTTTACCTCGGAGATCGTGGCCACTTTTGTTCTGCGCTCCGAACCATTCCGTGTCCACGCTCATTTTGCCTTGGCGCTGGCCTCAGAGTGATTTTCCTTAAAATCAATCTTCTCGTTTCCCTTTCCTCCAGCACTCTTTTTCCTCCAGAGACCTGTTGGATACTATTTACATATGTGATATGCTCCCAAAAGCGTACTCAAATTTTTCTGAAAATAAAAACAAAAAAAAATAAGTCAATAATGAAACGTGAGGTTTTTTTTCAGGGAAGGAAAGCAAATAGTGTCACGAATTTGTGTTTGTCAGTGTGTTTGTTTCACAGAGGGACAGGCATGTGAACTTCATGAAAGAGTCTTATGTTCTACCCACCAGTGCTGACCCTTAGGAAAGTGTTTTTAGAATTCTTTTTTGGGTACTACCTGGGGACTAGTTTCTGATCATCAGAAGATTGTTGTATTATTGTATAGCCACACCTTGTCTTTGCTCATTAGTTGTACTCAATAATTGTGAATTGAATGAAATAATTAATCAGATGTTGGGCAGTAAATGACTCTGGATTATTTCCAGAAATTTAAAGGATGCAGCTTTGCTGCCGTCCTTGAAGCTATGCGAAGAACGTGATGTGATGCTCACAGGACATTTGTTTAAAATACAACCTCTTATTAAGTCAGGGACTGTTTGTGATATATTTGCAGCATAGTCATAAATATTAAAGCTACAAAGGACCCTAAGGACACCAGCTCAAACTTCTCAATTTAGAGTAGCCTATTTTTAATCCCCCTCATGCAAAGTATACTATCTAGTCCATCTTAAGGACTAAAAAGATTTGGTACATTAAAAAATCCAATGCATTAGCAGCTCCTTTCGGTACACTTCTTTTGACAGCATGAGGAAGTTTCTTTTGGCTCTTCAAGAGTGCGTTGTGTATATAGTTATAAGGCGCTCTGGTTTTTATCCTGCTGAGACCCAATCTTTCCAACCAATTATAAAGTGTAAGAATTCTCGCCATGTTACAATAGGGTAATATACCTGTAATGCAAAACCTTGGGGCTCCGGGCCAGGCAGTGTCATGATCCATACGGATCTAAAATGTTCTTGGTTGTAACTGCCTGCTTAATTTTATGTCACCTCCTTTAAAGTAATTAGACTGTTTTTAGCTTGCAGAGATTGCACACAAAGGGAGACATTTGGAACCATATCGCTGGTGATTTACTGGTGTGGAAAATTACCTGGTGTTGTAGCCAAGTAGCCATTTTCATTCTAAACCAGTCCTACAGTCCTAAACCAGGTTCTACCAGTGCACCAAAATAGATGCTTGCAAATGCCCCTGCATGCAGTTTACTCATGGAAAGACTCTAAAACTAAACATAAGTTATAATTGTTTCCCAAAGGAAACTTATAGGTCACCAATGGACCTTTCTTTTTTTTTTTTTTAAGTTTATTTATTTATTTTGAGATTGAGAAAGAGCGGGGGAGGGACAGAAAGCGAGTTGGAGAGAGAGAATCCCAAGCAGGCTCTACACCGTCAGCACAGAGCCTGAAGCAGTCCGATCTTACGAACCCAGCAATCGTGACCTGAGCCGAGATCAAGAGTCGGACGCTGAACCGCCTGAGCCACCCAGGTGCCCCACAAACAGACATTTCTTGTCTCCGTTCATAAATTTGATATATTGGTGTCTAAAATTAAAACAAATGGGAGAAAGTTCCCTCTCTTGGTTTAATCGAACCATTAATGTTAGCACCAAGATCCATCATATTACTTTTCAATCATAGTCATATTTTTAATTTTCTTTGCATTGCTATCATTCTCAAAAAAACCCTCTGTAAAATATTCAATAAAATATATAAATTCGCAAAAAAGAAAATATATATGTGTGTGTATATATATATATATATATATATATATATATATATATAAATTCCCTAGGGTTTATTTTTATTAAGTTGAGTTATTTTAATAAATGGATATAGTCATCATTTGACTTGTAATTTTATCTAATTCTAACATTCATATAGTTTGGGGATCTTTTGGCTCTATTCAATTTATAATGGGAATTTCTTTCCATGAACTAATTTTTTAATGCATTCCTTATTTCTAAAAATTGGGCAGGGGAACTAGATACTAGTGAGTTTGTGAAATAGAATCTTCTCAATTTTTCACCTAAATGGGGGTTTCTTTCAGCAGTTCTAGGGGGCGGTCAACAACCGTGCTTTTCTGCAGCCCCCTTTTACCAGTTGGGCAACCTGATACCATCCCTGACTTATTGAAGCAAAGATCCTAGTGCACGTCCTTTGTCTTGCACAGAAACATTTTCAGATTCTTGAGCCGAGCAAAACTTGAACTGGCTGCCCCCACTTTCTTCCCGTCCCAGGACCAAACAGCCCTTCCACGTTGTATTCCTCTGCCATTTCTCACCCAGAGGGCTGTTTACCCTGAGCTTCTTTCTGAGCTCAGATTGTTCCTGTGTGATTGTCCGTTTTGATATTTTATCTACCATTGTTTGTGTTTGGAAGTTTCGTCTATAGTTTGAACTAATTTTCCCTGAGATAAAGTGAAACGTGCCTGTTGTAGAGAAAAAAAATTAAATTTGGAAATAATTATTACCCTTAACATTTTGTAGCGTTTCCTTTCGTCTTACTTCTGTGAGTGCGTTTTTTGCTTCTCTTTATTTGACTTCTTCCCGATTTGTTAACAGTTGAGTTGTAAGCATTTTCACATAGTTTTTTGTCCTTTGAAAATTCCTTACGACATTTTTATTAGTATGGTAATGTGCAGGTAGTACCTTTTCAAGAAAAAATACGGGGGGGGGGGGGATACTTTCTTGAGTTATATCGTGACTTACGAAATAGCCGGGAACGAAAGCAATACCCTCATACCTCCAGCCAGTGTTTTATGCTCTGGCTGTTATATGCTCTGGCTGTTCTGCCTAGTGTCATGAAAGACTTGAAAACCATTTAAATTAACCAGGAGACCACTTCCCCATTCAGCTTCACATTTAGCTTCATCAAATCCGTAATATGAAAGTACATCACTCGGTGTCGTTCAGTGTCTTTATGCCACACTGCATTTAACACAAGTCAAACCCACCTATCCCAGGCACCTGTAGAGATCGTAACCTACATTGCATAGACTTAGGGCTACTCACACAATTCCTGAGGAGTTCCTCTTTTCCTCCTATATCACAAGTATTTTAGGTCTGTCTTGTGAACCTGAGCTAGCTGTTGCACATCAATTTTATCACAACCTGATTTTAAAAATATTTAAGTGAAACAAACCCTCCATCAAAATGCCCGATACAACTTCATCCTGAGGCAAATTAGATAAGTAATAATCATGAATTCATGATTATTTAGTATTTTCATGGGGGTTTTGGTGGTGAGATGTGATTTATTAACATGTACCGTGTAAGGAGCTCCTAAGTTGCCTGTTACAACAGGAAAGCTAAACTGGTATTGTTCTTTTTAGCTCTCGGTCTAAGCTCTTGACCTCTACTTAGAGCTGGCGTTCCAAACCCAAATCTCTGACTCAGAGGCCTGTGCTTCCTTTATTGCTGTTTAATGGATACATATCAACTGGGAAGGAGGTTCTGGCAGCTTTTCACAGTAATCTAATCTCAGCTCTGTCCTCTTCAATATTTTCATCAGCGTCTTGGATGAAGACGTAGATAGCATTCTTATCAAATTTGCCGATGACACAAAGCAGGAAGAAGTAGCAAATACAGTAGACGAGAGTCTCAGGAGCCAAAAGGATTTCAACAAATTGGAGAGGTAGGCTGAATATTAAAAGATGACATGAAACGTAAGGCACTACCCTTGTGTTTAAAAGAAAAGTAAAACAGAACCAAAATCCAGCTGACGTAGACTGGGCTCCCTGGAAACAAGGGGGAAGAAAACTCCATAAGCTAGAGAGTTGTGTGCAGAATTTTGGTTAAAGAGTGTTTCCGTGTGGTAGGTGTGTAAGGCAGTGTGAGAGAGGTAGGATTGGGCAGAGAGAAAATCTAACCTGCAGTGAATCTGAGGCCTCAGCACATTCTCAGGGGAGCCCTGGAACTTGCAGGACCCTTTCAGAGCCTTCCTGAGTTGAGGCGCTTCCATAGTCTAGCGCCGGCCAGGTACTGGTTCTGGGTCACCTTGTGGGAGATGGCAACCGTGGATAAAACAGTCACCTGCCGCTGAGGGCAATTTCCAGTGAAAGAGGCAGCTCTGAGCAGTTTGCCAATACTCCCACCAGCTAGAGCATGGGGTCTTGGCAGAATAGCAAGCTATCCAATACCCCAGTGTTACTCAAAGTGTGGTCCTGGCCCAGCAGCATTGGTATCACCTCTGAGCTTCATAGAAATGCAAATAAATGCCTGGGTCCTTCCCCAACCTACTAAATCTCAGAATCTCTGGCGATGGGGCCCAAAACACTTTTTAACAAGCTCTCCAGGCTCCAAGTCATTTCTAAGCACATTAAGTTTGAGAACCACTGCATGATGCCATCCAAAAGCATCCAGAAAGGGCAGAAAACACAGGACATTTATTGACAGTAATCTCTCCCTTTTCCATTCCCGCCCGCCCTCCCAACAGCAATAAAGCAATGGCAAAGGAAAACTCTGGGGGATATTAGCCTGGATAAATTCAAGCATCTAATGTAGTCCTAAGAACTTGAATTTCAGCTTCGTGGAGAAAGGAATTTAGGGATAGAGCCGTCCAGAGATGGAGCAGCCTGCCTTGTAAGGTTGTAGAAGGATTCAAGAACAGGCTGGCCAATGCCTTGGTACAATAATGTCGAGCATCAGGTGGACACATGACTTTCACATCCTGATCTCCCTCATACACTCTTCTTCTCAAGTAGTTTTTTCCCCCCAAATAGGGTTCTGCCAGAACTAGTTCCATTGTATCTTATTACATATTAAGAAAGGGTATTATGGTCCCCCCACAAAAGTTCAGGTAATGGCAGGTTAAGTAAAGGTAACCAAACTTCTGTAGAGTTAATCAGACTTTATCATAGCGTACACACGGTGAATAGACAAAGTGTGTGTGTCCGGGAATGTGTGGGGAAAGGGATACTCTATACAATATGTATTCCTTCTAAAGCCTAGACCGTGGGACCGATTTCTCAAGAAGAGCTTTACACGACTGTAGGATCTGGTCCAATATCATAATTATTCTCATATTACCAAATTATAATTAACCAAATAAGCATTTTTCGGATAGATAGCATAGCTATCTGGTTCTCTGGTACAGCATATTTGACCCCTACTGAATCTTTGTTTTCCTGAGACTTTCCACAGTGAGAATGGAAGGCAAGTCATTTAGAAGTTGCAGAAATAGCCTAGGATTCCTTCAGTAAAAGAAGCCTCCATTTTAGCAAATAGCAGTAAACAATAGAGTCCATTATAATTGCTGGGATCTGCGAATAAGTTGTTTTTTTTTTTTCCCTGAAACAACCTCCATTAACCCTCCTTGATACTCTATTCTCGTCAACATTTTAATAGCGTGGGACTAACTCTCAGAAATTTTTCTTTCCCACACAAAACGTATAATCCACAACCTGCTGATGATTACATTTAGCCTAACTGTTAGGTGGCTGCTGGTGACAGAAAAATTTACCCCGGCCTGTAGACAATTCTAGAAGCTCAGCCAAGCATTTGGTGTGTGTGAATAAGCCTTCATATACTTCTCATGTACAGTGGCCAACTAGCCAACCCATCTCACTTGGCAACCATTCCTGATGAAAAGGCCTGATCTACTCTGAGGAGGGGCCAGGGCTTTGCAGTAGGGCAGCCTGGAGAACCAGAGTTTGAGCTCAACCGCAGGCCCCTGATGGGGGCCTCTCCACTGCAGGCCCCTGATGGCTAGGGTGGGGCAGCTTGCTCCGGCTGAGTTCTCGGTCTTGTCCAGCGACGGGCAGGTAGACAGACATCTTTACAACTGGCTAGCCCACGTTCCAAGTGAGTGTAACATTTTACAGGCCCGAGTTAACCTTTTCTGAATCTGTGTCGCCGATTTCAAAATCCCAGTATTTATAACTCAGACGAAGATCCTGAGGTACAGAGAGTCTGTGACTTTCTTCAGCTCAAAACCTGAGCTTTTAGTCAATTCTGACAAAGAGACTTGTGCGTTTGAAGAAAAAGAAGGAAGTCTTCTCCTTATGTGTGTATTTCCCCATCATTTACTTGATGTTGGGCTCTCGAATTCTTTGAGAATTCTCTCATGTAGGGTCAGTTGTTGCTTTTTAATACTTCCAGTGTTTTCTACTCTTTTGTCCCTCTGCCAGCATCATTCACACGAGTGGCTCCGAGAGGGTATCCAAGCAAGTATTTGCCATTCTTCCTAGAAAAACAAGTTGTTCTCCGTCTTCCTGATCTGTAATTCAAAGTTTTGCCAAATGCTACTTTTGACCATGAGTTCTCTGGTAGAGCCTTCCAATTCTAACTTTGAAAGAAAAAGTTGGGCTCAAACGGTGACAGTTATGGTTGCACTAGTGTGATTGCTACATAAGTATCCAAAATGAAAAGACTGCTATTAACATACGTTTACCATTTTCTTTTTTTTTTTTTTTAATTTTTTTAACGTTTATTTATTTTTGAGACAGAGAGAGACAGAGCATGAACGGGGGAGGGTCACAGAGAGAAGGAGACACAGAATCTGAAACAGGCTCCAGGCTCTGAGCCGTCAGCACAGAGCCTGACGCGGGGCTCGAACCCACAGACCGTGAGATCATGACCTGAGCCGAAGTCGGACGCTTAACCGACTGAGCCACCCAGGCGCCCCGGTTTACCATTTTCGAATTAATTGCGTTGGTAAAACTTCAGCGCGCGCTCAGGCAGAGGCTGCAGTAGGTGTTGGGGATGATGCACAAATTCTTCCTGAATACATATCCCACTCACAAAACAAATACGCAATTTTGTTAGTCCTAACACCAAGGCTACACCAACACTTCCATTTCGATTGCATCATTTTGACGAAGATTAAAATAAACACAACTATCTCACATGTTGCAAGTTTTAAGAGCCACTTGTAAATGCTACGCTCCAGGAAGAACACGATCAGGTGGGGAAAATTATGATGTTCACAGTTTCAAACGGGAAAACAGAAATGTCTGTGCCTTTCAATAACACGCTTTTTTAAAGTGTAGATGTGAGGAATTACTACTTTGCCCTTTTTTTCCCCCAAGAACTGAGACTACTTAACAACGAACTAATTATTAAAGTTGCTCCTGGGGGCGCCTGGGTGGCTCAGTCGGTTGAGCGTCCGACTTGGGCTCAGGTCATGACCTCACTGCTTGTGAGTTCGAGCGCCGCGTCGGGCTCTGTGCTGACAGCTTGGAGCCTGGAGCCTTCTTCAAATTGTGTCTCCATCTCTTGCTGCCCCTCCCCTGCTCATGCTCTTTCGCTCTCTCTCTCTCTCTCTCTCTCTCTCTCTGTCTCAAATGTAAAAAGTAAAACATTAAAAAAAAATAAAGTTGCTCCCGGAATCTGATTATATAATGGTGCACACGTTGCATATAAGAAATGGGAGAAAACACAGTTTATCCATGAGTCATTGTTTTTTTTCTACTGACCACATTAATTGAGGAAGGAAAGCGTGCGAGTGACATGCTCGATGGCCTCTAGGAGAGGTGGGGAGTAGCGGTAATCTCTGCCCTTGTCTGCTGGCATTACAGTGGGAAAACGGAAGAACTCAGCTTGCAGCTTGCAAAAGTTGCTTGGGTAGCCAGTGATTTCCTAAGTAATCACTGCAGCATTTTTGAAATTAAACTTAACAGTTTGATTTACGCCGAGAAGTGAACAAATAGTCAGATCAAACTCAAGCACCGTCATCCTAAATGGCATTAATCTTCCCTAGATGTGCTGCCTCATCCTGTGTCACTTAAGCCTTCCGAGGTGATCTTCAAGGATATTTACAAAGGGAATGTATTGCAGCCATCCTGTAAACTGGCCTCTCCCCTCACACTGCTTTTGATGTGGTTGGTAAACTTGAGTTCTTTGCACTTGTAGGACTCATAGAGCAAAGTCAGGACTGGATTTCAAAAAAATGACGCCCCTTTTCTGTGGCTAGCGAAAGTAATTCATAACTACACGTGAGTGAACATGAGTAGAGAAGTGACCACACTGGTCAGTGATCTACTTGAGTAAGTTTTCGCAAAGGGCTATGACTTTATCAGTGTTGTTGCTAGCGTGTACCTTGAAACCAGCTAAAACAGATCAGCTGGTTAATTCTTAAGGGTCTTAAATAAAGGACCACGTCATTTACATATACAGTGGAATACTACTATGCGACGAGAAAGAATGAAATCCTGCCATTCTCAGCAACGTGGATGGAACTGGAAGGTATTATGCTGAGTGAAATAAGTCAGTCAGAGAAGGACAGATATCATAAGTTTTCACTCATGTGTGGATCTTAAGAAACTTAACAAAAGACCATGGCGGGGAGGGAGGGGGAAAAATAGATACAGAGAGGGAGGGAGGCAAACCACAACAGACTTCTAAACACAGAGAACAAACTGAAGGTTTAAGGGGGGTGAGGGAGAGGGGAAAATGGGTGATGGGCATTGAGGAGGGCACTTGTTGGGATGAGCACTGGGTGTTGCATGTAAGCCAATTTGGCAATAAATTATATTTAAGAAAATAATAAAAAATACGTAAATCAAGGACCACATTGAAACAGCATTTTTTATCTTCAGAAATCATGCCAATATAGAGATGAGCCGGATGCTTTACAACTTGGTGTCTAAAATTTAAAGTAGAAGTCACTCAAAGGGTTTCTAATTCAGTTTCCTCATGATTCAAGAGCGCTAGAATTTGGAAAAACCATTCTTAGGTTAACATAAGAGAGGTTAATATTAAATATGTGAAGAATAAAATTAAAGATATTCCTGTAGCTCATTTATGATTACTTTTGCCAAACCTTGCTGTGTATATATAACCTTCCTGATATCCATAGCAGTGGATTGTCTAGATTTTTAAAAACGTGTGTCCTTTTTTCCAAATAATTTTAAAGAATGTTGGCTTTTGTGAGAATTTTTTTTTTCTAAAGGTCAAAACCAGTCTTCAAGGATTTAATTACTCCGATCAAAGGAAATGTGAACTGTGTTTTCTCAAGGAGAATAGGCCCTAGGAAAGTGTTGCTTACAAAATACTTAGATTGGCCACTAATTCTAAAGGAGAAAGGTATCAATTAATTCTTTGAGAAGCATTAACAGGATCTTCTTCAATAATGCCTATATAAAAATTGGGGGAAAAATTAACTTAGATGATGTTATATATAATAGATGACTATGCCAGTGTACTTACAGTCTGGACTTCTTTCCTACAAGATAATTAAAACTTGCATCAGGAACCAGACCTGAAAAATCCATCCCTCTACTATATTAAGAAAAAAATCCATCCTGGGGCGCCTGGGTGGCTTGGTCGGTTAAGCGTCCGACTTCGGCTCAGGTCATGATCTCTCGGGCCGTGAGTTCGAGCCCCGCGTCAGGCTCTGTGCTGACAGCTCAGAGCCTGGAGCCTGCTTCTGATTCTGTGTCTCCCTCTCTCTCTGACCCTCCCCCATTCACTCTCTGTCTCCAAAATAAATAAACGTTAAAAAAAAAAAAATTTTTTTAAAAAAAAAGAAAAAAATCCATCCTAAATCCCACATAAATAGAACTATACTATAAAGAAAAATAAATAATTCCTCTTTAAGACTATCTGTACATTAAGGATATTCATGGGACGCCCGAGTGGCTCAGTCAGTTGAGTGTCTGACTTCAGCTCAGGTCATGATCTTGCGGTTCGTGAGTTCGAGCCCCATGTCGGGCTCTTTGCTGACAGCTCAGAGCCTGGAACCTGCTTCGGATTCTGTGTCTCCCTCTCTCTCTGCTCCTCCCCTGCTCGTACTCTCTCTCTGTCTCTCAACAGTGAATAAAAAAAAAAAACATTAATTTTTTTTTTAAAAGGATATTCATAATGTGGTGTCTTGAAAGAAGTGTTCAGCTTTGAGTGACTAGGGAAGCCTGCGGCAAAGAAAACTCTAAGGAACATTACCCTTACTGTGCCGCCTCTCTTATTTGTTATTTCTGACACTTCTCCTGTGCTTTTCTCCCCAAGTTGGACTCTCTCCTTATTCTTTTGTATCTCCAACTCAGCCTCCATGGCGTTTCCTCATTATTTTTGGCATTTGGCGTGGGCTCTTGTACTTTGTCAGATCTTAAATACTGACTCCTGTTCCCGTAGTCCCTCATTCCCCGTGGCTACCAAATGCCTTGTATCTCAATCCCCTCCAGAATCTTCTTGCTCTTCCTGTTCTACTCTCCTGCTCTTTTTCCTTCCTTTCTAGAGTCCTCTTTGTCTAATCTGTATATATCTCTTCTGACTCTGTGCTGTTCTCCTCTCAGAAAATGGCACATCAGCGTGTTGTGCTCTGAGCACATCCTCAGCTTAGCCACGTTCTAGAAGGTGGCCATGAAGTGAGGCTACCTTTGCTAATGGTCCGTTTTTTTCCCATAGTGTGTACCTGCTGCCTTGATCTAGGTATAAAAGTATCATAATCAAGGAATGAAAGTGCCTAAATGTTTCCTTGACTATTGTTCTTCTAGAAATATAGAAGAGAAATTTTCAACCAGATGCTTAGGCTAACACTTGTTGTCACATGAACGCGGTGCTCTTGTGTTGGCATCTTATTGGAAATTCCTTCCTCTGAACCCTGATATCTCTTCACTTTTAGTTTTCAAAGGAGCCTTACCTATCTAGTGATAAGTTTCTTTTTTTTAATTTTTTAAAAATGGTTATTTATTTTTTGAGAGAGAGAGAGAGAGTGGGAGAGACAGAGAGTGCAAGCAGGCGAGGGGCAGAGAGAGAGGGAGACGCAGAATCCGAAGCAGGCTCCAGGCCCTGAACTGTCAGCACAGAGCCTGATGCGAGGCTCGAACTCACGAACCCCGAGATCATGACCTGAGCCGAAGTCGGATGCTCTACCAACCGAGCCACCCAGGCGCCCCACAAGTTAATTTTAATACATCTTTTATATAAAAGGACAGTGCCTCCTGAAAGCCGTCATTTGGAAAATATTTCGTAAAAAATACACCCAGTAGGTGTTTAGTTCCCCTGTGTAGTCCAAACTCTAGCTGTCTTGAGCTTTGTATGTTTTTTTTTAAATAGTAACAACCAAAAAAAAAAAAAAAAAAAAAAGCTTATACTTCTTCATCCCCATCAAAACAGGTTTGTCAGCGTTGGGTGAACTTAAAATCAAATAGTTATCGTAGAAGTTAGAAAGTTCATTTGCCCCTTCCATCACGTTTGACACCTTTTCGCCACAGCAAAATTGTAAATGTAAACTTAGTCCCTGGAAGATGAGCTGGGCCCCAATTTCCAGCTAATTGGGAGAAGCGGCCCTGAGTCGAGCACTGTCAGGCTGATTTGAGTTTCAAGATATGATGATGATTATTGTGTCAAATGTAATCAAGAATGCGGGCTCTGAACTGACGAAAGGGCTGGCTGGTTTTAATTCGGGTTCGTATACGAAGCAGACCTCCGGTTCCCCGGTAGTCACAGCTGGCTGTGAAAGAGCAATTTTTAAAATACGATTTCGTTCTCTGTGGAGCAGGAAGGATCAGGGATTGGAAGCATGGGGGAGGTGCGGGGGCGGGGGAGGAATCTCCTCATTCTCTTCTTTAAAAATTCGATTTATTTTCAGTTTAATAGCTTTCGTCCTGAAATTTCCCTGTAGCTCTGTATCGATGGTTTTCATCCTTCTCAGATGCGATGCCACCCGCCCCCGCTTTCTTTTCTTCTAACACGTAGTTTGTAACACCTTCTTTACTCTCATAGACCAAAAGTTGTAGATAATATACCCGACCTATAGTCAAGTTTTTAAGTGATGCCCTGACTGTAATTTTTAAGAGAAATGAGTCATTTATAACGAGACTTTGCAAAATGCTGAACAACTCTTGGCATAATTCTTAACCACACAAAGCAAAATTTTCCTGGGATTTTCGTGGCAGTCAGTTACATTGCTGAAAAAAAATTCAGCGTGTATTAAGTCCTTGATAAAAGTATTATCAGGGGTCCAGGTGTTTGTTAACGGGGTTTCTCCCATGCGAGTGTCCAGTGGGACATGAAGAAGTGCTGTGGGACTCAGTTCTTTGTTGTCATGAACTCTCTCCAGCCCCTCCCCGTGGAATGCCAGGAGTACCCTGCAATCACCGTTCTAGGTTAACTATCTTCCCTCAATTTCCCAGAGAGGCTCTGTTATGCGATCTGTAAATTCTGGTTGAATATTTTTCTGGACAAGAACGGAGCTGTGAATTCATGAAATCGTGATATTCTCTGAGAACCTATCCTCTTTCTCGGTGATACGGTTGCCATTTTTACAAGACTGACTGAAATGAGCAAGCATTTAAGATGTGCTAGATTGTCTAGCAAAACCTTTAGAAGTTCTGGGATTATCACTGTGGCGATGATCTATTTCCACTACCTTTATTGAATGGCATGGTCTCCACAAACGATGATATGACACCCCTCCCGGAGTTATACCGATTGCCTTCCAACTAGATGTTAACAAATGTAATTAAATTCTATGTAACCATCACAGGTGATGCTATTGTCCGTCCCCAAGATATTTAAAATGACGCATGCTGCTTAGATGAAGGCTGTAAGAGAAATGGACACCCGTTTCTTGATGAGGTTAACCGGGTAATTTAGTAAAACAAACACACATCCACACATAGACAGACATAAATAAAGCCTATGTTCTTCATAGGGCCTTACAGGGCTACGTTCTTTATAGGACGCAAAGGATGTCACTGAATAGGTGGGTGTCAAGTCGTGAAAGAAGGGTCTCTGGTGCTGTGCCACAAGGTTCTGTTCTCATCCCTGCCACACTGAATGTTTCTGACAGAACAAGAGCAGAGCTATAGAGGAGATGTCCATTCACAGTTATGGGTGATACAAAGCACGGAGCGTCGGAGTATGTTGGGTAATAGAGCCAAACGGATACCTGGACGGGTTGAATTTGGAGGCCCTTTTTACTGCATATTTCTCGGCCCGGAATCAAGCTAAAAGGCAATCAGAAAATTTGCCAGAGTATTGGATTAATTTTAACTGAAGCTATTATTTGTTATGCCCTCTGGCTTTGGAGTGCACCTAAAAATATACGTTGAGTTAACAGACTTCGAAGGAGTTCATTTTAAAAATTCCAAAGAAAATCATCATGTCGATTTGGGTCGTGACGGACGGTTCAGTGCAATGTGTTGGCCAATGAAAGTCTACCATTTCATTGTCACCACTGGTACAAAACTCGATGAACGGCACAACCTCCAAAGATTTAACATCTACACTTCCGCAAAGCAGAGCACAATTTTGATCACAGAATTGCGCATTCTATTTTTGAAATATCTCGGTTATAACTGAGTAAGTGTCTTTTATATAATCAGTTTTCTGTAACAGACAAAAATGATATCTGCTAATAACTGTGAGGTTCAACTGAAGTCATGTATGTGAAGGCAACGTATGAACTTTCAAGAATCTACGCAAGAAGAAATTGTTAGTCAGTAAGCTTACATCAAGAAATAATTTGGACCTATGAGTTTTTTAAGCACGAGGGACGAGGACCTTCTCATTTTTAGAATGTCTGCCTGTTTCATAGTAGGTTTATTGATTTTATTTGAACTTACTGAGTGTCCATTAAACACCAGAAGCTGTGGTATGGCTCCTTGCTCTCAAGGAATTTACGGTAAGTTAATCATGACGGACGGTAATGATGATGATGAAGAAAAAGAATATAGAGACTTTTTGTAAGAGGCGCATTCATGAGTAAGAGGATTCTTGAAAGCACACAAAGGCCTCAGATTTATTCCTTTCGTGTTGTAGTTTTAATTGAAAAAATAAATCCTTAATTTATGACTATTCTTCATACATTTGAATTGATCTTATAAAAGGCCATCAGTGCATTTCAAAGTGTCTAGTTCTTTTAAATGCAATTTCTCCCTCTAGTAATTAAAAGTAAGAAAGCAACAAATTTTAAATCTTTATTTTGATCATCAGTTTTAATTAGCTAAAGCTATTTGTAATCCTACAAATCTTATAAATCTTATCAGATTTACAAGTCTTGTAAATCATATCTGGGCCTTTAAAAGAGGTTCAAAATTAAAAGGGCAATTTGTTTAGAATCTACCAAGACTTACTCACTCAGAGAGATTTAATTCATTTCTCAGCTGGCCTTATGGAAATGTATTTATTTTACTGTAAAATTTCTAGAAAAGAAATGTATTTGATTTTCTTGTTAGATATTTTTAACGTAAAACATTTCTCAAAAGGAACAGACTTCCTGATAATCTCTGTATCATTAGCGAACATTTATTAAGTTACCACTATAATAAGGCCTCGATCATATGCACTATGATTTTCTCTTATTTCCTGAGAAAAAAAAGATTTTATTGCTGCCCATAATGCCCTCTTTTTGAATAAAAGCCTCAATTCATTCTAATAGCTCTCTTAGATGACAGCTGGAGATGATAAGCAAAGGGATAATAATTTTTGTCTTCACACAGATGCATGCCATAACCTAATTCATACAATGATCACAGAAAACAAAGAGCTTTTGAGAATAGTAATATGTAAATATCCATTATATTTACCTCACACAGAGACTGACAAGTCTAGTCTACCTTGAGAGGTAATGCCTTAGACTGGACTGGATTTGGTGTTTCAGGTTTTTGACCCTGATTTTGGACATCCCTCCCGCCTCTCTGAAAGTCAGGTTTTTCACATATAAAACGTTGATGATTGGGGTGCCTGAGTGGCTCACTCACATAAGCCTCTGACTCTTGATTTAGGCTCGGGTCACGATCTCATAGTTTGGTTCCTGAGTTCAAGCCCCACATCGGGCTCCATACTGACAGTACAGAGTCTGCTGGGGATCTTCTCTCTGGATGATTATAACAACCTGTCCCATTCACCTCATCCAGTTAAAGGATCAGAGGAGAAAATATATGTGGAAAAGCTTCAAAACCAAGGAGCATTGTTTTCGTGCAAAATATTATGACAACACGTGTTGAATGTGAAGGACTCTCAAAAGTGCATTTTTCACCACAAGAGAGTGCTGAGTGAGGGATTGGGTAGCGAAAGGTACAAATATTTAGAAACTGTAACTTCAAGTTCATGTCAGGAATTAGGAAATTGTTTGTGTTTCCAAATTCTGTTGATCACCCTCTACTGTAAGTTCATATCATCTGCTGATATGATTTTAATCACTTGCCTCCTTTTAAAGAGAATCTAGGGGCGCCTGGGTGGCTCAGTTGGTTAAGCATCTGACTCTTGATTTCAGCTCAGGTCAGGATTTCCCAGTTCGTGGGATCAGATCCCACTTAGGATTCTCTCTCTCTCTCTCTCTCTCTCTCTCTCTCTCTCTGCACTTCCCCTGCTCTTAGGCTCGCTGTCTGTCTCAAAAAATAGACTTTAAAAAAAATAAAAAGAATTTGTATGCTTGACTTTTGGTCTTAGAAAATAGAACTAACCTACCTTATTGTCTTCAGAATATTATGTATCAGTGTCTGACAACCTGTTCTGCTTTTCTCTAAGTGAGGAGGACAATGGGTATTCGTTTGACCGGACAGTCTTTTAAGAGACTCGAGAGATGATGCTAGGCTTGCCTTTCTGATTGGTTACTACACTTGTTTTCATTTATCCTTTTCGAAGAGAAGAGAGTTACTCAATTTAGCTTATCAACATCAGGAAATCCATCTTTTAAAGAGATTAACGCTACAAGTGATGAAAACCAAAGACTCACCTTAAAGACACACATTATACACATCACTGAGAATTTATTGAGAGTAGAAATGTCAAAAACTGACGTCTGTGCTCCCAAGCCAAAATGTAACAAGTAGACAGAGTCTGGGGATAAAGAAGGGGGATAGTTTATCACTTTGCCAGGCAAAGGAGGCTGAAGCAGGCTAAGGCCTCCAAAACTGCCAGTAATACCTCTTACTCCTGCCCTGGCTAAAAGGCTGAGGGGTTTTATAGGAAAATACAGGATCTGGGCGGTTTCGATAGGAATCTGGTCCATGCTGCCAGCCGTGTTTGTCACGTCTTCAAGGTGGTCTCATGACGAGCACAGGCGCCGGCTGGCCGAGTCTCCTTAGGAAATACACACAGAGGTCAGTGAGATGTCAATATCGATACCGAGTTCCTGGAACAAAGGATGCTGTAGAAAAACAAGTGAAGGGGAGGGGGAGGCTTCGAGAATAAAGGAGAGAAAAATGTGTTCAGTTTAAAGTCAAGCCTTGCCGAAGCACTAGTGTGTCCATCTTAATTTCCACCCATCTTTACGTTTCTCTAGCAGTTTCTAAAATTGTGTTTAACTAGAAGCCAAACCCCAATCTAAGTTTGTATTGATCTGGAAGGCAGTATAACCACATTTTTTTTTTTCTAAAGATCTTTTATAGTTCTCTAAATATCTGGAATAATACTTGAAGTCTCTGTATATGAACCAAATCAAACATTATTTTTAAACTTCCCCAAATGGTACCTTTAGGTATTATATCAGTGGAAAGATATTAACTCTAGACCTTAGACTGAGGGTGTTTGTCTCTTTCTTAACAATCCAAGATAAGAAAAAATATATATCTTGAGTATTTCACCTGTGCATAATATTTTGTATACTTCTTTTACCAACTAATTTTTTTTTCAGTGCTACATGACAGAAACAGAAATCAAATGAAGTGAGTAATGCAAAGAATAGCAAAGTTTTCTTCGCAGAAACGTCCCAGTGCTTTTAGGGAAAGTATAATGGTTGTTTCCATAATGATACACTGTACAAATCCCAATTTTTAAAATGCCCATAGAGTGAAAAAAAAAAGATATGGAATGTGTATTTTAAAATTCTTTGCATGACTGATCATGCCAATACTCTCTTACTATCTAAAGGTAAACTCTCCCTGATAAATGTTTTTTCACTGAAATGTCTGTACCACTGAAGGAAGTTTAAACAGATAGCTTCAAAGCTGCGGTTTATCTTTAGGGGATTAATCTTTGTGTGTGTGTGTGTGTGTGTGTGTGTGTGTGTGTGTGTGAAACTGTGTTGCTTCTGCACATGTTGAAAAGTCATCCTGTGTTGTCTGGGGTGAGGAAAGATGGGAATGAGTTTTCTGAGAACTAATCAGAAAATTGGGAACATTTAGGTCGTGGTTTCCAATTAACTCTGGAGAGTTTGAGTAATTTAGTACCAGACCTCAGGAGAGAGGGGATGAAAACCTCGTTAATTCATATGTCCGTGAACAGCAAACCAGCAAATTTGCGTTGAAAATGGATTCTGTGTATATGTGTGTTTTGAAGCAAACTCCAGCTAGATCTCTCTACTCTGGTTAGGGTGGGAGACAATCTTTCCATGTCTGTATTCCCTTACGTGTAGGTTTTTTCATGTTTCAATGACTCTGCTTATGGTGAAGTAACAAGATAGTTAAATCCGTACTCCAAAATGAAGGCCAGGATTCAATGGCATAAGCTTCCCCGCGTTTTTCTTTATTTTACTACAATAAACACATCAGAGGGATGTAGGCACCAATATCCATTTTCAGAGTTGGAAATATTATTTTACTACAATAAACACATCAGAGGGATGTAGGCACCAATATCCATTTTCAGAGTTGGAAAAATTTCTTTTCTAGGATGAGAGGCTTGGGCTCTAATCCCAATTGCTTCCCTTGTGTGCAAATTTGGAAAAGTCATCCAGGCCTCTCAGAACGAATCTCACCAACAGCAAAATGAAACCGGCAAGAACCTGTACCGTGTATCTAAGGGGTGTCTTATTTTTATGAAAATCAATTCAATTAGGCAAACTTGTATTGAGCATCCATTACTGTATGTTGAGATAAAACCTGCTAGAAGATCTCCCCTTCCTTTGGTAAGCAAAGGCCAAAAAAATGTTTAAAGCTAGATTTATCATTTGTTAGGCAAATTGAGATCTAAGTTCATAATACATTTGAGCTAGTGGTAGGGAATCCACATGAATTAGAGGCTTAATCATACTGTGACCATAGTTAAGTGTTTACCTGTCTCTTCCACCAGAATTGAATATATTAACTGCCAAAGCCCATATCCACGTCTCAATGACTTTTGTGTCGCCATCACCAAGCATAGATCCTGGCACATAATACACATGGAACACATGCAGAGATGACTTCATGAGCTGTCGGTAGGCATGCACAAATAACAATGAGGTTCAGATTTTAAGACAATCTGTGCAGAGGTTAAAGCCTTTGCGGAGGAATGAAATATCCAACTGGAAATGTACAAAGAAAAACAGAGGCAGACTGTAGGTAGAAAAAAATGGCAATACCTTCTAAAATGATGAGAGAGTAAACCTGAATATATTTTATTTATTTATTTAGAGAGAGAGAGAACGCGTGCATGCAAGCAGGGGAGGGACAGAGAGAGAGGCAAAATCAAGAGTCCGACGCTTAGCTGACTGAGCCCCAAGTCTGAATATATTTAAAACATGTGAAGAGCCATATGGGTGTTAGCTTTAAAAAAAAAATGTGTTTTAGGGGCGCCTGGGTGGCGCAGTCGGTTAAGCGTCCGACTTCAGCCAGGTCACGATCTCGCGGTCTGTGAGTTCGAGCCCCGCGTCAGGCTCTGGGCTGATGGCTCGGAGCCTGGAGCCTGTTTCCGATTCTGTGTCTCCCTCTCTCTCTGCCCCTCCCCCGTTCATGCTCTGTCTCTCTCTGTCCCAAAAATAAATAAAAAACGTTGAAAAAAAATTAAAAAAAAAAAAAAATGTGTTTTCTGTGCTGTACCTGACAGCCTTGATCTCTTACTCTATGCCAATAGTTAAAAGAACAGAGTATATTTCTCACTGGGTAGCTCAATAGCAGAGGAGGAGAGACAAACATACTCTGGCTGCCTCATGCTTCTGCGGCCATATTTCTAGGTAGATGTTGCCCTGAGCCTCAGTGTTGGACCTGTGGCCAGAAAGGTACTGATGGGGTGCTAGTCCAAGCATTATTGGAGGACTTTGTTTAGATTCATGCTTCTCATGAGTGTACACTACTAATAGAATTGCTAGAGATTGAAAGGAACCCTTTCTACAAACTGCTGTATATCCTCAGGTGATACCGACTCTAGCTGTCCCTTGAAAACTCAATGGAAAGTCATTTTTAAAAATCACAGTGTAATTTCGTTACCAGCAAGTCGGTAGAGACTGTTACGGTCACCGAGAAATTGAACTTCAGGTTAAGTTTGCTTCTGTGACTAGTGTTGGGCATTGCTAGAAACCTTGGGTCCCAAGCCCAAGTACCGCGAAGGTGCTCAGTCTCTCAGCCCTACATCTGACAAACAAAAAAGGGGAAAGAAGTGTCATCCTGTAATCATTCCCTAAAAATATCATAGGAAATGATAGTGGTTAAATGCAAATAAGCCAGGAAGGAGAGCTTCGGAGTGTTTTGTCTGGTTACTCCTTTACAATACCAAGCCACAGACGGAGGTGTTTTTTAGCAAAGACTGAGTGCTGTCAATTTCCTCCAATTGTCACACTTAGAGAAACACCAGGCAGAATAGCCTCCTGTGTCAGGTTGAGCCTTTCCCCCTTAAAAATATTCGATATGTTTCTTTCTGTTTGATTATATATATAATACATATTTTAAAAGTTTATACATAAATGTATATGTACCTACATTTATATATATACAATCCTGCAGTACAGTGCAATGATAAAGTATTGTCCACCCGTGTATCTATTAGTGGAATATTGCGTATACATTAATTAAGCTCTACAGCCTTACTTGGGCAAGTAGTTAAGTTTCCCTTTCCTCCTTTGCTTTTTATGTATTAGGTTGACCCATAAGAATTTGCTGATATGCACCTTAATGGAAAATCTGGGGTCTTAGAGATTTATTTGGAAATACCCTGACAGGTGTGTGGGTGTTTAGAGACAGATCAGAGTATTACTTGTCTGACTGCCTCATTGATAATCGGTTCTTAAAAAGAAAATAGAAGGGCACCTGGGTGGCTCAGTCGGTTGAGCATCTGACTCTCGATTTCAGCTCCGGTCATGATCCCAGGGTCAAGGGATCCACGCTCAGTGTGGAGTCTGCTTATGATTCTTTCTCTCTCTCCCTCTGCACCTCTCCCCCACTCACCTCTCCCCCTCTCTAAAAAGAGAGAGAGAGAAGGAAAATGGAGATGCTGAAGACATGTCTTCTGTGATTCTTCCCCTTTGCACAGAATTATCTCTAGATGAGCACCATCTTGGGCAGCTGTGGAGTTGTACTAAGCTCTATAGCTACAGCACTTTGTGCCTTCAGTAGATTCTTGCTTCTAACTGGTGGTGATGCAAGTCTCCATTATCTATAGATCTTCTTAAAGAGCAACCAAAGGTACAATATCCCTTCAGGCTCATTTCCTAGGTGTGAGAATCCTTCGCCCTGTCCTGTTTTTGAGACTACAGTCTGTGCAAGCAGTTGTAGATTTCTGCACATAGATTTCTAAAGCATGTGTATGTTTAAAATCTTTCTTTACTGTGACAATTCAGCATGTGAATTTCCCCAGAAGGCAGGCTCTGAGAAATCGATTAACCTGCAGGAATTTTATTGGCAAGTGCTCTGAGGATTAACACCTGTGAGGGAAGGCAAGGGAAGGAAGCAGGACAGGGAAGAAGGAGAAGCTGGGCTTCAATGTGGTTGCAACCACAGCACCGATCCCCAGTGCTCCCCCCATCTTCCTGAATTGTCCTGAGTTGGAGCGAGGGCACCAGGCTTTTATAGCCCGCACGCTAACCAGTCGTTGGTGCATGCTGCCTCCAGCAGCTTCCTCAGAAGCTAGGGCAAACAGATGGGTCTCCAATGGCAGTGAACCTCAAAACTTTAGCATACACCCAAATCACCTAGAAGGCTTGTTAAAACACACATCACCGGACTCCACATGCAGAGTCTCTGATTTAGTAGGTCTAGGGTAGGGCTTGAGAATGTGCATTTCTTGTAAGTTCTCAGATAATACTGATGCTGCTGGTCTATGGGTCACACTTCGAGAACCACTCTACCACACCGCTCATATTTCCACACTTGACAACGGTATATGGTGCTCTCCGAATAGAAAGAAAACCTTTGAAAGTCACCATACCGTTCCCTACTCCACCAGATTCTCAGCTAGTTTTGTACATTAAAAAGCTAGAATAACTGATAATTAAAAGTTGTTATAGAAAAAAGTACTGAACCTCTGCAGTAGATTACATTTGTAAAGTATTAGTACTATCACTGAGACCCAGTCATTGTTACTTTCAAAGCTCAGCCAAGTTTTCGCCAGGGTCTGTAATTGGGCAACCTGGACAAAGGCATTTACAGAATCATCCTGTCCAAAGTCTTCCCTTTTGTTCTAAAACGATCTTTTAAATTTCTTTATGATTCTCATCATTTCTACACTTTTTTATTTATCATAAAAGCCACTTAAAGCCACGTGGCTATGGAAAATTAAAAAATATGAGATACAGTCAGAGCTCTTTTGAATGCACAAATATGGCGTACAAGTACCCTGATTCATTTCTAGTCTAGACTTGGCACGATTAAAATTTAGGAATTCGGTGCACATAGATTGATCTCAGGATAAAGGATGTCGCCTTAAAACCGCCTCATGACCAGGAACCAACAGTCTCACCTCTGATCAAAGGGGCTGTAAAAGAACTCATTTGAAGAGATTGTCTGCTGTTGTGGCCATTGAATTTTTTTAACGTATTTTCCAAATTAGAAAAGATTCAGCCTGAGGTTGTCAATATTTCAGAGCGCGAGGGTATCGTTAGGAAAATGGTGCCTCACTGTCCTGAAAGAGTTACTATTCTTCCCTAAGGGCCTAATTTACAAAGCAGCAAACTCACTGGTAGGATTTGGCTGGAAATCTCACTGTCTCAGTGGAACCCTTTCATCTGATTTATGTGCATCGTATTTTACCAATAACTCTTGGAGAGTTATTTACTAGTTACTTTTTGAGGAAGCAGAGGGTAAGTGGTGCTTTTAGTTTAAGAATAGGGGAGGTTCATGAGCAGCTCATGACGAAGATGCCGCTGAGAATAAAACACACAGTATCTAACTCTCCAAGCTTCACTCTGCAGTGAGAGTTTCGTATTTGTCCTTTATTTGCTATGAAGTCGGAGCATGTTAAAAAAATATGTCATTGTCTAGCCCTGCATTTGTCTTCTGAAATGTGACAGCTTGTTTCTATCCCAAATTTTAGGCTGGAGGTGGAGTAAGTTTTAGTGATTTTTTACTGTGCAAGCCAACCTAGAAATACTAGCTTGAAGCGGACGAAATGGTCCCTTTCGTAGGTCAGAAATGGTCAACTGTGAGCAAGTTACGCCTGTTTCAACCTGTCCATTTCATGCCAGATTATAACATTAAGGTTCTCAGCGCCGTGGTGATGGTTCTGAGTTTTTAAATCATACCGAATGGAAAGATAAATAAACAATGATTTTGGTATTTCTCCCTCCACTGATAGCTTGAAATCTAGATAAGCAGGGAGCAAGCAGTCCAGGTCAGCCCCTGAACTACCCAAGGTTTCACTCATTCGCCCAAGCCGAACACCCAGGTACCTTTCAGCTGTGTGGTATTAAAGTTTATGTAGGGGTTGATAAATAGCTCAGCGCAATGCTTCCTTTTTTCCAATAGCTGCATCCTCATAAACCTATTCTCCCCTCCGCCAGTTAATGCAGACAGAAGATTTTTATCCAGTGTGAGCACCGAAACTCCACTGTGGAAGACTGTATGTTCAGCAAAAACCTCACCCATGATGAATAAACGGCTCTTCCGGGGGCTTCGCTGCCGCTCGCTCCGCAGGAGTTGTTTATTGCCTGGTTTGCACATCCCATGATAAAGTTGCTGCTGAAATAAATTGCAGTTTTGCATAATTATTGACAATCACATCCTAACAAGCAGTGTGTATCGTATTCAAGTGTTCGATTTTTTCAAATCCATTTTTAGCTTATGTTTAATCCCAGAAAGTGTTTGTGTGGTAATAGAAGGCAAATACGGCATTTAAATAGAGTACTAATTTCCTCATTGCAGACAAAATTTACCTGAATCTTTTTAGATGGGACTGTTACTGCCGAAGGCACTTTTCCCTCCAAGCTGTTATTATGTAGATTTTTGCAGAGAGCATATGTGTGTGTGTGCACAACACATGAATTTTATATATATATATGTATATATGTAGATATACATATATATGTATATCTACATATGTATGTACATATATGTATACATACATATACATATACATACATATACATATATGTATATATGTATACATATATGTGTATATATACATATGTATCTATGTATATGTATATAAAATCAGAAAATATGATTTTTTTTTAGATTTGTGTATCATTGGGGAATTTGGTTCACCCCTTCCAAAAGATGAGAAGAAAGGGAATAGGATGTGGGCCAAGGGAACGGACATGTTTGAGTAACCCTGATACAGAGTGTAACTAACTGTATGTAGCAGGCATACCACACAGTCGGGAGGGAATAGTGGGATTTGAACCCAGATCTGTCAGGTTTTTAGGCTCTGCTTTTTCCCTTACACGTGAGATTTTTCTTGAGGAGAGTATTCCAAGTTGTGTGACCATCAGATAATGAAATATAAAGCTAACACCCTAGTTGGAACTTGCAGAACACAGTAGTGTTATGCAAAATGATATTTTGTGCAATGGTTTCTATGAAATGTGTCATTTTTCTACTTTTCTTTCTTCTTTCTATTCTCCTTTGCCCTGCAGTCCCCTTCTCTGTCTGGTTCCCTCCGTTGTTCAACTTTCTGTTCTAGCTTTGCATTTTCTTGAGCTTCTTCCTTGCCTACCTAATCCTGATGTTCTGCCTCAGGTGACATCAAAGATAACCATGGTGTAGGGATTTGGGGGCTTTATCTATAAAGATGAGCTTACGATTTTGCAGCATATGAAAATAAGGTGTCAAAATTGACCAGTAAAAACTATCAAGTTACAAAAAGATTGTTTTTGCAAGCTCTTATGTGAACTTCCCAAAGTCCAAAGTGTGTGTGTATGTGTGTGTGTGTATACATATACATATATACATATATGTACATACACACACACACACATCCAGTAGGAACACCGAAACTACACTGTAGAAGACTGTACACTCAGCAAAAACCTCACCCATGATGAATAAACAGCTCTTCTGGCATGTGTGTATACGTATGTATATATGTACATATATATGTCTGTGTGTGTGTATACACACATATGCACACACAGGTATAGTTGCTGTTGCTTTTAAGAGGACTTTTAGCAATAACCCACCCCTTTGTTGGTACGTGACAATTTAGTCCCTTTATCTTTGCTCTTTTCATGGGGGTCCCTGGGTACACCCTTCGATAACTGAGGAGAACTGCATCTGGACGTTTGTTCCTTTGCAGAGTGAGTGAGCAAGAGGCTGCTCTGGAAGAAACCCATAGATTGCTGCAACAGTTCCCCCTCGACCTGGAGAAATTCCTTGCCTGGCTTACAGAGGCTGAAACAACTGCCAACGTGCTGCAGGATGCCACCCATAAGGAAAGGCTCCTGGAAGATTCCAAGGGAGTAAGAGAGCTGATGAAACAATGGCAAGTAAGTAAAGCTTTTCTACTTGGGCCTCTTGTGAATAATCCATATGAGCAATTAATGGCATCTGTTCTTGTAAGCGATATGCTGGGGACAAAGTGAAATCATCGTTTCGCGTGGCCTGATGTATTTCCGCATTTGGGCAAGAAGAGACGGGGCAGAGGGAGAAGGAAAAGTCAGTTAGTATTTCATTTAACATCCCAGTCTTCTAAATGGTGCACATTCTGGACCAGGAAAAACCCGCACTTAAAACCAGAGCTTTGGTCAGGGAGAAATTTTGCTCAGAGACATAAATGGGAGATTGGTTTATTAAATTGAAAAAGTTGCCATTTTGGAGTGTTTATTTAATATTTTACAGGGAAAGCATCTGTATGAATTGTCTGTTTTATTTAGCGTTGTTAACTAAATCAGTTTCCCTTCATTACTTTCAAATACATTTTGAAATGTTAATCTGGCATTTTGTAGCCTTCTTCCTAACAGGATCTGTACAAAGAAAAATGAGATGGGTGAATTTGTCCTAGTTAATGATCAGACAATTTTCAGACCATTGTTTTTCCTAGAAACAAAAATTATTGCTATAAAGTTTCATATGCATCGACAGTGAAAACAGAAGTTTAGGGTAGTTTGGTTTAAATGTAGTCTTGGTGAGAGTCATATTCTTTAGTTCAAGGAGGCTCCTTAAGTTTATGCTCAGTGCCTGATAGAATTTTCTGAACTCTAATGGAGTTTTGTTATGTATAGCTGAGTTTTCTGACTTGTAAGAACTTTACTACTACCTCAAATAAACTGTAGAGTGTTAAAATAATATGATCAAGTTTTTGGACTACATTTTTTGTATATTTAAATTACGATGAAAAAAGTGATAGGATATCCTAGGTTGAAAAATAATTCCTCAAATCATAATAAGCAGTGTTTCTTCTCCTCTCCCTTTCCTTCTTCCCCCCCCCCACACCCCGTCCTCCTTTTGTTTCTGTTTTGATAGATTACTTGGCATCCTTTCCTTAGTTGATGATAGTAGCAATTTATAGTGTCTCAGATTCCTCATTTGTTCGTTCCATTCTCCTCAGACCCCACTTGCTTCTCTGCAATGTGTGTTGAGTTAGTTTGACCATGGGAAGTAGTTTGTTTCGCGCAACACCTGACTTTATCTTTGTAGATATACCCCATGGCTTCAGAATGTAAAAACAAGGCAAAGTTAGATTTTTTTTTTTTGGTCACTCTTAGATGAATGGTTAGAAAGTTTTCTACTGTAACTTATTTGACTTATGATATTTCATAAATAAAATTTTATTTCTCCCTTTATATACCCATAAAGCCACCCCAGAATTTTTTTTGAGAGGGAGAGAGAACACAAATGGGGGAGAGGGGCAGAGAGGGAGAGGCAAAGAGGACAGAGAGAGAATCCCAAGCTGGCTCCACACCCAACATGGAGCCTAACGTAGGGCTCAATCCCACAGTCCTGGACTCCATCCCACGACTCTGGGATCATGACCTGAGCTGAAACCAAGAGTCAAAGCTTAACTGACTGAGCCACCCAGGTGCCCCACCCTAGAACTTTAATAAATACATGGGCTCACATATTCTCACCAGCGGCAGTAGATAAATAATAAAACTTTAAGTGGACTTTTTTTTTAGCAGATACCCTTGAAAATAAAGAATAATCCAAAAGATAATTTTATAATAAATATTTAATAAAATACTCCTTAAATTAGTGAACAAGTCTGATCTGTGCGAAAGTACATCAATGTATCTCCTATATATTTTTATCTGCATTAATATACAATGAAAATTCTGAGACACTGCAAGATTCTGAATCATTAAAGAAAAAAATTGCCATGTTTTTCAACTATATTCACTATGGAAGAATGGAGATTAAACTACATTTTGCATTTAGCTCTCTGAATTCTCTTTCAAAAACAGTTGGAAGTTATGTGAAGGACATTTTCTTAGCTTATGCTGTATTACTCATAAAAGGCATTTATTATTAAAAACCATATTAAACTCCCTTAGAATCCCCCAAAATCTTAAACATATCATTTTCCCCTTAATTATAATAGGACTAACTAAGATTCCAACACTATTTTAAAACAGACAATTTTCTCATTGCCTCTGTGTTAATATTGGGTTTTCTATAAATTCCAGTTGCCTGAGGTTGAAACTACATTTTATGGATAGGAATGACATTTATAGGGAGCGCTGATTTTCAGTTAGATGGCTGGATAACGGTCTTTTGATGAAAGATTTGGAGATGTCACGGAAAAAAATGTCAACTACTACTAAGTGGTAGAATTGAATTAAGATACTGGGGTTTAAAAGCAACAAATGGAAATGCCAACCTTGAAAGCAAATATAACCACATACCTTAGGAGATTACATGCAATTTCGGTATTTCAGCTAAACGGGAGTCTTTGCTTTTTTTTTCCCCCCCTTCTGAAGATTTTTTTTTTTTATCTCGAACAAAAGGAATTTTCTATAATATGTGTGAAGGAAAAAAGTGTAATGATATGCCTTTCACTTTGTTTGAAGAAGCTGGTAGCATTATGTTCATTGTTTGATTCATGCTGTAGAGCGAAAATACTTCTTACATATTAAAAAAGGAAACTCCAAATGCCTAGCCAGAACATCAGCTCTCCCGGCAGATTCCAGTCCACCCCAAAGCACTGATGTTTCACTTCGTACAAATACTGCTGAATGGATACAGGGGGGCGAAAACCTTCCCCAACAGGCTTTGCTCTATGACTGTCAGTCACCGCTTCTGCATATGGAGACCCCACAGCTCTTGCTAGGCTGAGTATCACTGTTGTTTACAATGCACTTCCTAGGATATTTAATTCTCTCAGCAATAATCACGATTCATGGGTTCTCTAAGAATACATGTTTTATGAAGCATGTGCTTCCTGAATGGAATTAATCTGAGTAATTTCGCTCTGAAAGCCATTACGATTCCTCTCTTATATTGGAAAAAAATGCTTATTTACTTTTCTTACGGAAAGCAGGGGCATGGTAGTTGTCCTCATACTTAAGGATGAGGAGATTTTTCTTATAAATAGTATTATTTACGAGAGTCTAACTGACATTTTAAAGGCAATAGGTTTTTTATCATGTTTATAAATATAAATCTATAAATATTTGTGAGAGAGAAAGAGAGAGAGAGAGAGAGAGAGAGTGGAGGAGGGGCAGAGAGAGAGAGGGAGACACAGAATCCAAAGCAGGCTCCAGGCTCTGAGCCCAACACGGGGCTGGAACTCACGAACCATGAGATCATGACCTGAGGTGAAGTCAGACGCTTAACGGACTGAGCCACCCAGGCGCCCCTAGAAGCAATGTATTTTTGTAGAACATCATATAGAACCCTGAGGGGTGACAGTTTGAGAATTCTTACGTTGCAAATTTCTCCTTTAAATGAGGAACTATATCCATAATTGAATCAGAGTGTTACTGTGTCCAAAACATTTCGGCCCCAGAGAATTCATAAAGATACCCTCCGTTCTGAGTTCTAACATCAAACCATGGGTAACCAATTGAAAACGGGGCCTCTGTATCTTTGCTAATATTTCACAAGATGTCCACCAATCTTAACTGGTTCTCTAAGCACCTCTAAGAGATCGTTGTAATACCAGCTTGTAAAGAAGGTGTGTAGCTACGGGTATTTGGTGGGGAGAGATGGTCATAAAGATGTAATAAGGATCTTTTTCTCAGCACGAGAAACTACGGAGCAATTAATATTTGAGCTTCCTTTATCTGTGAACTGGCTCTTATCTCAGGTCATAGCTATAAACTCAGCTTATTTTTTTTTAATGTCTATTTATTTTGAGAGAGAGTACACAAGCGGGGAAGGGGCAGAGAGAGAGAAGAGAGAGAATCCCAAGTAGTGCTCAGACACCGGCTCGCCCTCACGAACCGTGAGATCAAGACCTGAACCGAAATCAAGAGTCGGACACTTACTCGACTGAGCCACCCAGGTGCCCCTAAATTCAGTTTCTTCTCTAAGCTCATTTGTTTTACCCGTATCTCCTCCCCGACCCCCATCATAAAAATTCTCTTCTACTAAGCAAAACATTTCCGGAGAGACTAGTTTGATAAACTTTGAGTCGTACATCAGCGTGCACCTGTAAATTGATTAAGAGAGCTTAGACTTCTAATGCTATTTCGATTATTGAAATTTGGGAAATAGCTCTTTCACTGTGTTTCCCCAAAAAATCTTGGCCCACTGGTTATTTCCAAAGGAAGAAGGAAGAATGCAATCTTAGTAACACAATTAGTATTCTGAATAAATTGGATTGTCATCTTTCTTGGGACATCTAAGAATAGAGAGGTAATCTGAGGATCCCTAATTCTAAGAAAAGGAAACCCTCTGTGTATTCATTTCTGTTGCTATAATTTGAACTGAGTTTTATGTTTTCTGTTTTTTGGTTTTTTTAATCTTTCTACTTCGGTGTCTAAAGAATGTGAAGCTTAATCTTGATGTTTTTCTTTTGCCTGGTGATGACTGCCTGCTGTTTTGGATATGTAAAACTTTTATATATATTATTTCCTTAGGGACTTTGATTAATCCATGAAATCTGTTGTAAGCACCTGTTAAGTGCTTAGCATGGTGTTAGGACTAACGTAAACATTATTACACAGATGCTTTTGAAACACAGTTCAAAGTATTAGGTTGTGTAATCAATTTAATGAGTAGCAATGCACATTTTATTGTGTGTTTTTTTTTTACTTTTAGTTAATCTATTTTAACCCAAAACCCTCAGTTCATTCTTTTCTTCCACCCCTTACCTCTGATAACCACCAATCTGTTCTCTGTATCTGCGAGCTAATTTTGTTTTGTTTTTTAGATTTCACATAGAAGAGAGATCGCATAGTATTTGTCTTTCTCTGTCAGATTTATTTTACTTAGCATCACAATTTTTAAATAGAAAGGATTAAAATTAACAGAATAGAATAGGAAATAACAGAGTCCATCAGTCACGAGTAAGGGTAGTATTGTTTTATGAAACTTTGATTTCAGCTGTGTGTGTGAGAGAGAGAAAGAAAGAGAGAGAGAGAATGAGAATATGCCCACTGAATACACTCAGAAGCCTCTATGTTAGAATATGATATCTGCCTTTGGAGCACTTATATTCCAGAGGTGAAAATACATATGCTGAGGCAAATTATAGTAGCGTGATGAGTGTTATAGTACAGGGCCAGACCAGGTCTAGGGAAAACAGATGATTAAGCTTAAGCCTTTCGGAGAGGCCATGAAACTCACATAGAACAGTGTTTCCCCATTCTCCTTCTATATTGGAGGAGCTCTTTTAAGAAATGCTACTTCCTTGGTTCCATCTCCTGGAGATTCAAATTGGATTGATGGCGGCATGTCCTGTCCATGATTCTCATGTCTAGCCGACGTTGAAAAGTTCTGCTCAGAGAATGTTGGAAGAGTGAGTTAGGACTTAGCTACCTACACAGAGTTGAAAAGAGAATGTTTGGCGGAGGCAATAGCGTGTTCAGAGTCCTGGACGTTGTGGCAGTTTGAGAATCTGAAGGCACTTCTGTAGGACTGGGGTATAGTTGTAAGAATGGACATTGGAAAGGTCAGCTGGGGTTAAATTATGTAGAAAAACAGCAGGGTCCAGTAAATAGAGTATGGGCCTTATAGGCACGAAGACCACTTATCCTACCATTTGTTGCCTAACCTCTAAGTCTTAGTTATATTTTTCTATACAAATTCACATGATTTTGTGAAGGTTAAATAATACGATGCATGTAAAATTCCCACTAGAGGGGCAGAGTGTTGGACTCTGAGGGCTCAGTATGTGTAGGCTGCCTTTCTGTCCCTCTTGCCACCTACCTTTAAGAGTTTGGACTTGAGGGGCACCTGGGTGGCTCAGTTGGTTAAGCGCCCGACTTCAGCTCAGGTCATGATCTCACGATTTGTGGGTTCGCGCCCCGCGTCGGGCTCTGTGCTGACAGCTCAGAGCCTGGAGCCGGCTTCCGACTCTGTGCCTCCCTCTCCCTCTGCCCCTCCCCCGCTTGCACTCTGTCTCTCAAAAAATAAACATTAAGAAAAAATTTTTTAAATAGTGTGGACTTTATAGTCTATGGGAAGTCACGGCATAGTTTTAAGCAAGGAAGTAGAATAACCAGACTTAATTTTTTTTTTTTTTTAAATCAGTCCGGTAGTTGAGAGAATTAATTGGAAAGATATAGAACCTGTCCAGGAACATCCGAAAGTTCTTCCTGTACTATTCCAAGTAAGAAATAATAAGCAAGGTGCTGAGGTTGAACAAATGAGACAGATGTGTGAGCTCTTTGGAGGTAAAGTCGACATTCTCATGTATGTTATGGGAAGCAGAGGTGAGGAAGAATATGAGATGTGATGAGGAGTCACTGACCGCTTGCCACTTGGCATGACTGAGTGCCTTCATGGAGTCAGAGAATTCAAGGGGGGAAGACGTTGTGGGAAGAGAAGTCAAAAATGGGGTCAGTTTTGAGGTGTCCGTGAGTCACCGGGGTATAAATATCACCTCCTTTGAAGCAGTTGTGAATGTGGATCTAGAATTTGGAGCAGACATATGTTCTAGGTTGAAGATATAGAATGGAAGGACATCAATATGGCAGCCAAAGAAATACCTGATATTACACATAAATCTCTGTCATCGTTACTTGAATTTCTCCGTGGCCCATTCAGAAATACACCTAAAGGTCACCAAAATACCACTTACTGTAGCATAGAATTGGTATTAAGTGGTGCCATTTTCTATGTTCTTACAAGGGGCGTGTCTATAGGGATGCTTTTTTTTTTTAACATTTTTTTTAATTTTTTTTACGTTTATTTATTTTTGAGACAGAGAGAGAGCATGAACGGGGGTGGGGCAGAGAGAGAAGGAGACACAGAATTGGAAGGCTCTGAGCCATCAGCCCCCAGAGCCCGACACAGGGCTCGAACTCACGGACCGCGAGATCGTGACCTGAGCTGAAGTCGGACGCTCAACCCACTGAGCCACCCAGGCACCCCTAGGGATGCTTTTAATGGTTTAACCTTGAAAAAAGGCAAAGAACTAGCAGTCCTATGGTGTAAAACTCATACCTTGGAAAAAATAAAAGTTAATGGGCAATGTAACCAAGATCTTGAAAAACTTCCCACTAAGGAAAATCTGTTACTTCTCTTACATGAACCTGGAACATTTTTTTTTTCCCTTTTATTCTCAGGTAGCTACCGTAAAAAGGTCATACATGTTTACAGTACTGTGAATGGTAGGCCTCAGGGACAGGTTCAAGAGCCACATGCTTGTCATCTTACTATATTCAGAACTGTATTATGTTCCAGGTTTGGACCCTGGAATCTCTGTAGATCACAGAGATCATCCCCCAAAATAGCGAAAGTAATTAAACTTTTAGTAGAAGCAGGAGTTAACGAGGACAAATGTTCAAGGCTCGTGTTTTAGCTCCCATACAAAGGAAGACTAAATATAGGAAGTAAGAATTCATTTTGGTCTAACGATGAAAAAAGAATTTAATGCAACGAGTGTAGTCACTTGGCTATAGGGGCTATAACATTCTGGACCATGTTACCATGGTCTCCTATGTATGTTAGCATGTTATTTGAATGTATTGCAAACGTTAGAATCTACTTCTCTGGATATTGCCATTGCAGTTAGCTATTATCTACAATGGTATAAGGACAGCGCTCACTTGAATAACTTGGTAATTCACTTATGGGATCCTCTAATTTCATAGATACAAACCAAAAGAAAGACCCACATAGGAAAGGGGACCCTGTGCGTCTGTGCATACTGAAAAGTCAATTTTGATAGCCCCTAATAACCACTGCCTTTTATTCCTCGCGGAGCTTTGGTGAGGCTCTTAAAAGGTCATAAATAGAAGAGCTCTTCAAAAAAGCTTTCTTCAAGTGAAAGATCCTTATTCATGATGGGAATTACCATTAGACAAAAGTCAAACTGCATATATAAAACTAATATTGTACGCTTTACAATCAGTGAATCAAATTTATATTAATTAATGAGAATAATGAGAGCTAAATTTTTCTTTGTTTGTAACTGACAAGGCACTTTTACTTTCATTTGCTCATATCCTCACTGCAAATCTCTGCTTTGGCACTATTATCATTTTTCTTTTCAATCGAGGAGGGTAAAATTAAAGAGGTTCAATAACGTAGCTCTCGCAAATTAACTAATTTGAGTTTTATCACACCAGATTAGGAGGGAAATAATTAAAAATAAAAGCCTATGAAATAAATGTTTAGTTTTCTAGGATTGATAACATGACATATTTATCTAATTATTAGGGTAGATAATAATAGCAGCTCACTTTTAAAAAAAAAAAAAAAAATATGGGAAAACCTTGGTTTGCAAGCGTGCTTCGTTCTATAAACACGTTTGTAATTCAAAGCACTTGTATATCAAAGCAAATTTCAAGAACCTTTGGCTCGGTTGTGGTTATGTGATGTTCTGCATCGTGTACTGCTTGTATGGCGAGACACCGCTCGTGTATCAAGTTAAAATGTATTTGAAATGTTCGCTCATCTTGGGCGCCTGGATGGCTCAGTCGGTTAACCGTCTGACTTCAGCCCCGGTCATGATCTCGCGGTCCCTGGGTTCAAGCCCCACATGGGGCTCTGGGCTGACAGCTCAGAGCCCGGAGCCTGCTTCAAATTCTGTGTTTTCCTCCCTCTCTGCCCCTCCACCTCTCGTACTAGCTCTCTCAAAAATAAATAAACATTAAACAAAATTTAAAAAGGAACGTTTGCTCATCTTGCAGAACACTCACAGAACAAGTTACTCGCCTTCCAAGGTTTTACTGTATTACTGTGTGCCAGGCAATGTACTGGGTGCTTGGCTTGTACAAGGTACTGTCATCTTACCCTTCTTACAGATGAAAAAAAATCAAAGCTTTGAGAGGTGGGGTGACTTCTGCTAAGGTCACACCGCTCCATACAGAGGAGTCAGCTCTTGGACCCTAAGCTTGACCTTCTGTACCTTCAACTCATCTTATTCCCCTACCCGTTACTCTAAACTGACTCAGCCTTCCACGCAAACACCCAGGGTAACCAAAAGCATGTCTCAAATCTTTCACTTACCTGCCCTAGAAATCTCTGGATAGTTTGTGATTGTTGCCCACTACAGTTTTTGGGAAAATGTCTCCTCTTTGGATTTTCTGGGATATTATATTCTGCTGATTTTCTCCTACCTCTCTGTACTCATTCTTCCGTCTTTCTTTACCTGAGGACTGACTCTGGGCTGTCTTTTCTGTCTTCCTTAATATCATTCTCACCATTCAATGGTGTCACTGTTGAATTTCCATTCCAGTCCAATTTTAAACCAAATAGACCTTTCTCCATCTCTTCACTTGCCTCACCTTCTAGTTCATGTTCAAGATCAATTTTACCCCCTCCCCCAATCCTTTGCCCCCATTACTTTCTTTCCAGGTTCCTAACTACTACTCAAATTCATGCTTTTGGTACCATTACTGTTCTCCACTCCTTTCTGCCTATTGTATTGCCTCAGTCCAACCTGGAGGTTTTTTCTACCTTATTCACTTGTATATTCCCATCGCCCAAGACAGTACCCAGCACATGATAGGCGCTCAAGAGATAGTTGTCAGATGAATGAAAGAATATATGGTTCTTCTGTTCAAACACCTTTTATGACTTCTCAAACCCTTCAGAATGTTCTGCACATTCCTTCACCTGGCCTTCTAGAATTGGCTCCCGACCTCGAATTCTAATCTTGTTTCTTATTTTTCCTCTCCACCCATCCTCGACTCCCACTAAAGTGCATAGCTAGCCAGCCTACTTTTCTTCTTTTGATGACCTTGTATCTCGTCCTGGGATTCCTTTTCCGCATCTCAGTTTACCCTCATGCTATCTACTTTTCCAGGAAAGCTGTATTCACATCCTCCCTTCTTCCCTGAGTGCCCACGCTGGAAGACATCTTGTCTTCCTCTCGATTTCCATAAGAGTTTCTCTGCACTTGAAATGAAGTTTAGTGTTTTCCGTATTTTATCTGAGAGGCTGGAGAGGGTAGTTTTTAATAGGGTGGGCTTTGAAGCCTGACTGCCTGGGTTTAAATCTTGATTCTGATACTTACTGACCATGGACACATTTCTTGATTGCCCTCAGTTTATGCAGCTATAAATCAGGGGTAATGATAGTGTCTGCCTCATCTCGTCAGGTTGTGACGGTGATGTGATTAATATGTGTGAAGTCCGTAAAACGGTATTGGACACATAATAAGAAACCAGTAGACAGGGCTAGTGTTATTATGTCATTAGTATTATCAGGTGTATACATATCTGACTCTACATAGATGTGTATGTGCCTTATACATATACATACATATTTTATTAATAAACTTTTGTATTGTTTATTTCACTGTAGAATCTTTCTAGGCACAGTCTTCATTTGACGTGTTAGGAACTACTTAAGAAGAATGAATAGATCAATGAAGCTGTCTGAGGTATTGGCACATGTGTGTTGGAACTCTGATTTAATAAAACAAAACAGGGGCGCCTGGGTGGCTCAGTCGTTTTAAGCGTCCCACTCTTGTTTTCAGCTCAGGTCATGATCTCATGGTTCGTGGGTTCAAGCCCCATATCGGGCTCTGTGCTGACGGTACGGAGACTTCTTGGGATTCTGTCTCCCTCTTTCTCTGCCCTTCCCCTGTTTGGTCGTTCTTTCTCTCTCTCTCTCTCTCTCTCTCTCTCTCTCTCTCTCTCTCTCTCCCTCTATCTCAAAAATAAATAAACATTAAAAAATTAAAAAAATTAAAATAAAATAAAAAAACAAAAGAAACAAAAAGCTTTGTCTTCCCTAACCAAGAACAGATTAATAACCTTCGACAGATTTTAGTTCTTAAGTGTCAATGCTGACATGTTTGAAAAACTAAATTTTTCCGTTACAAACCTCAACATCCCCATTCTTGAAAATAAACATACTACACTGAAAATTAAAAGGAGATATTTGATCTTTCATAGTGCCCTCCTTGAAGGAAACACATTGGCTGACATGCCCTTCTCTTTGAACCAGACACCAGGTGTTAAGATTCCCGGAAATACGCGTCAGTAAAAGCAGTTTGTTTTTTCCCCGTCTGACTGACATCGGAAGCCACATCAATGGCTTATAGCTATGTTAATAAAATTAATAAAGTTGTTTTAAATGTAACCTATGAGGCAATGGCACTGAAAACAGAATGCTGGGACTATTCGCTTACTTTCTTTGATCTCCATAGGAACTTAGACAAGATCTATATAATTTCAGGGCCTTCTTTGCCAAACAAGAATAGCAAAAAAGGTCCAGAAAAGTCTCAGCACAGAAAAAGTCAAAGAATTTCATGTCACTTTCTCTTCCTTCCTTCTTCCAACCTTGAAGGGTTTTTGTTTGCTTGTTTCTTTCTTTCTCCTTGAGGGTTAGTGGTCTTTAACAGGAGACTTTCTAGTCAAAAACAAAACAAAAACAAAAGCCAACAAACAAAAAAACAATACTCCTCCACGTAGTGGGTAGCAGTACCCCCACTTGTGGGTGGAAAATTCTAAAAGCGTGCGTTGGGGAGATCAACTAAAAGGATGTTTGGTCTTGTATTTACAAATTATTTTTGAAACGAACTTTGTTAGTGTCTCTCTCGTGTCTTTCATAATTCTGATAATAAAACATTTCAGTTATTAGTCAAAGATGAATAGTATTCAAAATAATTTAGGTTATCCGTGTGTGATTTTCATTCCACATGAGGTCCATTTGCAGTTTACACGGTTTTCTAAATTACATTAAGATAAAATGTCAAAAAGTTCACATCTTTTTTTCATTTTTAACGGCATCAATCTTTGAAGAAAGGTTATTGAGCAAAGGTCTATGCATAAATCAGCCATTCCCCATAGAGGTAAAAGAAGCCATTACACCTGGTTATGAAAGAGAGTTTCATGAATGTGAGAGAAATAAATCATTCCCACTGGAGATCATATTAGTCAAGATGGAAGAGTATTTCCTGATAGTGAGAAAGCAACAAATTACTTTTGTTTGCTCCTACGTCCGCGAAAGCAACAAATTACTTTTGTTTGCTCCTACGTCCGCGTCCACGGCTGTCCTTGAGAGGTCTATTAGCAACTTGACTATTCACTATTATTATTATTATTATTATTATGACTTAACAATGATCTGAGTCTTTATAAATGTAATCTTTAAGTTCTCTAAAGGTTTTCGTTTCTCCTTTCTAATTTCTATTCACCCCCAACACCTTTCAAAATATATTATTCCCTGGGAGTTACAGAAAAAGTTATTCTCCGCAGAAAGCAGCATTTCACCTCCTCTCAAGAGCTGACCACATTTCACTTCAATCCTTTGCTCTCAATTCAACAATTCAATATTGGATTCAGTTCAAGGCTATGGCCCCAAATAGAATGAGACCTGGATATTTATGAACTGCTTGCCCAGGCATTCTTCCCAATGATTTACTCCATAAATTCTATTTTTAGTTTTTACAGTAGTTTCACCAATGGCTGGAAAAGTGTTGTATGTTGCAGTTTTGAAACCTGGAATGAGTATGGGTAGTATTTTTACTGGCTGGGGGAAAGTGTCGACATTTTCTGTTTTAGAGTAGAAAACAATGGTAGTTGTTTGGATGCAGCCATGGAACTGATTAGACAACTCTAAATTCCTTTCCCACCCGTGACCTCAAAGAAATTTTTATATTCATGTAATGTATACACTTGGTAGAAGGTTTGAGGATCCAAAGGTTGATAAGAGCCGTACTTGGCCCCCAAGCGGACTGGATAGTGGAGAGACTAGGGGCAGGACAACAGGGAGATCTAGTCGAGGAGATCGGGGATAATTAAGGTGCGTACAGAGTCCTTTGGTCCCCCAGAGGAGGGGTACCCCCTGCATACGTTATGGGGAGGACCAGGGTAGGTGTTCTGGTGACCCTTTGCGTCACAAATCAGCCCCGACCTTAACGGCTTAGAAGAGTTTTGCACGTGAATCTGCCACCCACGCAAGGTCAGTGCGCACTGTTGGCCTCTGCTTCTCGCGATATCAGCTGGGGCAGGCCGACTGGCCGCTGGAGGGTCAGCTTGCAGGTGGGCTCACTCACATGCTTGGCAAAAAGGTGCTGGCTGTCAGTGTCCCTTCACGTGGGCCTCTCCATGGGGCAGTTTGGGCTTTTTTACAGCGTAATGGCTGAGTCCCGAGGCCTGGGGCAGAAACCAGCATAGATTTATGACTGTCATATTCGTTTGGCCAAGCCATCACAGAGACCAGGTCGAGGGGATGGGACGTCAAGTCCACCTTTCCATGGAAAAGTGTCAGAAAGTCTTGGGGTCATGTTTTAAAGCTGCCGCAGAAAGCCTCTTGTAAAAGACACTGAGCTGAATATTAAATAGCCAGTAAGCATTGTCCGGGTCAAAAGAAGAGGTTCTCTTTGGCCGGAATGCCCTCTCTCTCCTGCCCTACCTGGCTAAGTCCTACTTCAAGCCTCGATCAAACCACCTTCTCTCGGAAGCGTTATCTGGCCTCGCCCCAGGGTCAGACATTGGATGTAGACCAGGGGACTGATGTTTTTAAAAATTGAAGCTTTTCTTCCCTACAACAGAACATATCTCAGATAACTTCCCTTCTGACTTGAAAGCTGTAAAATACTCCTGGCAGTAACTCCATGAAATAAAAATAAATCTCAAGTGCAATAAAGTATTTCTCAAATAGCAGTGTAAATGTGTACCTTTTACCTATTTGCTTTCTCTACTCTGTGCCCCAAGGTATGTTAATAGTATCGGGTCTCATGGACACCACTGTATACCAATTAATTTATAGGATATACCTGTTTATAACCTTGTCTGCGTAGTTCTTCTCGCTAATCTGGGCCCTCTTAGTGCATCTGTCTGTCTCTGTCTTTCTCTCTGTCTCTCTCTGTCTCGTTTCTCATTCCTTTTTCTTTTCAAGCGACTTTCCAACTAGGCAGAAAATGCATTTCACGTCTCTGTGCCTGCCTCCAGGCTCTATCTGTTTCACTCACCGAGGACTCCCCTTCCTGAATGCTTTCTCTCATTTAGCAGCTGTCTGTGGAACTTGGACAAGTGATTGAACCTCATTTCTTAAAGGGCCAGAGCACTGTCTTGAGCAAGCACTTCAAAGGATTCAGCAAATCACTACATTAACTAATACAGATAAATCTTGAAGGCATTATGCTAAGTGAAATGAGGCAGGCCCAGAAGGATAATATTGTTTAATTCCACTTTTATGAGGTACCTCCAACAGTCAAACTCATAGAGAAAGAGAATCGAATAGTAGTTACCAGGGGTTGGGAGGGGGCGATGAGGGGAGTTGGGACTTTTTCTTTCACGGGCACAGAATTTCAGTTTGAAAAGATGAAAAACCATTCTGGAGATACGTGGTGGTGATGGCTGTAGAACAGTGTAAATGTATTTAATGCTACTGAACTGTATATTTGAAAATCATGAAAACAGTGAATTTTATGTCTTTTTGTCACAATAAAAAAATAAGCTGACAGATTTTTGAGAGAGTATAGTGTCTTATGTTACAGGTCAAGAGATGGGGTTCTTTTTTAAGATTTTATTTTTTTAAAGCTTATTTATTTATTTTGAGAGAGAGAGAGAGAGAGAGAGAGAGAGAGAGAGAGCATGCGAGCGCGGGAGCAGGGCAGGGACAGAGGGAGAGGGAGAGAGAGAGAATCCCAAGTAGGGTCCACGCAGAGCCCTCCAAGGGGCTAGATCTCAGGAACCATGAGATCTTGACCTGAGCCGCAATCAAGAGTTAGCTGCTTAACTGACTGAGCCACCCACGTGCCCCAAGATTTTATTTTTAAGTACTCTCTACACCCAGGGTGGGGCTCGAACTCACAATCCCAAGATCAAGAGTCACATGCTCTCCCGACTGAGCCAGCCAGGCACCCCAAGGGATGTGGGTTCTGTTCCTGACTACTAGCCGGTGTGATATTGGGGACATTAGTGGTGTTGTGGATCTCAGGTTTATCTTCTAGAAAACGTTTTCTCCAAGTTCACATCCAAACTGCACCATCTTTACTTGGAAAGCTTATTAAAAATGCAGTGTCGGAACCTGGCTCTCTAGGGATGAGCCAGGGAATCTGCATATTTAAAGAGCCCCCAGGTGGTTCTTTTGCCCATTTAAATTTGAGAACCGCTGGGCCAGATGCTTGCTTAAGGCCATTTCAGCTCTGAAGTTTGACAAATTTTTATTCTGCAAGGCAGATTCTCTGTGCTCATGCAGGAGAAGGAAACGAAGAAAATACTAGACTGTGCTTGTGTTGGAGAATTTTTCATTTGGTCTCTTCATCTTCAGTGCCTAGCCCGTCAGGAATAGTATTGTTTATTCCTCCCACTGTTTTGGAGAGGCATGGGGAAAAAGATAAGCCAGATGGTACCGAAGAAGATTTACATTACCATTTTCTTTCTTTTTCCCTTCGCATATTATATAAAACTGCCCATGCCTCCATGTGAGCCATGATCATTAATTTAATGTTACGATCTAATGGCTCATGACATTAAATTATAACTTAGCCCAACATGACCAAATTACAGTATTAGAAGGAAAGTTTCCTTTCTCAGGTTGATTCCTGTTCCTTAAACCAATTGTATTATTGGCTAATTTTTTCATAATTATGTCTCAGCCTTAATTCAAAGAATCTCCTCTCTTTCATAGAAATGCATTTGTTAAATGAGACCCAGGTTGTAATCATTTCCTCAAAATTAACGTTAAGAAAAGGAAAAAAAAGTTTTGCCTTGCTTTGGGGGTGTGCGTGCGTGTGTTCACGGTACTGAAATAGATTCCGTCTGGGACTATATATAAGGTAAATAGTGAAGGAGGGTAGTCTGACAGTTGTCACATACACTTGATGCTGAATGAATTACATAAGTATTCTTAGAAAGGCATAACCCTTCAGCTGTATTTTACTAACCAAGCAGTAAGGCCCTAACCACATTTGTCTTGAATAAGTAGTCTTACATCCATAACTTTATATTTGTTTTCTTTTTGTAAATGGGCTCAAGAAATAAAGTTCATCATCCTTGGTTCATCCAAGAAGAAAATTTTATTCTGACCAAGTTTTTGTTGTTTTGCGTACTTGAACTTCATTCCTTGCATTTATTTTTTTGCATATCAAATATTTCGCGTTATGAACTTGATTAAAATTGAAAAGTTCGTTGATTTAACAGAGAGAAAGAGAGAACAAGCAAGGAAAACATACGCATCACACACTTGGGATGCCAAGAAGTGCGAGATAAGCCGTGGCAGAATTTAGGCTCACTACAACTCAAGCAATTGACCTGCCATGTAGAAATCTCAAAGTGAGTTCACATGGATGCATAGGAGTTGAAATCCAATAGTATATGCCACCGCGATCATGTAAGAATTGCACATAGGAAGCAAATCAGTCCTCTAATGGAGAAGCCAAATTGAAATGAGTTCTCTGAGCAGATTGGCAAACACATTCTTCTCCTTTTCTGTTTACAAAAATGGAACACCACCAGAAAAACAAAAATTCGTAAGACAAGATGAAAAAAAATTGGAATTCAAGGGGAAAGACAGAATACACATGCATGCACGTGCACACGCGGTGATGAGAGAGTAGTCTGCCTGCATGGTGTACATGATTGAGAAGTCCCTTTGTTGCGAGCCATCTCACAGGAAGTGACTAGTTCTCATGATGTGAGATATTGTATCTTATATGGTATTGGAAAAGAAAATAAATTTAGCCACGATCCTTAAGGGTGGTGTTGTATTATTATTCCCATACGATATCTTCTCTTCAACAGATAACTCCAGAGTTAGGTAAGACAGGACTTGTGACTCAAATCGCATGCTCCAATCCCTGTAGTAGAAATTGCATCAATCTGTCTGTACTCACAGAACGCTGCTAGAGAATGGCACCAAGTGAAAGATGTGTTTGAATTCTTTATACAAGAAACTAAAAGAAGAAGAAGAAAAAGAGGAGGAGGAGGAGGAGGAGGAGGAGGAGGAGGAGGAAGAGGAAGAGGAAGAAGAAGAAGAAGAAGAAGAAGAAGAAGAAGAAGAAGAAGAAGAAGAAAGAACTATTTATTTCTTAAATCTAGTAACAGATTTATCACTGAGGATGGTGATGATGATGTTGATGATGATGATAGGAATAATACAGAGCGGGAAAATGTGTGGCAACATTCACACCCTGAAGAATTAAGTCAGAGATCTAAATAAATACACTGCATTCTCATGTTCTGCAATGTATTATCTACTTTAAAGAAACAGTTCAAGAATTGTACTAGACTGAATGGGGACTCTGGTTCTTCTTCCCATTCTGTAGTCCCAACCTTGATATTGCCGCCTTGTGAATGATGGAGTGCACCTCCCGACCCCTAGCTTTGGGGCTTAGCCATGTGATTTGCTTTAGCAGACAGCGGGTGAGCAGAAGTGACCTCATGCTAGTTTGAAGCCTAGGCCTTGAGAGCCCTTGCATTTTCCTCTTTGTGCCTCTACCACACGTACTAGAAGAACATGCCCCATCCAGGCGGCTCATCTCGGAAAGAAGAGGATAGACACGTTGGGTGGGGCTGCAGTAGCCACGCCCTTCGATTGTGGTTTGAAACCCTAGACGTCACTCAGCATTATTGTGATTGTAGCTCATTGACACAGCAAATAAATTTGTTTTTCCTGAATATCCATTGAAAATTCACAATATTGGCTATCTTTGGGATGAAAATATAAAGCCTATATTTTAATTTTAATGATTCACTGTTGAATAAGTTTTTTAAACGTGAAATCTTCCCTTATCCGGTGATGTCATTATATTAAGCTTATACATCATAAATACGCTGTTTATTTCTGTTTATTTGTAAGCAACATTGGTCATGGTTGGAAATGCCACCAACCTTGAGGGGATACACACATTTCCATACTAAATGAAAAAAAAAAAGCCCTCCTTATAGCAAAGTATTGCATAACAATGTTTCATTTGAATACTTTATACATTCCCAGGAGAAAGTGTGTAATATTTGGTTTTGTGAGAGAGATAAAAATAATGAACATTACCATCTGGTTTAACCGTTGTGGTGATACAGAATCGTAGCTGTGTTAATTACCCTTGTGGTTTGTCTTTATAGAGATAATTATATGTGAAATTCCTTTCCAATTTGTTATGTAATGTTAGAAATACTTCCCAAAATTGACATGGATTCATTATGTTACCATCTTGCTGGCATAATCATTAACACTAAACCCATAGATCTATTGAATGTTTAAAAACTATAGTATTGAAGACAATATTATGAAAAGACATTTTGGAAATAATGCTTTTTGCGTGCCTTTTGAATAATTGGATTGCTCAGTATTTCTTCATGTCTGGTTCCTGTAACTAAGTCATACTGTCTATTTAAAAATAGATGTCAGCTGAAGACAACCGGGCAATGGCTCTGTCTCGACAACAATCTTTTTATATATTCAGATTTCCTTTATTATTAGACATGTCTGTTTGGTAAATTGGTGTTTCTTTACCTTTCGGAATTTAGGGAAAGGACACAAGAAAATAACACTAATTTCCTCTGGCATTTTGGCCAAATCAAATTTAAGGCTTCCTGGAGACGATGTCTAATCAATTCGAAGAAACATTTGAAAAGATTCCTGTTAATGTATCTGCGAAATGAATTAGTGGCATACGCTGTTGGTAGGTGACTTAGGTACAATTGTAATTTTTTTGTAATCCCGGGAGAAGATGCAGTGCCTTCTAAAATGTCACAATGAGTGTGGTGATTCAAAATTCGGAGAGACTGATCCCCTGCAAAGCTTCCTGACATCATTGTTCCTAGGGGAATTTTGTTCCAGTATTTATAGCAGCCGCAGCCGTACTATTTCGGTATTACTCCAGTCATAGGTATTACTGCGTTATTCACATACCTATATCGTGGTCTAAAGAGTAAGTGGACCTCATATTCTAGAGAAAGCACGAGAAGAAATGAAATGAAGTTTGCCGTGGTTCTGGATATTCCACGTTATTGTTCGTGGGTTCTCAGAATTAACCGAGTAATGCCTTACTGGCTGCTCTCTGTTCCATGCCGTGAGTGTTATTCCTGTAGAAGAGGAGTGGAGAGTGGGAAGAAAATGAAATCTGTCAATACTGTGAATATATAAATAATAAAAGGGGCAGGAGAACTGATTAATTCCGAATCGTCTTTATAAAATGACTGGAGTCAGGAAAATGCTCAGTCTGCACAGCTGATTGGGAAATGTATGCAATCTGTTGATCGGAATTCATTTGTGAATGCTCTCTTCCAGAGATTGATATGCCAGAGTTCTTAAAAACAGTTTGGCCCCACGAAAAAGGAAAACGACAGACCTGGGAGATGGCGATTTAAAATGGAAGGAAGTGTTTTCCCACCTTACCCACAACCTTCCAGCAAATAATTGATACAAATAAGTCAAAATGCAGTTTGGTTTCACAGCAGAGTTTCCAAATACTTCCAATCAATATATACTTGTCATGTGGTGGGAAAAGAAAAAGCTAAATTCTTGGATCACCAAGTAGAAAATTTACTAAAACTAGATGGAAAGCTCTAGGTTTAGTTCGGGGATGCTATGACGAAAAACATATTCAGCATTGGTCTTTTAATCTTAGGTAGTATGTACGTATGATCTTATTTGCATAACTAAAGCAACTGTGTTGTGACATTATATATTATAACAATATTATAATATATATATTATATTATATATATAGCAATAGAAGTCCTCTGAGCTAACTCAATAATAATCAGTCTGCATCGTGTGTTATTTATATCTCTTTGTGATTTGTAACCAAAGCAATGACAGCAACTTAGTAAGATCAATTTACAAACCTGTGTCATTCACAAAATTGTTAGTTTTGTCTGTGTGTTCTTCATTTAAATATTCTTAAGTTCCGGGGCGCCTGGGTGGCTCAGTCGGCTAAGTGTCGACTTCAGCTCAGGTCACGATCTTGCGGCCAGTGAATTCGAGCCCCGCGTCGGGCTCTGTGCTGACAGCTCAGAGCCTGGAGCCTGTTTTGGATTCTGTGTCTCCCTCTCTCTCTGACCCACCCCGTTCATGCTCTCTCTCTCTCTGTCTCAAAAATAAATAAACGTTAAAAAATTTTTTTTAAAAAATTCTTAAAATTCTTAGGTTCCTTATACAAGCTACATACTTAGTTTCTTGTGCGTAAGGAATAGAATTTAAAACTTTGTTTTCTGAAATTTTCCTTCATAAAACCACATCATCAACATCCATTCTTGGCTGCTCCATTTAACTAGTAAAATACCTAATCTGTTTTCAAGGATTTGCCTCTTAACTATGGTGTAATGTTAAGACTAACTAGCGAAATGATTGTATTTTTCAATCTCACAAAATGTCGTCCATCCATATCCAAAAACTTAAACTTGAAGTTAGTATTCTACTTTGTCTTTTGTCTAGAAAAATATATTTTCCTCAGTAACAATTAAGCTAGGAATCTTCAAACCAAAAACTACAAAAAAAAAAAAAAAGTGAATTAGGCATCTTTCTGTTAGCGTTTATTTGGGGAGTCTAGCTGTCATTTTTCTCAGGTTATCAGTACATTTCGTGTTCTTGAATTCAACCTGTCTATTTAATTTGAATAGGCGGGTTTAAACTTTTCCCAACCTGCACAAAGGGGCCTAAGGTCCTTTGGCTGGAGAGGGTCTCCTTATTATTTCCTTCTCATTTTTGAATAAAAATTTATTGAATATAGTCTAAATAAAGTACTCATTCTGCTTCACCATGTTAACTAACCTGAACCTTGATATATACCCCAAATGAGCAATTATAAAAAGCAGTTTTAGGGGCACCTCGGTGGCTTAGTTGGTTGAGCATCGACTTCAGTTCAGGTCATGATCTTGTGGTTCATGGGTTCGAGCCCCACGTTGGGCTCTGCACTGACAACTCAGAGCCTGGAGTGTGGAGCCTGCTTCGGATTCCGTGTCTCCCTCTCGCTGCCCTTCCCCTGCTCGCACTCTGTGTCTCTCTCTCTCTCTCTCAAAAAATAAATAAACGTTAAAAAATATTTTTTTTAAAAAAAGCAGTTTTAGTCTTCTCATACAAATGCAGTCTCTTAGAAGCAGTCTCCTGGGAAGTCCCTCAAATGAAACTTTTAGTAATTGACTACACATTAGCCCCACCTGCAGCCACCAGAGTGTGACAGGAACCAGATTTCATGATGTCAAGTGGGCCTCAATTTCGCAACTCATTCTTTTTCCTGTATGGTCTTTTTAATTGCACTATTTCCTGCTAGTCAAAGCTATGACTGGTGAAGTATTCAAATGTTTCAACTTCAGAGAAAAAAATAAACCCATCACAACTCTTTTTTTTTAATCTTTAGCATTTAAAATTCATATACCCACTCAGTCCTTGAAGGGAATATATGCTGAGGAGTAGATTGATTATAAGACTGTATAGAATATACACCTTCTGTCCTATTGAAGGGACTCCCCGGACAAGGAGAATTTTTCCACTCCAGGCTTGGGCAAGACTATAGGATCCATAGATCATAGAATCACAGGGCTGAAAGAGAAATCTCAGAAATCATTAAATCAACTTATCAAATGAGGAAAATTAAGCCCGTGAGATACCCATTTTAAAACATATCATTCAGGGGCACCTGGGTGGCTCAGTCGGTTGAGTGTCCGACTTCCGCTCAGGTCATGATCTCAGAGTTCGTGAGTTCGAGCCCTGCGTCGGGCTCTGTGCTGACAGCTCAGAGCCTGGAGCCTGCTTTGGATCCTGTGTCCCCCCTCTCTCTGCCCCTCCCATGCTTATGCTCTGTCTCTCTCTGTCTCTCAATAATAAATAAATGTTAAAAAAAATTTTTTTTTAGAAAACCATCATTCTACGGGGCACCTGGGTGGCTCCGTCGGTTAAGCATCCAACTTCGGCTCAGGCCATGATCTCCTGGTTCGTGAGTTGGAGCCCCACTTTGGTCTCTGTGCTGACAGCTCAGAGCCTGGAGCCTGCTTTGGATTCTTTGTCTCCTTCTCTTTCTGCCCCTCCCCCACTCGCACTCTGTCTCTCTCTCAAAAATAAATAAACATTTAAAAAATTTAAAACATAAAAATGAATGAATTAATTTAAAAATCCACATCATTCTACATCTTTACAATATTGAGCTGTCCAATCTAGGACTGTCGTAGATCCCTTTAGTTATTTAGATCTTCGTGAATGCCTCACGACAACATATCAGACTTGTCTGTGTAGAGGCTCTGTACGTCTTTAGCATGATTTCCTTCCAAGAATTTCATATTTTTTAGTACCTTTACGGAAGTGAAATTTTGAAATTTTGATGTTAAGAAATTATCTCACGGACTCCTCCCTTGGTCTCCTGTGCTCTTCCCATATAACTGCCAGGAAGCTGTCATTCAAATTCAGAGACCACGTTAGAAGCAGAGGAAACAGTTGGAGAGGCACATGAAATTGGAAAACTACCTGCAAAAACTTTTCAGTTCTCCTCACGTTAGTTACGGTGGCTGGAGGTGAAATGGAGCCTTCACCCATCAGCGGTAATCGCGTGTAACAAGCAATCTGTAGATGACAAAACAACCGGAGACAGCCGGGCTCACCACACTTGGGAAACCTAACTGGTAGAAATGCCAAAACCTTATCGCTTTGTTGCCCCTTTGTCGATAAGAGGACTTACTCCATTTCCGTACGAGAAAGTTTGTTTGAGAATCCAGTTTTGTTTTAAGCTTGAGCTTAGGTATTCCGAAGACCGCAGAATTCACCATCATCATCCTATCGCAGCAGGCTCCTTTCAAATATTGCAGTCTAGAACAGTCTGCTTGAAAACCTGGAAATGCAACCTAGTGAGTTCAACTTGATTAGTATTTTGCCTTCTTATTTCCAGTCCTGGACCTCAGCCAATCATTGCTACCCGATTTTGGTAACTGGCATGAACATGAACTTTATGAAACTTCGATAATTTTTAATCATTTGGTCTTTCTTTTTTTCTCTTACTGGCTGGACATCAATTCAGCAGAACTTTCCGGGGTTGTATTGCTTATAAGCCACCTTTCAGTTTATAGTATGTATCAGTTAATTTTGCTACATGATAAGCAAATAGTTTCCGTGGCTGATAGCAAAGGCTTACTTAGTAACGGATCGGCAGTTTAGTGGAGTTTGGCTGATCTTGGCGAGGCTTGGCTTGACTCTGCTTATCTCCAGGCTGCAGGACAAGTCTGAGTCCACCGCCTGTGGCTCATTCTGAGACTCAGACCTAAGGGGCACAAATGGCCAACACAACCAACACATTTCACGTGTCTGCTCTTACCACATTTGCTTCCCTTCCCCTGGCCAAAGCATGTCACACGGCCAAGCCCAAAGTCAAGGGATAGAGAAATACTTTCAACCTACATGAGGTCGTGGCACAGGTGTGTGTGTGTAATTCGACTAAGGGTGTGAAAGAATTGAGGCCAATATTTCAATCTGCCAATATAGTCGGTTGGAGACAAGCTCGAGAAGTTAATCAAATGGAAGGCTGGTTAATATTTATGGACCTTATACCCCCTAGACAAGAAGGCAGGATCGCTCTTACTATGCTTGAGTTTCCTACCCCAGTCTTTCAAGTTAGAGTGAAGCCCAGAAACACCCATCAGGCAGGAACGAACGGCTCCTTCTTCAGGATTCAGCGTGTGAAATAAGCAGAATCTCATTATAGCGGTAGCCAAACAGCCATTTTCTTCAATTTCAGAGTACAAATGTGGATGTGTTAATTTTCAATTAAGAGTTCTAAACTTATTATCTGCTTGGCAGGCTCTTCTTTGTGTCAGTCATTACATCTGGCTATTAATGTTGGCTTTTGACCTAAATTTGAAAGGAACACCCAAACTTCAAGGGCCATGATAGCAGTAATTGTCCCAACCTGGTTGCCTCTGGTTAAGAAAATAAAAATTATACAACTGCTCTTTTTGACCAAGACAAGCATGTCAAGAAAATGCCTTCCTCTGATGAGCGGAAATGATAGAGGCTTCAAAAGTACCTTTAAAAAACTGGGAAAACGGAGCGAGGGGATTGACCTCGAGCAAAACAAAAACAAATAAACAAAGCGCTCGTCAGCATTGCTGTCCCAGGAAGGATGATATCTGGAAATGATAGAGATCGTGGAAGTACATTGAATTATGAGGCATGAACGTGAAGGTGAAGGCATGAAATCTTCCTTTGTGAAGCAAGCAGCAATAAAGTTAAAAAGCTGATGGGTAAACTTCATCTAAGGCAATACAAGCCATTCTTATAATATGGCAGAGTACTTTTCTTTATGTGTGGACCTGGAATATGTTAAAATAAGCCAATTTGTGCCCATCAACACCTAATTTGAAGACTTTCATAGGAAGAAGTTCCCCAAAAGCATCGTTCCACACTGCTTTGGTGCTTTTTCCTTTTTGTAAAGCACTACCAGCCTCAATACAAAGAAATTCATAATATTTTTATCCGGATCAGGTGGTTAATTGCTCCCCAGGGTATGTTTGTAGTGTAGGTGTTGGCGTCCAAAATATAACATTAAGAAAAATATTTGAGCAAATTTATTTAATATCATCTTTTTCCTTTTTGCCTTAGAAACACTTGTTTGTTTGTAAATCACATTGTGTCAGTCTGATTGTTTTGATGAAACCATTTTGGGGGAATTGCTTACGAAGCTCTCCCAAGTTTGAAGAGACACGGGAGAAAATTTGTAACTGTAGCTCAGCCCCAACCACAAAGAGTAACTGTAGGGCAATTTTTACACTGATGATTCAGGAAGAAGTCATGTCCCCTGTCCCTTTACAGAGCTGGGCTCTTCTTAATAGATTCCAGACCAGGGAAATCTACAGGTGGCCAGTGATCTTGGACAGGTGGATAACGGAATATAGAGGCCATGTCTGTGATCAGCCATATAAACCCTGTCTAAGTCTGATAACCGAGTGTAATTACCTGTGCATCAATGTGATATACTGTTAATGCATTAAACATTTATTTACAGTGTAATTATTATATAGCTGATACAGCACAGCCACACCATGGCAGCTGGTTTGGTGGTGGGAAATCAGTATAAACATAATCTTAACATGTCCTTATTTCATGCTCAATAATAACAACCAAGTTCTGTGTAACGCTTAGAGTTTACCAACCACTTTCATACCCATCGACACAAGGACTATGGTAACCCTGTGAAGTGTTGAATCCTTATCTTGTTCCTTAGTACCATCTGCTGCCCCTTTGTGTCGTGTCAATCAGGGTCCCAACAGGGGACAGACGGCACATGAGAAGGAGGGTGATTTGAGTGTCGATTTCCGAGTGCTACATACTGAGGAGTGGGCCGAGGGTAGGAAAGTCACAGAAGGGAGCGCAAGACCCCAGGGCTAGCTGAAGCAGAGCCATCACTTTCTCCTAGGCCTGAAAAGTTTAGGGAGGAGGAGAGGTTTCTGAGAACAAAGAGAAAGATCACGTAGACCTTACTGCCTTCACAGGCTAAACTTGAGACTTGAATTGACAGCCAGGGAAGGAGACCAAAGGAATCAATATTCTGACTTCAGTCTCTTCCTGGTTCTTCTCTCCATTAGTCAAACCCAACCAGCAAACTAGAGGACATAGGAGCCCACGGATGTAATCCTGCAAGTCAGCCCCTTGGACAGTACAGGAAGGGGGCTAAGTGGATCTGGAGGGACAAGGAGAACCCAGCTGGCACATCTGGTTTTATGCATTTTTTTCTGGATGATACAAAAAATTTAGAGAAATGTAATAAGGGATCTATTTTATTAATCATCTCAGCGATGTAATAATAATACTTTCTTTAAGTACGTAGCTCTCCTGAATTGGTTCGGAAATGTAACTCTGCTGCTATCATTTCTGTTTATATTCATTTATTTTTTATTTTATTTTTTAATTTTTTTTTAACGTTTTATTTATTTTTGAGACAGAGAGAGACAGAGCATGAATGGGGGAGGGGCAGAGAGAAAGGGAGACACAGAATCGGAAGCAGGCTCCAGGCTCCGGGCCATCAGCCCAGAGCCCGACGCGGGGCTCGAACTCACGGACCGCGAGATCGTGACCTGAGCTGAAGTCGGACGCCCAACCGACTGAGCCACCCAGGCGCCCCTGTTTATATTCATTTAATAGATTGATATTCATCAATCAATGGAATACCCACCATCTGCTATTTAGTCACTGTGCTATTTGCAAAATAGGGAATAAACCTGATTTCAAGGCTCATGTTCTAGTGCAGAAAAAAGTGACCATATTTGATTGTGAAATGTTAAGAAATACACCACATGAGACCTGCTAATGAGTTAATAAGAGCATGCAGAAATTGTTTATTATGAACCCATAGTGTTTTCAGTATTGCACTGAACAGAGATCACTGTCCTGAAACAAGTTAAAATCAGAATCAAATCAGCTGCAAAATAACTCACTTCTAAACTTTAAGCTTCTTGAATGTTTCTTTTTTTTTTTTAATTCTAGTATAGTTGACATACGGTGTTATATTAGTCTCACTAAAAGGCAGCCTCCTGAATGGAAGAAGATATTTGCAAATGACATATCTGATAAAGGATTAGTGTCCAAAATCTATAAAGAACTTATACCGCTCAACACCCAAAAAACAAATAATCCAATTACATAGTGGGCAGATGACATGAACAGACATTTCTCCAGAGAAGACATCCAGATGGCCAACAGACACATGAAAAGATGCTCGACATCACTCATCATCAGGGAAATGCAAATCAAAGCCAGAATGAGCTATCACCTCAAACCTGTCAGAATGGCTAAAATCAAAAATGTGAGAAACAGCATGTGTTGACGAGTATGGGGAGAAAAGGGATCGCTTGTGCTCTGCTCTCTTGGTGGGAATGCAAACTAGTGCAGCCACTGTGGAAGTGTGGAGATTCCTCAAAAGATACAAAATAGAACCACCCTGTGATCCGGTAATTTCACTACTGGGTATTTACCAAAAAACAAACAAACAAACAAGCGAAAACAAAAAAAAAAACAAAAACAAAAAACCAGAAACACTAATTCGAAGGGATATATGTACGCCTATTTTTTTTTATTGTTTAATGTTTATTTATTTTTGAGAGAGACAGAAACAGAGCGTGAGCAGGGTAGGGGCAGAGAGAGGGAGACACAGAATCGGAAGCAGGCTCCAGGCTCTGAGCCGTCAGCCCAGAGCCCGACACGGGGCTCGAACTCACGGACCGCGAGGTCATGACCTGAGCTGAAGTCAGATGCTTAACCGACTTAGCCACCCAGGCGCCCCTATGCACCCCTATTTTCATAGCAGCATTATTTACAATAGCCAAATTATAGAAACAGCCCAAGTGTCCATCGATAGATGAATGGATAAAGATGTGATATGTGCACACAATAGAGTATTATTCAGCCATAAAAAAGAAAGAAATCTTGCCATTTGCAATGTTAAGTGAAATAAGTCAGGGAAAGACAAATACCATAGGATTTCACTCGTATGTGGAATCTAAGAAACAAAAAAACAGGCTTCTTGAATGTTTCTCTTATCTTTTAAATACCACTCTCATTTCACAGTGTCAAAACCGTGTATACACAATAATCGTTTGTTGAATTGAATCAAACAAAACTAAAATAGATTTTTATCCAAACCATAGTTTATGCCATGTTTCTAAATAAGCAAGAAATAAGTTTATCTTAGGAATTTAAGTATCTTCCATCTAAATAACTCCTGTTTCCTTCTTACACAACATTTCAAAAGATATTTATTGAGGATCTAATATGTACTTAATACTGTGCCAGGTGCTATGAAGGATGCCAAGGTAATAGAATGAACTTCTAATTGTTTGGAGTTCCAATTAAATAACCTCAAGTTAAACCAATTTGGGAAGGGAACATTATGCCTTTGAGACTCTAGGTTTCTCTTGATTAGGAAGTATTAAACATTTCAAGTAACTAAACAGATGAAGGAGAATTCAAGGATACTTCTCACTAGTAAATTTGGATTAGTCTGGCGAATTTAAGACCTTAAATGGAACTTTTTAATAATTAGAAGAGAGAGAACATTATAATTACAACATTTGTAGAATCTGTGTTTATCTCTCAACTTTCTTCATCATTTTCTAAGTATATCTGATGATCGGGTTTCATAACCCAAGAAAATATTTCTCTACATTCTGGACATCTATTCTTTTAAAAAGCCCTTTTTGTATTTTGTTAAAAGTCCAAAGCCTCCTCCATGAAAATGAGACCCAAGTGAGTGAACGAATATAACAGTATAACTCACATGCGATTGGCTCTCTGGCCTGACGTCTGCTTTTTACAGTCCTTTCATGCTAAACTTTTTAAGAATTTATTATGAAAAGCTTTATTGACAGTTAAATCCTATCTTCTCCCCTGAGGAGTCACAGTTGTGTTTTCAAGTTCACTAGTGGCAGATGCTTCCCAGCTCCACTTCACATTATGTAAAGTGGACTTTCTCATCACCTGCATGGGATTTGTAGCTCCTGAGATGTACTTTGCTTAATATTAGTACCGGCGATGACACTGGCACAAAAACTCTTTTTATATTCCACGGCATTATTTTCCGTTTCACTTTGTAGTTAAAGAAAATCATGAAATGTTTTGTAAGTTTTACTTCCGGGTCAACTAGGGGGCTTGGGGTCTCTGTTAAGTCAAGCATTGTGCTCTTCGAAGCAAGCAATTGCAAACCTCATGTTGAGTTATTCTACCAAAGGAGTTTAATATCAAAGGACATATATACACGTGTAAATAGGCTGGTATCTCTAATTTGACTTTCATGGTCATGACTTGGATGGTGTCATCTCTTCTTGGGAAGTTCTACCTCCACACTTACCAGAGTCCCTCTGTCCTTGTAAGGAAAGTGAAATCCAAAAGAACAATGAAAGTTGGTCAAAATAATGAGAGAAAACATGAACTCAATGTATCCTGTATCGGGTTGAACCACAACCCTTCCGATAGGTTACGTGGTATGAGTAGACCATATCTCATGGCACTACCAGATACCAGAAATCCAATGGTCATATGGAGGCATTGGGAATACTAATAATCTTAGTGTTCCTCAAATGCCTTTCCCGTTTGCCTTCACCTTTATGCATTCCACTACTCCTCAAGGCCTATCTCAGATTCCTCTTCCATAGGACGGTCGCATGGATTTTAGCCAACATTTATTCCTCTCTTTTTTTGCACACTTCTTGAACAGTTGGATTAGAAAACCGGGAATTGGGACACCTGAAGAGTGTATTAACCAAGAAGCAGAGACGGGAGAGTTTCAACAAAGGGCGCATCTAAAGTATCCCACTACTGGGGACTCCCATAGCAAATAAAGTTGGCGATTAAATCTGGTCTTTCCTACTGATGATAAACTCCAAGGCATATTCTCATATTTGCTAAGTTGCCTTGCTGGGTTCACAGCATGCATACACTTGGTATTTATTGATTTATCAGTTAACTGAATGTTAACACATTATTGAAACTTTCAAGTTTTAAAGAAAAGTATTCCTCTCCACCCCTCAGTGTCATCCCTGTTATTATTTTTCATAGCACCCTGATAATCTCTTTTCTAGCATTTTCCACTAACTGTAACATCCCCAGCCTCTAGCACAGTGCCTCACATGTAGTAGGATCTCAGTGTTTGTTGAATGAATGAACGGCCTGCTTAAAGATATAGGCAGTACTTCTTTGTGGACTATACTTTTTTTAAAGTTGTTTTACATCTGTTTTCTCTAAAAATTAGAGAGAGATCTTTTAGTCAAAGGACTAGAGGTTCTGCATCTTCTTTGTTCTTTCTAGAGTGCTCTCTATCAGTGTTTCTCTCAGCATAAATAAGAATTGCCTGGAGAACTTGTTAACACAGGGATTACTCGGTCCCATCCCCAGAGACGGTGATCATTTGGGTCCTGGAAGTGACTCTGCTGCTAATCTGTGAAGCGTACTTTGAGTAGGACCCCTCTAGGATGTTGGATGTATGGATACTTGCTCAAGAGAGGGATTTGTGCTTACTTGCTTGCAAAGTAATGAACCTTCTCGTGGAGTCATAGATCTTTGAAACCTGCAAGAACCTTTGCTCTCATCTGGGCTACCGTTCAAGGTGAAAAAACCTGAGCTTTCAGAGAGTCTCAGTCTCTTGACGAAGATCCTACAACTCAGTTCTTCTCCATTCTTGTTCAGGTTTTAGTGTCAGGATAGAAATTTGCTAAGATACACTGAAGTGGCTTCTATGAAATCAGAGTGCCCACCGTATGCTGCACAGAGAATTTCGTTCCGAGAACATGAACTTTCCATTTGCCTTATTCATCATTCCTTGACATTTTTCCCACATAGGTTTATACCACTGAAAGTTAAATTACATCAGAGCCTCCTTTATATACACCTAGAGTAGCTTGCTAAAATGCACCTCAATTAGTAATAACTGAGAACAAACTATGACCAATTGAACTAAGCCAAAGAAGAAGAAGAAGAAGAAGAAGAAGAAGAAGAAGAAGAAGAAGGCGGCGAAGAAGGCAAGTAGACTTGTGATTTGAGTTTTTTCCAGTCCTTGAAACTTTGAGAATATCTGTCTTTATTAACTTTTGCTTTTTGCTGATGGTTTCTCTCATTTTATTATGGCTCATAGCATTGTAAATTAATTTAACATGAAAGATAAAAATGTTGCTCTTGAAATGTTTCTCATTAAATTATGGAAAAATATTACAATAAATAAAGGAAAGGAATGCCTCCAGTACCAGCTTCTGTTTGCTCAATTATTGCAGTACCAAAAGTGAATTATTACACAGTTAACTCAGAGGCAATATTATTGCCATTATGTTATAAAATAGATGAGTTGCAATCCTCAAAAAAAAAAAAAAGAAGAAGAAGAAGGTACAGCGTAGGTCCTTTGAAAGTGAAATACCTTTTTCGCTTGAGCTTCATTTAAATGCATACTGACCCCAGTTTCTTAGTCCTTGCTAATGATGGGCCCAACTTGATATGAAGAACCGCAAAGTAAATTTCAGCCAATTACTTCATTCAAGGGAGTCATTAAAGGGAGGTACCTCTGAAATTTCAGAAGGCATGTACTGCCAATTAGCTGAAATACTACTCGATGTCCTTTCTATGGTTACAATCTTTCTAGTATATTTTCAATTGAAGACAACCTCTGCAGAGAAGGTGAGAAGTTGCTGCTTGGTGATATTTGTTAGGTTGGGATCACACATGTGGAAGACATTCATCTGTATTCTTCCTCCACTCACAAAGAATTATACTTAATTCATCCAAAGCATACAGGGATAGAGGATTAAAGCGTATTTACAGGAGCCAAAACAATTTCTGGAAAGTTAAAAAAAAAAAAAAAAAAAAAAAAAACCATGGAAGCAACCTGAGGCCCCTCGACTAGATAGACTTTTTTTTTTCCATATGGAACTCAATACATTCATTACATTTTAAATCCTATGGAACAACCTTATATGAACACATAAATATTCTAGGTGAGCTTTTAACAATGAGGCATACATTTGAATAATTTATCTCCCCTAATATGTAAGCCATTAAAGGGCAGGATCACCTACTCAATGCAAGCCTCTGGAGAATGCCTTGGAGATTCTGGCAATGGATCCAACCCAAATCCCACCTTATGTGGGATCCAACCCAAATCCCCGGGAACTTATGTGATAAGGTACAAATAAATGATTGCGGTGCGATGGCAAAGCGGCACATCCCAACAAAGAAGAGCTGATGAGAGTATTATAAAAATTAGTAGTTGGGAAAACGTACCAGGAATCTTTTGGAAGATCTTCAGATTACATTAAAATGCCCAGTTACTATCTATCAGATACTGAACTATCAGATACTAAACTATCAGAACTATCATAGGATTTCAAGGAATGATCCGTTTTCAAAAATTTTAGGATTCTACATCATAAGGCACATGAAGTCTCCAAATGGTAGCTTTGGATGATTCAGAAAGAGTTACAGGCTATCGCGCCACATCAGACTAGCTTACGTATGTGTTAATTAAATCTGTATTACAGACTGGCCGAAGACTGGATTCTTCTGAGTCAGAAGACCCAAGGGCTGTCTCCAAATTGTTTATGAGGCTGCGTTAGTTACAGGGTACCCCTCTGAGCTAGCTTGTCTGACGCAGTGACTCTGAAAGGGACGGGCAGGTTTGCCCTCCCTGAGACACAGGCAATGTCTGGAGGCACCTTAAATTGTCACAGCTCAAGCGCAGTGGGTAGAGGACAGGTGTGTCCTACACGACAAAGCCTCATCCAGTCCAAAATGTCAGGAAGGCTGAAGCTGGAAAAAACCTGGTCTATTGTAGTGTTTACTCCCCTTTCCTGAACTTCTCTCTTCCGTAGTAATCTCCAATGCCCAAGAAATTAAAAAATCATTTAGTCATTTTTGCATGCTGTAAGATAATGAAGTGATTTTAATTATTTAGTATAATTTTTTTATATGATAAAACATTGATAATATAAATACTGTTTAATTATTCAGACTCTCAGAGCTTGTATTAGTATATTATTTAAGATTTCATAACATCCATTTACTGAACTTTAGAACAATATTCATTATTATTATAGCGACAAACGTTTTACTTTTTTCATTGTAACGATTCTTTAATAGGAAAATGTATAAATTAGTAATATATTTTAAATTACCTGCTGGGCTCAGGAACAAAATGTACATGAAAACGGAGACTGAAATCTAACTGTTACGTAGTGCCAGAGAAACAACCGCTACTTTTATGACTGGATGCTTGGAATTCTTGCCTCCACCTGAAATTTAGCTACGTTAATTTCTAGATGACATGAGCAAACAGAGGCTCAAGCTGACATTCTCAAGCATATCTTGGAAAAATACATTTTGAGCAACAGCGAGCACCCTTTCGTCCTGAGAGTTTTATTTAACTGATGGGCTGTGGTGTCTGGGCGTCAAATTCTTAAAAGCTGCTCAGGTAGATCTAACACCCAGCAACCTTGGAGAACGTCTGGTTTTGTGTCGGATCCCACTTGGAAGCCTCGATAGCTGGACCTCCTGGGTTCACATTCCTCACCAACTTTTTACCAGCTCTCTTTCTGACCCTGGGCAAATTACTTAGACCACATGCCGCAATTTCCTCATCTGGAAAGTGGGGGCAATAACAATGTCTACTTTTGGATGACGGATATATAGCATTTCCAAATTAGTTTCCTCTGAAGATCATCTTGAAGAAAACATGCAGAATTATTATTATTTGTCGTTTTTTACAGTAACTTTCTGTATTTCAACATCAGTGCTATTGATGTTTCCTGTCTTTAATCAATGATCCAAATATAGATATCGGTTATAAGGATGAAAACAATTTAAACCAATTGTAACCGTCAAAATTCACCTGGTAGCTGAGTAACTGAGTCACGCCTCTTTGATTCTTCCCACCACGTGTTTGACACAGTCATTTCATTATATATAATTACATTCCATGCATATGCACAAAGTTTTTCAAGCATAGACATTACTACCTTCAGTAATATGAACACCAAGAACCTTTTTGTGAACCCCTGGGAAATTGCGTGAAAATCAGTTTGAAAAGGTTCTGCTCGGGGCGCCTGGGTGGCTCAGGCGGTTGAACCTCCGACTTTGGCTCAGGTCATGATCTCACGGTCCGTGAGTTCGAGCCCCGCGTCGGGCTCTGTGCTGACAGCTCGGAGGCTGGGGCCTGCTTCGGATTCTGTGTCTCCCTCTCTCTCGGCCCCTCCCCCGTTCATGCTCTGTCTCTGTCTCAAAAATAAATAAACATTTAAAAAACATTTAAAAAAAAAGAAAGAAAAGGTTCTGCTCATGGAGATGTGATCACACGTAGGTTTAGTCAACACATAGTGACGAGGAGAATTAAAACACCAGCTGCACATGTACCAGTGAGTGCAAACCATTATAATTCTAGAATAGTAGCAAAAAAAAAAAAAAAAAAAAAAAAGAGCTTTGGTTAATCCTTTCAGGAAACTCGATCAAAACTATTGCATTTAGAAGACAAATATTTACTTTGGCGGTTAGAAGATCTCGCATTAGTCCACCACCTCGTTTGGTGTGGGTGGTCTTTTTCAAAGTCAATCTTTACTTATAAATTGTCACTAAAAATCAACTTTCTTATTACATCATTGACGACTGGCGGTCACCAATTCCTCATTGGGATCTTTATAAGATTCATTTATACATTTTTTTTAAGTTCATTTATTTTGAGATAGAGTGAGCAGGGAAGGGGCAGAGAGAGGGAGAGAGAGAATCCTAAGCAGGCTCTGTGCCATCAGTGCAGATTCCAATGCCAGGCTCGAATCCGCAAACCACGAGATCGTGACCTGAGCCCAAACCAAGAGTCAGGCGCTTAACTGCCCAAGTCACCCAGGTGCCCACTTTCATACATGTTTAAACTTCCTTGCTGGAAGCAAGCATACGCTTGTACATACTTCTCTTTAAACTGTATGCCAGGTACTGGACTAGTCATCGATAAATCAGAGATGAATAAGACTTGGGTTGACATCAGTCACGTTGTCAGGAAACTCGCCTGGGAGTTGGGGAAAGGAAAGGAAAATTGAATAAGAGAACTGTGTATAAGCATATGCTTTAGCAGAATATGAAATGGATAACTGCCCAGTGGGATCGGGCAAGGCTTCCTAGAGGAGGGGACATGTGAGTCGGGTTTTAAAGGCTGAGTGGAAATTCACTCGTTGAGATAAACTCCTTAAGAGGAATTACTTCCGTAGAACTTGCCATAAGCCCAGAAATAAATGGTGTGCGAAATCGGTGCCATCTGTCAATGTATTCAATCTCCTTTGCACTCACCTTCAGAAGAAAAATTCAGAAATCTAACAAGAAATTTGAATCTATTTTGCTCTCTCTTCAAATGACTTAATTTGAGGATGAAATTGAATACAATCGAAGAGAATCTCCCCTGGGGGAAGATACTGTTTATTGTTCGCTTGGGTCTAATTATTTTCTGTCAAAAATATATTAGGGAGAAACTTGATGATTAAAAAATCAGATTTCTATATTGGTAATGCCATTGATCTTATAATATATTAATCACAAAATGCTTATCTTGGTGACTTGCACAAACTTAAATGAATAAAACACAAAAATAATTTATATCACCCTGTAGTACATTTATTAAACTAAACCCAAAATAGCAGTCAGTGAAATACAAGCCCTTGATTCCAAACAACTCACTACAGGAATAGTCTGTGATTGTCATCAAGTCAGTGAAAATTATCTAATAAATTGTTGACTTCCAAAATGAAAACTAGAATATCTGTGAGGCCATCCTTGTTCTCTTCATTTTCCTAGAGCAGCTGTGTCCAATAGAAATACACCGTGACTTAAAATCTTCTAGGGGCACCTGGGTGGCTCAGTCGGTTGAGTGTCCGACTTCAGCTCAGGTCAGGATCTCATGGTTGGTGGGTTCGAGCCCCGCGTCGGGCTCCGTGCTGACAGCTCAGAGCCTGGAGCCTACTTCGGATTCCGTGTCTCCTTCTCTTTCTGCCCCTCCCCCACTCATGCACTGTCTCACTCTGTCTCTCAAAAATAAATACATATAAACACAATTTTTTTAAGTCTTCTAGTAGCTATGCTAAAAAAAGTAAACGTGAAGAGATGAAACCACTTGTAATAATATGTTGTATGTAACCTAACATGCCTAAAAAATTATCGTTGGAACATGTAATCCTTATAAAAGTTATCACTGCAGTGTTTGTTTGTTTTTTTTTTTTTAATTTTTTTTTTAACGTTTATTTATTTTTGAGACAGAGAGAGACAGAGCATGAACGGGGGAGGGGCAGAGAGAGAGGGAGACACAGAATTGGAAACAGGCTCCAAGTTCTGAGCCATCAGCCCAGAGCCTGACGTGGGGCTCGAACTCACGGACCGCGAGATCGTGACCTGAGCCGAAGTCGGACGCTTAACCGACTGAGCCACCCAGGCGCCCCTGCAGTGTTTTTTCCATATGTTTTAGTCTTGTCTTTTTCCTTCTTAGAGCACATCTCCATTCAGACCAGCCACGTTTCAAGTGCTCAGTGCTCATATGTGGCCAATGATTACCATATTAGAAAGTACAGTTCTAGAGATTTCCATTAATCCAAAAAGTAAAGGACCTCCAGACTTTCCCTGATAAGTAATTCTTCACTGCTAGCCTTGGGAGCATTTCCAAATGTAGTCTACAGATTTTAAATATTCTATCTTACCATCTCTGAGGGCTTCAGTTTTAATGCTATACTGTTCTTAAAGAATGTCAGAACATTCTTTTTTATGGAATACTCTGAAAGAGCAGTTAGAAGTTTATGATGCACATAATGCAAAATACAGGTCATTTTCAAGCCTGTTTTAGAAGCACAAAAACCATAGTCATTTATCACCTGTGACGATACTGTCTCAGGTATGTCTTTGTTTGGGTATGGGTGATATTTTGAGAACTTTGTGATAAGAAAACAGTCTTTAAGAACAAGATTAAGAACAAGATAGAAGACTAAAATTGATAACTAGAATGAAAACCTTTTTTTTCATGGAAACCTGGTTTAGTCTATCCATGGGGTTATATCACGGAGATGCTACTTTGAAAATATGTCTCACATTTGTTAAGTTACTCAAAGTTCCTTCACACTTAGTGACTTAGCCAGAAAATGCCCTTGTGGCTAAGTCCTTGATTTTCAGGTAATCCTAGCTACCTTTGCAAGGCCACTGGGATCATTTTTGCATTGGAAGGATCATTGGCAGCCTTTCAAAGTAAAACTGAAGTATCAACACTTTGGAAAACAGGTACTAATGAGCGATCAGAAACCTGACCTCAAGATTACTTGTGAATTGTGAATCAGCAAAATAAACTCAATTGTTCATTTGCTAAATATGTATCAATTATCAGGTGCCTTCTCATTTATAAGTAGTTTTTTTTTCCCCCAAAAGTTGGTTTATAATTCAGATGTTTGGGATTTGGAATAAATTTACCACGGGGGAAATATTATAAATTATAATTAATTTCCTAAGCTATCTAATTTAATTTTTAATATGCTTGCATGCATTACTTGTCATTTATAACAATTCTTTCCCCCAAGTGTTCACTTCCCCCTAGAGTAATGAAAGTGGAGTATTGTTACATGGTACATGGTTGGATACTTTTACAAATTTTAATAATTAAGTATTTATTTAATGTGTTTTAGAAAAATGTAGCTCGTACCATAAACAGTTGATTTCACGATAACATTGCTTACAATGAGACTATGGAAAACAAGATGGCTCGACACGAGTCCGCTTAGAACAAACCATCAGGTAAATAGGTGGACACACATGTCATCCGTTCCGAAGGTGATTTGCGAAACTGTTTACAGTTATTTGACTTGTTGAAAATGCCTTCAGACTTTCTATGAAGAATGGCGGGAATTCATTTCCATCCCCTGATGCCTGTCGTTTTCTTCTCACTTAGGGTTCCTTCCTCCTCTCGCTCCTACCCCCTTTCCTTTTCTGATTTTACCAAGGACAGCAACTCCAGGAAGATGGCGGGAAGTGGGATGAGATGGGACATGAAATGGTAAAACAGCTCAGCCTTGAGGGGTTTGGGACATCTGCCTTGATATCTGCAAGATGAGTTTCTCAGGTGGGGGGAAGGTTTGAAGAGCGGGCTAAGCCGGGCAGCATGCTGTGCACGCTCTAAAGTCATGGGAAAGTGATTTTGAGGTGATTGCACCTTGGTAAATCTGGAGTTTGGAGGGGAAGGGAGGAAGCTGGAAAGTGAGCAAGTGTCCGAAAGGGTTTTTTTTAGGTTTTCCTTGGGTAGCAATGGTAAACCACTTAAAGTTTGTTTGTGTATTTGTTAAGCAGAGGAGTGACTTCATATAAAATGAAAACTGGAATGAGGTGGGAGGGGCAAGAGCTCTGAGATGAAAATATCCTTCACGGGAAGACTTAGGAAAGCCAGATGGGACACAGTGCTGTAAGTGCTGGAAAGATGGGAATTGATTCCAAGGTTTGGTTACTTTGGGTTTTATTGTTGTTGTTTGAAGCTAGACTTTGCCATGTTATGTAACGGATTAATGTGAAGGGTTAAGGGAAAGGAAGAAGCCAAGGTTTCTGGTTGGACAGCTGGAGGCATTCACTGTACTAGGGAACCCAAAGCTTAGAGTGTGTTTGAAGGGGCAGCGTGTTTTAGTTGTGCTTGGGATTTAATTTATAGAGGTGACTGAGTGACGGCAGAGACAAGTCATTGCCATGAAGGAAGTTTTATTACTCACAATTTCCAGGAGAAGGGGACATGTCACGCTTTGCAAGGTTACAAGGGGAAGAACTGGGGTCATTCAGGAGGCAGAGGGAGCAAAGGAGAAAGCATGGTTTCTCCTTTATTGTGGTTTCCCTGTGAAGAAATCGATGGGGCCGGGTGGGCAAGTTTGGGCAAGTTTAAGATTGGATCGTTTGAATAATTTCAGCAGGCTCTGGGCTAGCGGGTGTCTTGATGTCCAGTATCTGGCCTTGGAAATTCTGGCTTGGTGTGTGAGAGTTAAATAAAGGAGGCGACTGGGGATGTGGGCTTTGCAAATCAAAGGTACAATCACAAGGGAGTCATCTGCTATCTCTTGGCATTCGTTTCGCTTGGGAGGGGCGGTCTCTTCCTGGCCACCAAGGCCCCCAAGATGTCAAAGCGTGATAAAATAGAGAAAATAAAAAAAGCATGATTAATACTCAGGGTAGATGTTGTATACAACTTAGGACAGTGGCTCTCAAAGTGAGCTCCGCTGGAATCACTTGGAAGCCTTGTTAATACGCAGGTGACAGCCTCACCCTCGAAGTTTCCTGACTCTGGAGGTCTGGGGCCGGCACAGAGAACTTGCATTTTTAAAAAAGTTCTGTGCTGCTGTGCTGCTGCTGGCCAGGGATCAACTTTAAAAACGCGGATTTAGGATATGTACAGTTTGGGGGATATCCGAAAGGAGCAAAATTCACGGAATATTCCTGGGTAGTTGTGCACCTGGGAAGTTCAGCATAGAATATTAGGCTAGAGATAAAGACTTGGGAGATCATCTGTATCAAAACGATAATTGAAATCTGGGGAACGCCTGCAGGGTAGGGGGGTGTCTGTGTACCAAGAAAAGGAAAAAAGACTAAAGCCCAAGCTCCAATGACCCTTCAGAATAGAGGAGGGAGAAGAACCCACAGAGGAGGTTCGGGAAACTTCTAAGGGCCTGAGGAGGCCAAGGAGAGAAGACATTCACAGCCAACATGAGACATGCTTCCGAATGACTGCGCTGGCTTTGCCCCCGTGCGTCAACTGCTGCATAATTCATTACAGTCATAAATACATACTTTAATAAACAACTAAAGTAATGCAACTGATTTTTTAAATAAAAAATTTCACGTCGAATTAGTCGCCTTAGGAGGCTGCCAAATTATTTCCGGGATGTCGTTACCACCCCGACCATCTTGGCACTCCTCTTTCAGGGGCTTTCCAGTGCTGCGGTTTCTTCTTTTTTAATGTTTTCAGAGGTAGCGAATTTTCCTATTTTGAGGGTGGAATTGATTTTTTGCGTCAGTCTTCAAAGCCTCTTATGGTTTATGAAATAAATAAATGATAGACCTAGATGCAATCAAGTCTTTAAAAAATTGCATGCCGGGGCGCCTGGGTGGCTCAGTCGGTTAAGCGTCCGACTTCAACTCAGGTCACGATCTCTCGGTCCGTGAGTTCGAGCCCCGTGTCGGGCTCTGGGCTGATGGCTCAGAGCCTGGAGCCTGCTTCCGGTTCTGTGTCTCCCTCTCTCTCTGCCCCTCCCCCGTTCATGCTCTGTCTCTCTCTGTCTCAAAAATAAATAAACGTTAAAAAAACTTTTTTAAATAAATAAAAATAAAAAATAAAAAATTGCATACCTACTGGAATTTCTTCTGTTATTGGAAACTCTTCCAAGGCAGTTTCAAAGGAGGCGTTTAGTTCTTAAATTATAACGTCACTCACTACATTAAAGGGCAAACATTCATTTGAATGAATGCGTTCCTGGTCAGTGTGTTTTCGGTGCCTTTTTACCTGACAGTCCTCTCAGACAGGTGCCTATACAAATCCCACTTCCTCAGAAAGCCTGTGAGAAATGTCTTGACTCAAATGTGATTCCGAGATTCCTGGCAAATAGGCGCTGTGTGGTGACAAACTTGTCATCCTGTCTTTGGGGAAGCTCTGGATCCCATTCAGAAGATTCCCTGCCCCCCTCCGTCCCCCCACCCCCCACAATTTTGCCATCAACAAGGCAGACGGGAATAGTCAGGGGAAGATTTGCAGAGGGTAACATTATCATGGAAGACATACCTCTCCCACTGGAATTTAGTTTCCTAAATGCAAGGTGTTACCTTCTCGGGGCAAGAAGCCTTTCATATTAATATAAATGCAGGTGACGCTTGTGTCACAGATAGATTGCCCCTCAAACTAGCACGCAGGAAGGGGGGTTCTGAGATTCAGCACAGACGTAGCTTTTAAAAATATACGATTTCAAACACGATGTGCTATTTCAGGTTCCCTTCGGTCATTTTCAGTCGTTTTTTTGCTCGCTATCCCATTATGCGTGGATTTTATCTAATCCATGTCCGGAGATTTCTGTGGCCCTGGAATTTTACCTTTTTTTGACAAAGAGGCCACCTGGTCTTACTTATTCCCCTGCCCTAGTTGTGTTCTGGATATAATCAGTTAAAGGCCATAAATTCATTATTTTAGGTTAAACTTGAACTTACATGGGGAACTACTTGAGGGACTTGATAAATCACACAAGGAAGGGTCCCACCCCCCGAACTTCAGATTCAGTTTAGGGCTGGGGTGGGACCGATCATCTGCATTGCTAACAAGTTGCCAGTTGAGATGGAGGTTACTGGACTGTTACTGAGAACCGTTGCACGAAGGAAAACTAGATGCATGAATTTTCTGCCGTGACTTTCACCACTGAAGACATTTTGATGGAGAAAGAGACATCAAAATGTGTGATCACTTAGGTTTGGGTGGGGCCACAGAATCTGTATTATCACATTCTCGGGCAACAGCTGTTGTTGCTGGTCAAGGACCACACTTGGTGAGCCACTAATTAAAATATCATTTAAAAAATTTAGTCCAGGGGCGCCTGCGTGGTCCAGTCGGTTAAGTGCCTGACTCTTGATTTCAGCTCAGGTCACGATCTCACAGTTCATGAGATCAAGCCCCGTGTGGGCTTGGGATTTTCTCTCTCCCCCTCTCTCTGCTTCTCCCCTACTCTCTCCCTCTCTCTCTCAAAATAGATAAATACTTAAAAAAAAAAAAACTAGTCTAGCAAAGTCTCCTACATAATGGGGCATAACGAGTTATTTTGGTTTAATTTTGTCGGTAGTTTCTCGTAGGCTAAATTAGCACCAGCAAATCTAAGGTTCAATTTATGTTCATGGCAGTCATGAGGGATACTTGGGAAAAAGCCATGATTGGTTTTGGAGGTAAGGATGAGTAGGGAGGAAGAAATTTAAAAAAAAAAAAAAAAAAGAAGAGGAAGCAGCTAAATATTAAGTTGTTCATTGTGTTAAGAAAGGAGGAGAAATGGAGTAACCAGAAGTTTCTTAGACTGGTTCAACAAGGCAGGTCTGTCACAGTCACAAAGGGAAAACCTCCAAATTCCTTACATGGGCGATTTCTTCCCGAAGCACAAAGGAGACTAGGGACTTCCGGCCTCCCCTGCAGACACACTCTGTTCTTCATTCATCCTACTTCTATTCGCATGTCTCCCCTCCCCCAGCCCTTGACCTGGCGGACGGGTTCCCACCCTCTAGAGTTTACATTCTCATTGGGAAAACAGCTGACACATTTGTGATTTATGTTTATTTTTTTTCTACATAGTCACTCTGGCTGCTGTGTGACTAGTAGGATATGGAAAGGACGTGAGTGTAACCCTGTTCTGAATTCCATCTCCTCAGAGCTTTGTTCCATCAGAATCCCCTTCCACCGTAACTTTTAGGCCACCTTCCTGCTGATTGTTTGCTGTCAGTTTACCCGTTAGTGCCCTTCCTCCCAGTTAACAAACACGCGTCTCAACCTCAACACTGCTCTTCTCCCACGCCCTTCCGTCGTTACCTCTCCGCTCTCCATGTCACGGCCAATCTTTGTGAAACAATAGCACAGCCGGCTAACTCCCCTTCCTTGCCCACAATTTGGTCAGGTAACCCCTATTATCTGCTTATTACTCCTCCCTGCCAATCCAACTGCTGTCACCGAGGCAATCGATGTCCTCCCCGCCTTGCCAAATCACCTGACTCGGTCTCTCTGTGTAATTCTTTCCTTCTTGATTGAGTTCCTTGGCATCCTCTTACCCAGGTTTTCAAATCTGACCTATCCGCCTCTTGTTCCGGCTCCCTCACGGGTGATTCACGCCCTGCCTCTCCCCCAAGTGTGGATGTTCCGCAGACCCCATCCTCAGCCCTTGGCCGCCTTCCATCCCATGCCCTTTTCACGATCACGTCTTCATCAGAAGCTCCATTTAGTACCTATGAGCGGACGAGCCCCGAATCATTGTCTGCTTCCTGTATCTTTTTCTGGGGGTTCATTCCAGATTTATGTCTGCAACTCCCCGATGAACCTCTATATCCGGGCCACGGGACTGATGTGCAGTGATAAACACAGGTAGGGTGCACCGGCTAGTGTGTGCTCTGACTGGTCGGGCTTTGGCTATTGCAGATGTTAAATATTTGGAGGCTTACTCCTGCCCGTAGTCATTTCACAATTCTCATGTCCCAGACTGAAATTCCTAGTAAATGCGGACATTTACTTCTCTTCCCTCTTTCAGAAAATGACCCAGTTTTCTAAGGCAGGAGCTTCTGGGTCCAGCCTGACTTCTCCCTTGTATACACATCTACTCTGACACGAAATATTGCTGATTTCATCCTAAAATCTCTCCTGAAGCAGACTTTTCTCTGACTGTCCCTCGTTTCCAGATTTTTATCACTGTGGAGTCAAGCACACCTGATTCAAATCTTGTAGCCTTAGGCAAATTTCTTAATTCCTTCGAGCCTCGCTTTCCTCCTGAGATGTCTGTGTTGGCGGACTGAAAGGAGTGAATGAGATAGTTCACTTTTCTGTTTTTGCTTTTGTTGCCTGTGCTTTCGGTTTCATATCCATGAAATCAGTGCCAAGACCAACGTCATGAAGCTTTTCCCTTATGTTTTCTTCTAGGAGTTTTACAGTTTCAGGTCTTACATTTAAATCTTTAATCCATTTTGAGCTGAATTTTGTGATTGGTGTTAGATAAGGGCCCAGGCTCATTCTTTTGCATGTGGATATCCAGTTTTCCCAGCATCATATGTTGACGTCACTATCCTTTCCCCATTGTAGATCCTGGGCACTCTTGTGGTAGGTCAGTATGGATTTATTTCTGGGCTCTTTCTTCCGTTCCATTGGTCTGTATGTCTTTATGCCAGTGCCATTTAATTACTGTAGCTGTGTAACATATTTTGAAATTAGGAAGTGAGATGCCTCTAGCTTTAGTCATCTTTTTCAAGATTTTTCTGACTATTGAGGGTCTTTTTTGGTTCCGTATGAATTTTAGAATTTTTTTTTTCAATTTCTGTACAAAATGGCATTGGGATCTTGATAGGGACTGCCCTGAATCTGTAGATCACTTTGGGTAGTATGGACATCTTATCAATATTAAGTCTTCCTATCCATGAACATGGGTGTCTTTCCATTTTTTTCTTCTTGTGTCTTCTCTAATTTCTATCATTAATGTTTTTGTAGTTTTTAGGGTGTACGTCTTTCATTCCCCTACATAAATTTATTCCGAAGTGTTTTATTATTTTTGCCGATGCTGTAGATGGAATTGGTTTCTCAAATTTCCTTACCAGGGAGTGTGTTATTAGCGTAAAGAAACAACTGATTTTTGTATGTTGATTTTGGATCCTGCAACTTCACTGCGATTTCCATGCAGAGAGAGTCAGGTACGTGAAATGCAACCAAGAAAGAACAGGCACTATGATTGTTGTCGATGATGTTATTGTAGTACTTGCGCCTAGAAAACTCGAGTAGCCTCTAAACTGGTCTTTCTGCATCTAGTTTCACTTCATCGTCTAACATGAAGGCTGACCCTGTCACCTCCACACCTGTGTTTAAAACTCTTCAGTACCTTTAAGATAAGTTCGCACGTCCTTAGAGTAGCATTCGAGGCCATTCCTGATATAGTTTTTCCATGACCCCTTTTCTTTGAGTCCTTCTGAGGGAGAGATATAGCAAACAATTCAAGGCTACCTGGGCACTACTCAGCCTTTGTCTCCATACTCTTGTGTGCTAGGAAGACCTCCACTTAACCTCCCCTCTTCAGCCCAACTAATTTTTATATATTCTTCGAAGTAATCTCAAGTTGGAGAACAGACTTCTGGTCCACAGGGGCTGTCACATCTCTCAGCCATTAAGTCAAACAAGATGAGCACGCCCCAAAAAACTGTTATTCAGATATTTCAAAGTTAAATGGCTACTGATCATGCCTATAGAAAAGGGAAAGGCAACAAAAATGGCAGTGCCAACATACAAATACATACGGATATCATATTTGCAATTCGGGATTAATTTTTTTCTAACTTTTTGATATAAAAATATTTAATTAAAGGGGCACCTGGGTGGCTCAGTCAGTTAAGCATCTGACTTCAGCTCAGGTCATGGTCTCACGGTTAAGTGAGTTCAAGTCCCGCATCGGATGAGCTCGAGCCTTCGCATGGGGTGAGCCTCACTTCGGGTGTGCCCTGCTTCTCTCTCTCTCCCTCTCTCTCTCTGCCCCTCGCTCTCTTGTGCCCCCTCTCTCTCTAGAAAAAAAAAAGTTTAATTATATGTCAAAGCTGATTTTTATAGTGAGCATTTGTATACCCACCACCTATAATTTGCCGTTAACATTTTACTATTTTTGCCTTATAGCATCCAACTATCATCCCTCTTTATAGGATTAGTTTTTAATATTCTGATAATCTTACCTTTAAATAATATGTTGTTTTTAAAAAAAAAAATAATATAGATGTTTCTGGGACGCCTGGGTGGCTCAGTCGGTTAAGAGTCCGACTTCGGCTCGGGTCGTGATCTCACGGTTCACGAGTTGGAGCCCCGCGTCGGGCTCTGTGCTGACAGCTCGGAGCCTGGAGTCCGTTTCAGATTCTGTGTCTCCCTCTCTCTCTGCCCCTCCCCTGCTCATACTCTGCCTTTCTCTCAAAAATAAAATAAAAACATTAAACAAGTTTTTTTAAATAACATAGGCGTTTCTGTATGGGAAAGCAAAGTAAACTTGTTTTTGTTAAAACAATATAAATTGACGGCTTTCAAATTCAATTCATTGAAATATCCATTAAAAAGCAAACCAGAGAATGTAAAACACGTTTTATTAATGTTCTACTGTACCTGATTAGACATAGACCATCAGGAAGAATTGTTTTAATTAAAGGCTCTGGCGAAAAGCCTAAGGTTGTCTATTCCAGTGAAATGGTTTGTGAGGACTGTTTCTTCTCCATCTTTATAAAATTTAACTTTGACCTGTATTTTGTGAATGCACCACGGGTTAAGCTATACTATGACATGTGCTAAATAGATCTGGCAGTTTGGAAATTGGATTTTTTTAGTTCCTTTTACATTAAATCCCCATAATACTTTATTGATTCATTTGTTATCATTACCATTTTAAAGAAAACTCTCAGACTGGCAGGTGAGAATTAAAAAGAGCCAAATCAACATGGTAAGCCCACTTCCAAGCCAGTCAACAAGGAGTCAGTGTGTCCTTCTAAATTAGTAAGGCATAGCTTTCTACAAAGTCACAGCATGACTTTAATACGCTTCAGTAGTATTGCTAAAATAACGGAGAATACAATATCTTCCATATAAAATGTTTCTTTTCCGTAAGTTTTTATGACAGTACGCTGCAATGACCACCTTATTCAGTTCCAGAATTGGTAACACACCATTGTGAATGGCTCCATTCGCACTGTGATTACTCATCGAACAACATTCTTGAGGGTTTACGGTATGCAAAGCATCACATTAAGTAGTGTACAGGCGGGAGTTCTCCAATGAAGATGATCTGTGAAGATTTCCCCAATCAGCACAGAAGTGAGAAGTGTGACGAGTGAAAGAGAGAGGAGGGGAGGGAGTAGACAGAGAAATGATGGAAGCCTGTCCCCCGCCTTTCTTAGGGAAGTCTGCCTTCGCCCTGAGATCGTGTTCTTGTGATGGTTTTGGTTGTTAACATGCCCTTTCAATTATGATCTAATGGTGCCAGTCCCTGGTGAGCTCTGTTTTTGTTTTACTAGTTTACCTGTCAAAATTATCACTTAAGGTCTGTGTTAAGTATCACGATAGGTATTTCTTCAGCTCACCGGCTTGTGGCTTGATTTAAATGGGGCCTCCCGACAATGTTCACATCCAAATCCCCACGCTCGAGAATATGCTATGGTACATGGCAAGGGGGGATTATAATTGCTGACGGAACCAACGTTGCCAATCAGGTGACCCTGGGACGGGGAAATGATATTGGATTACGTGGGTGGGCAAAGTATAATCCCAGGGTCCTCATAAACCAAAGAGGGAAGCGAGAGAGTGGGGGTCAGAGACAGAGAGGGATAGGAAGATGCCACTCTGCTGGCTCCGAAGGAAAAAGGAGCCCCTAGCCAGGCAGTGTGGGTGACCTCCGATAGCTGGAAAGGACAAGGAAACAGATTCTCCTCTAGCTTCTTCAGAAGGAACACGGTCCTACCTACCCTTTGATTTTAGTCCAGGAGACCCGTTTCAGACTTTTGACTTCCAGAACTGTAGGCTCATAAAATCTGTTTGGTCCTAAGCTGCTAAGTGGTAGTTTGTTACAGCAGTAATGGGAAAATAAAATACCTTCATTGTCCAGTATTTTCAGTAACATCTATACTATTATTTAATGTTTTTTCTTAAAATTAGCTTCTTTTTTTTTTTTTTTGCTTTGATCTTCAAGTAATAATACCTGTAACATTATAGTTTGATGTGCTGGTGTGGGTTTTTTTAAATAAGACGTCCACATGAAAATAAATATTAAAATGTAAATGGTTCTGTGTAACGCTACAGATCAGCTCCCTACTTATAGGATTAGGCAAACCCCATTTGGGGAAATGTGGGTGTAGGTGATCTAAGGGAGCCAGAGGCTGCAAAAATGAGAACGTCCCAGGGAAGGAGGCATTTGGCCAATGGGTGGAATTTGGGGCAGACAAAGGTAGAGGAGGAAGACAAGCGATCCCCCAAAGCTGTAGCACACTCTTTGCGTTTGTAAAAAGCAGTCTGAAGCGTGCTCATCTGGACGAGTCTTAATGCTCTTGGATTCATTGTTTTTTCCACTGGCTGAAATGTTCACCAGGACTCTTGCCTGTCTTATGGTTTAAGCTTCGGTTTATCATCCTTCTTCTTAGAAATATCTTCTCCCAAAGTCCCATCTCTCCCGCAGCTGAGATCCACATTCCCTCCTTTCCATAAAAAAAGCCCAGACTTGTTTGCAGCCCTCCCCAGTCATTGGGACGTCATAGTAAGCAGATGAGGTGTCTCAGGGCCGGGGGGCTCCAGACTCCTCGGTACCTGCCTTTATGTCCCAAGGCTGAGGGTGATCCACAGCCAGGTGCCTAAAACCTAAGCACACCATGTGGTGTGGCACGCCCATTGGAACCTGCTTTCAAATATTTGTGTGTTGTGAGCTTCTTGAAGGCAATAGCCTTGTTCTCTTATTCCTTCTCTTCATCATTCATAACATGATTTGTGGTAGGTGTGATTATTTGTTGAAATTGATGGTTCACTGTTGATCAGTAGGTCATTGTTGATGGAAGTAAAATGAAATAAATAGCAAATGACTTGTTCAAGATCAAACATGTACACAATTTTATTTCTCTTCCCTTTGCTACCCTCCAGGGCCCGTTGTATCTACTGATCGGCCGGGTCTGTGTTCCAGGCCCATCTTAGTTTTAGTGGCTCTCATAGGGCGACAGAAATCCAAGACCGCCATCCGGTAGGATTTGTAACTCAGATCCTGTGAGGAATGAGCGTGGAGTGCGTGACCTGGGATTTGAAAATCCCCACATTCCTGACTTATTTTTTTTTACCTCCTCTCCCCTGGCCTCCTTATTGGTCCAATAGTTTTAGTTATTCGGGTACTAGTAAAGCCTTGGCTATTTTTCTTACCTCTGTTCTCTAGAAGCTGTCACAAGTGAGTGGAGGCAGGATGGTGCTAGGCGGTAGAGGAAAGGACGTAAAACCAAGAGCTAGAAGCCCTGGCTTCCAGTAAAAGCTCTGTAGTGGGATTTAGAGCAAGTCTCTTAGCTGCCCTCAGCGTCAATCTCTTCATCTGTGAAATAAGATTAATGGTATGTCTCCTGCCTGTGCTTCAAGGTTGTTTGGAGGTTCTTGCCTGTCTCCCCCGCCCCACCCATGTAACACATATATCTCAGATGTACACAGATAGCCTGTAATGTTCTACGGTAAACTTATTATTCCTAGGATCTTTAAAATCAGGGATCAGCACTGACCCAGTTCAACCCAATAATATATTAAGCATCAATGTGTGTGGGAATCTCTCTGGTTATTGATGCTGATGGGAGTGCATCCAGCTTATTAAAATTGGACAGAACTGTAATATTACTACAAATCATCAATGTATGTTTTTAGTCGATTTAGTTTTGCCATATAACGATCATTTTGGTCCAAAATTAGAGAACTTAAACGTTGATTAACTTATGTGTGAAATCATGATGTCAAAAGAGCTACTTCTTTTAAATATAACTTCTTCCTTACCTGGAAACGAACCTGTCATTTCGGGCAGGGAAACCATGTAATTTGAAAATTCGCTGACATCATGGAACTGGAACAGTGGCTTGTGGAACCTCTATCAGTTTCATTTTTCTTTGTTTTACAAATGGAACGGTGATAATTCTAAGGGTGTATGAAGCGTACTAACTGACCAAAAAAAGTGATATATTTTGCACATCTCTTCCTTAACCATTATTCTCTTCAGCCAGGCCACATAAGAAGCCTCCGAGGTCTTTGTCCCCAGGTTGATTTCCTCTCTTAAGCCTTTTCAGTTCTAAGCCCAAATCGCTGTGGTTCTTTGAGAGGCCGCACAAAATGAGTGCTGTCCAATGCTAGCCCTTTGAAATGTGATATTGTAATTACTTACCAAGTGAACATTAATCACTGCTAGATTAGAATGGAATTACCTGGTACATTCACATTAATAGTAAATGAGCTTTTCCCTGATTGATGTTGTTATAATGAATAAAATAGGAATTCATAACAATCTGGCAGTCACCAAAAGAGGCGTAGTCGTTAAGGCCATACCCTCAGAAGGCAAGTAACGCTTTACACTAAGCAAGTATTAACTGAAGTCAAATCACAGTGAACTCATGTTGAATTGCTTACATCCGCGTTACAAACGTATGAGACTACTGGGATTAATGTGATTGTAATACATTTTATAAAAATTAATAATAAACAACCACTTGAAATATATCGGAAGTATATACTTGTTTATGTTTGCTACATCACTCTGCCAGCCGTTTTGCTTCTTTGAGTGACTTATTAGCATAGGGATGGTGAGGAACAATACTGAGCAATAGATAGATGAAGTCCTATCTTTTTGTCTGAAAGTATGCATTTTTTTGTTTTGGAATTTTTGTTTATTTCCAGCAGAATATTCTAAAGGGCCTCTAGATTGTAGATGTAGCATCGACTAATTTCTGGTTGTTGTTTTTTTTTTTTTTTAAATGTATTTGAAAGCTGATCTGCTGTGAATATTGAACCAGATGTTAAGAAACACACTGGTCAAAACTGAGTCGTGGGAGCAGAGAAGCAGAACTAAAGCTTCATATACAATTTCGAAGGAGTAATTGAGCATACGCCTATCAAGGGGGATAAAAAGTCAGGCTCTCTCCGTCAAGGTGCTTCCTTTCCTTTTTAAAAAAAAAATAATAATTTTGAAATTTTCTCTGGCAGCTAATCCATAGCAGAAAGCAGAGAGTTTTGCCTCAGTTAAGTGATAAAAAAAAAATCATTCTTATAATTGTGCTGCATTGAACATTGTTTAGAACAATTTAGAATGATATTAAAGTAGCTATAAAGCACATTTGTCTAACATAAGAGTTAGCATTTAAACCAGATTAAAATAATTATGTCTTAAAAAGAGTTTGCGTTAAAAATGGCAAAATCTAAATGAGGTCTGTATTTCCCTTAATAGCATTCTACCGATGTCAGTTTCCTGGCTTTGATCATGTGCTATGGATATTTTTTTTAGGTTTATTTATTTGTTTTGAGAGAGAGTGTGCAAGCAGGGGAGGGGCAGAGAGAGAGAGAGAGAGGGAAAGAGAGAGAGAATCCTAAGCAGGCCCTGCCCTGTCAGTGCACAGCCCGACCGACGTGGGGCTCAGTCCCACAGATGAGCCGATCATGACCCGAGCCGAGATCGAGAGTCAGATGCTTAACCGACTAAGCTCCCCAGGCGACCCTGTCCTATGGTTATTTAAGATACTGACGCTGGGAAAAGCTGGGTGACGGGTACACGGGAACTCTGTGCTATATTTGCACTTTCCTGCGAGTCTTCAGCCATTTTGAAATAAAAGTGATTTTTTTTTTTTTAATTTTTTTTTTTTTTCAACGTTTTATATTTATTTTTGGGACAGAGAGAGACAGAGCATGAACGGGGGAGGGGCAGAGAGAGAGGGAGACACAGAATCGGAAACAGGCTCCAGGCTCCGAGCCATCAGCCCAGAGCCTGACGCGGGGCTCGAACTCACGGACCGCGAGATCGTGACCTGGCTGAAGTCGGACGCTTAACCGACTGCGCCACCCAGGCGCCCCAAAAGTGATTTTTTAATAAAATTAAATAAATACTTTAAGAAAATTGCTATCTTTTCTCTATAGTAGAGGTAGTTGGCAAATTATTTACATTTCCGACCTGGACTTCACTGATGGTTTTTGAACTAGTAAGGGAATGTGTGTGCCGACCCATGTTATGGAACATACAAATATATAAGGTAAAATGATAGAAGCTAATTATTTCTTGGCGGGTTGCAATGGGTCCATTTAACGCTGTTTCTGTAGGAAGCTGCTGTGATTCTAAAAAGGAACACAGCCAAGCAGCCCGGTAAATGAATTGAACTTTAAAGGTGTTGTGCTTCAGGTTTGAAACGCCTTACAATGAGCTTTGCATTCATTGTCATACAAGGTAGACACATTTTTGTATTTTAGGATTCCATATTATATGCTACGGTGTCAAAGAAAAACTCGAAAGTATGCACTCAAAATCCTGATGTGCCCTCCCTTCCAAAAAGGCAGCGCCACGATGAATACAACCTCCAGAGTTAATAACACCTAAGGACAAACCCAGCAGTTGTACCAGCATGATTTCGCTCCTGCCGTGACTGTTATGATTTTTGTTTCATTAATTTTGCAATTAAATGGCAGACTTAAACTCGACATATTGCAAGCTTTTGTGGCTTTTGTTCCACTTTCCTCAGTAGTTCATGGATAACTTCAGAGGCTCAACAGTGAAAGCAGACAGCCGGGGTTTTATTTCTGTAGCACCAATTTTGTGTGAAAAAAGATTTCACGAAATCTCACAGAAGTTCTACAACTGCTTTCATTAGACATCTAAAACACAGCAAAGGTTAAAAGAGCGGAGCAAATTTGTAACAGAACCGCATCAGAAGCCGAATCCACCTCGTTTTCATCAAGAAGTTATGAAGGCACCATGGGTTTGAAAGGAGGCGGGAAGGTGGCGAGGAAACCCCTAGCCCTTGGGAATCGTACGTTCTGATAGTAGAAATTTAGCAAGTTTAGATAGACTTATTAACATAGATCTTATGTAGCTTGATGCTCACTATGTACTTTGCGATTGCGCAGGAACCATGGAATATTCCACACGTCACTTCAGCAGGGAATTTTTATGGAGAAGGTGACATTTGTAAAAGATTCGAAGAAACGTGCCTCTGGTAGTAAAATCCTGGGTTTCTTTGGACCCCTGGAAGTGAATTGGAGTTAGCTTTTCATCTAACATGGTCAAACACGATGAAAGGTTGCCGAAGACTAAGAAGAGAGAAGCTATATAGGGGGTTACGAGTTAACCAAGCACTTTGTGATTAAAAAAAAAAGGTAGGTTTGCTGCGTTGCCGAAGAAGCCATCCGCCTTTGGCTTGGTGTATCTCACTTTAGTGGTCAAGTAAAGTGCTGGCCATCTGGGTACCCTTTCTGGATGTGTCCCCATATAGCTGCGTATTCGTGGACAAATAACCTAGCTTTGCAGAACATTAGATTCCTTGACGATAGGCAAGATTTCTTTTTTCTTTTTCTTTTTTTTTTTTTAAGTTTATTTGTCTTGAGAGAGAGAAAGCCCAAGAAGCGGAGGGGCAGAGAGAGAGGGAAAAAGAGGATCTCAGGCAGGCTTGGTGCTGTCCGTGCAGAGCCCGACGCAGAGCTCAAACCCACGAACCAGGAGATCGTGACCTGAGCGATTTGAGCCGCAATCAAGAGTCCGACGCTCAACCGACTGAGCCACCCAGGCGCCCCTCAATAGGCAAGATTTCTAAGTTGCCTTTCACATCTACGTTTCTGTGTCTCGCACAAAGGCAGTCCTTTGCACCAGAACTATCCTGCGGTGGACCGTAGTGATCAAAGCTTAACTGTGTCTGAACATTGGCTGTGCTACTCGCATAAGATCACAGTGTGAGGTTCCTACCAGCTTAGCCTCTCTGGGATTCATTTCTAAAATAAGAGGAACAAAGGTTAATATTGTGAAGATTGAGTGAAATAAGTTATATAAAGTACTTAGCATAGTGCCCTGCGTATCATGAAAGCTTAGTATGTGTTAGTAGCTGCATTTTATTGTTATATCATGATTATCATAGTTAATAGTAATGAACCCTGGTTATTGGAAGACTTGGTTTTGTACTCTTCTCTCATAGTCAATGTAAGTTTTTTTAATGTTTATTTATTTTCGAGAGAGAGAGCATAAGAGCAGGGGAGGAGCAGAGAGAGAGAGAGAGAGAGAGAGAGAGAGAGAATGAGAATCCCAAGCAGGCTGTCAGCTCTGTGAGCACAGAGCCCGACACGGGGCTCGAACTCAAACCATGAGATCATGACCTGGGCTGAAATCAAGAGTCAGACTCTTAACTGACTGAGCCACACAGGTGCCCCATCATAACGAAAATAGGTTTCAAAGGGTCTTTTATAAATGCTTAGAGTAATGTGCTTCATTTGTATATGGTTCTTTATCGTTGACAAAGTGCTTGTTTATGTTATCTCCCTAAAATGTCAAAAGCGAGTGTAAAAGAGCCAGAATTTACAAGAGTGCAACGAACAGAAGTAAATGTTTTGCTCACCGGATTCTTCAGTTTAACTGACTCAAATCTTCTCACATCCCATGTCATCTCTCTTGACGAACAGAACACAAACCAGAATACAACCTTGTGTGTACATATTCATTCAGCCTGAGAAAGCTCCAGAGGTACAAATATTGGGATAATCCAGATTTCCCAGGAGAAGCTAGCACACAAAGTACAATTTCCAGGAGGTCCATAAATAGTATATTAAAATATCAGCCTGTACCATATAATATTTACAGTCTTCACATGTCTCAGCCCTACAAAACTAGCAGGGTTTTCTTTCTGCCTGTTTCAACCTAACAGTTAAAAGAAAGCCCTGCATGCAGCTCAAAGTTGAAAATTGTTCCCACATATTTTATAGCAAAAAATGAAGAGGAAAATAAATATTGCTGATCAGTTACATCTGGGAAATTCAAGCCCCGAAAGAATTCTACGTCATATATAGAGCAGTCCTTATTTGCACTCCTTCAGTGAATAGAAATAGTTGAAATAATCACAGATCCCACCCCCACGTTTATTTCACCCCTGACCTATGCAACTGGCCCGACGTCTCCTTAGCTAAAGTTTTCTTTCCATAGATCATTTATTGGGATTTCCGGTCAGAAATGGTAGATCATAAAACTCTGTTAAAATGAGGATGAAGGAAATAAAATATTTACCTACAAGGGCAAAGTATATGGGAGTCGAAACAATAAAATACGAGCAATGACAAATTTTGAGGGTGTGTAAAGGGAATGGAGAAGTTAGCATCTCTAAGAAAACTGAACACCAAGTACGAAGAGCCTAGAAAGTTTTAGAAGTTGGACGCTCCACCTACTACAGAAGGCAGAGATGACCATGGGGCTGATAGGAGAGACGTTTGTCAAGAGTATGTCTAAGAAGCATTTAGATCCTCTTACCTCTCAGCCCCTTTCATGGAATCAAAATTATTGCCTCTTCCCTACCTAACCAGGAAACCAGAGGTTTGTTCTCCAAGGAAATTGTGCTGGGAAAGTTCAACATCTGGGGGCATCGGGTAGAGGAGAAGGCGGGGAGAAGTTCCACGATGAGAATGGGAAGTGAATGAAACTGCATATACGGAAGAAGATTCCCCCACTTTCCCCAAGGCTCAAGTCCTGACTGGCTGCCAAGTGGACACTCCCAGAGAGGAGATTAAATGTTTTTCTCCGGAGAAACTGAGTGGCCTTAGAGAAAAGACCCCGAGATACTCTTATTTGGAGGTCTTTGCCCACATACACAGAATGAAATTCACCTGGTGAGAAGCTCATCAAGCAAAGCTTATCATTAATTTTTAGTGCCTAGATCCTAAATGTGGGTAAGAAATGAGACCAAAATGTAAAATATGGGGTGGGAGGGGGAAGAACTCAGGGGAAAACAGATACCCATAATTAATATCTCCAGGACATAAAAGAAAATATTTGATCCATAAAAGAAGATTTTATTAAAAAGAAAAATTCAGAGAACAAGGATGTACTTCCGGAAAATAAAATGTAATAGCAAAGATGTAAAATTAAATTGAAAGTGGAAGGTAAATCTCCAAGAAAGCTGATAAGATAAAGACTAAGAAATGAATAATAAAAAAAAGAAAAGATGGTAAAATTAAAGGAGAAGTCCAAGAAATCCAACATCTCACTAAAGGAATTCTGGAGAAAATATAGGGAACAATTTATCAAGAATATATACGTGAGAACATTTCCCAGAAATGAAAGACATATGTTTTAAGGTTGGAAGTCCCCACCAGGCTCCGTGCATGCACACGTGCACATGCACGCACACACGCACACACACACACACACACACACACGCACAAGATATATCATGTGACATTTCAGAAAGGCAGTAAGGTTCTAAAACTTTCCAAAGAAAGAGGTGGATTTGGGGAGGGAAGGAGGGAGGAGCACAGGCAGGAAGGGAGAGGAAGAGAGAGAGGGGGAGAGAGAGAGAGAGAGAGAGAGAGGGACAGGGAAAGAGAGAGAGAGATTAACATAAACCAGGTCACTAATGAAGGACTGAAAATCAGAATGGATGGGGCTCCTGGGTGGCTCAGTCGGTTAAGCGACCAACTCTTTGTTTTTGGCTCAGGTCATGATCTCATTATTTGTAGGATCAAGCCCTGCATTGGGCTTTTCACTGACAGCTTGGAGCCTTCTTGGGATTCTCTCTCTCCCTGTCTGTCTGCCCCTCCCCCGCTTGTGCTCTCTTTCTCTCTCTCTCTCCAAATAAATAAACTTAAAAAAAAAAAAAGAAAATCAGAATGGCATCAGCCCTCTTAATCGCAATACTTGAAGACAGAAGCGAAAGAATCCACACCTTTACCATTCTGAGGGAAAATAATGTTCAAATTAGAATTAACAAATATATTGTCAAGCATTCGGGGTATCAAAAATTCACTTTGCAGTACCTTCCTCAAGAAGCTACCAGAAGACAAGCTCCATGAAAACCCAAGAAGTAAACAACAGAGAAGATGGCCTCTAGGATCCAAGATGAGAGAGGGGGTGAAAAGGCCTAGTACCACAGTTGTTCTGCAGGTCTAGAGAACAGTCTGCTTCAGACAAAACTATGGACAAGCTATTCTGACAAAACTTCTTACAGAAACCAACAAGAAAGGCAGGGTCACATATAAAACATCGCCTTGGCTGTGTGCTGATAAACAAGAAGGTCAGGTTTTAATAGCTTCTCAGAGATAGGAGGAACCACCTAGAATATAACCGAGATCCCCGTACAAATCAAGATCCTTAAAGAGCTACACCCGTAGTGCAAGAGCAGCCTGGGTAAAAATCCAGTTAGCAGAAAGAGGAGATGTCAAGGAAACTTGTCCAACTCACCCTGAGTTCTAGGTAAGGAAAATGTCTTCTTGAAGGGTTTGCGAAATCAGGAATTCCTCTCGCGTGTTTGGGGCCTGAATCAATACTACCTCTGTGGTTCTGAGAAGCCTCAGACCCAGAAATTTACAGGAAGTATTCATAGGTTGGTAACTTCCTGAGGATCAAACACTTTCTGAAGGGATGCACCTTCAGTTCAGGCCGTGCAGGGTTTCCACAGTTAATACCCTATCCAACCTGAGCTCACAATCTAAAATTGCAAAACACACGTGGAAATGCTATACACAAGAGTCAGCTGGGAAAAACTAGATCTGCCTTCAGTATCTTCAGGTAATGGAATTATCGAAATCAGAAATTAAATGAGCATGTTTGAAATGGTTGAAGACACCAAAGAATCGAAAGCTGAAGAAACCAATAAAGTAATACAAAACAAAATGGTAAATTTGAATAAATTCCCGATCAGTCTACTATATATTACATACATAATCGGTGTAATAATAAAACTCAATGGACATTTTAAACAGAAACTGAAAACTGAAAAAGAATTAGTGAACTAGAAGGTGATCTAAAGAAATTACTCAAAACACAGCACAGAAAGACAAGGAGAAAAGAAAGGTGTTTAAAAAACTTAAGACGTGAAAGATAGAATAAGCATAGCATATATCTGATTGGAGTTTAGAAAAATAAATGGGAGGAAGCAGTATTCAAACAATTAGAGGTTTCCAGAAATGCTAAAAGACATCAATACTCCAATTTTGGAAGCCACGAAATCCCAGTTCAGACAACGAAGGAAAAGAAAATTCCACCTAGACTCGTTGCAGTGAAATTGTCAATTATTAAAGACAATGAGAGAGATCTTACAAATGCCCAGGGAAAGAAAAGGAGATTACCTACAAAGGAACAATAGTGGACTTCTCAAAAGTAGCAAAAGAAGTCGAAGGAAGGTAAACTTAAACTGCTACATACAATAATACACCCTACTGAGTTGTTATTCACAACTAGGATGAAATAAACCATTTTCAAAAAGCAACCGGTCAGAATTCAAACATAAGGATAAAAGACTCTCAGAAGAATATTTTGATAAAGGTTGGAGGAATGGGGAGGAGAATAGACAAATAGAGCAATTGCTTTGGCTCTAAACTTATCTGAAAGTGATTGCAAAGACATAAGTATGCAGATACTTAAAATGAAGCAAAGAAAAAAGTAACTTATTCCGGGAAGAACAGTAAGTGATGCGAAAAAAGAAATATTATCACTGTATTCAGTACTTGACCTAACAGCCAACAATCTTAGTCACAGTAAGATAAACCCTAAATACTGATATTTTAAGAACTTTTTTATTTTGAAATAGAGATACACAGGAAGCAAGAATAGTACAGAGAGGTCCCATGTATCTTTTATTCAAGTCCCCCCACTTGTTACATTTTACATGGCTTATCATAGACTATCAAAACCAGGACATGGGGCGCCTGGGTGGCTCAGTCGGTTAAGCATCCGACATCGGCTCGGGTCATGATCTCATGGTTTGTGAGTTTGAGCCTCACGTAGGGCTCTGTGCTGACAGAGTTTTGGATTCTGTGTCTCCCTCTCTCTCTGTCTTTCTCCCACTTGCACTCTGTCTTTCTCTCAAGAATAAATAAACGTTAAAAAAAATTTTTTTTGAAGACCTTCACCTGTTGAGGGACATGAATGGTTGTTTCTAGGTTTGGGCTATTGCAGACTGGGCTGCTATGAACATATGTGTACAGGTTTTTGTGTGGATATAAATTTTCCTTTCTCTGGGATAAGTGCCCACGAGTAAGTTGCGGGGCCATATGGTAATGTGTATTCAGTTTTTAAAGAAACTGCCAAACTATTTTCCTGGTGGCTGTATCATTTTACATTTTATATTCCCACCAGCAATATATCAGTGATTCAGTTTCCCTGCATCCTCATCAACATTTGGTATTGTCGCTACATTTTCCATTTTAGCTGTTCTCGTAGACGGGTAGTGAGATCTCGTGATGGTTATAATTTGCATTGCCCTAATGGCTAGTGATGTCGAGTATTTTTCATTTGCTTTATTTCCTATTTAAATATCATCTTCAGGGAAATGTTTCTTCACGTGTTTTGCCTATGTGCTATTTAAAGGGTTTTTGTTGGTGGTGGTGGTTTTTGGGTTTGGTTTTGGGGTGTGTTTTGTTTTAGTTTTGTTAGTTGTTGAGATCATACGCGTGCAGCCATGTGCGAGGAATATTGGTGGGCAGGAGAGCCCTGGGTCCTCATTTTCCTGAGCGATCGATGGATAACGACTACAATTGAGAAGTTAAGAAGCTGGGCTCTAAGCACAATAGTTAGCCGTATGGCTGTGAACATTGGAAAAGAACAGCCTAGAGCATTTGGAGTAAAGAAAACCTCACGTAGAAAGAGTTGGGAGTAGAGGTATGCTGGTTTTCATTATAAGTTCTCGTATTGTTTCATGTTTTGAAATAAATACATGCAACATTTGGATAACTTTTAAAATTAAATTCTAAAACCTACAGCTTGTTATTAAAACCAAATCCAGGACTCTAACGTCGGGATCAGAAAATAGAGTTTATGTATTGATTGTTCATTGGCTGCGTCGTACAGCCTAGAAGATTTATGGATCTGATTCCTAAGGCACGTTACGCGCTCACAGTTAATCTCTGCCCACCGTCCATATCACATATCTCCACTTAAAAGCCTCCATCTTTTTGAATTCTCTTTTCTTAGTAGCGCTCGTCATGACAGCATGCATGTTCCCACATTTTCACGCTTGAGACTTTATGTGCAGGGGTTGAAAGTATTCAGACTAGGACGGAGATGGGACACAACCACATGGGCACTATACAGACACCACCTTCATCAACCATCCCCCTGTAAGCAGATCCTAATACAATTTCCCGAAGTTTTCTCACGTGTTTATATCACGTGAAGAAGCAAGAGTGGGGTTTGGGTGCTCTTAGCTAATGAAATCTCTGCCCTGTGACTTTTGATGAGAAAACGATTTGTTGCCATGAACCAAGGAATAGTCAAAACAAAGCATCTGATGGACTTAAAAGGGCTATCTTACGGCTCGCTCACTTCGCCTAGAACCTCGAAATTGGAAGAATGTTCTCACCTGCTGAAGACTGATGGTTACAACATTTGAAAATTACCCCTGTGCGTCTTGTCCTTGTGGAGAAAGCTCAGAAAGCAGTGGAAAGCAATCTCTAGTGGGGAATTGCCTGGAGGGTTTCAGGATATGGGCATCACTCGGTAAACCTCTATTTTTATCTGAGAACGCTCTCTATCTTTGTCAATCTTAAATCATTTGTCTTGCTCCCTTTCACACGCATTCTCTCTGGATTTCTACGTAATTCTTCACCACCTTCCCTTTCTCTGTGTAGATGTAAGTACGGATGCCTTTTTACCACTTTTAAACAGATATATCCTTCTGAATATATGTACCTTTCCATGAAGTGCTTCTTTTTATTCTCTATTTTTTCATCTTGGTTTTTTTTTGGGGGGGGGGGGGATTTCTTTTTTTGAATGCTTATTTATTTATTTTGAGAGAGAGAGAGCAAACAAGGGAGCGGCAGAGAGAGGGACAGAGAGAATCCCAAGCAGGTCCCGCACTGTCAGCGCAGAGCCCGATGTGGGGCTCGATCCCACCAACTGCAAGATCGTGACCTGAGTTGAAACCTGGAGTTGGAGCCCCCCAGCTGCCCCTCTTGCCATTTCTTTCTTTGCACCATGGTTTCCATGTGTTTGATTGTGTCTCCCCCCCAACCTACTTTTTCCTTTTCATTTTAAAAAAATGTTTCTCCCATAATTTGTCATAATATAGAAAATAAGTAAATTTATTGTTGTTTTGTTAAAAAGATAAGCATACCATTTTATATTAATCACTGATAAAAATTAAACTGATTCGGTTTTTACCTACACAGCCTTCCCGTGACACGTGTGTCTATGCATTTGATTACATATGAAAATTGGCGACTATTAATAAAACAGAAATCGCCACCTCTCTTGAAACAACTCTTTTACACTTGCCCTCATGTTAAGAAGAAAATGTTTCCTAGGACCCACGCAATGTGAAGGGACTGAATATCTATAATATTTTTCAATTAAGGGTAAAACGTGTCTTCCGACGATTTTACCGTGAAGTAAGAACCATTTCTACAAGGGACCAGAGCAAAATGCTTCAAACAAATGCAGCTGTGGTGACGCAAGACATGGGGTCTCTATGTGACCTTTAAGCCATTCTCCACAAGTACTGTATATTGAACCTCAGCTATAGAAAGGAATTCTCTGGCAAGAACACGCACTACGGTTACTCTGTGTTGTTGAAAAAGAGCAGAGCCAAATATTTTGACAAGGCACAGTAAGGCTAAAACATCCTTTTGTTAAAAATAAAAAGGAAGGGTAAATCTTCATGACCTTGGATTTGCAGTGGGTTCTTAGATATGGTACCAAAAGTATGAGTAACAAAGGAAAAAGATAGATAGACTGGGTTTCACGAACACTTGGAACTTTTGGATATTATTTAACAAGTCAAATGAAAAGACAGCCATCAGAATGGACAAAAATATTTCTGAATAGTATATTTAGTAAGTATCTAGTATCCATAATACATAAAGGACTGTTCTTACAGCTAAAACAAGCAACAGCTCAGTTAGGAAATGGACAAAGGACTTGAGTAGACATTTCGCCGAAGAAATACTAATAGCCAACAAGCACGTGAAAAGATGCTCTGGGCACCTGGGTGACCTAGTTGGTTGAGCATCCAGCTCTGGCTCGGTTCATGATCTTGCGCTTCGTGGGTTCCAGCCTCCCGTTGGGCTCTGTGCTGAACAGCTCAGAGCCCGGAGCCTGCTTCGGATTCTGTGTCTCCCTCTCTCGCTGCCCCTTCCCCACTCATTCTCTCCCTCTCTCTCTCTCTCTCTCTCCCTCTCAAAAATAAATAAACATTAAAAACATTTAAAAAATAAAGAAACGATGCTCAACATCATTAGTCATTAGGGAAATGCAAACAATGACCAAGTGAGGTATCACTTCATACTCCTGAAGATGGCTATGATAAAACAAAAAAATGGAAAATGACAACCGTGGGTGCGTATGTTAGAGAAACTGGAACACGTGTGCCTTGCTGTCGGGAACGTAAAATGGTTCCGCCGTCGTACGAAACAGTTTGGCATTTACACAAAAAGTCAACATAGATTGAACACATGACCCAACAGTTTCCCTCCCCGGTATATACCCAAAAGAATCGGAAACAGGTGCTCAAAAGAATTCTTGTATGCGAATGCTCATAGCAGCGCTATTTGTAACACCAGCGGGTAAAAACAACCCAAACGTTCATGAACCAATGAATGGGTAAAGAAATTGTGGTGTATGCCTACGGTGGCATACCATTCATCCATAAAGAGCATGAAGTACCAACACGGATGAACTTTGAGAATAGTTTGCTAACCAAACGAAGATAAATACTAAAGGACACGTATTCCATTTTTATGAGACATCCAGCGTAGGTGAATGTATAAAAACAAAATACAGAGCGGTAGATGCTGGGACACGGCGAGGGTGAAATGGGGGTCACTGCTGAACTGGGCATGAGATTTTATTTTGGAGTTTGGGAAATAAAACGAGGTGGTCGTTATACCCCATTGCGAATGCACTAAATGTCATCACATTGTTTGCCTTTAAATGGTTCATTTTATGTCATGCACGTTTCACCTCATCACAAAAGGAAATCGGGAGGATGTTCAACAACTAAATAAATACAAGTAAATAAATATAATTCATTCTGAGTTCCCCAGAAGCTGACCCAGAGTCCAGAATTTAATGCCAACTCTGAGTCAGAGCAGACTTGAGACAAAGATTTACTTGGGAAGGGAATAAAATATTCATAGAAAAATAGAGAGAAAGCGAGACAAAGGAGAGAAGGCACTCAGGAGAAGATTCCTTATCAAGTAAACTACCCTGGTACCGTCTAACCCCACTGTGCCGACTGTGTGTGTACTGACAGCACATGCCCTCGAGTGATCCGAGCCAAATGACAAGAGAGCCGGGGTATTTATATAACAACTCCGGATAGTCATCCGTTGAACACTTGCTTTCAAGGTGAAGCTATTTCCCCAGCGCTGCTGGCATGCCACGTGGGCAAGAAAGACACTTCTGTAGCCGGAGAAACCCATCCAAGAAAAATAACGTGGGATCTCACAGTTTGAAGCCAGGCCAGTGTTCATTGAAGCGGTGAGGGTTTTTGTGTTTTTTTGGGTTTTTTTTTTTTTTTGTAATTTTTTTTTAAACGTTTATTTATTTTTGAGACAGAGAGAGACAGAGCATGAACAGGGGAGGGGCAGAGAGAGAGGGAGACACAGAATCCGAAGCAGGCTCCAGGCTCTGAGCGGTCAGCACAGAGCCCGACGCGGGGCTCGAACTCACGGACCGTGAGATCATGACCTGAGCCGAAGTCGGACGCTCAACCGACCGAGCCACCCAGGCGCCCCTTTTTTTTTGGAATTTAAATACACCGATCCGAGAAAGAGCCCTAGGATGGTTGCTTCCTCGTCGCTAATATCATTTTGATGGATCCAAGGTATGCCTGCTTCAGAGAAATTAGGGAGAAGTTGCCTCTCATGAGTGTAGCGCGATTCTACTCTAATAGATTTTCTTTTTACTAAGCAGAATTGCCTCCTGTAATTATGGAAAACATGTAAGTTACATGCGGATCCTTTTTTTATTTGTTTTTTATTTTTTATGCGGATCCTTTGGAAAAGAGAACGATTTTCAGCCGTCCCTAGGAATAAGTCTTGGCAACGTGAGGGCTTCCGACACTCTAGTTGAAGCCGAATTTCTCCAACGCAGTAGTTCTCACCCGGGGGCGATTTTATCCCCAGAGGATATATGGCAACGTGTAAAGACTTCTTTGGCGGTCACCCGGAGGGTGGGGACGCTACTGGCATCTAGTCGGTAGAGACCGGGGATGCCGCTCAATGGTCTAAAGTGCGCAAGACAGCCCCCCCCCAACAAAAAATGATTTGATCTAATATATCAATAGCGCCCAGGTTGAGAGACCCCACTCTAAACTAGCACTGTCAAAGAGAATTCTCTAGGATGATATTTTACACCTGTGCCATCTCATACTCGAGCCACTAGTCACGTGTGGCTCTACAGCACTTGACATGTGGCTGGCGAGACTGTTTGCCAGATATGATGCAATATACCAAGGGAATAAATGTGGCTGTATCTTTGCAGCCTTTGAAGCCAGGGGCCATGGTCTAGCAGAGGAGACACATCCTTTAAAAAAAAATTAACTGTAGGGGCACCTGGGTGGCTTAGTCAACTGAGCAACCGGCTCTTGATTTCCGCTCAGGTCACGCATGATCTCACAGTTCCAGAGTTGGAGCCCCGAGAACTCTCTCTCTCTCTCCCCCTCTGTCTACCCCTCCTGCGTGCTCTCTCTCTCTCTCTCTCTCAAAATAAATAAATAAACTTTTAAAAAGTCTTGGAAAAAAATAAAATAACTTATTGTAAAAGAATGTGGCGAGTGTTATAATAGAAGATGAATAAGCTGCTAAATTTGAGGCGTCAGGACTCAGACAGACAATTAACAGTTCTCTAAGGCAGATTTCCACTCTTAGTTCAGAACACTGTGATGTGTTAAAGCGGTAGTCTCTGCAAAAAAAAAAAAAAAAATTAATCTTTAGCCATGTAACTCATTGCTTTATCTTATTTTACCCCTTTGTCAGAAAATACATAGAAAAGACTGGAATCGGATGGGGAGTTCTGCTTTATTTAACAATCCTATCGAATTTCTCAAAATAGTTTACCAAGGAAGTCTATTAAAGTATTGATTTTTTCATAAAGGATAATACAAATGGCATGACAGTCTCTTTAACATTTTAATCGAGCTTAAAATTAGTCTTGCATTTGAAGCAATCTTGCCCAGGAAAATTGTTGGAGAACTTACGGAAAAAAACTTCACATAAAAAACTGATGGGCCACCTAGGCTGTGAGAACATTAAAATCTGAATCTGAAATATGGTTGGCCATTGTCACATCTTTCTTTGAAGCTTAAGTAACTCAATATTCCCAGTAGGACACCCAGTGATTCAAAGTGATACACACACTGTCAGCTCATTTCCCTTCCCCGTGTGTCGGTCCAATTTGTACCCACAGAAATACGTTGAAAACCCTATTAGTCTTGACTCCTTGAACCTACCAAAAAAAAAAAAAAAGTCACCTAAACAAATAAATTAATGATAACCTAAGATAAAGAAACCTTTTAACTTACACCGGCCCATAAGAGGCAAAAGCCAGTTTATGGATTTAGAAAAGGAGAGAAAGGAGATTGGCCGCACAGCAGCGATCCAGATAATAATGTGTTTTCTCTGTGCACCGAAAAACCATATTGGCAGGCTAAATCTTTCTTATAAAAGAATTCCAAAAAATGTGCAGATACTCCCCTTCTAGGAGGTGAGATTTCATCTTCCCTCTCCCCGGAGTATGAGCTGAACTGGGTGACCTGCTTTCAAAAAAGAAAGAAAAGGAAAAACAACTTTACAATGGAAAAGAAGCCTGGCAGGCACCACCTTGACTAAGGTGGTCAAGTTTAACATCACCCATGACAATCATGTTGCTATCACATCCTCCCGGGTAGAATGTGATGAGAAGGGCAAGCGCCGTAACCTCGGCCTCATCATGAGAAAACCTCACTCACAACTTTACAGGCATTCTGCGGTATACCTGACTTGTCCTCTTCCAGAGTCGTAAGGCCATGAAAAACGAGAAAAGACTGAGAAACTCTCACACCAGAGGGGACCAAAAAGACCTGGTGACTAAATGCAATGTGAGATCCCAGACTGGATCCTGAAACAGAGAAAGGACATAGGTGGGGAAAACTGGTGAAATCTGAATAAAGCCTGTTGTTTTGTGGATAGCGTCATGCCAGCATTTATTTAAAAGTTTAGATGAAACATCCCTTGGATATGTAAGATGTTATCATTAGAAGTTGTGGCTCAGGAATCTGGCAAAGTGTCAGATACACAGGTACCTTTTTTTAAATAGAATAATGGATAAACAGATAGGATTTATGTTTGTGTTTTATTAAAGGCTAATTTTCAAGAAAGTTCAGTTCAGGACAACTGTACAAATATAAAATGAATATGTGCCAAAGATTTCATTAAATCAATAACTAATGAGTGCATCAGTGAGATGTTGCAGGAGGTTCAAAGGAGGGTCTGAAGAACAGACACACAAATAAACAGTCAGGAATGCTGATGAGCATTTGATAACAGAGGCAGTAAGGCTGAACACCGGCAAAGAGAAGTCAGTTGCCTTCCAGGAGGCAAACGCATTTGCATTTCCATGAACCAGAATCTTCTGCGTTACCATGAGCCCTCCACAAGTTGACTTCAAAACTCCACAGAGGTAGCAAATAGCCAACCAAGGACTAAGGTGTAGACCCTTAAGGGATCTGACAACTCCCAATGGTTTTGTTAGACGACATGCAGAATTCCATGGAAAACGCCCACAATACTCTCTTAATCATTTCAGAGTCTTCCGTGATTGCTTTTAAGAGATTTATGTGAGGAGTTTGAACCAAATTGAATTGAGTTGAATCAAAAATAAGGACAGCAGGCATTTGTTTGCATAAATTCAAACTAAACTCAATGCAGATACTAATGTTTTATTATATACCAGATCATAATTTGGCTTTTGTTTGTTTTGTTTTCTTTATTTCACAGTAGTGTGAACAAGAAAAACTACAGTTTTAGATTTTTTAGAAACTATAAACTGAAAGCAAAACCAAAATGTCAAAATATTTACCAAACCTAAATAGAATTTATATACTTTTAGATGGTACCCCTGGCTTGCTTTTTATAAACTTTATTTTATTGTTTTTGCTTCCTTCATGATTTCCAAGCTAGTTCACAAAATGGTATGTCATTACCTCGGTTTTGGACTTTGGGTCTATTTTTAATTATCCAAGTAACTGTGAAAAAGTTTATTAACATCTCTGTGTCTCGGTTTCCTCATCTGTAAACGTAGAATGGTTGTTGTAAGAATTAAATGGATATCCGTGCCAAAAAAAAAAAAAAAAAGAAGAAGAAGAATCTTAAAGTTCCAGTTAAGGAAGATGAATAATCTCTGGAGATCTGCTGCATAACATTGCGCCTTTAGTCAACAGTAATACACTGCACACTAGAAAATTTGTTAAGACGGGAGACCTTGTGTTAAGTGTTCTTACGACAATAAGATAAAATTTTAAATATGCCAGTATCTAGAATATATTAAGAATTCTCAAAACTCAACATTGAAATAAAAACAATCCAATTAGAAAATGAGCAAATGAAGAGACATTTGAACAAAGGATATATAGCGATGGTAAAGAAGCACATGAAAAGATTGTCAGCCACATTATCCGTCGGGGAAATGCCAGTTAAAATCATAACGAGATAGCCCCACACACCTATCAGAATGGCGAAAACCAAAAATAGCAACAGTACCAAATGTTGGCAAAGATGCAGAGAAAATGGATCATTCATACGTGGCTGGTAGAAATGTAAAATGTAGGGGTGCCTGGGTTAAGCTCTGACTTCTGCTCAGGTCATGACCTCATGGTTCCTGAGTTCAAGCCCCACATTGGGCTCTCTGCTACCAGCACAGAGCCCGCTTCGGATCCTCTGTCCCCCCTCCCCTTCTCTGCCTCTCCCCCGCTCACGCTCTCTCACTCTCTCAAAAATTAAACATTCGAAACAAAGGAATGTAAAATGTACAGTCACTCTAGAAAACAGTTTGTTTTCTGTAACACTAAACATACAACTGTCACACAACCAAGCAATTGCACCCTTGGGCATTTGTCGCAAAACCCGTGCAAAAATGTTCACACCGGCTTTATTTGTAATAGCCAAGAAGCAGAAACAACTCCGACGGTTTTTAGCAACGAATGGTTATACAAGCCACGATACGTGCGTACCATATGGTACTACTCAGCATTAAAAAGAAATGAAATATCAACGTATGCAACAACTTGGGTGAATCTCCAAGGAATTATGCTGAGTAAAAAAAAAAAAAAAAAAAAAAAAAAAAAAAAGCTAATCTTGAAAGGTTATATACCACACGAGGGCATTTACGTAACATTCTTAAAATGACAGAATTATGGGACGGAGGACAGATTAATGGTTGCCAAGAGTTAGGAACAACGGGGATAGGAGAGAAGTGGGTGTGGCTCTAAAAGGGCAGCACAGCACCGATCCTTGTGGGGTTAGAACTAGTCTTTACCTCGATTTCATCAACATCGGTATCCCAGTTGCAATATTGGACTAGAGTCTCCCAAGGTGTTACCTTTGGGGAAACTGCTCAGAGGTACCTTGGATTTCTCACAACTGCACGTGCATTTATAGTTATCTCAGAGTATAATTGTAGACAGCAAATTAAATCAAGTAAAAAGAATCCAGGAATTTTAGGACTTCAACATTCATTTTATCTCACTTACCTTACCGATAAGAAAACTGAGGCACAAGATGTTAAAATGACTTGGTTTCCTGCTGCATTTAAGTTCTTTTTCCTAGTATCTGTCACTCAGCTCTAAGCTTCTGTGATAAAGAAGGTATGTTGTATCGCTTCGGCCTGCATATTACTTCACGTAATAGTAAGCATAGATTAACACTCTTTAAAATTTGTGATCTGAGTAAATAGGAACGGGAGAGGTGGACTTGAATATGGAAACATTATATTAACGTGTTCTGCTCTGCTGTAAATGTGCACGTATACAGTATACAAAAGATCCATTCAAATTATTTGACTCGATTAAGAGGTTTTTAAAAGGTGATAACTTATGGGGTTTTCCTTGATTTTTTTTTACGTTACTTATTTTTGAATAGGTGATCATTTTCATGGTTCAGAAATTAAAAGGTATACAGTCCGAATTCTTCTCCCCATCTCTACGTGCTACCCGCTCAACCAACTTCTTGTGGGCCCTTCGGGAGATTTTTATGTTCGTTTCCTATGGTTGCCATAAGAAAATACCAGCAACTGGACGGCTTACATAGCAGAGATCTATTGTTTCATGGTTCTCGAGGCCAGAAGACTCAGATGCAAGGTGTTGCAGGGTTGTTTCTTTTGAGGGCATTGAGGAAGAATCCATTCCATGCTTTTCCCTTAGCTTTTGGTTGTTTGCTGGCAATCTTTGGTGTCCCTTGGCCTGTAGATCTCTTTCTTCATCTTTACACGCTGTTCTCGCTGTTTGTGTGTGTGTCTCCAAATTTCTCCTTATAAGGACAAGAGTTATACTGGATTCAGGCCCAACCTAATGATCTCATTTCAACTTGATTGCCTCTGTAAAGACTCTGTTTCCAAATAAGGTCACATTCTGAGGTCCTGAGTGTTAAGGCTTCAACATTTGAATTTGGGAAAGGGACACAATTCAACGTCTAACAAAAAGCTTAGCCATTCTCATAATTTCAGCAATACCCGGAACATATAGGTTTTCAATGCAGCCTTTTTCCGAATGTAAGCATGAGTTTCATAAACTAGAATTACAATATCTAAGACCTACCAAGATAGTGTTTAAATTGTGAGTACCCTATAAACTCCAAGTGCCTTGAAGGCAGGATATATTAAAGGAGGAGGGGTGACCTTCAAAGCTCATATAAAAAAACAGACACTTAAGACTAACCTAAGGATAGATGAAAAAAAAAATAAGTGTCTATGCATTTGAGATCAAGGAGGGTCCCTCATTGTCCAGTATTAAAACATTCCATAAAGCTTCTGTAACCCATCTCATATAGCAGTAGCACAAAAAGAGACAAATAGAGCACTCAAACAAAATTGCGAGTCCAGAAGCAGATCAAATTGTCTTTGGAAACATTATGTGGCAAAAGTGTTATTTTAATCCAGCGGGGGGGGGAGTTGTTTTATGCAATAAATGCTGCCAGCACTTTTTGCAGTCCCTCTTGGAGAACACAGTTTATCTCCTAGCTCATGCAGTATAAAAATAAATTTCAAGGGCATTAAAGTTTTAAATATAAAAAGAAATATCCTTGGGATGAGGAAGACCTTTTCTAAACAAGACAGGAAAATCCAAAGTGATAAGGAAAAGATAGACCTGTTTACTGTTTACTACTTAAAAATAACCAAAAAGTCCAAAGACAAATGATAGGCTACACAGATATGGTTTTCAACGTAAATGACAAAAAGGATAGATACATACCCCGAATATATAAATACCTCCTCTGTGTTAATTTCGAAGGTGAACAACAACCGGATAGAAAAGTGGTCAATGTAGCAATATGCAGTTCACAGAAGAAGATACCCAGGTAGCAGGGGTGGGGGGGGGGGGGGGGGCAAAAAAAAAACTGTGGAAAGATGCTGAACCTCATAGTAGTCAGGAAAATGAAAATCAAAAAATAAGACACCAGTTTCCGTTCAAGAGATGGACGAAAATTAAGAACGGTAACTTCTAATGAGGGCAAAGCTCACTCTCAGGCATTGCTGCTGGGAACATAAATTGCTATGGTGTTTAAAGAAAGAAATGAGGTGGGGCGCCTGGGTGGCACAGTCGGTTAAGCGTCCGACTTCAGCCAGGTCACTATCTCGCGGTCCGTGAGTTCGAGCCCCGCGTCGGGCTCTGGGCTGATGGCTCGGAGCCTGGAGCCTGTTTCCGATTCTGTGTCTCCCTCTCTCTCTGACCCTCCCCCGTTCATGCTCTGTCTCTGTCTGTCCCAAAAATAAATAAAAAACGTTGAAAAAAAAATTAAAAAAGAAAGAAATGAGGTATTATCTATTACATTTTTAAAATATACCTACCTTCTGATCTGTCACTCCATTTCTGAAAATCAATTCTACAGAAGTAAAAGCCCCAGTATGAAAGGCTCTGTGTAGACACTACTTTTGTAGCATTGTCAGTAGTGGTCAAAAATTAGAAATAACGTAAATACCCATCACTGGAGGAATTATTGAATAAGATTATGGAATTATGGTGGCTTTGCAGAATGAATTACTTTTCAGTCTGGTTAGATCTGTGCCTGCTCTCCTGAAGGGATAGTCATGGTGTCTTCTTAACAGAGTTTCAATAAACATATGAACCCATTTAAAAAATAAAAAAAGGCAAAATTAGGGGCACCTTGGTGGCTCAGTCAGTTAAGGGTCTGACTCTTGATTTCAGCTCAGGTCATGATCTCACGGTTCATGGGATCAAGCCCTGTGTGGGGCTTTGCGCTGAGCTTGGGGCCTGCTTGAGATTCTCATACCCTCTCTCTCTGCCCCTCTTCCCCCCAGCTGGTGTGCACATGCGCTCTCTCTCTCTCAGAAACAAAAAACAAAAACTCAAAACAACAACAAAAAAATAGATAAAATTAATCCTCTGGGATCACATGGCCATGAGGTAAGAATGGAAGGATATATATTTATTATTAATATTGTTACCGTGGAGGCTCAAAGGAAAGAGAGGGCAAGAAAAATAAGACGGGGCACAAAGTATCAAATTAAAACAAACAAATGGAGTATAAATATTACCACATATTATTATATGTTATTATATATTATATATTTATGTATATAAATATATATATATTATATATTTATTATTATATTATATATATAAATATATATTATATATTTATTAGTATAAATATTACCACATAAATATTACCACAAATAAATGGAGTATAAAAAACAAACAAATGGACTATAAATATTACCACATATTATTATATGTTATTATATATTATATAATTATATATTATATAATATTATATATATAATATTATATAATATATAATATATATTGATACATATAAATATATAATATATATTTATTATTATATATAAATATATATATTTATTAGTATAAATATTACCACATAAATATTACCACAAATAAATGGAGTATAAAAAACAAACAAATGGAGTATAAATATTACCACAAATATATGAGCATTCAACACGCACATGGGCAAGTCCTGTAAGTTAACGTGGAAAATGAAATACGTTAATGTATTATTAGGGAGTCGGATTGAGGACTTTTTCGTCTTTGAGTTGTTTCAAATGCAAATAATTGTCTCTTATTGTTTTCTTATTATATCTTCTTCTCTACAGAAATACGGAGTAGAGAACTACGTATTTCTCGAGAAATACGGAGCACCTGCCATGTGGGCGCTCAGTTAGTAGTGGCTCTTAATTATCAGTGATCATGAAGAACTCCCCACCTTGAGATGTTTTGGTTGACACCTGGCAACACCAGGTTTGCCTATATTTTCAGCCCGAATGTCATTAATATTATATAACTCGTCAACTCGAGTCGGTAAGCAGCGCTGTTGAAAGAGGACCATCTAGTAACGAATACCTGGAGGGGCCCCGGGAGGGAAGGGTGGCGCCTCGGGTACAGATTCTGACTCCAGACAGGCCCCCAGAGGACCTCTCCAAGGAGCAGAGTCCCTCCCTTCCTGTTCCTTGACCCCTGACCTTAGTTCGGCCGGTGGGTTTCAGCCCAAAAGGGAAGGAGGCGCGAAAGCGGCCAGTTTACCTCGTCAGTCACCGAGGTAAAGTGGAGGTCTTGTGACAGTGGGGCAGCTGCCGGTGTGGCCTCCCCCGCAGGAGGGATCCTTGCCCTCAATTCTGGATAAAGCTCAGAGCCTGGACGTGCTCGAGCTTATGAGGTAGAAACTTTGACCACTGCCCCCAGAAGTTTCTATAATTAGCGTGCAACTTGTTAAGCAGTATACGACTCGTAAAAGGACTGCTGCAAGTTCACGCTGGGCCGGGTGTGAAAACAGGGCAAAGGGAAGCCTGGGAAAGTGCTGTGCTTTTGAATCATCTTCCCTAGTACCTAACTGGCCCACTTGTCACCCAGACGTACGGGGACTCAGTGAACAAATGAGCAACTGGTGGTAAATATATGGGCCCCACAGATGCCTGCACTTATTCTCTGGGGTCTGTGTCTTTTAATACTCTCTTCCCCATCCGATGGAGGGAGTCCTGGACTATGAGAGTCCCGAGACCCGCATTCTGCCTCTAGGTCTGTGCCGCACTTTGAGTAAATCCTGGAAACCTCCGGTTTTCTCATCAGTAAACTGAGAGGCTTAGCTGGATGATCTCTAAGGTCCCTCTAGCTCTAGATTTTGTACTTGGGTACTTTGTTTATGGCATCGCGTGGTAGCTTTTCATCTTAAATTCCGGGCCTGGCCGGCGACTCTAAGTCTAAGTCTAAGTCTAAGTATTTTCAAATGCTTGCAGAGCAAGGCACTCGTTCTAGAGCCAGTTTTGATATGTCCTTTTCTATCAGTGAAAAGGAGTTTGTGGGCCCGGTGAATCCTACCTCCCTGATTCTTGTGAAGCCCTTTGAGCATTACGAAGTGCTCATCGTTGGGCCACCGTAGCGTTCCGTTGACAATGTGATAATTCGGACGTGGTTCTGTTCCTTCCTAGTCACTTATTATTTAATGCTCAGAGGTTGCACCTCTGCAATAATTAGAGAGCTCTGTGTCCTATTTGTTATAAATCGCTTCATTTTCTTAAAAGCAAATCATCTGGCTACACAGAGTGTGGTTCATGGACAGCACGCCTCAGCATCACTTGGGAGCTTGTTAGAAACGTGGAATTTCAGGCTCCATCTAGAACTGTCGAATCAGAATCTTCAATGTAACAAGGTCCCTGAGGAATCTGTATGCACGTTAAAGCTGGAGAAACACCACAATATCACACCTACGTCTATGTGCAATCACATTCAAGGCCGAAGAGAGAGACAAGGGTGTAACCAGAAGTTCTCAGATGGAGATCAGTGACAGCCTTTACCTCAGTGAACTTTAATGTTCTCATCTGTATAAAATGGACCCTAAACACTATTTCACAATATTTTTCTATTCGGGGATGCCCGAGACTACCTAGAAAGGAAAGAAAATCACCCAAGTTGCAATCACTTAAGAGCTTTCCCTTTCTCAAGAGGGGGTGTGATTTCCCAGGCAGAATGCCTAAACGGAAAACGTTGTGAAGGAGAAGGTAAAAGGACTCTGCTGGGCACTAACAGGGAGTGGCCAGAAAATACAAGGCAAAGAAGAAAGAAAGAATGACGAGCTGAGCAAGGGAAAAAGTCAAAGATAGGGGCATGGCTAGCAGTCTTAGGAACTATTCAGGATGCTGCCACAACTTGGTATGAACCCTACCCCTTAGAGTTTCAGCGAGGAAGAGGTTCGTGATGACGTAACCAAAGAGTTTCCAGCACAAACTGAGCCAACCATGGGATCGTGGTGAGCTGAGATTTAGGGAAGTGGGGATCAAGGACAGAGAGGTAGAGAAATGGGGCGGTAGCTGGAGAGGAATATGGAATACCCAAAGCCGCCATGCTAACAATGGAAAGGCTAGGATTCTGAATTCATGCGCAAGTGATCTAATTAAAACGCACATTATCGTAGGAACTTGTGTGCTCACTCACTAAACGATAACCGAGAAGCATCTTTGCTTTTTAGAGAGGTCACTGTGGGTGAAAGTCATCTCCCCGTAGTGAGATGTTCTTTAGCTCCCTCTTTTTGTTCTTATCTCTGGTTTTTCTTAGTTTGAATTCTTTCTTCTTATCATGAAGATGACGCGGTAATTTTGTCTTTCCTGTACCTTATTTTAAAGACTTGTTCAAATTCCTTTGGCAGGTTTTCTGCTGAGTGTGTTGTGACAACTTCACTGAGATTTGCACTGGAAGTCCTTGAACTCACCAACCGTAGTTAGTTAGCCCATAGGCATTTTACTTTATTTTCCCCTTTCAAAGAGATCTGGAGGTGCCATTGTAGGGAAAGAAGGAAGAAAGGAATTCAAAAAGCAAAATGGAAGAAAATTTGGCTTATGGAAGAGAGGTCTTTCTATTACAGGGATAATAATGCCGATAACATTTATACACTCCATGTACATATAGAGCGAAGGAGAGCAAATTCTACCTTCCAGCAATATGAAATTGTACTCAATTAGGTATTCACCTAAAGAGAAGAGTAAGTCCCTATCTAAAGCGCATTACTCAAAGATTGCCACTCTTCAGAACTCTTCCTTCCTCCTTAATATCATCTTTCTCTGATGATTCACAGGACGCTCAGTTACCTTCCGGTATTTTCTGTCACTTTTTATAAGGAAAATTATCCAGACTGTATCCAAGGGAGTGAATCAAACAGTGTGCCAGTCTTCTCCCAATTTTGCCCTGTTTTTATTCTCGAGCGTCCAAGGCAGCTTTGAAAAACAAAAGTCACCTAAAGACAGCTAGAGGGTATGTGCATCAGAGGAAAACGGAAACCCCACCTCTCTTAAGCCAATTGATCGTTTTCTAATCTGAACTTGCATGTATCATGTCTTTGCTCACTTTCTGGACGCATACATATGAACCTCAGGCTGCTCTTTGTGCTAGTTTGGAAAATCTTCTCTACTCCCTTCTACACTCCACCCTTTTTCCTTCCCCTCCTTCCACAACTCAGGCATTGTTACTCATAAGCAGATTGGGGTAATCATTTTGATACACTATTGTTTGATTGATAGGCTCGTTCATTCCATCCATTAAGTATTAATGGAGCACATGCTAGGCATTAAACAGTATACTAACTGCCAAATTTAAGGTTGTGAGTGATAAAACCCATGGCTTTGAGTCACCTAGAGTGTAGTTGGCAAGACAGATGCGCAGATCGGTCACAGGGCAACACGTTCCATGTGAAAACAGAGGTTTGTGCCAAAGTCTATATATCCTGAGCTGGAGATGTCTCTGATGCTGCCCTGGCAAACCTCGTGGTCCGTTACATTATGATGTTGGGGGGTAAGAGGACAGTGGGAAAATCTGCTACTCTCATAGTAATTACCTGTGCATTTTGTGATATCTTCTTACCAAAGAGCTTATGGTCCACAGGAGCTCCCTGTCATGCCTTTTGGTAAGGAAATACCTAAGTTCTGCGTCGTGTAATTCCCTCGGCCTTCTTAGCTTTTGCCTTGCCCTTCACCTGCCAATACCCTAATCATCTTTGAGGGACCGTCTCCCACAGCTCCTCTAGCCAGCGAGGCTTCTCCCTTCTTCCAACCGCTCTAGCTTCTCATTTGTACCGTATCTGTGCCAAATTGTGTTTGCTTCTGGAGGACATTTTCCATCTTTATCATTAGACTGTAGGAAACTCTCGGAGAGTGTATGTTTCCTCTGCGTAGCCCCCTGCGGTGTCTAGTGCATTGCCTTGGACGAATGGGCAGTAAAGAAATCCCAACAAGGAGACCAATATAACACCGTAGGTTCACTCTATTGGAGTTAAAATAAAACGAAAAGAAGAAAAAAATAAATCACCACAAATGTTAAGTTAAATTGCTCCCCGTTGTGTATTTAATTTTCCGTTGGCGCTCAGTGACAACACATGTTGAAACAAACTCCAAGGTCTAATCGTGTTTCTGATTATTATTTATTTAAGGAATGACATTCTACCCCATTTGAGTTATGTCCTTCAGTGACACTTTAGATTCAGTTTTATTTTTGCATTGTTTTAAATGTCATCAGATGATTCATATCTTGGGGCTGTTTTTAATATTCTTTGGATGGATATATGAAAGTAAGTAAGTGTCATCAGAATGCGATGCTTTTTTTTCAGTTCAGCGTTTCTTTGATGAAATATCTGCTGTAATTCTTTTCTAGATGCGGTCTCACAGATGATTTCAGAAGGAAGTCCATTTCAAAATGTTTCTCTGTTGTGTTTTTTTTTTTTTTTCACTTCATAGACAATCAATTCTGTTCCTTAAAACTGCAGCAAATGAGGAAGCAGATTAGACGGAGCAAACATCGTCAACTCCAAGACCGCCCCCCCCCCCCAGGAAATTCAAATTATTTATTTTGTAACTTGACCCGTCTTGTCTCTGGGGTGGGGAATTACCTTGATGCGGGGGTGGCCTGCACGTACCCCACCAGGCAATCAGTCCCAGGGGTCACGAAACAGGAAGGCTCCCAGACCAGGGCGCAACGCTTGAAGCACACAGATTACTAAAATCGGTCAAAGCACACAGCGAGAAGCCATGGGGAAAGCTGCAGAGTGAACTACCCACACTTAGGACACAGTAGAAGTGGGCTGGAAGGACCCCACTGCTTGAACTCTGGGGTACACGGTGTTTATATGTCTTCTCTCTACCGCGTCCGCTTTCCCCACCCACAGCGTGCTTACATGGACCAGAGCGGTGTCTCTAGCGAGAGAGGCCACACCTGGTGTGCCTGGGCCAATGGCACACGCTTTGTCGGAGACAGGGACAAGTATGCGTGGCCACAGCCGTCGTTTGCCGGGGAGCCTGACAAATCACCATGTCATTCCTGGGCAGAGGGCTCATCAAGCCGGAATGGGTGTCACCAGTGGGTAGTGGAGTTAAGTCCTTATGAACATTAAGTGCACAGGTGTATTTATGTCATCCTGAATATTTAGTGCCTCTTGTATATTTAGTGTCTCTTGTAGATTTCGTCTCGTGTCTCTCTAGTACATGATGAATATTTAGTGCCCAGGTGCCTCATGAATATTGGGCGTCTTTTGGCCTTTCCATCCCTCACTCTGTTTAGCACACACATGCTCTACTTGTTAAACTGTTTACTTTAAACTTAACACATTCCGTGAATTATGCTGATGTCTAGCAAACTTTTTCTTGCCGGCTCATTATACCTAAAGCGTCTTAAAAGGTGTTACCCAGTGTTTTACACGCTGCAACTTATTCATCTACAGTGACTGAATATTCACAACAGCAAATACCCATTCTAACCCGATATGTAGTCTTTGTTTATTTCTCTTGCACATTTCCTTTTGACCAGAAGTCCTTGGCTATTAAAAAAATCAAGGGCCATACTAGAATGCTCGAGCTGGATCTGATGCTCACTGCCCCACCCCAGTAAGCCTTGTAAGGACATGAAGAATGCTTTTCTCTGTTTTTTTTTTTTTTTTTCCCCCTCAGTCAGGATGTGACACTAATAACTCTCCAGCCCGGTTTTAACCCTTAGGTGGGCTAATTGGTTTTACCTAATCTGGACTACCTGAGGTTATCCCTGGGCCATCCGGCTCACAAATAACTGTCTTGGCTCAGAAGAATGAGTATATAGATGTGCCAAAGACACCCGCCACTGCTTAGAAAACAGTAGGAAGCCTGTGTTATATTTTTACTCCCTGGATACAAACCTCAAGAGCTCCCAATTGCCCTCAGGATAAAAGTGGCTTATAACTGCAGTGGTGTGCTGGAACCAGCTCAGAGGGGCTCCTGGGTGCCAAGTGTGTGCCTCTCTGTCTACCGAATTCTTCATTCGGTGGCATCACGTCGGGAACTTAAAGTCAGTCACGGTGGGAGCAGTTACGCCACAGAAACTGGCAAACGCTGCCTCTGGGGCTGTGCCCCCGGAAGCCCCAGCGCTGGTTATTTACCATTTCCCAAGATTCCGCTGCTTACGTGGCCCTCCGTGCCCCCCAGTCCTTGCGACCCCGCAAGCCGTATTCTTCTTTGCTCGACGCCACAACCAAACGAAGTGTCTTTGTTCATTCTTCTTCCCCTCCATGCACATGGCTCTGTTTCTTAGGAACCGGCTTCCCCTCCCGCCTTTGTTTGGCTGGTCTGCAGTCCCCTTTCAGACAGCAGCTCAGACAGACTCCTGAGTGTCCGACACGACTTCCCCGGCATCTTCCATGTGCCAACTCAGCCTCTGTATGTGGTATTTTAATTGTCCATGCATTTGCACTCCCTTCTAGGCTGGAAGCTTCTTGAGGTCCTTTTTGTGCTTTTTTTGTCCTTTTATATACCCGCCACAAACTAGATAATCAATGTGTGAGGGAATGAATACTCAGTACTGGTTCATTTTGTACCAAAGTGATAACACATCTATGCTTTTATGTATTATATTCATATATCATGCACATTTTATATATCACCTTGCATGGTGCGGTGGCCCGAATGTTTGTGTCTGCCCCACCCCTGAAATTCATAAATCCGAGGGGCGCCTGGGTGACTCCGTCGGTTAAGCGTCCAACTCTAGATTTAGGCTCAGGTCATGATCTCGTGGCGGGTAAGTTGGAGCCCGCATCGGGTTCTGCTCTGACAGTGCAGAGTCTACTTGGGATTCTCTCTCTCTCTCCCCGCCCCTCCCCGGCTTGCGATCTCTCTCTCTCTCTCTCTCTCAAAAATACATAAGAGGGGCGCCTGGGTGGCGCAGTCGGTTAAGCGTCCGACTTCAGCCAGGTCACGATCTCGCAGTCTGTGAGTTCGAGCCCCGCGTCAGGCTCTGGGCTGATGGCTCGGAGCCCGGAGCCTGTTTCCGATTCTGTGTCTCCCTCTCTCTCTGCCCCTCCCCCGTTCATGCTCTGTCTCTCTCTGTCCCAAAAATAAATAAAAAACGTTGAAAAAAAAAAAATTAAAAAAAAAAAAATACATAAGAGAAATTTAGAAATAAATAAATAAAATCCTAATGCCTGACGCGATGGTACTGGTTGGTGGGGCCTCTGGGAAGTACTTAACCCTTGAGGGTGGAGCCCTCAGCAATGGAATTAAAGCCCTGCTTTCACAGCATCTGGAGCGTTCTCTAGCCCTTCCCGCCGTCTGCATTCACGGAGAAGAGGCATCAGCTGTGAGTAAGGAAGAAGACCCTCGCCCAACAGGACGGCTCTGATGCCTTGATCTTGGACTTCCCAACCTGCAGACCTGTGAAAACTAAGTTTCTGCTGTTTCTAAGCCACCCGGGCTGTGGGATTTTGTTACAGCTGCCCAAACGGGGACACTCGGGGAAAGGAACACAGAGCCACTGCCTGGCCTGGCCCTTTGAAGACAACCCTAATGTACAGGTGGACCAGCATCTGGCTGGTACCGAGAACCTAGAGCTAATGATTCTCCCCACCAGCTACCAGTTAGTACAGATTATAGTTCCATTTAAATAATGTGAAGTGGCTAGATTAGAGGAGACCTCCAAGGCAATGGCTCTCATGACCGTTAGCATCAACTGGAAACTTAAAAAAGGTGCAGGCTGCATCCCAGTCTAATGATCTCAAACTCTGAGGGAAACCCACACATCCGGGTGTTGTTGTGGTTGTTGTCATTCCTAGCGATTGCGGTCCAGCCAAAGTTGAGCCCCATCTAAGTTCTCTCACTCGGATATTCTCCCCTCCTAGCCTAGGTAAGAATTAAGAGCAGAGATTAACAGCCAGCTTTTCCATACTCTTAGACACGCATATCGTTTCATTGGCATTTTGGGAATAGTTGCATATGTTAGCAAAGCTTGACTGCAAAACAGTTCTCCTCCCACGCATCCTGATCCCATCTTGACACTGCATAACTGTCGGTGAAGGCAATTTCAACAATGAAGAAGTGGGAGAAATGACTTCGTTTTAGGTAAATATGTATGCGTTTAAAATCAAAAAGACATACGTAATGATATCATTTAAGCTTGTAAACGAAGGACAATGCTGAAAATAAGATTCCTCTGTAATCAGATTTCTCAGCAGTAGAAAACATTGTCTTTTCTTTACAGCTATTAAACATATGGCTGAGAGAATCTTATTCTCCAAGCCTTAAGATTTGAAATCTGACTTCATATTAATGCATACAGTTCACTGCACCATCATGTGCTTTCTCATTAGATTTGAAGAGTGGCTATCGCTCCCTTTTGAAACTTAAAGGTAGTGGCTGTGGGATGTCAGTTCTATGATGCTCTCTCCTCGGCTCGATTGCATGATGATTGTTAACACACTAAAGTAGTTCTGTATTTCTTACATACTAATATCTATTTAAAAAAAAAAGGGGGTAAGACTCAAAATGGCCTGAGGAGCGTCTTTCTACTTAACCTTTCTGGATTTGAAGAGGAAACACAATCTCTTGCAACTAGCTACCTACTTCTATCTTGAAAAGATACGGACTCGGTAGACACCATGGACGAAAAATGGGAATGAAAATCTCAAATGATGCAAAGGCCCACAAAAGGGTCACTGATGGGGGGCGGGGTGCTAATGTTCCTTAGGAGCCAACCCCAGCTCTGCATGTCCCCTCCCTGCTCTGCAGCTGTCGTCTTGGTTCTCAGAAGCTGCACATGGGTGGGAATCGTCTGGAGGGCTTGTTAAAACGCAGACTGCTGGTCCTCACCCCAGAGTTTGTTTTGTTTGGTCTGGAATGAAGCCTGAGCATTTGCTTCCCTAACAAGTGCTCAGGTGGCGTTGCTGGTCCTGACAACACAAGTGGAAAACCACTGCTCTGCACAAAGGGAAGGCTTCTCCACTTCTAGATTCCCTTTTCCTGGGGAATCTCCTATGCGGAAGCTTGCTTTTTCCTTGCCTCCCATGATACTAACGAGCATATGGCAATAGCTAGTATTTCTTGAGTACCGAGCACCGAACACTGGGGAAGGTGTAGTACGTTTTGCGGATGGGGAAACGAATCAGAAATTTGCCAAAGGTCACATAGCTGAGATGAGACTCAAACCCGTGTCTGTTTGGCTCCAAAGCCCAGAACCTTAATTTGTTCCACATAAGCTCATTTTTTTTTCTCTCTCATTTGTCGCAACCAAAACATTCTGAATACGAGGCCGAGGGCAACGGTTGGACCGGTGGAAGCGGCCCCGTTGAGCAGGCAGGGCGCGGGCAGGGTAGCAGCAAGATAGGATCCTCAGCATCTTAGGAAAGGGAAAAGACAGTGACTGATTGCTTCTCCGAGGCCACCCTGTCTGCCATCGCTCCTCCCGCCCAGCATCTGAGAAGTAACCAAGACTCCTGTCAACAGGATCCAGAACTTTCTGTATGCAGGACAGTGTTGGGGCGATTGTTCCTGGGGATGTATCTGAGATCCTCACAGTATACGTGCAGATACTACTCACAGAATTCTTGGAATGACATAAATGTCATGTCAAGAGGGCCTTCGTGATGTGAGTCGCAAAAGAACTTCAGACCTTAAATTATACATCAGTTATTTTCTTTGTCCTTGCCGTTAAGTGACGGATGTTTACCTAAATGTTTCATTGATACTTTTCTTGAAGGAAATTCTGCTTCTTTTTTCAGTTAACACATTGTATTTATTCACTTACAATTTTTGCCTTAAATACAGAACATCCAATTACGAAAACGCCCTGAGGTTTGAGCGTTGCTGTTTTGGTTTTAAGAACTCTGACCTAGCCCTTGAAACTGAAATGGTTTGATACGTACGTAGTTAGAATTGAACCGTAAGCAATTCTGGAAAACTCAGGAGTTTCCATGTCAAGTCTTCTAGCCTTGGGTAAGATCTTACTTTAAAAATTGAGGGCTGCCTTTAGTTTATATGCAAAGAAACATAGGAAGTTTTGCAAAGCCAGTCAAATCCTGTGACTATAGTACACGCGTCTGATTACCCTGCTCCCGTTTGGAGTGTGAGATCCTGTGTACCGTTTTGTGGGTGCAGATTGGGGGTACCATCTAACGTCATGGAGAACAGATGCTTTAGATGGACTGTCCGTATCACTGGGAGAATTTCGAGACCGCTTCAGGGGTTGTCAGAGGGTGCCCAAAAGCGCTAGCCCCCGTTCCCTACATTCGTAATCTGCTCAATACAGCATTCCTGACTGCCTCGTGCCCTTCCTGTCTCACCTTCCCATTCCCCACAGCGTGTCGTAGGATCATCCCCTAGACAACTGCTGGTACGCAAATCCTCTTTCATTTTAGTGGGAGCCCAGACCGAGGCACCATGATGGGCTTGGGTATTGTTAGGCTCGGGCTTCAGTGGACATAGTTACATGTTGGAAATGTTACCGCATGCATGTATACATGACCTGTGTAATATTAAACCATGCGTTATTAGGACTCTTTGCTGACCGAGATTTCCGATCTGTGTTGGAAACAGTTAAAATTAAGACTGAAGAAAATTGAAACTGGGCAAAGCTCTTGCCTTAATGCTTTATTATCCAATTGCATAATTAACCAGGAGGAAAGGAAATTATTAGCAACTCCATCTTTAAATGCAACCGATGGCCAAGGAAGTCATGAAGAAAACTCTTTGTGTTGATAAACCAAAGGCCTGTTCTAGCAGACTTCTGTGTTTATTGTTCTGTTTCTGGCCATTTTATTCCAAACAAACGGACTTGCTTGTCATTATACCCCACCCTGGCCTAGCACAGGGCCCCCATTCTTTGAAACAGTAACTAATTCAGTTCCAGGGAGAATATGAAGAAGGCGGGTGTCTATAAAAGGACTGAAGGGAAAAGTGGGGCGCATTTCCATTGTGGATTCCATAGCAGTGGGAAGCTGACGGCAGAGCGTGGTGGGAGGTTTGAAGCATCACTTGGCTCTGTTTCGCGGGGATTCATGAGGTTCACATGCCACCCTGGAGAGCTGGCAAATGTTCTTTCTCACCTTCTTTGAGTTACACCTTAGATGATTCAAAGCCGAGGACTGATGAGCTCGACGCGGGCTGCTTGGCTTGTTGGTGCCTGCTGAGCAGTTTAGAGATTGAAAAGTCATCTCCACTGTAACCGATGGGGTAGTGTACGTGTTAAGCCAAGTGCCGTGGCCTTTAGTTGAAAATACTATAGAATTCCACACAATCTTTTGTTCAGAGGTAACGTTGTTGTCAAAGAATTGTGAAGTCAAAAACCCGTAGATGATTTTTTCGGATATCTAGAGGAACCTATGCCGTATTAAGTAATCATTTCGTAGGTATGAACTTATACACACATTTGGGGTTTGCAATTTTCATCTAGATTTTTTCAACCACGCCTTTCAGGGTAAATTGGGAGAAATCTATCTTTTGTGTCAACACATAACGTAGAGAAACATAAAAACCAAGTGACGTGTTTTATGAAAGAGGGCATAGAATATATCAGGCATGAGAACTTTGGGAACTTTGGATTCTATTTGGTTGTTGTTGGTTGTTTGGGGTTTTGCTTTTTTGTAGTTTCAGAAAAGATGGTTCTGGGAACAGTGCATGCCATTTGGGAAACCTAACACACACACATAGTAGCGGAGTTAAAATACTGACTTGAGGGTTCATTTGAAAAATCTTACAGAATTTTTACATGTTGGGAGTAGCTTTATATTCTTAACACATTGCACTCAGGGTTTCTATTCAAAGCAAAAACAACGGGGCGTCGACCTTGGCTCTCCTTTCACACTCTCAAATGACCCATTCCTTCAGGGTAGTGACGACTCTCCATCCTGATTTTGTGACACTTCAGACCATCTTTCATTTGCTACAGAGAGTTTTTTTTTTTTTTTGAAGAGTCAGAAAATCATTTCCTTTAACTTAAAACACAGAGGAGTGAAATACAGATTATTTTGAAAAGAGATGCAGATCAAGAGGTTACGTTCAGTTGCTGTCCCTCTTTGCGTTCATGAAAGTGTTGTTTTGGCCTAGTTTCCTTATTTCACACGATTCCAGTAGTCTATACCCTCCTCATTTTCATGGGCCTCCCCGATATAAAAAAGTTACCAGACTGAATTACTTTCTTGCACACCGGAAACTGAGATAGCACTGTAGGTTAATTACGCTGGAATTCAAAATAATTGCAAATTTTTAAAAAGGCCCCAGAGATGCCTTTGAAATGGTGCCTTTTTCCTCAGCCAGTTCAGAGATGGTGCTGCTCGTCAGAATCCCACTGGCGTATCTTTTGTAAAGTAGGAGACACTCGTTTGCAAAGTTCACTACTTGTGTGTTGGTGAGTGTGCATGTTGTATGCTCTGTGCCATCCGCTGCTCACCCTGGCCCTCCTGTTGGAACACTGTGATCGATACGACCAGTGTTACCTAAGGCACATGACGACATTTAGTTTCAAAAACGGTGTTCTGGTTTACTTAGAAAACAAGCTGAAGAAACCAGAAGGAATAGCAGATCATGTCGGCCTTTTTCATACAGCCGCTCTTGAACAAAGATACGTTAAGTTGCAAAATGACTTAAATGGGACCCGAGGTGAGGGGTTAACAGCTCTACGGTAGCTTTCGCCTCTTTTCCTCCGCCGGCTTTTCTTTTCCTTGGCAACAACATTTTTACTCCTAATAATTGAAACTTCTGCTCCTTTTGAGCATAGGAGTTGGAGAGTGAGGGCCGGAAGGAAAGGCCAGGCAGGAGAGGTGTCCTGGTGCAAGGTGCTTGAGAATCACCTGGAGAGCTTATTATTGTTTTTTATTTTGTAATGTGAAATTTGTCAAATTGGTTTCCATACAACACCCAGTGCTCATCCCAAAAGGTGCCCTCCTCAATACCCATCACCCACCCTCCCCTCCCTCCCACCCCCATCAACCCTCAGTTTCTTCTCCGTTTTTAAGAGTCTCTTATGTTTTGGCTCCTTCCCTCTCTAACCATTTTTTTTTCCTTCCCCTCCCCCATGGGTTTCTGTTAAGTTTCTCAGGATCCACATAAGAGTGAAAACACACGGTATCTGTCTTTCTCTGTATGGCTTATTTCACTTAGCATCACACTCTCCAGTTCCATCCACGTTGCTACAAAGGGCCAGATTTCGTTCTTTCTCATGGCCACGTAGTACTCCACCGTGTATATAAACCATAATTCCATTATCCATTCATCAATTGATGGACATTTAGGCTCTTTCCCTAATTTGGCTATTGTTGAAAGTGCTCCTATGAACACTGGGGTACACGTGCCCCTGGAGAGCTTATTCAAATGCGAGGGGCGCCGCCTGGGCGGCTCAGTCGTCGAGCGTCCGACTTCGGCTCAGGTCATGATCTCACGGTCCGTGAGTTCGAGCCCCGCGTCAGCCTGGAGCCTGCTTCGGATTCTGTGTCTCCCTCTCTCTCTGCCCCTCCCCCGCTCACGCTCTGTCTCTCTCAAAAAACAACATTAAAAAAATGTTTTTAAATGCAGATTCCTGCCTCCCACCCCAGAGAGTCAGATTTAGCAGGTCTGGACAAGGCCTGAGACTGCGCTTCTAATGAGCTCCCAGGTGGCGCTCAGGCTGGCCAAGCACGGATCACATGCAGCACTGTCCCCAGGGACAGGGCAGTGAGAGAGCGAGGTCCGAGACGCCACGCTCAGGTGCCGAGAAAACACCTCCGGTTTCTCCTCTCTCTGCGGATACCTTTGTGTGATTTTTGGCAAGTTCCTTACCTTCCGTTACCGCAACTGAAAAGTAGGAGCGCGGCTGCTGATCAGGCGCCTTTCGAACCATGCTTCAAGGCATTCTAGAAGTACTACAGGGTGCCTCGGAGGCCAAAAGGGGCGTTGGGAGGAGGGGGTCAAATGAGCTCTTTCCTTTTCAAGGCTCCTGACCACCCCCACTTCAACACTTTGATCGTTTCTCTCTCTCATACATTCTACTTCTGAGCATGGTACCCTTTCAGAAAAGGTTTTAACACTTAAATTTGAAGGAAATGAAAAATCCCAAGTCTGGGAATGACTCATCGCTTTGAAAATGTACAGAACTAAAGACTTTGGATTGAGCGTAGTTCCAGAAATTCTCTGGTCCTTCCGAGCCTCCCAAGTGTGCTACACGAGCGGGAAGCAAATGCCTCCTTTCCGCCCATGAAGGTAAAACGTGATGCCATACGCCAGGAGGCCCGTTGCCTCGTGTGTTTCTAGCTACACACACGGACAGAGCAGAAATGGCAACATCAGGCGTTTCTCTGCGGAGTCACATCTGATTCATTCAAAAAACCTAACCTTCCCCAAATAGATATTAATTACCTTCTGTTATAGAATTTTTTAGAACATAATTCTTAATTGTGTCTCCAACTCTCAGGTGATTGGACCGTTTTGGAACTCAAAGAGTATCCTATGGAATTCCCCTTAAAGGGCTTTGCTCTGACGCTTGTCACACCGCTGGTTTGCCTGTTTTATACACCATGCCGATTCTTGCATGGTGGTAGTATTTCATTATAATCAGCCTTCATTTTTAATAAGAGCATGTATATATCAAATTGTAGATTTCGGTCTTTGTATGAATTGAAAGCTATTAATCTTCCCGGGGTTAGGTTATGTTAACCAGATCGTAATGTTCTTTTTATTATGTTCCTTAAATCCCCTTTATCTCATACTGCACCAATACCTTTCTGCTATCTTGGAATAAATTAATTCCAGTTATGAGATGAAAAAATTTTCCTGTAAAAATACAGCCCGCAGTGTACGTTTTTGTCCCTTTAGCAACCGGAACTGGTATGTTTTATTCTACCTAGAAATTTGAGTCAACTCCTTGAGTTTTAATCGCGGGATGGGAAAATGAAGATTGGTATTCTTTCAGTGTCCATTCACTTATTCATTCGTTCCGCGAACCTGTGTTAGGAATTCTATGTGCCAGACGCAGGGGAGTATTAGAGGTAGGAAAATAAAACCATGTCCCTGCCTGTGGGCATCCCCCAGTCTACGTGACGGATAGGGAACTATTCTACTCTTAGGTGAGATGCGACCCGCATTGGCTCTGACAATGACACCAGCAACTAACCGGTAGGGAGACTTCCTGGCTATCGGTGCGGCAAGTCCTCAAGGACGGGGACCGGCTCTTGTAAAGACAATACCAAAGGCAAGTTGTAAACTTGGCTCTAATAACTTAGAGATGAGTAAAGGATGGGATCCAGTAGAGCGAGAGGTAAGTGTGGGGCAGCACCTTGGTTTGCGAAGGGGAGGCAAGGTGGGTTTATCCAGAGAGAAGCAATGCCTCGATGACAAGTGGGGTTCAGTTCCTTAGAGAAAATTGGTGAAGTGTAGTCCGGCGCCCAGGGTTCAAAGCCAAGTTCTAACTGCAGCTAAAGCAAGGCCCTGGAGTATACACCACCACCAGAGCAATCCAGCCGAAATGACTGACGACCTCAGGCAGTTGCTAATGGGAAGGGCAGCAGCCCAGGAAAACTCAGCGTATGCCCCCTGGATACAGGCATGTATCCATGGTCCAGGCATGTACCTCATGGTCCGTGCAGAGGGCACTTCATATGCTGTGTGGCACGGCACCAGTAAGTGCTCAATAAATGTTTCCGCTGCTCTTTTCGTCGTCACCAGCCTTGGGAGGATAATCTAATACAAGAGTTAATCTGCTGGTGGGCCTCGGGCTTCTGATATTTGACTGGTTGGCTCTTGTTGACCCAAGATTAGACACAGCCGTCACTTGAGAAGCAGCAGCTGTAAAGAATCCGGAACAGGCAAAGAATAATAACTTGCTGTATCTTGACTGTCACTTTCTAGCGGGACGACCTCTCTGTACTTCAGTTTCCTTGCACGTCTCGGCGGAGACCGTCATACCCACCTCATTGGGTTGGCATGGGAATAAAGGGAATTAAAACCCTGGATTCGTTTAGGAATTGTCACACGCTGCGTGACACAGACCCACAGTGAGCGCTCAAGTAAATCTCAGACCCTGGCTGCTCGTGGGCACCTGGGTCCCTATACCGTCTTTAAGAACTTCACTGGTTGAGAGCTGGGAAGAGGTAATCTCGCGGCCCGCAGGTCTTCAGCCACTTGGCTGGTGAAGTCCGGAGCAGAGCAGCCCAGGGCTAACCAAGCCTTGTCAGAAATTGTAAATGCCCATTTTCACAACTTTCATGGTATTTGTCGTTTTCCCCTAGAATCCTTTTTTTTTTTTTAAGCAACAGAGAGAATACTGCAGACAGCACACGGTGCTTTTTTTTTCCCACCGCGTATTTTCAAACGTTGTGATGAGGAAAAAGCATCACTCCTATGAGGAGACAGCCTAAAGAAAATGATTTGAGAAATCTAGTAGAAAGAAATAAGGTTCTTAACCTGAAACGAGTGTCAGAAGGAAGTCGTGGAAGGCGAAGAAATTACAGGGATCATGACGAAGTTTGCAGCTTCCATCAGTCACCAGAATGACAGCAGCAACGTTCAGCCTACACCTCTTCGATGCCGGCCCTGAGTCAGCTTCCGCTCGAGTGCCTGGCTGGTTCGGACTGGTGTGGGCGTCGGAGGGAATGGGCTACGGGCTGAAGGTTCTGAGCCTGATGCTGAGTATGGTTGGGGAGAGCAGAGTCTAACCATGGCCTGCGACTGTGGTCTTGGAGTTGATTCCATGGAACCTCCATATTTTGCCACATCCCTTCTAGACTTACCGCTTTCTCCATTCTACGGAGCAAGAGTCCTTAGAGCCTTGAGGAGACGTAGCGCTTTTCCATTCTGAGAGTACCTAAGCCCCATCTAGATTTCTAGAGATAAAAAAAGAAAAAATGGCCGGCTCTGACCTTCCTCCTGGAAGCCCTTCCTTGTTCACCGGGAAGGATGCAATGCTGTCGCCTGGGAATCAGAATTCAATTTTCATAGTTTGGGGCATGTCAGAGCCGTTCCTGGTAACCCTCTGTCCTCTGGGAACGCCAAACTTGTCTGGAATTTTTGGAATCTACTTGTCTCTTACCACTTTAACCAGCTGACATCTCCGTTTTAGTCTTCTCGTGTAGACTTTAGACCATCACCCAGACTTCTCAGTTTCTTCTCAAACTTGGCCTACTTCCTGCCGAGTTGAGGAATATGCCTAATGTCTTTAGCCTAACCAAATTCCTAGTCCTGTCCCCGCCTTACAGCTCCTCATTACTGAGGTCTAAAATGTACTTGGATAAAGTCGCAAAGAAAATTCTTGTCGGTGCGCCGTTTATATTGGCACTCAAGACAACGTTTGCAACTGTGCTACTCAAAGAATTTGGTGACAGCGTTCTTTATCACTCCCACATCTCATCAGGCGTCGTGTCTTTCTACTCCCGTAAAAATGCTTTTAGCTCTTTAAATACGTTTCACCTCCAGATTAGCTAGGATCGGCTAACTGCTACATCACGCCTTGCTCCAAACGTCCGATGTAAAACGGCTCTAAAAAGGTAGCAGTGTATTTCTTTCTTATGGAGAGTTCGAGGTGGTTTTGTGTCGGCCCGGCCCGGGGTGAGGGGCGAGGGAGAGGAGGGGAGAGGCAACCCACACGGCCGGACAAGGCTCCTCTCCACCTTCAGCGTCTGGTTTCCAAGATTGCCTTCTGAACGCACGCTGGAGCCGAAACAGGAAAGGCAGGAAGGCCGTCGCAAGAGGTGGCCCACGTCCCTTGCACGCACCTCCCCCTGGCTAGAGGCCAGTCCTGCGGCCACAGGTAATAGCAGAGAGGCGGGAAATGAAGTCGAGTTAGGTACCTCCAAAGAAGCCTAGGGAAGTTTCAAGAGCAGTTAGCAGTCACCCCCCCCCCCATTATTCGTGCCCTGCCCTCTAGTCACAGGGACCCCGAATCACTTCTCAACTAGGCTGTTGTGCTGGCCTCTTGTCTCTTACCTAGAGCCTTAGCCCCCTCTCACCTCTCCGCTACACTTCTGCCCGGGATACTTTTTAAGATGTGACTACTCCTCCACAGCTTTAAAGACAAAAGGGCAGCCTGCTCAGGTAAATGCGTGATGGCCAATCCCCCTGTGGCACCAGCTCCCACGACCCCCTCCCACGAGGCCTTTACTCCAACCATGGCGGAATGATTTCGTTTTCTAACTCGTGACGATAACAGCCAACACTGGTGCGGCCTCGGTCGCAGCTCTGACGAGTGTGTCATTAATTCGTTCGTTTCTCACGATAACCTTGTCAAGTAGGCGATGGTATTATTCCCGTTTCCTGGAGGAAGAAACACAGAGAAGTTAAGTAGCTTGCCTGGGTGCCACAGTCTGTAAGTGGTACAGCTTGACTTTGACCCAGAGAGCGGGGATTTTGGAGTTTTCCTGCATCTCTTCCTGCTACGGCGGAGTTTATCACCATTCTGTAAAATCCTCACGAGGATATGCAGCTTTGTACTCGTGATGTCTGGCCAACGTCGGAAACGGTGTCGTCCAATAAAAATATTAGGCAAACTGCATATGTTATCTTCAATTTTCTACTAGCCACTTTCCTTAAAAGTCTAAACAAACAAGTGAGGTTAATTTTAGTAATACACTTTATTCAGCCTCACGTATTATTATTGCAGCAGGTAATCAATTAAAAAGTATTAACGAACTCTTTTGTGCTCTTTTTTCCTTCTGAGTCTTTGGAATCTGGTATGTCTTTACAATGCAAGGTCATCTCAATTCAGACACCATTATTTTCATTGATCTGTATTTAGAGTTGATAAAATTTATCGTTGAAAAAAGCAGATGCATGGACCTACGTTGCTCCCAACATACCTCAGAAGTATCAGTTTTAAATTTTGTGTTTCAATTAGATTTTAAAAAATTCAACCTCTCAGTCTCACTAGCACTGTTTCGAGGGCTCGATAGCTACCTTTAGCGAGTAGCTAAAGTGTTGTACAGAGTACGATATTGTACAGAGCAACATTGTACAATATCGTACGATATTGTGGTATTTTACAGAGCGGCACAGCTCTAGAACATATTGGTTCCAAACCAATGCTTACTATTGATATATTAATCCGTGACATGGATTAATGACAACATAGAAAACCGTTACATTGTAATTGACAGATACCCACCCATACCACACCCCCCCCCCCCCCAGAGAACCAAGTTTTGTATTGCTAAATGATAGGTGTCTTATTTCTTTCTGGACAAAAGCAATTTTATACGTTAAAATGATTTTGCAACTGTCCAGACTCGCCATTTTTATAGTGTTCTAATTTGTACCAACAGCTCCTTTCTCTTGCTCCTCAACATGTAAACATTGTAGAAATTATACTTTGTAGGTGCTGTAATATTGCCCAAGAAGGGCTTCTAAATTTTACGGACTTAGAAGAACTACTCAGTTATTTTTTTTTTTTCCTACTTCTCGGAATGGAAAATCGTCAGAGCAGTTTTCATCTGGAAGTTGCTGCATTTGGGTTATTTCACAATTCCCCAACCCTGAATCAAGAATCGGTTGGTAGATGGGCAGCAGTGTCTCTTGGCTAATCAAGAGCATCTCCTTTTGCTATGCTCAGTGTTCGAGAAATGGGGAAAGTCAGCTGGGTCTAGAGATTAGGTAAGAGAGTCAGAGGCATACCTTTTGATAAGTCTTAAATCATTTCCTGTTTATAAAAGCACATGTTAAGACACCCATAAAATCTCTAAATGGATGGTGGTTTACTTTTCCTTCGAAATCTCAGTGGGAAAAGGTACTTCTGACTCTCCAAGGGAATAAGAATAATGAACTCTGATTACCAGGTATGTTTAAACTGATTTGCAAAGCAAGTGGAAAGCATCTTAGTGCGTAGTGATAAGCATCTTTTAGACATCAGAGGACAGGTTGACTTCAGGGTCTGTATTTTTTACAGTAGCGAACACTGGGATGTAAGTGGCCATTATACAGTTTGGATTTGTCTTCTCTATTTGTATTCACTTATTTCAAAATGGCAATCGGTGAATATTAAACTTGTAAGTTGCCCCTAGCAATCTAGTGTTTATTGTGTTCTTTGCTTTTTGTGGTTTTTTCAGAAATTGTTTCTTTTCTTTTCTGTTTTTATTTGTTCTAGTGTTTACTTTGGGTATTCAATTTGGGATACCGAACGGCTAGAGAACATTATTGCAAACTGATCTCTATAGCCTGACTCTGAGTAGCAATTGCCAGAAAACTGAGGATTATCAGGTTACCACCCCCCCAAACACACACCAGTGCCATTAGGTTTCTTATACGTCCTCCTTTGAAATGCTTACGTCATTGTTCAATACCTGACTCCTCCGCTTAAATAGAATAAGGAGCAAGATAGGGACCGCATCTGTCCCGTTTACCATGGTATCCCCGGCGCCTAGCGCCATGACTAGGACATTGACAGATGTTTAATCAGTTTCCTTGTTTACCTGCTCACACAAAAGTCTTCACGGGTATTCTGCCACCATTTGTGTAGACTAAGGCAAATATGGCTTATAATGATATTACAGACGGTACCTCTGCTGTCCTCCTCGCCAGTCCTCCTCCTCCTGCAATGCTTAACCTGATTGACAATGGCCCCTGCTACTTATAACATTGGCCTTTTAGGGGATGCACTTGTCAGTACATTTTATGTGATAGTTTTATGATGTTGAAGACTGTTTCCCGTGATCATGCTGTGTTCTCAGATGGCAAACTTAGATTTATTTACGCCCGCGACCCAAGGCAGGAAGTTAACCTTGAAAATAAGTTAAAATTTGAAAGGTAGTAAATCATAGGGCTGGGATTTATAATTTATCTCAGTAAGGAATCTAGAGACCAGGTGTGAAGGAAGGAACATGAGCTAAAAGTAAAGAAGAAAGAAAGAAAAGGGAAGGAAAGAAAGAAAACCTGGCTTATGCTCTAGCACTGATACTAAGTTTTAGCAAGTTGCCTTACTTTTCTAGACCTTAATTTTCTCATCTGGAAAATGAGAGGATTAGCCAGATCAGGGAAGACAAATAAGTGAATGTCTTCCACTTCTCCCTCATCTGCCCACGGGAGACATCACTAATCACTCCGTGCTCTATTAGAATACTTTTCAAGACAATGATTCATGCAGCTACTACCCATTAATGTAGTTCACACACAGACAAAACCTCTTTGTCATCCCTAGGCTATGTGACCTTTAAGACGCTCTCTAGCTTTAAAATTCTAATAGCTCTATTAAATAGATTGAAATTTAAGAGTTCAATGATAATCATTCCTCAGCATCAAGAGGCAGTCGGGGGTGGGGGGGGGGAATAAAGAGAACTAATAACGTTTCTGTTTTACTTCTACACAAGGGTCTCCATGAAGTGTTGTTCAGGTTGTAAAGCATACAAGTCACTGAGTGCATTTTACTTCTTCAGTGTGTTCAGTGCGTAACCTGCACAGCTGTTCATGGCCCTCTGCTTCCGCAAATTCATGTCTAGATAGCTGTACCTCAGTTCTCTGACTCCTAATGTATTTAACTTTATACATTATTTCTAAAAGATTTATAACCTCTGAAAACTATCCCCACGGGAAAATTTTGATATTCCATGCTTCTTATTATAATAGGATTTTATAAAATTATTTTCTGGGTTTCAACAGAAACCTATGCACGGAGAACTCCCAGGACATTAGCCCTTGCATACGAGGCAATGACAACAAAAATTTTGAACTGCCAGTGATGAGGAGGGAGCATGGTGGGATAGTCATGTGATGCAAGCACACCTTTCCTTATACGTTTATTTCATGAATATTTGTTGATGTTCCAGGCGCTCTGCCAGACACTGGAAATACACCGCTAAATAAGCACTTTTTATCATTGCGTTTGATCTCTGTCTTCTTTGGTCTGTAGTCTAACGGGGGAGGAAGGAAATTCAACAAGCGTTGCTATATGGCAAGAGCAGGGCTGTGAGAGGGCCATAGAGATAGCCCGACTCAGGGTTGCCGGGATGGGGATGGCTTCTCCGAGGAGTCTCACCTTGGCTGAGACCAGAGGAGAAGCAGGAGTTAGCTTAGTCAAGCCGGGAGGTTGGAAGAGGAGTGTTCCTGGCAGAGGGAATAGTCTGTGTAAAATCGTGGAAATGAAAAATTTCCCAGCGGCTCAAGGAACCAGAGGAGAGTCAGTCAACTGAAGATGAGGAGGCAGCCTCAGAACACAACCGAAATTATCCAAGGGAACGATGACGATGATGTGGAGGGCATTGTGGTGATGGAGGTGAAGGACAATAGGAAGTATAGTTTTCGCAGCAATTTAGAAGTGAGAGTCAATGTTATTTTGATTGTTAGGTTATGATAGGTGACTTGAGCCAGATGTCCTACTTGGACAGTTGGGTGGATGGTGGTACCATTTATTCAAACCCTTCACGTGAGAGAGGGTGTGTTTAAAGCAAGCAGAGGATGATGGAGCAGGAGGGGTGATGCCGAGTTCAGTCTTGCACATGTTGAGTTTGAGTGACCCACGGAATGTACAAGTGGACATTTCCAAGTAACTGGGGATACACGGTGTGCCGATAGAAAAAGTTCAGAGGCTGAGATACTTCACTGGGTTTTGTCAGTACGTAAGTAATTAAAATCTTTCAAGGGTTTGAAACGGTTAAGGGGAAAGTTTGTAGACAGAAAAGAGAAGGTCCAAGAGTGAGCCCAGGAAAACACCAAGATTTCGGGCATAAGCAGAGAAAAATAAACCTGAGGTGGAGACAGGGAAGTTAGCAGTTCAGTAGGGGGGAGACAAACCGGGCACGTGTGATGTCGCAAAATCCAAAGGAAGAGAGGCTTCGAAGAAGCATAGCATTCAGACTTGTCAAGTGCTGTGAAAGAGACAGACAAGAGAAGACCAACGATATTCCATTAATTCAGCCACAAAGAGGGTACGGATAACCTTGGTATAAGTAATTTCCATGTTGAATTTGGAGAACGCGGGAATGACTCAGAGACAAATGGAGAACCCAGGCTGCAGTGGGTAGAGACACGATTGGGAATTGAGAAAATCAAGGGGCGAACGTACAACAATTCTGTCAAGACTCATGACTGTGTTGGGGAAAGAGAAAGACCGTAGCAACCCAAGATGGATGGAGCAGCAAGGAGGAAAGGATGGTCTTAAGAAGACAGAGCTTTGAGCATGTTTAAAGGCTAGGGGGAAGGAGATGGTACTGACCGAGGATTTGAGGAAGCAGAAGAAAAGAGGGAGGATCAGTAGCCTTGGGAGGAATGAAGGCACATCTTCCAGCAAGGGCCGCGGAGGAGGGAAGGATAGGTGCAGTTGCCGGTGGTCCTGTAAATGTAGCCAAAGGGTAAGGTAGGGTCCTCCGATCGGATTTATTTTTCTCACTTAAGTGCGGCGTTGGGGATGGTGTTAGAATCTGAGATTCAAGCAGCGTGGCAATTTGCAATAGCTGCTCTGGGATATTAGAGTCAGTGTGGACTATGGAATCAGTGAGCAACGGAATTCTTTCTGTTTGTGGTTTCAAGTGCATTCCATTGCTACTAAACTTACGAAAATGGTTTCAGAATCTTCTTTGCGCTTCTGACTGCCACCTCTTTTCCTTTCTCCGTCACCTCCCCAATTTAAACCTTCCCTGTTTTTTTTTTTTTAATTTAAACCCAAGTTAGTTAACATGTACTGTCGTAATGGTTTCAGGAGTAGAATTTAGTGATTCATCACTTACGTAAACCTTCCCTATTTTTTAACTTAAATCGTACACCGACTGCCGTGAAATCTGCTGGTAGAAGACACTGCAAAATAAGTTTCGATTTTTGGTTTGTTGTCTTGTTCGTGGCTATTTAGCCCGAGCCACAAAGCCATCGTGCGTAAAATGAGGAGGTTATTATAGGAAGGATAGTTTTCAGTTATGTCATGTATTGAAGACCTTATGGCTTGTCCAAACAGATAGTAAAGACCAAGAAAAGTCCACCTTGAGATTTTAACTCCCAGGATAGGTTTGCTACCTAATCAAGAGAACCCAGTAATTACACCACCTCCTCTTCAATGGTTCCATTTTCTGTGCAAACTGGCAAATGATAATCCAACCGTCACACCAGGGGAAGGGAGGGGAAACCACTGGGATTTGGAAAATTGGAGGAAAAAGAAGAGGTTAGAACAGCCATGCAGTGAACTGGACTCCCATCAGGAGAGATCACTGCTCCATACCAAGGTTACCAACTCCTTGACTCTCAGTATTAACCCAGTTTGGCTCTTCTGCAGTTACTTGACTTCTTTCCTAACTGATCAATCCATTAATTAACCCGGGTGTCTGTTTGAGAACTCTGTCGAAAACAAAAGCAGCTACATGCCAACTAGCAGCCTGGAAGCTGGAAATAGGGGAATAAGCAAGGCAGATGTGATTCCTACCCTCAGGAGCACCCACACGAGGAGGATGTTTCATCCCAGGATCTTCCCTCTGCTTTTCTTCAAAAGGAAAAAGCCGATGTGTAGAATTTGCCATGTATCTTGATTAGGGATTTTGGACTTAAACTAGATCTTAACCCATGACCTATGAATCAAAATTTTAAATTTTATTGTTCGTGTTCTTGGTTGTTGTTTTTTCTTTTTCTTTTTCTTTTTTTTTTTTTTAATGTCTCTGTTCTCCTTAGATGTGAATAGAAATGTCTTGGGAGAAAACTTCGATTGCCATGGGAGCCCCACAAAGCCATTTTTGTACTTGTAAACTTGTTATTAAGTGTCAGGTATGAAATACATTAAGGAACAAATTACTTCTCCATCCGGGAGAATTTAATAAATTTCGGGAAAGCGAATGCCTTCCGGGTTGCCTTGCCGACAAATGCAGAAATTTTGATCTGCATTTGCCAAGAGGAACATGGCAGATGATACCCCGTAGATGTTGTAGCAATGCTCACTTACGTTCCTTTAAAAAAAAAAAAATGTTTCTTTCAGGAAGCTACTCTAGGATCTTTCTCTTGACAGTGTCATTCCCTGAATGTAAGAAACAGGTGCGGTGATCGATTCCCCGCCCTCGGTGACCCCCCAGTGGGGGGGGGGGGACGGCATGTCGCAGACCTTTTGTTCCTTGGAGAGAATGAGTATGAAGAAGGGCAGCTTCAGCTGATACTGAGAAAACATGAGGACTCAGGACTCTTTTCCCCACTTTACTGATGGGTACAGGTTCATTCACCCTGATTTGCTCAGGACGGTCCCACTTTCTGCCTGTTGTTCCCAGGTTATGCTTAATAGCGCCCCCATACACTCTCAAAAGTGTTCATGTTCGGACAGCAAACTATAGAGTCGCCCTAATTAATTACACGGACCCGAGAGTAGAAGACCACGACCATAGGGACGGTCACTGCTTCCCGTGTCTGTATGTCGTGATATTAGAACTTGGTACCTTAAGGAAATGAAATGGTGCGTGAGGCATCTGCGGAGTAGGGGAATGAAGCTAGGCGATTTTAAAATTGAGCTTAATTTATTGAGTGCCTACTACGTGATCAGCTCTGGGCCAGGTGCTAAAGCAGAGGGGTAAGCTGTGTTCTCCCGAGTGCACCTGGCACACGCGAGCCGGGCCCGAGAGCGCGCCGGCTTTCCCTAGTATCCCTTCACTCCTCCCCGTGACTTTACATATGAATCAGGTTTGTGATATGCCGCTCGTGGGCTTTTATTTATTTATTTTTTGGAGCTTTAATGGCAATGTATCAAGTTTTAATTAATAGCACGTCATGTTATGAAAATGTTGAATCAGATCTTTTCCCTAGGCATCAAATGTGTTCTCAGTGAAAATGTGACATCCAGATATGGGGAACAAAAGAGATAAGGAAAGTAGTGATGCGATTTTTGTGAAGGATGATGACATAATGTTTGCGTATTTTAATGTGTTGCCACCATCTAAAGTATTGTAGGAAGTATGTCCTTTAGAGATAAAACAGGACCTCGACCCAGTGCCTTCATCGCGTTCTACCCTCTTTTCACGGGTAATTTCATGGCTGTGGCAAAGAGGCAGGTTGAGAAGACCAGAGTTTTATTATTTGTAGACCTTTAAGTGACTAAAGGAAGTTACTACCAGCACTAGAAACAAATAGAGAAGCTAACTCTGAAGGTCAAGGTAGCAGACGAACTTCAGCACAATGATTTAGTACAGAGGATTAGCTGCATTCCAGATCTCGGGAGAGGCTGAAGGAGCAGATTTTCGACTTGGCTTCCAGGGTAGCATTCTAAAGCCAGGCAGAACTGATCCACTGGGGAACTACCTACCATCTCCGAGGTACCACTGAAGCAGCGAATCCAAGGACATACTCTCTAAGTGTGAACTAGGATTCAGGGAGTTGAAATCTAGAGGCTACCACTCTGGTAGCTGCCGTTAGCAACCGCTTTTCTTCAGTCACGAGGCTGGAGAATAGACTTGGGAACTATGACGCGGGCAACCCCATGCTTCTGTGACTAAGCTCGCCAACAGAAAGAGCCAAAAGGGGCAGGGAGATGGCCTGTACCTTACTTCCGCCTTGCACATCCTTCCCAGGCACGTGTACTTGATGTAGGGTTGCCAGATCTAGCAAACAAAAATAACACAGGCAACATACTTACACGGAAGAAATATCCATCATTTACCTGAAACTCACATGGAACTGGGCACCCTGTATTTTATCTGACAACCCTAACTTCCTGAAACCTAATTCATCTCCGTAACCCTAGCTGCACAGAAGCGTGGCGAACACAGTTTTTAATTTCCAGCCGGTCCAACTAGAAGGAGGGTGGTGTGGAGGTTTGCGTGAGCCAATCCAGAGCATTAACCAGTGTAGATTAACCGGCAAGAAAGGCTGGACCTTTCTGCCCCCAGAGACTTTTGCTACCATCTGATGATTTCGCTTTGCATTCTCATAGTCTCTGAAATCCTACCGTTCCGTGATTCATTTGGGTTAACTCAGCTTCCTCTTTTTCAAATGTCCAAATCTCCCAGGATGTGAGAGTGGTCAGACTATGCTCAAAAAGTAGGGTTTTTCAACACGTGGGAGGGAAGGAAGGATTATTGGGACAAGAGGAAATGTGGGGGGTAGAAAAGACCGGGCACCAGGAGATAGAATGAGCCGGGCAGGTGCCCATTCAGATCTCTTTGGCTCACTGTTTCACACTGGGCAGACTCAGGACTCAAGGAGAAATATTTTCTTCTCATGCTTCCTCTCCCTTTTTGTACCCCCCCCCAAGATGCATGCTTCCCAAATCACAAAGCGCGAAGTAATGCTCTCAGAATGACACAGATCGTCAATATCAGAGATCAAATAGCTGTATATTTTCTCGCGGAGAATATATATGACTAAACGTAGTTTTGAGTTTTGGGTTCTGAACCACTGATTTGCAAATGACTTTTGGTTCCCGAGCTCTTTGTAAGTTGAGGACTGCTTTTACTTATTTCAAAAGGAAGAATGCTGTATTTGCACCATGCTAATTAACTATTTAGTGAGAAGAAATGTCAGCCAGGAGCATGAAAAGAAATACTGCCTCTCAGAGAAGTCAAGGCTGATGGAAAACAATCGTGCAAGCACAATGCCTACCGCTCTTCAGAAACCCGGAAACTCTTCTTTGTTCCCCCTTTTCCCTAGGATTTTCTCTTCTGCATTTCAAAAGTGAGGGTTGATGGGGGGGGGTGGGTGATGGCATTGAGGAGGGCACCTGTTGGGATGAGCACTGGGTGTGGTATGGAAACCAGTTTGACAATAAATTTCATATTAAAAAAAAAAAGAAAAACAAAGGCAGTAACCTACACACACACACAAATAAAATAAAATAAAATTCTTTGTTAAAAAAAAAAAAAAACAGTTGGGTAGTTCACGTTTCAAGGCTCCTGGTCGTAACAGAAAGTCAGTACTAATTGGAAGCAGGGGGATGTTGGGAGACATCACAGAGGTAGCTGCTCTCCAAGTTCTCCTGTAGGACTTTCCATGGCAAGGAAATCAGGCAGTGAAAGTTGGGTGAGTGAGTGCAAGCCACCAGTCCTCCAGAGAAGGGTACTGTCTCTTCAGTCCTTTAATCTCTGGCGCTGAGTGGGAAGGAGGGGAATTCCTTGGCAGAAGACCTCATCCAAGAGTTGATGAGGGTTTTTTAGCTAAAAGAGGTTCTTGTTATAGTGAAATCCAACGTTCCACGAATTGTTTGCAATTACAAATTGAAAGTAACGTCGCATCTTTGGTAAGGGAGGTGAGTTTTGTAGATAAGCCTGTGAGCTTTTTGGGGAATAAAGGAGACATAAATTGTTGTCATTTCAGAGATGCAGTAGGTTCATTTTCTCTGCAAAGTGCATCTTTTTTTTAACCGAGTGTCTTACTTGTGCCCATGAAAAGATTACTGCACTTAAAAGCATGGTGACTGTTTGAGAATTTGTCATTATCAGCAAATTAAAGACCCTCAATTTATGTTTACTAACTATAACTTACTTTCATACATCTCATGGTATTTTAAAACCCACAAGTTGTTTTGTAACTCCCAATATCACAAGGATAAATTTGATCCCGTGGGCAAAGAGTTGTGCCCAATGAATTATTTCATTTAGTCACAGACAGAAACAGGAAGAAAAACAAATAGTGGAATTCTCAATGCTCTATGGAAGTCGGACGTCATATGGCTTTGTATCCAATGGTGTTAAAAAGGCCCCAGTCCCCTTCTAAATGCTTCAGAATCTATTATTTAATTATGATCTTAGATCTAAAATCTGGTCTCTTGAAGGTTTTGATCTCCCCTGCGCGTTAAAAACTGTGGTTTCCAAATCATATAACGTGATGAGCTATCAACGTGTAAACCGGTACCCTGGGAAACAATCATTTCGTATCACTTGGTAAATACGATGATCACAGACACTTCTGAGTGAGCTTCTGGTAGGCGAGAGATGGGGGAAATTGCAGTGCTTAAGGTCCCATTGATTTTTACAGTGAAGGATCGTCTAAGTTACTTTGGAGGTTTCAAAACTGGGCCTGCCCCAGGAATCTTTTCTGGCTTTCTCAGTCACCAGGCAGTTTTGGGGGAGCAAGCATTGATCCATTCGGGGAACCATAACCCGTAGTGTCTACTTTTCTAGCAATTGTGCTAAAAACCATGAGAACAGGCCCTAGGATTTAGGAAGATCCACTTCTCCAGGCAAGCAAATCCTTTCAGCTTTCACCTGTCAGTTTGTCAGCATTCGTCTCCGCGTTCAAGGAGTTTCTTGCAACCTCTGAAGTCTAAGACACAGCACGAAGACAGGAGGGTACAGAACTCTAACTCATGTTCGTGGGCTTATCTCTCCGGTAGAGCGGCTGTTTTATCTTCTTTCATTTTTTCCTAATCAAGCCATTAGCATGAAACAAGGACGAGTCGTCTTACCAGAGCAAAATTGGGCACAACAATGCCTTTACCGCATCAAATCTGCCCTTTAATTACATTCTAAATCTCATTTGAAGGGATTTTATCATTATGGAAATTGCTCTCTAAATGGACCCACGATGAAACCCAATAAAAGTTTGCCGAGAAGAAGACAGAGGAGATGAATCCGCAGCTAAAACGTTATCATCAGACAGACTTTTCCTGGCTTTAGGCAAAACAGCCCATGCAATAACAGAAAGTCACGGCCTCAGAGGTGTATTTTCCCGATTATTGCAGGGCACTTTGGCCTATCGCACAATCTCCTCTGGAGGAAGAGTTCTGCTTTCCAGCTCGCCGAGGCTTTTTCTCCCCGGCCTCGGAGGCATCGCTTGCATTTAGAGTGGCCAAAATGAATAATACACTATTTGCCTCGGGTTCCGGACTCCGTGCGGGCAGGCGGAGCAGGCCTAAGGTTCTTGAAATGAAAGATGGCTTTCTTTTCATGAAATAAAGAACACCTCTGCTTTCTTCTCAAGGTCATTTAAAAATACCTAGACCGCGGCGTGATGGAAAGCACATGAGGAGGATTCGTAGGGAAGGAGTAAAGTCAGAGTGTCCTCTTCTCCACGCTGGGGAGCGTCTCCTATCTGTGTAGCACAACTGATTCGAAGTTGCCTTTGAAGCACGTTCTTAATGATCTCTTTCTTCGATCTGGAACTTTCTGGACAGGCATCCTAGGACCGCAGCTACACTTCACCCAGAGCTCCAGTTCCAATGTCTTTCCACAGGCCCCTGGCTAAATGCACCCTTTTCCTCCTTGTTACGCCCCTTACCCGTTTTTGTTGCCGTTGTTGTTGCCGTCGTTGTTGTTGTTTGTTGTTGTTGTTCTTACTGTTTCCCAAAAAGATGTCACGTCATAATGGGAAAGGGCGAGGTTACTTGAACGTGGCTAGAGTGACGGGAACTTTTTTTTTTTTTTTTTTTTGTAGCCCTCAAGGATGTCCTATGATATGCGCCCTCCCCCAAATGTAATCATTTTGTGCCTAGGACCACTGTGACTAATTCCAGGATGCCTAGGTCAGCAAAATCATATTGTAGTAATAGTTTTCAGCGTGTTCTTCTTCCGGGGAGTTTTCCATTAAAACGGCGCTTGAGGGGCACCTGGTTGGCTCAGCCGGTTAAGCGTCCCACTCTTGACTTCAGCCCAGGTCATGATCTCGCGATTCGTGAGTTTGAGCCCCACACCGGGCTCTGCGCTGGTGGTACGGAGCCTGCTTGGGATTCTCTCTCTGCCCCTCCGCTGCTTGCGCTCTCTCGCTCTCAAAATAAGTCATTATTGTAAAAAACAGTACTTGAAAGATAGGTTGCCTTCATGAATTCTTTGTATTTCTCGGAGGTGGAGGTCGCTGCCCGCAGGCCGCTGCTTTCTATTTCCTCTTAGTGGGTCCTGGAAGCCCATGAAATGAGTGGTCGTGTTTTGTGTTTATGAATTCTGTGCAGGTTTCTCAGGAGAGGGTCCATCATTTTCACGAAGGCATTCGTGACTCGCAGGAGGTTAAGGACCATCGGGCTAGACCAGTGGATTCTCGATCTCTACGCTGGAGCGACAGAATCAGGCACTCCAGGGTGGGGGCCCAGCAGCCCGTGTTTTAATAAGCCTTCTGGGTGATTCTCAAGCTCACTCAGGTGTGACGACCAGCGTGCTGGACACATTACGAATACACAATGCAAAAGTTCATGTTCACAGCTACGTGTGGGTGAGAAAACAAACCCCTCTCTCCCGCATGGGTCTTTCCCTCTGGCCCCGCTTGGACCTTTCCCTCTGGCCACATAGAGTCACTCAGCTCTGACATATATTCTTGTCTCATCTCGTCTTGCCTTCAACTTGACTCTTGCTCTTCCCCGTGCTTCAAACTTCATTCTCTGTCTTCTCTCCTGGTTGTCTCCTATTCATCCCTCAAAACCCTGCTCAAATACCATCACTTGCGGGGTGGCATCTGCACATCTTGGTGACGGGGCTAAGTGCTCCGTTCCCAAAGGGCTGTGCCCACTTTCACGTTATCCGAGATCATTATCACTTGACTTTATCAAGAGACTGTCGGGTGCTTGAAATAAAGTTCTATCCTGTGGTTTTCTGATTGTTTTCAGACACGATTTAGGCAACACCTCCATCTTGCTGTGAGCCCGCAAAAGGGAAAGATCCGAAAGTCAGGAAGGAACAAAACTCTGACACCACCAGGCCGAAGGGTTTTTCAGCAAGTCCCTTTATTTTCTACTCAAGATAACATTAATAGTTAGGTATTACCCACATTGGTTTCTCAGTCCCCCGCTGATAAGGTTTTCCTGTATTAAACTCTCAACTATGTCAGAAATTTCCGCAGAGATTCACGGCAACTTTACCGTCGCTCTGTCCCTAGCTGAGAAGAGTAGACCAGAAACCTTTGCCCGTGGTAAAGCGCTATGAGCATAACCTGTTTCCTACTTCTATTTCTCTTTCTTGGAGTGACCTGACATCTTTATTTATAGTCAAGATTAGTGACAATGATGAAATCCAACTATAATCTTTTCTTTCTTACTCGGGGCACTGTGAAGCAAGTTTCCACTGTTTTGGAACATATTCCAGTGTAGCTCCCATATAAAAATGTTTATGATGTAAAATAATCTATAAAGGCCTCCTTTTCTCTGCCCTAGTCCTTTGTTAAAACTTACATGATTTATCTTATGGGCATGAATAAAACCTAGGCCTTCGCAAACCTTACTCTCCTGGAGATGGTTTTTCAAATGTATGTGTTCTCACATGAAAGGAGCATCATCACAGGACCAAAGGCCAAGAATGCCTCGGGTCTGTGTCAACAGTGTGGTCAAGGGTCTCTAGGATGTTCTGAACTGAACCTAATGCTTTGGGAAAGATTAGCGGCTATACGATGAAAAACCCATGTTCTGACGTCAGCGCAGTGGGTTCTAGGAAGGAAGAAATATCCTCGACCTTTTGCCAGTTTTCTCATTTGTGAGATTTTCTTTGGCGGATATGGCAGTGGTACCTATCTTTTTATTCATGTCCACACCTTCCTCTTCCTTTTCTTCATACGTTGAAAAAGAGAGTATATTTTCTCCCAATCACCATCCACCCTGTTCCATAAGAGAAGAGAAGCTAAATAGAGGGAAATAACTCCCGATGCGCAAAACAGGGGGAAAAATTACACTCTCCAGAAAAAGCAGTTTGCTCTACTTGGTCGTAGACAGAAATTAACTCACCAAAGAACAACAGGGATTCAGACCCAATTATGTCAATAGGACTTCAGTTAACATCGTGATACGAGAACCTTCTTTAACATTCAAACTTTATGGGTACCTAGAATTCACGTTAAAGGTAATATCTCTGGGTGTTGTATGGAAACCAATTTGGCAATAAATTTCATATTAAGAGAAAGAAAGAAAGAAAGAAAGAAAGAAAGAAAGAAAGAACAAAATAAAGAAAGAAAGAGAAAGAAAGAAAGAAAGAAAGAAAGAAAGAAAAGAAATGTTACAGTGTTGAAATATTAAACAAATAATAAAGGTAATATCTCTAAACTTTAGACTAATGAGCACCCACAAATGAATACAGTTGTGTCCAATGTGTGTCTGTGAATTATTTAGAAATTGTCCTGCTACTCAGGGTGAAAAGATGTAAAAATCATCGTAGATTTATGATATCCTTAACCTATTCCAAACAGTTGCCTCCATGTAGGGTTGTTTGTGGTTGTGTTGGGAGGTTAAGAGGGGTTTCTTTCGAGGGGTGGGAGCCAGAATAAAGTTGTTCTGCAGTTACAACATTCATAATTAAAATGAGCCAGAGGAAATTAGCGACATGGCTGTTGTGATTTCTGGTGTTTTATGAAAAATAATGATGGCCCTTTGCCATATGTTCTTGCCTTCTTCTTACACATTGCTGTTGGGATAAGATGAGACTTGACATCAACTAATTGCTTATTTCTAATCCACAATCTTGAACTACACAGAATCTCGAGGTGGGGGGGGCGGGAATAGCTCCGTGACAAAGACATTCAGGAAAATAAGAGCTCCTCTAACCTTTAGCTCTGCATATAACATAGACAAATTGTATAGCTAAATATAACCAGATGTGTACTGGTCCATGGGAAGATAGCTGCCTCTTTTAAGGATAAGAATGTGTTCTGTTCATTGCGAGGCACTCCACATCACAAAAGGTATTAGTTCTGAGTTGACCGAGGAGGAATAAATAAGGACATACCTAACTGGAGTACAATTCAGTTGCCTGGGCATTCCTCTCAGAGCATGTGGCCCATCTCAGAAGTTACTCGCTCTGTACTTGAAGACTGGGGAAGAACGAGGGTCAGAACACAGATCTGTCGGAATTTATACATTTTACTCCCCCTCGTTCTTGGCCCCCAGTTGAGGAAGCTCCAGTTTGGAGATGAAGCAACCTGTCCAAGCCCACCTCACAGACGTGATGGAGGGGATTTATAAGGAGTCTGAGCGTTAGTTTCCTGCCCCATTTTTCTCCCTCTACTACATCCCCACCCCTCCTCGTGGCTGTGCAATAATAAATATGTCTCAGTGTCGGAAAGGCCCATCTGGTCTTTCTCAGATAAGGACAGTTATCTTCCAACAGGCTGATTCCCGCACATAAAACATAACACAGAACCCCAAGTACTTTCCGCGTTGTAGACTTTTCATGCGTGGCCGTCTCTACGATTTACATGGGCAATCTCGAGTTTAAGTATGAAGGCCTTTCGAGATTACCGCCGGCAAGGATCCTCTGAGAGATGTCGCACGTAGGAAATACCCACTTACGAGCAATGAAGCCATATAGCAGTATCTGAAAAAATATTGCAAGACAGTATAGGTTTTGATAGGAATTTTAGATGTATTTGTAAAAAAGAAAACAGCCTCAGGACTTGTTTCATCTTCCAACACCAGCATCATGACATTAGTTTCCTCCACTGTGTCCACGGCACCTTAACTGTTTTTGACCCATCCCATGCAGTGTTTACCTGCCCTTTTTCAGGAGCGCGTGTCCTTTAAAACCCACTCCCACATGCTTTAGGAACGCCTAACAGAATGTCTTTTCGTTGGGAGTCTCCCGTGCCCACCTGCAGCTCTCGTGCCAGTGCCCTTGCCTCGTCATTGTAATTTACTTGGTTCCAAGGGGCGAGTGTATGTATGTATATGTTTAAAACACAGCATATATAATGTTTGTCTGACTCCTGGGGGAAATGCAGCCTAAAATAGCATTTCTATCTTTAAAATGCTTTTGTGAACAGTTCTCACTTTGCCTGTGTCTACCTTCCAAAGGTAGAGAAAGGAAAGGACGAAATTGAGTCACACATGCGACTATTTCTGTAATTTATGCACACTCGACGATGGTAGCGTCCCTCCTCCTTCTTTCCTGGTTTTGGAACAACCTTGTCATTGGTTCAAGAATGGCTGAGGCCGCCTGTCAGCTAAATTCCTGCCTCCATTCTCTCCGTGATGCCACATACGCTGACAGCTGCCCCTTAAATAATTATTCTCAAACACTGTTAAAGTATTTTTGGTATTTAAACATTTAAATTTTAAATATTTATTCTCTCTCTCTCTCTCTCAAAATAAACTTAAAAAAAAAAAAAAGAGACATATCTATGTGAGAAAGTTCAATGTCAGCTGAGACGTGAAGAATGAGAAGATACCAGTTATAGGAAAAAAGGAGGACACAGATTGCCTCCCAAGTAAAAAGTGGGGCTTTTACCACCAGCTTTGTGATAGGCAAGATCTTGGCTAGAACTTACTAGGAAATGTAGGGGCATCTGGGTGGCTCAGGCTGTTGAGCAACTGACTTTTGATTTCAGCTCAGGTCATGATCCCAGGGTTATGGGATCAAGCCCCGCGTCGGGCTCCATACTGACCATGGAACCTGCTTGAGATTTTCACTCTCTCTCTCTCTCTCTCTCTCTCTCTCCCTCCCTCCCTCCCTCTGCCCTCCCACATTCTCTGTCTCTCTAAAGTAAAAAAAAAATGTGGCTAGAGACGAGGTCAGAGATCCTTCAGATAATGTGGGGCCTTGAAGTCCCATTGTAAGGAGTTTGAAATTTATTTCAAATGTAGCAGGAAGCAATAGAAGCTTCTAGAGCAAGATAGTGACATGATCTGATGTAGGCTTCAAATAAATCACTGTATTGCTATGTGGAGATTAAAGAAGGCAGGAGAAGAAACTAGAAGACCAGTTAGAGGTGGCCTGGACTAGGGTGGCTGCAGGAAAGAAATGGACTGATGTGAGATATAATTTGGATGTTGGAATCCTCACATACACTAATGGGTTGGATGATGAGAGTAAAGGAGAAGGATGTCTCAAAGAAAACTCCACATTTTTAACTGGAACAGATGGACGGTAGCACCATTTATTGAGATGGTAAAAACTGGGGGAGAAGTCAGTTTTGTGTTCCCTTTTCAACCTGTTATGCTTTCAACTGTGACACGTTCAAGTGGAGATTTCGAATACATTGGTGAAACTCAGAGAGGAGTTCGGGGCTGGCTCTTTGAATTGGGGATGATTCAGGTTATCCGGTCTATCTAAGACCATGGGACTGGGTAAGCATACTTAGGGATAGGGAGAAAGAGGAGAAGGAGAAGAAAAAGGGTCCTAGGACCAAGTCCTGGAGACCACCAACATTCAAATATTAGGTAGGAGTGGACAACCTGTCAAAGGAAACAAAAAAGGAAGGGCCAAAGAGGGAGGAGGAAAACTAAGAAATTATGGGGTCGTGGTCGCCAAGAGAAGAAAGAGAGGGTTTCCAAAAGGAGGGCGTGGTCAACCGTGTCAAACACTGCTGAGAGGTGAGTTGCATTAGAAAAGAACATTGCCAGCGTGCCTGGGTGGCTCGGCTGGTTAAACATCTGTCTCTTGATTTTGGCTCGGGTCACGATCCTATGGTTGTAAGATAGAGCCCCGTGTCGGGCTCTGCGGTGATAGCGTGGAGCCTGCTTGGGATTCTCTCTATCCCTTTCTCTCTCTGCCCCTCCCCTGCTGGTTCTCTGTCTCTCTATCTCTCTGTCTCTCTGTCTCGCTTTCTGCAAAATACGTAAAGCCTTAAACAAAGAACAGAGCCGTGTCTTTTGGATTTGGCCGCAAGGAATGTCATTGGTCACCTTCATGAGAACAGTTTAAGAGGAGAGGCGGAAGTAGTTGTAAGAGTGAGAAGACTGAAGGAGGTTGACTGCGCACAGCGCCCTTCAAAAGTTAGGCTATGAAGTTTAGGAGAGAAATAGGGCAGCCCCTTAAGGGGAATGAGGGATCAAAGGAAGGTTTGGGGAATGATTTTCTAATGTTTGTTTTACGTTTAGAACTTATACTCCAGGTAGGGAACTGGATGTGAAACCTTTGAGGAAGAGTGACACAAGTCCACATAACAAGAGAATACGTGAAGGCACGTGTATGTCTCAACGCCTGGAGAGGGTGGAGGTAATTAACAGACTGGGATGAGGCCTGGCGCAGTGGAAAGAGCCTGGCCCGAGGCCCTGTAAGATCTGTTTAGAGTCTAACTTCCCCCCACTGACTAGCTTTGTGATCTTGAGCAAATTACAAAATGTTTCAAAGCCCGTTATTTTTTGACATCCATAAATAGGGCAAACGATACCTACTTTATAAGGTTTGGGCAAAGATTAGATGAGGTGACGTAGGCAGAGCATTTAGTACCTAACCCAATGCCTGGTCCCTTGAGGGCCTTCATTAAAACCGTGTCCCTCTGGTTCTCCTCTCACCTTCCTTCATGACTCCAAGCTCGCTAGCAGAGAAGACACGAGGCTGTTCCGAGGAAAATGAGTTCCAACTGCATGGCAATGGGAGCCAGAGCTGTAGGCAGGAGCTAAGAGATAATGCTAAGAAAGATCAACATCGAGATTCAAAGGGTACGGAGTATGGCCAAGTCCCCCTTTTACTCAGAAGGAATTCTGTGTCCTTGGGTTTTCTTATAACTGATGTCTTTCCATCCTTCAAGTCTCAGGTGACATTGAACCTTCTTACATAGGTATTTCATGACCACCGTGACCAAAGAACACTCCATCACCACCACATGGAGACCGTTATTCTCACCATAACCCTCCACTTGCTATCTTCAGAGAACCTTCTTATTTTATTGAATATTTGTTTATCTGTTTGCCCTATTTCTTTCCTGTTTATCCTATTTCTCTCTGTGTTCACCTTATTAGGCTGTGTACATCAAGAAAGTAGAAGTTTGTCTTTCACCACTGGGGGCCTAGATGCTGATATATTAAATATTAGTGGGAGGAAGATAAAGTTGGGAAGGAGGGAAGATAGAAGGAAAGAAGGAAGAAAGGAAGGAAAGAAGGAAGGAAGGAAGGAAGGAAGGAAAGAAGAAAGGAAGAAAAGAAGAAAGGAAGGAAGGAAGGAAAGAAGGAAGGAAAGAAGGAAGGAAGGAAGGAAGGAAGGAAGGAAGGAAATTTAAGGGCTGGGACTACATCTGTCTTACATTAGATGTGGTCCCATAGCTCCTAGTGAAATCTTGGAAATACCATAGGCACTTACACGTATGTTTGTGTGATGAATAAATATGCAGAGAATTTTCACACTGTGACAGAATAAAAAGAAACAAGTAAAAACGCGATGCAGAAGAGAAAAGATGATTCCCATGTTACTTCCAAGCTAGTATATCTGCAGTGAACTCTTTGATTTTAAAAAGTAATTTTAAGACTAGAGTAAACCAGAGGGGCAGACAAGGAGAGAAAGCATCACGTGTTACCAGAGTTTGCAATTGCTTAAGGCGGTCTGACAAATAGGATTTTGCTCAGTTTCCTCCGGGGGAATCCACCCTAGGCCAGGCATTTTTAAAGATTAGATTTTGAAATAAAGGTTTGCACCTGGCAATGTACCGAGGCAGGAGACCATATCCCTTCTCTCCACTGTTCTCGGGCACAAGTGTGAGAATTTTTGAATGAGATATGAAAGCAAAGACAACGCCCCTGCAGGATAATAGTCTCTGAGGACCTTAATAACAGCCATTTTTAAAGCACAGCCTGCGGACTCCTAAATCCATAGCTGCTCGTTTAAGATGCATTGCAATGCAGTGGACCTGCAAACACACTCCTTATCTACCTAGAGCAACAAGGCTCCAAGCCAAACAAGAGTCCCCAAATTAACTCTTGTTTCTCTTGGGCTGATGACTCTGCTGCTTTCCCAAGGACTGCAATGGCCAGAGAGAGAATAACAGAAAACAGTCACACCTTCTGTGAGTCTGTACCCAACTGCATTTCCTGAGTGAGTGAAGGACGTCTGGTGGTTAGATTAGAGTCCTTATAAGGCCAAGTTTGTAGGCCCAGTTCCTTTATACGCGTGCTTCTCAAAAAAAAAAAAAAAAAAAAATCCATTAGGAACGGTAATTCTGTTTTGTTTTGCTAGTTTTAATGTTCAATCCATACCAGACCGATACTTTTGTAACACGCAATAAAAATGAATTACTTTTCAAACTTACAAAAACCAGACACAAAATGCAACCCCGTGCTTTTTATTTTTAGGCTGCTATAAACGTTTTGAAAGATTTACTCTCGATTTCTGTTCTCATAATGGAATGTGTGTGTGTGTGTGTGTGTGTGTGTGTGTGTGTGTGTGTATACTCCAAAACCTCGAGTATTGAGAGCCTGTGTCTCACAAGTCATTTTGGATAACCAAACGAAGGGAGTTTGACTTTTGTGCACGGGTTTTTGTTTTGTTTAATGTCTTTAAAGCATCAACACCTTTCTGGGATAACTATGTTGGACAAATTCAGTTAAAGAGTTTTAGATAGGGGCGCCTGGGTGACTCGGTTGGTTAAACGTCCGACTTTGGCTTAGGTCATGATCTCACAGTTCGTGAGTCGGAGCCCCCAATCAAGTGTCAGTGTGGAGCCCTCTTCGGATCCTGTCCCCTTCTCTCTCTGCCCCTCCCCTGCTGACGCGTGCACGTTCTCATTCTCTCTCTCTCTCAAAAGTAGAATAAACATTAAAAGAAATTTTAAAAGTTTTAGATATACTGCTTCTTAAATAGAGTTTACTGAACATACTTCTGCTTTTCCTGGTGAATTTCAGATCTTCATTATCAACATTAATTATTTGGCTTCACATTAAAGCAAGGTGATGCCTTCAAGGGCTAATAATATATGTAGGGCTGTTAGTCGCCACGCTGCGTAACCCCGGTCACCTATGTGTGCCCGTGGCTCCTTCTACAGCTTTCTGGTTCTCTGTCAGGTGTCGCTCCTTGCCACTTTCCGTGTAGCCCTCAAGGATAACTTCTCTCCTGTTTTGGATCTTTGTTCCCGACCTTTTAAGTTCTTGGAAATCAGATCACCGCTTCTTCTCTTTCTTTTTTCTTTTCTTTTTTTTTTTTCCTATCAAGCGGATTTGAATTAGGTGAAAATTATCAGTGAAGAGGAACTAATGGCCTTATCATTATTCACATACTAATTGCTTTCAGAAAAGATTAGAGATTGTGCGTCTTTCATGAATTTTGTAGGGAGATGCGGTCACTTATTTTTATTCTTCCCACATCTTTTTGTCTGTTTTGTTTTGCTGCTGACTTCTCGGTTACATTCAAGATAGGGAGGCTGTCCTTTGCTGAGCTCTTTTTTGGAGACAAATAGCTCCATTTACATAGGAAAGAAAATATTTGGATACTCTTATCAATGATGTTTTGGAATAGTACCATCATCATTTGTTTGGGTATAATAAGAAGAAGGGTGTAGCCCTAACTCATTCTTGACATCTCTCTTCTTTATTTTTCTTCTAGTAAAACTTTTATAACTTTTCCTCTTCTTCTCCAATTATCTCGTTACTTAGGGACACTCTGGATCATTCTACTTGTTGAATGAGACAGTACAAATTTAATATTCCATAATCTTGTGCTTGTCCTACTTTCCTTTAGAAACTTTTATTCTCAGTGACTTCCTGAAAGAAGGCCTCCACCCTAGTTAGTTTAAGGACCTCAACTGCATTCTTTTTTTTTAATTGTTTTTTGATGGTTTATTTTATTTTTGAGAGAGAGACAGAGTGTGAGCCGGGGAGGAGCAGAGAGAGAGGGAGACACAGAACCCGAAGCAGGCTCCAGGCTCCGAGCTGTCAGCACAGAGCCCGAAGGGGGTTCAGACTGGCAAACTGTGAGATTATGACTTGAGCCGAAGTCGACGCTTAACCAACGGAGCCACCCAGGAGCCCCGGACCTCAGCTACATTCTGTCTCTTCTGAACACACATCGCGGCTTCCCATCGGGCTGTGCAATTCATTGTCCCTGCTCATAAAGCAAACTCACTCCCACCTTCTGCCATTCTTACAGTCTTCTGCCCAGTGGGAATACCTCCTTCCCTCTACCTCTCTCAGTCTTATCCATCCTTCAAGGCTCAAACCAAGTCCCATGAGTTCATGAGGTCTATTTCTATCACTTGGCCTCCACACTGATTGTCTTCTAAGAGAAACCCTTATATTAGCTATTACTTATTAAAGGCTTTTTGTGTTCTGGACACTGTTAAAAGTATTTTACAAAAATTATTCCATGTAATATTCAAAACAACCCAGCAGGTAGGTATTATTATTTAATATTTAGCAAAGCCAAAGAGATTAAAGAGTTTTTCAACTTAGGCAGCTAATAAGGGAAAGAGAAGGGGGAGACTCAAACTAGGTCTACTTAACAGCATTCTGCCATGAATTTTCCCCGGAGGCTGAGAAAGGGGACTTAGGAAAGAAGGAGGCCAGACTCTCAGAAAAAAGAAGGGAGTGCGAGATTTGAAACAGCTCTCCAGGAAACGAGATTCTCTCCACTCCTAAAACCTCTGCGTTGTGAATGTACTGCTTGCCTTACAGCTGCCCTGCTTGATGGTCACAGTGGAGTTTTCCTCTGTGATCACACAGAATTTTAGGCTCTGTGGTCCTTTGGTGGGGGAGGCAACAAATTATGATTTTATTGGCACCCGGTTTCTCAATGATTTGATGTTCTCTCTTATTGTATTGGAGATATCTCTGTCCACCGCTTCAGTTCTGTTTAATAGTCTCCATATTATTAAGACCACAAAATGAACTCTTGGGGTACCGAAAGCATTTTTCTGCCTTGTCTGATGGCAGGGCGAGGTTTGTTGAAACTTAAGCAACACTCCTAACACTTCGTCGTGTTATTAACAGGAGAAAATAATTGGGAAAAATTTTTAGTTAACAGGAAAAACCTCAGAGGTAACATCGCCTCGTGGTTAAGAGCACAGTCCCTGGGGTCCAATAGCCTGGGTTTGAAATCTGGCCCCGTGGTTGATCAGCTGTGTGACCTTGGGCATTCTTCCCTCTTCTTTAGTTATTGGGCTTTTTAAAGAATACCATCAAAAAAAGAAGAGAGCCTTCGTTGAATGTAGTGAGGAAGGCATTAAGTGCTCTTTTTTAGTTACATCAGAAGTGAAATACAACTACTTACGAATGCCTGTGACAATTCCTTTTTGTCCAGATTGGCTCTCTGCTGAGAACTCCACTTGATTCTCTATGCCCGCCGCCTGCTTTTCTGTGGCCCCCGAGTCTAAGGTCCCTCTTAAGATAAATGCCATTGTGGGAGTTTTAGGCAAGTGTGGGTGTCTTCCTTCCTACCTGTCCTGTCAATGTCTCCTCCCCCCTAGGAGTCATGCTGCCCACTCGTATTAAAAAATCTCCATTACAGCATGCCAACCTCCTTTCAAAAAAGCCTTGTGTTCCTCACCAACGCTCACCTCCGTTTTCCAGCAGCCTACCCGCGTCCTGTAGCTTGACAAATTCCCTACCAGCCTCCCGTCCCAAGAGAACACGGACCGGCTGCATCGATACCGGCGTGTCAGGTCATTGCTTAGTGTGATGTTACTGAAGGGAGAAATTTCTGTTCCGGCGGCAAGGAGAGTTTGCAGCAGGAGCCCTTTGTGGCCCAAACGGTTTTTGCTCACAGCGGGTCCCAGACGCCCAGCTGCCAAATAAGAAGTGAAAACGGTGGTCAGGATTCCATCTTCCGTTCGGAACAAATCAACCCATGCGGGTACATTTCTGATCGAAGTCAGTAATGTCCGCTTTCCAAGTGCTTTTCCCTCAACAGTTGCCTTTTCCCACCTTGTTAGGAATAGCCTCGTTCACCTCGTTCAGCTTCAATAACTACTGTCTATTACAAGCGCTGCTCGTAGCAAATGGGGCGGGGAGGGGCAGCCCAAGAGCTTGCAGAGTCGAAAGAACTCTAATTCTAATACTTAAAAGATACGTGACTGTAGGCAAGTCAGTTACATTTCTCTCCGCCTCGGTGCTCTCATAGGAAAAACAGAGAAAACACATACTCCACAGGGCCAGGAGGAAGAACAAAGCGGTACCTTCGTAAGTGTTTTGTACACCGTAAAGCCCATTACTGTTCTTGTGTCATTTGTCACTCTCAACCAGCACGGTGACCCGGAGAAGAGGTGCAAGCTAGGAGCTCCCTCGTGCCCGTGCCAAGACTTTTACTTCAGCCACTTCCGAACTTCCAAGGGGAGCAGTTTTCATCCCAACATCTCTGAGATTTGGCCGGAAATTCCCATCAATATTTAGTTGGTAATGTGAAGGAGCTCATTCGAAAGCACACGCTAGATTTCCGGAGACGTACAGGCAGAGCTCTCTCTTGCGTTCCTCTTGTTTTCCCACCGTGCTAAGACTAGCCAAATAACCAGTCCTCGATAAATACGGGTGCATCGGTTTTACATGTGTTTATCTTTTTGATGATGCAACAAAGATGTTTATAGGTGGCATAATGGAAATAGCAAAGATGAAAATTAGCAGACTTACGAATCACCTTCCTCTTTATGCTTGGGAAGATCGCTCATTTATTCAAGAAGGTGTTGATGACTTCACGATCTACATGATCTTAAGGAACTATCGATTGAGCTTCGGTCTCTGCTCTAAGCGCGGGATCTAAAAATTCAGATGAACTATCATTTATATGCATGTCGATGCACAAAGCTGATTGTATTAGACCTAATTTTCTTGAACAACTAAAGGTTTGGTGTCCGTCCCCTAGGTGGGTACTCTGAGGCAAAGTTCTAAATCAAATACAACAAGAGGAAAAGTGAAGCAAAAGAGAGAAGCGGGGAGAATTCTGTGGATGACTTGGGTCTGTTTGGTTTTGAGCCCTGATTTCTTTAGACACATTAACATCACTTTTCTCTTTTCCTGAAGAAGTGGCAAATTCAGCAGGGGCATGTTCTGCCCCGTTCTGTGACCTAAACAAAGAACAGAGATGCGTGTTTGATCAAACCCCATCCTGCAGGAAGCCCGATACCAGTTTTCCACCACGTAAGCTGGTCTCGAAATCAGGCAATTTCCTTGCAGCACAAGCCTGTTCTTTGATGGGATAGAGATAGATGCTGCTCGATCTGTTGGACTCTTTCCCTTCTTTCAACTTTGGATGTGCTTCCATCCATACCCGCCCCCCCCCCCCCCGCCACCTCGTGACTTCCAGAAATAGTGACAGGGACATTCATTGTCCATCTACCTTCTCAACATTCCGAAGTCGGCATCTAAGAGTCCGTGACTTGCTCTCACATCCCCCCTCACTTCAGAAGAGCCGTTTCATTCCATTTTAGAAAGAGAGAGCAGAAAAAAAAAAAAAGTTTCTAGTTACACAGATCAATCCAATTGTTCGGAGCTTCAGAATGAATTTTTAAACTTGTTGAACAGAAGCATACAAATCTCTCAAAGCAAGTCAGATAATGGACAAAGGCTCCATTCATTGTGTGGGCAGAAAGGAATGCTGGTACCCGGCAGCTCTCTAAGGAATGTTCCTTTGGCTTTGACCGTTCTGTTGGGAACAAGGAGGGAAACACATATAGAAAATGAATTTCTAATGTCTCTGGCTTATAATGGCAAAATGATAAGAAAAGTTGGCTGTTTCATATAAACTGTCAGTTGCATATTCCAGGCCTCCTCTCTGAGGTCCCTCCCACACCCACAGGCCTGGCCACCGTTTAGTGAGGAGTACAAAGTGGCTGTTTATTATTATTGACTGGTGAGGCCTGTGCTCTGAAATTCATTCTGTCAACAGAATGTAAGCAAAGTTGGCATTTTAAAGCCGGGCTCTTTCAGTCGCTGGGTTTTCTCAGGATTGCTATGCAACACGATCAGTGCTGTAGTCCCCGGTTCAAGCTGAAAATGTTACACAGGAAGACATACCATGTAAAGGTCAGATTCTTCTACTATGATAATTTTCTTGATCTGTGTATATACAAATGAGGTTGAATGTGTCATGTCTTATCATAACGCTTCTCAAGGTCCTGGGGGCTTTCTACCTGTCAAGCCTAAAAATACGACGGTAGTTTAAATGGGAAATCTTACTAATAAATGTATGACGCTATAATAAATGTGTGATGGTGTAATGCCAAGGTGAACTTAATGTGCATTGTCAAGAAGATGCTCTCCTATGATAGAATCCCATTAACGTGCTGGTGCTGCGGACCGAGTACAACCTTGTTTATTAGTCTCTCCATGCTTTTATGGCCAGAATCAACTCTACAGATTACTTATGTGCACGGAAAATATGACTTAACCCATAGTGTAGTGAAATGATCGGCCCTGGGGTGCACTTTGTCATGGAATCTTATTTCGTATCACTTCCAGAAAACACTCTCTTTTGTCTGCGGACTAGTGGATGTAACTTAGGAAACGTGTAAAGTTGCAGATACATAATGTTCCCGTTTATAATGTCAAGGAATAAATTGATTATACCTAATAAGATGCCCACTTCTGATCTCCATAATAACACGAAGAGATAATACAGCAAGAAGAGGAAGTTGGGGGTGCGTCGTCTTGTTAGTTGACCCAGTTCAAGGGTCTTGTGAACGAATCATTTTTTACACTCCTCCCAAATCACATTTAGCCAATCTCTTTCGCTTGGTAACTCTGTGCATGTTCTTCTTCCTGCCGTCTCGTAGGACCTCCAAGGAGAAATCGAAGCTCACACAGATATCTATCACAACCTGGATGAAAATGGCCAAAAAGTCCTGAGATCCCTGGAAGGTTCTGACGATGCAGCCCTGTTGCAAAGACGTTTGGATACCATGAACTTCAAGTGGAGTGAGCTTCGGAAGAAGTCTCTCAACATTAGGTAGGAGCACATCAGGGGTGAAAAAAAAAAAAAAAGCCAGAAATGAATTGAAATGGGGAGACTGGCCTCATTTTCCTAACTCGAGTAGCTAATATCTTATATGTTTATGTAAATCACCCATTTTCGGAATGATTCATTTTATTTTGAATAAACGAATCACTCATTTGCTTGGTACGGAGCCGATTGATATTTGAGGGTTCAGATCAGATTAGAATGGTGAGGTTTTATAACCATGGGAGAGATGCATATGAAGACATTAGAGTGAATTTAAATGAGGAACACAGCTATCCTAATTTGATAGAGTTCTCTCTTGGCTTACTACAGGATTATACAAAAAGTGAGAAAATTAGCGTGTGTTTATCGTGTAATTCTTGGGCTTTACTCTAAATGCATAACAGAGGACATCCCTTAAATACCAGAATGCCTTGTAATTAGCACTTTAGAGGAGACCTCTCCGTAGCTCCTGCCGCTAGGGAGGAATTGTAGACACTTCTGGTCTTCCACTCCCTCTCACATTTTCTCACCACATCCTCCGTAGCCTAAGCCTTTACTTGTTCTGCACTCTCCCCTTTTGCACAGTTGCCCATTCTCCTGAGAAGCTGGTGGAGGCATCTCAGCGTTGTTGTAAAGAGCACAGAGGGGAGCTCTTGCTACACCCATTGTGAGACAGTTCAGTGGCAGCGCAAAAAGAGGGGACAGTTAAGTGCGACGCCCCGTGTCGCGTAAGTGACACGGGAAATGCAAGGAGCACTAGTCGGGTTTCCTGCTTTCTGATCACTCGTGTGTCCCAATTTCACATGTCTTTATACAAATATTTTGTGCTTTCTTCTGTGTCTGGAAGAGGGGGGGTAACAGAGGGTGGCAGAGGGAGACGAACGGACTTGACGGTAGATGGAAGGGAATGTGCTAAACCCTGGCAGGAGGTGCTACCCCTAGGTTGTGAGATTACAGAGTGGAGGTTTCTTTTTCTCCTTTATAGTTCTTCTCAATCGGCCAAACTTTGGACATACAGCCTATTTGCTTCTCTAATGAGGGGAAATTTCCCCGAAGTTTAGTAATTCAAAAGCACGCTCGTAAAATCCTGTACTTATAATGCGAAACGCTACTAATGACAGCAACCAACCCCCAGTGCGTCACATATCACGCGGTGTCCTGGGCACTTTATATTTCTTGACCCGTTGAATGGTCTCAGCAGCGCTAAGTGATAGACTTTGTTATTATTCTGTCTTTGTATCTGAAGAAAGTGCGGTCGGTCCAGAGGGGCTAAATCATTTTCCTAAGGTCATTTAGTTAGTAAGTGACAGATCCAAGATCGAAGACAGGGCATCCGGCTCCAGAGTCTGAGCTTTTTACCATCAGTGTAGTAATACTGTGAGGTATAAAGCAGAAAGGAAAAGGTAAGCCTCACCTAACTTTTGCACATAAATACGTAATAAATTAAAGGATGGAATAGGGCAACAGATATTTCTATGAGTGAGAAAGGATTTATTTTCAAGTTTATTTATTTATGTTCAGAGGGAGAGAGAGAGAAAGCGAGAATGGGGTGGGGCAGAGAGAGAGAGGGGGAGAGAGAGAATCCCAAGCAGGCTCTGTACTTTCAGGGCAGAGCCCGATGCAGGGCTCAAACTCACAAATGGAGATCATGGCCTGAACGGAAATCACGAGTCAGATGCTTAACCTGAGCCACCCAGGCGCCCCAGGATTTATTTGTATCCATAAGGTTTCCCCCCAAGATTGTACCCCAGCCTCTAAGACACTCATTTTGATCTCCCGCTTCGGTCCATGAAGTTTGTATCGATGTATTGAGGCAGAGTTGGGAACAACAGTGGGCAGTGGCATTTTCAAAGACAGCGAGACTCCATTCTCCGTCTGTCCCTTAGACTTGAGGAGAGGTCAGTGTGTGTAATGACAAAGGCCACTTTCATAACATCTATCATTAAAAGGGAATGAAATACGTGAAATGGGGAAGATATTGGTAGATAAAGTAAAAGGAAAGAAAGTTGCTCTTTTTCACAGGAAGGAAAAAGAAAGGTGCTCTAATTGTTCTGAACATCACTCAGTGCCTTTTCTCTCCTTCGTGTGAACTTGATGAAATAAAAGGAGAATCGAAAGCGGCGAAGAGCGTGTCGGCCAAAATATGGGCTCTTCATTCTCAGCAATTTCCCATATGCCAGGCACTGCAGTTCGATTCTTGCTGTCATTAATCAAGGAGGAAACAGTTACCTTGGCTTATCGAAGGTGCTGCGAGTTCTAGAATTTACATATTCACATCAATGGTTTTGGCTTTTAACTAGGCCTCTGTAATCATACAGTCTGTGTTATGAACACTCACTTACAAAAAACGAAGAAACAACTGATCACGTCAAAGTGATTCGGTCTCTTTCCTGACCCTTGGTTGAAATAAGGGTATCAATCCGTCCATCCTGAATGGCAGGGTTCAGTGAAAGCAACCCAGCAGAGGCAGTAATTTGGGATGGTTATGAAATCGGATAGATGAATGCTAGAAGAGTTAGACACAGAACCATTCATGACACTTATAAGCCGGCTTTGTGAATCTAGTCAGTTCCTCCATCAGCATTATTCTAGAGTGAAAAGTCGCCACAACTCAAAAATAGTTCCAAAGATACCCTGGAAAAACAGCCCCTGTATTTGCCCAAGCGGTAACACAGTCTCCTACCAAAAGCATTACAGTTAGTTCGTTGTTTTATGAGGGATTCTGAGAGCCATTTTTCCATTTCCGAAGAGAGAAACGTTAGTATCTAACTACACAGGTGCGCATTTTTTTCGGTTTTTATTTAAATTCCAGTTGGCATAGCGGGTGGTGTTAGTTTCAGGTGTGCACCACAGTGACTGGACATTTCCATGCATCACCCGGCGCTCATCCCAACAAGGGCGTTCCCGAATCCCCATCACCAGTTTGGAATCCAAATGAGTTTGCAGCGTCCGTTTGCATTCCCTTGGCTCATAAGAGGTACCCTTGTGCTGCCAGATCCAAGTCCTTATCATGTCCCTTTCCCTCCCTGTAGCTTCCTTCTGCCCTGTGTCTTTTCTCTTCCTGTGATCACGATTCTCACGTAAGTCTCCATCATGACACTCTATTGATCGATTTGTCTGTGTGCCTTTACACACTGATACCACCCGTCACACATTGACAAAAATATTCTTCCTCGGACATTTCTGTCACGTTATTCCCGTGCTCAAGAACTTCAGTCTTGCAGGTGCCCATATTTTACTCATTCATTCATTTTTTTTTCATTCGACAAATATTTCCCGAGTCTTTTCCGTGTACTTGGCACTCTTCTAGGCACTGAAGGTACGACTGATCGAAACAGGCCAGAGAAAAGTCATTGCTCTCGTGACATTTATGTCTCGTCGCCAGAATCTGGTAGACCCTCCACTCTACCGACGATGCCCAGTAAGACCCTGACAGTCCCTTCCTTTCCTCTTCTTCCCCTGCCTCCCAGTTCCTTCCTCCCCAAGCAGCAGTGTCGTTATTCCCCAGCGTGGAGAATGGCTCCTCTCAGCCAAGAAGATTCTGCTGTTTAACCCCGTTCCTGCTCTCCACCAATTTTTTCCCTCGCTCATATGCCCAGGGACATTTGCTGGTCCTCACACTTAGAACAGACCCCTCCTCTCAGCCTCCACATTTTCATCCAGACCTCATAATGAATATTTCCCTCTCTGACCGTTCCTTTACGACCGGGTCGTCCCTGCACTGTTCTCCTTTGTGCTAAATGGCACATTCCTTTAAGTATTCTTGAGTTATTTGATAGGGCTCTGCTTGCTGCTTCCAGCTACATTAGATAAATAGGAAAACTCCAAGCTCTACTATTTGGCAGGGGGTGGGAGGGGGGATACTTTGAGAAGGATAGGTATTAACCCTCCTTTCCATATTTGGTAGAATTCACCTGTGACCAGAATTCATCTAGTCCTGGACGTTGTTGGGAGTTTTTTGATTGCTGATTCCACTTCATTACTAGGAATTGGTCTGTTCACATTTTCTATTTCTTCTCAATTCAGTCTTGGAATATTGTAGGCTTCTAGGACTTTGTCCATTTCTTCTCGATTGTCCAGTTCATTGGCATATAATTTCTGTAGTCATCTTTTGTAATCAATCCTTTATATTTCTGTGATGTCCGTTGCAACTTCTCTTTCATTTCTGATTTTGTCTGAGTCCTCCTTTTTTTTGTGATCATGGTAAGTCTCCTGCCAGGTAAGTATTGAGTCCTCCTTCTTTTTTGTGTGTGGAGTCTGACTAGAGGTTGATCAATTTCGTTTGTCCTTTGACAAAAGCAGCTCTTAGGCTCCTCGGGATTTTCTCTTGTTTTCAAGTGTCTATTTCATTCACCCCTGCCCTGATCGTTAGTATTTCCTACCTTCTAGTAACTTTGAGCTTCCTTTGTTCTTTTACTACTTCCTTTCAGTGTCCGATCAAGTTGTTTATTTGAGAGTCTTCTTGCTTCTTGAGGTAGGCCTGGATCCCTATAAACATCCCTCTTAGAACCGCTTTTGCTGCGTTCCAAAGCTTTTGAACCAGTGTGTTTTCATTTTCACTTGTCCTCATTTTCATTTGGCTTCCTCTGTGATTTTTTCATTGACCTATTGGTTGTTTAATATGTTGTGTAGCCGCCACGTGTTTGTGTTTCTTGCAACTGTTTCCTTGGGACTGATGTCTGGTTTCATCCCGTTGTGGTCAGAAAAGATGTTTGATATGATTTTGGTCTTCTACAATTTATTGAAACTTGTTTTGTGGGTTATCACGCGATCTATCCTGGAGACTTTTCATGTACAGTTGAAAAAGAATGTGTATTCTGCTGTTTGGGGGTAGAATGGTCTGTATGTATCTGTTAAATCCATCTGGTCTAATGTGTCGTTCAAAGCCACTGTTTCCTTATTGACTTTCTGTCTAGGTAATCTATCCAAGCTCTAAATGAGTTGATGAGGTAGAGTAAAAGGAGTCCCGGACCGGCATTTGGGCCACCTACTTTCTCTTCCAGCTCTGTTACTAACTTCCTAGCATATAATCTCGAACATGTCACTTAACTGCTTCCGACTTCAATATTCTGCCTCACTGAAATGAGAAAATTTGATCAGAGGCGTGGATAGTCTCTTCAATTTCCCTAGCAATTCTACAAATCTATTATTTTTATTTCTGCAGTTACTTTTGACGAACCTAGGCAAATTATTGCCATTTTCTACATTGGTTTTCTTATATTTTAAATAGAACTGATTAAGTTCGAAGATATGGTGTAAGAGAAAGCAAATAAGATGTCTTGGAGACAAATGAATACTTTAATTGAAATTGTATAATACCATCTCATAAATTAGTTCAAGGAAAGTATATCCCATCTGTTCCATATGTATTATCACGTCGCATTTTATCCAAGAGGTATAAGAAGAGAAGTAAACACTCAGAGATAGTTGAGTGCCATGGAACGAAAGAAAACACTAACTGTTTTAGGTGGGAGAAAAATAAAATAAAAAATTTTTACTTGCGTGCATACATACATGTATGTGCACGTTTTCTCTCTCTCTCTCTCTCTCTCTCATACACACACACACACACACACACACACACACACACACATACACACACACAGTTATTGATGACAGTATCCAACATCTGAATTGTGATTAGTCAAAGAAGTGTTTCTCATTCTAAAATATTCTATATCCACAACCTTGCATTTTAATTTTGAAAATATTAATAATTTGGGAAGTGGTCAGGTGACTGTTTTTTCCTTAAGAACTACATATGAAGATTTCAGTTCATTCTGTCACCAGATTATATTGTCAAGGTTATTGTATATACTATCAACTATGAGAAGCACATCTGTTATCAATGTAATTTCAGCAAAATTTACATTCTGCGAGGTTTTTTTGACTTGGGAGAAAAACTTGTAAATGTTAGATACGAATACTCACTCTTACGGAATTCTGAACGCTAATTTGAAAGGTGAGAATACCAACATTATATAGGCCACAGCAGCAATAAAGCTCTTAGAGAGTCATCGGCACTAAAAGTTAGAAGAGTTCAGAGGTTTTTCTATAATGGAGAATAAAGAAAGAGCAAAAGGTAGCATAGTCTTTCTCCTTTTGAGAAAAAATGCAACTTGGACATTGACTATTCCTGACCTTCTTTCTCTTACTCTTGAAATGTTAATTATGTGTGAAAGTTGGAGTTCATGGCCAAGCTGGACCAAAAAGAAACAAGAAAGTTTACTTCTCTTTGAGTATAATTCTCTCTCTTTATTTAAAGTTCCACAGCTCCCGTTTTATGTCTATGATTCCTTATTATTTCTGCCTTCTTACCTTTTCTTTCTATATGCTTAAGTGCTATCTGATTACACAAGGGTACCCAAGATACACAGGGGTACATCATTAGTTTTATAAAGGAAGTCAAAGCCCGCGGGTGGCTCAGTCAGTTAAGCATCTGAATCTGCATTTCAGCTCAGGTCATGATCTCACGGTCCGTGAGTTCGAGCCCCGCATCGGGCTCTGTGCTGACTGCTCAGAGCCTGGAGCCTGTTTCAGATTCTGTGTCTCCCTCTCTCTCTGACCCTCCCCCGTTCATGCTCTCTCTCTGTCTCAAAAGTAAATAAATGTAAACAAAATTAAAAAAAAAAAAAAGATCCATGCCTTTCAGAGTAAAGTTTTGTTAAGAATTTCCAACTAGGCATCAATGCAGTCGTACTTGAAATATTTGTGTCTAGAGAAATCACAATCACTCGAGCAGCCCCTATAATTCTTAGTACGCTGATACTGAAGACTTCCTTAAAGACGAGCATTACATCCCAACACACCTAAAGGTTCTGCATTTTACCCAAACCTTCCAAATGGTGGAAGTTGTCTGCTTATTAAAGACCAACATGTGCCTTGTTAAAAGCTAGTAGCCCCTAAGCTCTTGTCTTCACTAATAAAGATTAATAGAAAATGGTTGAAGCTTAAGCATGCCCCTTCAAACCTCTACTTTTATTTTCTGTTGAGTAGGTAGAGATAAATAGAGTATATTTGCTAATTGGCAGGATATCTCTTTTGGCTCGGGGATCCAAGCATTTGGTGAAAACCAGTAAGGTTAAAGATTTCTTCACATTAGGAGAGTTTGCAATTTCTACTTCCCGTGTCTAAACACAACAGCTCCAGCTACAAGCTTCAGCTGCTGTCTTTGAGCCTTTGCATCTCAGTTTGCACATTTGCAAAACAAGAGGCTTGACGAGAATTTCTCAGGTTCCTTCCAGCCCTAACAGCCTAGGATAAAACCTGGAAGGGGGAAAAAGAAAGAGTCATTACAAATAGAAAGAAACAGTTTCCGAAGAGACATTCCCAATACAAACGTAGGTTAATCATTTAGAACTATTTGGTACGCAATCTCAAAAATCAAAATAGGGCAGCTGCTTTCAGAGATTGCGCTAGAAATGTGTCTCGAAAACCCTTCACAAGCTTAGCATAGCCACAGAAAATGTTTTGTGAGCTCTTGGTGTGTCATTGCATTTAGATCGCCTTCAAAATCATGTCACTGACAAATGCCACCTTTGCCCCGTGGAGACCAAGAAGTAACGTTTAGGACACGCAGGAACTACTTTAAGAAACTCTTTCTAAAATGGGGCGCCCGGTGGCTCAGTCGGTTGAGCGTCCGACTTCGGTTCAGGTCACGATCTCACACTCCGTGAGTTCGAGCCCCACGTGGGGCTCTGTGCTGACAGCTCAGAGCCTGGAGCCTGCTTCGGATTCTGTGTCTCCCCCTCTCTCTGCCCCTCCCCCGCTCATGCTCTGTCTCTCTCTGTCTTAAAAATAAATAAAACATTAAAAAAAAAAAGTTCTTTCTTAAAGAATGGCCCTGGAGTTCACCTGCTGAGTTGTGAAGGTTCTCGTTAAAAGTACAGAAAGTCTGGAGGTGGAACCTGGGAGTCTATACCTGAAACAAGCTACTCACGTGGGTTTTATGCACCCTGAAGTTTGAGAACCATGGCTTTAATTGGATACCTTTGTAAAGCGTGGTTTTCATTCAGGAGCCATAATCTGACTGCTTTTCTCCTCTCCCTCCTTCACCCAGCATCCCTTGTCCTTTATGAAACTTTTGGTTACATTTGTGTCACCGCTCTCAAGCCCCAGCAAGGGAAAGAAACAGTCATTTGATATGGAGTGAAGGTGATCAGACGTTCCCAAATGTTAGACCTAACTCCACACTCTAGATACACGGCAGCCTTTTCTCCCCCATCGCAGGTCCTTTTTCCCCTCCTCCATTAACTCCCTTGACTGTCCCCCATCCTGGCTCTTAACCATCTCCCTATCTCCTGCCCTGAAGCTCCTCTTAGATCCTTTAGAAGTAAATTCCCTGGGTCCCAGAGCTATATTTTCCCCTGGGGACACAAAGGGTTTCATTGACCTGTTAATGATTAGTCAGCACCATTGAACCTAGACCCTGGTTGTAGCCCCGCCTTATGTAAATGAAGCAGCCCCTGGTGGCCGTGGCTCGGCTCTTCAGCGACTTTATCCTCCTCCAGACCTCTCCACCAGGGGGATATTTTATTTCCTCTACCAGACAGAGGGAGCAGGCATTAGGCCTCCTACATTCTTCCTCACCTTCCCCTCTTCCTACTCCCAAGGCCTTATTGGGACCTAGCGACACTCAGTACTGCTTTATTTAATCAGAGCCTCTTCTTTTCCATGCCGCGCTTCCACGTCTGGACTGTACCTCCCTCCACCTACCTCCCCACACGTCCTGCTTGACCGCCTCGCTCCCCCTTCAAGGGGACCAGGCTGCAAATTACAGACACCCCAGGGCATCCCTGTAAGCAGTGGTCATCGCGTGCCATTAAACAGCGAAAATCTTGCATAGGGAATTCTCGCTTGGGCTTCTCATGGAAAAGCAATCATTGAAAGAGAAAGGGAAGAGAAACGGAAAAGGACTTACCTCTACCCCTATATGCAGTCTGCACTATTATATTTAATTCATGGCATTTATGGTATTTCGTGATTTGTTTATTAGATAATAATGCCCTTAGAGTCTTGAACCACTTAATTTCTCTGATGGAAAGGCCTTCCTGTTTTTCCAGACACAGTGTTTACATCGCTCGTAATAGAAAGACGGTTCTGACCATTTGGAGAAGTAGAAAGCTGAGGGAATAAACCACCTCTAAATCTACCTCTGGGAGATACACGGGTTGGCATTCCAGAATTTTTTCATGCCGGAGTCCAGTGTGTGTACAAAAATAGATAAACATACACGAACGTTTTAGAAAAATCGATTGTAGACATTTTTGTAACCTACTTTCTCCCTCAGCAACTGACGGGGTGATCTTTTCCGTATCCCTTAATATATGCTGATGTCATCGCATTGGACAATGCATAGGATGCATAGGCTGTGGACATTGCATTGTAAGACTTAACCGTTATATATGTAATCTCTTCCCTAGTATGGGATATTTAAGTTGTTCCTACCTTGTGTCAATCATAAGTGATGCTGAAAATAACACTTTTCTACCTATATCTTTGCATGATTTTCCAGTTACTTCCCTAGTACGCGATTTTTGCATTTAAGCTTGTGGGTCATTGTATCTGCACATTTTAAAGACGTGTAAGTATCGTCCTTCCTAAAGAGAATGATCCCTCGGCAAGTTTGGAACAATTTAATTTCAGTACATAGCCACTACTTGGTGATTCTGTTTGACTAAGACCAGCAGGAGAATTGTATTTGAAATGTCAGGCTAAGTTATCAAACAGCAAAGGGAAATGTTTTTCTACCTGGTTGCTTTACAGTTCAATCTTTGCAGCATTGGAGACTATATTATGCTTGTGTTATAGACAGCATTAATTTTTATGAATTAATTAGTAATTGCTGATAATAGATGAGTAATGCAGCCTAATTCTTGATTTACCTGAGGATAGAGCTTTGTTAACATTCCTCGCTTCTTCTTTGTTTTCTGGATGATGATTTATTTGGTTAATTTAGCTTCTCATCCTCAAGTGAAATGTGGGTTTTATAGCACAGATCATTCATTTGTATATTCTTAAATGGCTTCTATGGATTAACATGTTCTAAATACAGTTGATGGTAAAGCACTCATTCTCCTGCCTAAATTATTCATGTTCAGGGCAGGCTTTCAGGCAAATGTCTGATTTTACTTTTCCACGTGAGTTGTTGTCTCGGTACATTTTACACAAAGGAAACAAAGCGGAAAATGTTGAAACTTGGTGAAAACAAATCCCAGGTGCACGCGAATAAAGAAGGGTGGAGGAAAAGGAGAAGCATATGGGAAGAGGAGCAGAAAGGAACAGATGCCAGATGGAAGGAGTCAATGGAAGAGGCTGCCTAGGGTGTAGAAATGGAAAAGTCAAAATGTGGGGAGAGACCTTTCCATTTCTCAAAGCCGAAAGAATTCCAGTACTAGCATGAGTCACTTGAAAACCGAGTGGTTTATATTAGTCACTGGGAGCAAAATTTTTTCTACCAGAAACATTAAGAATCATTGACTGCAACGCTGTGGAAAAGCAATCCATTCCGGTGTATATTTCATGCCGAAAGTCTCAGCATTCTGCATGTGGCAATAAATGTACAGCTAAACACTGCCTTCCCTCAAAATTGCCCTCAAAATGCCCCCATTATGGCTCGCAAGAGCACAGAGCTAGATTTTTATTGAGGACTGCTGTATGGTTCACAGTGGGTTTATGTACTACGGAACTAACCAAACCACTGTGCCTTTAATGGGATTATTGAAATCGTTCGTTACCATTCTAGATATTTTGACCTACTTTGTTCCTGCTGTTCTTCAGGTCTCATTTGGAAGCCAGTTCTGACCAGTGGAAGCGTCTGCACCTCTCTCTTCAGGAGCTTCTGGTGTGGCTACAGCTGAAAGATGACGAGTTAAGCCGGCAGGCACCGATGGGAGGCGATTTTCCAGCAGTTCAGAAGCAGAACGATGTACACAGGGTAGGACATTTTTAAGACTAGTGCCTTGCACAGAGTGAGCATTCAGGGACTCTCTTAAAATGAGTTTGGGTTGAAACCGAGCTGACCAGAAATTGTTTTCACTCTGCCGATCCAGGAGTCAATTATAAATAATCCAAGCCATTATTATTTTAAATGTCAAAAGCGCCCACATCAACGATATCCTTTAAGAAATTGCCCATCTCTGTTAGCGATGACTTCAAATAGTTATCAGCTCATACCCGATCTTACTTCTTCTAGACCTCTACCGGTTCTCTATTATTTTGAGATAAATATCAAGCATGGATCGTTTAACTCATAAACAACTGAGAAAGTATCTCCGAAGATAAGTTTCCACTCCTTAAATGTGACCACATTGCTACTATAATGCGTTTTAAATTTTATTCTAATGACTCTCGGGCTTTATTCAAATTTCCACTCTTAACATATATGTGTCTCAAATGTTTTAACATGTTTTTTGTTTCAATAAGAATTAAAATAAGCTTCACACATTGCCTGTGGCCAATTTGCCTCTGAAACACATTTTTTAAAACTTTTATTTTTGAAATAACTATAGATTCCCAGTGAGTGACAAAAATAGTACAGTTTCCCTCTACGCTTCACCCAGTTTGCTCTAATGGTTGCACCTTGCATAACTACCCAACAATAAATACGGCTATGTCAACAGACAACATAAAAATGTACACTTGCAGCACACCTCGATTCACACTAGCTACCTTTCGAGCACACAGTAGCCGGTTGTGCCCAGTGGCTACCATATTGAACAGTAAGTACAGTTCAATGGGCTTGATCGCCTAGTGGCCACCATATTGAACAGTGCAGTTCAATAGGCTTGATACTTTTGGGAAGACTGCTTCAGAGATGGTAGTGTACTCCTCCATCATCAGGAGGTATGTAAAGTCTTGTTTTCTCTTTTGTGTGTGTGATTTGGGCAGCTGTCCATGACCAGTGGCTGGGGTTGGAATGTGATAATTACCTATTTCTATCATTTCTTCTTTGTTTATTAGCCAGAATACTCCTACGGGGGGGAGGGGGGGAGTTCATTCATCTACTCTTTGGGCACGCAGTATGCAGTTCATATACGAGAGGCAGGATACTTTACCAGCCTTCAGAATGACAAGTTATTCATTCACTAGCATCCTCCAACAGTGATTGGTTGTTTCTCACTGTTTTTGTTTTCTTTTGCTCTTTGTCATATTTCTGTTTTCTCTATTAGGCTCTGAGTGGGGAAGTCAGAGATTTGGTCTTGCTCACCTCCAAGACCCTAGTAGCTAGGAAAGTGTCTGGCATACACTGGATGCTGAGAAGTGTATTTGAAAGGAGAATAAAAGGCGCAAGAACAGAAATGAATAGCAAACCAAGTAAATGACTACCCGACAACCAAAGCTTGATTAAATGGTGTCACTTGTGTATGTTCAACACTTTAAAGAAAGATCTCTGTGGAGACATAGCCAAAGGTAGCATCTTCAAGAAAAGTCGAGGATTTCTATTATTCCAGAGAAGAGGATATAGACGATTGCTCAAAGGGAAGAAGACATGAGGGGAGATCCAGGAGTCTTTGCCAAAAAAAATTGCCAAGGAAACTGACAGTTTCTCCTTTAGCAATTCCCCTTCCTAAGATCCAGAACACTAAATTAGCTTTGTGGTAGAGTGAGATACAATAGTGACGTTTTTCAAAATGTTCTGCCTTTGAATAAATAGTCCAAGCACGCTGGTGTGTGCGTAGAAGAGCGTTCATTGAGACAGACGGGCATTTTAAATCGAATGCATTTATACGATATAAAGAAACGAGACAGAATTTCTACCAAAGGTGTAATTCCAGTCTACTTCTAGAAACCAAAGTTGAATCATCGGACAAGTGCACTAGCAGTCAGGACAGACTCTAGTCACATTCCTCTGTAAGTTAGATTGAGATTGTTACTTTGTTCTTCAGCTATGAGATGAAGAATGTGATCCAAGTTTCCACAGTGCCCACTAGCCAGCATCTTATTATAAATACTTCCTCAGTGTCCCAGGTTATTGGCTTTAATGACTTGCTAACAGTGGTGAAATGTTAGTACTCACGCTCAGTCCTCTTACGCCGAAATCTCATGACCAGTAACACGCTTTGGGGAGACAGCGATGCTAGAGTTATGGGTAACGTGCACCAGACGGAAGTGAATTAATCCCCACTTGGCTAGTGTGCTTGTTCAGATACCCATCTGTCACCTTTCTTTAACTTCTCGGGACTTCCAGCCCGTTGATAACTCTGTGTTCTATACATGCGTTCCACTACTCCTCTCTCTTCACCTCCCTCCGAATCTAACTTAGATTCAATCATAAGACATTTTAATAACTCTTCCCCAAGATGATAAGATCCTGTGCTTTATTATCTTTTTGTGGGTGCCATCTGCAAAACCCCCAAACTTGAAGGATCTAACTAAATACTTTCTCCTGTCCAAACAACGACAGAGAAGACCACTACAGTCACCTTTTCAGGATGACAAACCAAGTGTTCCGTTGACCAGCCCAATACATCACTGAGTCAGTTTACCTCCCAAGTATTTCTTGGCTCTTTCTACTGCAGTCATCACCATAGTTACAGAAGACCATATCTCCTAATGTTTCTGCATCTACTCTGGCCACCCTACAATGCAGTCTTTACATTTCAGCCAGAGCAATTTATGTAAAAACATACGCTGAATCATGTCAGTCCTCATCTTAACACTCTTTAGTGGCTTCTCAGTGCCACTGGGGAAGGACCAAAATCCTCAACAAGGCCCCCACCTTCTCTTTTCTTACTGCTCTTTCTCTTGCCCTCTGGACCCTAGCCATACACCATGTTCTTTTGGTTTCTACAGTACTCCATGTTACTCTCAGGTGGTGCTTTGAACATGTTGATCCTCTGTCTGAAGCCCCTCCTACCTACCCCCACGCCTTCATAATTTCCTGGTTAACATCTGATAATCCTTTACATCTTGGCTCAGACATCGAGCAAGCTTTTCCATGTTGCCCACATTTGACCAGATCTTCTTCTACATGCTCTCATACACAGTCTACTTTTCCTTCAGCAACTTAACATTCTTTGTCATCACGTATATGTGTAATTTTTTGATTAATGTCACTCACTGTCACTAAACCATGTGCTCCAAGAAGCCTTCTTTTGGGGAGAGGGTTGTCATTTTTATACCCAACACTTTATAAAGTGCCTAGTACAGAGTAGACACAAAATAGGTAAAGAAACAAAGGAATTGAGGAAGAAAAGGAAGAAGGGAAGGAGGAAGGGAAACAAACCAATCAGTGATCTAATCTTAACCTTACTCATTCTTCTTTAGTTTACTGAGACCAAGGGCAGGGAAAGAAGAATAACGAGTGATGTTCCTTCCTAACTGCAGGATTTTTCTGTTTATTCCCAATTCAGCGTCCATTTGTACTGTGTAGAGCTACTTTGATGCCCACTGTTTTTACTTGTGGTCTGGCCCAATGTTTTCACGAGCTTCTCTTTGTATCCTTAAGAAACATTCTTGTCACAAAACACTCTCCTCCCTCAAAGAACATCATCACTCCTAAGTGTTGATGAGAGAACCATTTAGCACCCTGTTTACTCAGAGTTTTGTCACATTTATGCAGTAGCCCTTTTATAGTAGCAATGGAATGCCTGTCTAGTTAGTAATGCTCCTGGTGCCTGTTGGCAAAAAGAAAAAAGGAAAATCCTTGAAACTGTGTCTCTTTATCAGATCTCCTGAACTTACTTAGCAAGAGAGAAAGGAAATATAATCAGTACAACACTGTCAAGATCTAGTCTTTGACGGATTTTGTATTTGTAGACTTGTTTTACTTTGCCACATTTCCGGGATTATAAATCGTCTGGCTCTTTATGGGTTTCTTGATTCAAATGCTGTTGTTATAGACTGTTTAGTATCAAGATGGGTCACTTGCCATCATAAACTTGTTCCCCACGTATTTGGTGTGTCATTTTTTTTCAAATCCCCTGCTTACCATCTATTGTAAATTATTAATGCCCCGGGTTGTCGCTTCTTATGGGAATACAAATCCCATTACAATGTCAGAAGTCGAAACTATAGGAAAATATTTTTCACTTCTCTTTTATATAAATCAGGATGTTTACGGAAGAGGCAATTTACATTTTCTTTGTGTATCGTTGCAGATTAATGATAAAATCTGATAGCACAGCATCGTATGTCTTGTACTCTTAAGGCAAAAACCTATAGTCCTTCTCAATCACTGTGCTGGAGAGTTCATGTTTTTCTTATAGGGAAAATTCCAAGACATTCCACACAGGTAGTTAGGGACTGCAGTCTTACCCCCCCCAAAACAATGTTCACCCTCACGGGAGTGGATCTGTGTTCCCCAAACCAGCCGGGCGGCATAACAAACTGCAGCTGGAATGGCTCTCGAACCTGATTAATAAAATAATGCTCCATATGTTATAAATAATTAAAGCTCAAATATGCCTTCGCAAATATAAACGGACCGATTTTTATATCTTTTGAATACATTATCCAGGTTTTTACGGCCCCTCATTACTTGCCTCGCTAGACTGACTCGTTTTCAATTAGTGTGTATTATTCTGGTCCAGATATATTTTTAAAACTGACTTCCTTTGTTTTACTTGAGCGGTCACTAAAGTGATATTTATTACTTGTCTACTTCTGTGATTAACGTAGAGAGAGTTTTAAAGGAGCCCATCATAGTGGGAAATTTCTAAGGAGAACTGCGATAAACCAGTGGCTTCTTCAACTCCCTTCCTCCTACCCCAAATCCAAACGGAGATTAGGTCTTGATTATAAGAACACCGTACATAATGACTTTTTGTTTGCATCTGTAGTAATGAAATTGTTTGTCATTAGGCTTTCATCTTTCACTTTAAAAATCTCTATAATTCCTTCCCTTGAGACCGTTAAGGACACCTTCAAAGCTTTCTAAGATTTTCTGGTTAAGATTTAGATGGAAGGAATCAATACATACATTATTAAACCAGTGGACAGAAAGCCATTATTGTGTGGATGCTGTTGAGAAATGAAAAGGCTGGAATAAAGTAGTTTACTTGTTCATTTGTCAGGTCATATATTATGCATGTTCGATTTCCTCAGAAGTCACCACAAAGTGAGGGAGAGGTTTAGAAATTCGATAAAATTATCCTGGAATCACGTTGTTGATTATACATTTATTTAAGCTAATTCTGTCATCAATGCTAGCCTGCTTCCTTTGGGTACGTTTTCGTAGCTGTGTTAGCTTGATGAGTTCGCTGTGTTTTCTTTCCACAGAAATAGATTGTGTCTTCGGGTGCCATTTGTGAATGTTAAGATTCAAGTCAGCTCTGTGTCAAAAAAAGAACAAAACGCATTGTTCCCTAGCACCTCTGAAAAACAACAAAAAAAGGTTGTGATAGGGTAATTCATTCCAACATTCAATGACCTGGCCTCTTAGAGTTTCTGAACAAGTTTGGTTCGCCTGCAAATTCACTGTTATTTCTACTCTCCACTGTCTGCCACTCTGTATTGGAAGAAACAGACAACTAGACATCTTTTTTTGGTTTGTTTGTTTGTTTGTTTTACTCAACAAGGCCAAAAGTTTATTCTTTAAACAGGCCAATAAAAGCGATAAACTCATAGCAAGACTTAAAAAGAAAAAGAGCAGGAAAATATAACTCGACGATATCAGGTGGGGATAAGGAGAACGTGGCTGCAGGGCCTACGGATGTTAAGATAATAAAACATTTCACAAGTAACCTTTTACTAATAAAGTTCACAATTTAAGTCAAAATTCCAAATTTCTTCAAAACAAGACATTCAGCTAAATCAAGAAAACAATTAGAAATCTGGATATTACTTTGGAAATAGACCTCTTTTGGATCTATTCTGTATCCCTAATGGAGTAAGCTACTTTTGTGTAAGTTTGATATTTTATGCAGTCCTATTTAGGAATGCTGAATAGAAAAGATTTTAAAATTATTTTTAGAACGACATTTCTAGGCATTTGAGGGAGTCTTCTGAAAACTAGCTACATCATCAAAACTTGAGAACGGAGCCATCTAGGATTTGCCACTTTTCTTTAATGATCCTAACAAAATAAAATATGAATAATTTACAAATTGACTTCCCTACCAAAGTCCTCTTTCGAACCATGTCAAAATATTCTGATATCTGGAAAAACACCCTTCACATGATATTTGTGTAGGATGTTGCCTTTATAGAGCGCTTTGACACATTCATTTACTTTCAAATGAACCCCTGCTCTTTTTCTGTGTCCTTCCTTTTCCCAAAGAAAGCATTTTAGGGAAAACTGTGCCATAACTCAGACTCCCAGGATTTATTGATTCTCTCGGTGGTTATTTATGGAGGACCTACCCTGTGCCAGGGCTGAGGATAAAGGAGTGAACGCAACGAGACTCTGCCCCCGCGGACCTTCAGGTTTTACTGAGCACAACATGTAGTAAACCAGTCAATTAACATGTAGGCTCCTTTCAAATCAGTGCTAGCAAGAGAAAGTAAACGAAACAGGACCAGAGAAAGAATGAGAGGTAGTGGCCCACCTGCAGAGGTGCTTTTCCTCCAAAGGTCTGAGTGAGCCGAGCAAAGACCTTGAGTGAAGAATGTTTTAGGCAGAAGAAGCCGTGAATGCAGAAGCCTAGAGGTAAGAACAGGTTTTGTGCGCTCAAGGAACAACCGGATGGGCTAACGGTAGGTTGTAGAGAGTGCCGAAGGCCAGATAAGCATTCATGCTGCAGGCCACCATTTGGAGTAGATTTTATTTTGTGCGTAAGGAGACGCCACTGGGGGACCATAAGCAGGGATGACGTGAACTGGTTTTGGGTGTCCAGAAGTTGCCTCTGGCTGCTCTATGGAGAATGGACAGTGGGAGGAGCAAAAGTGAAAGCAGGGAGAAAGTTAGGAGGGCGGTGAAGTCGTTTGGGCGGGAGATAAGAATGACTTGGCCGAGAGTGGAAAGGATAGACATGATGACAAATTATTTGACCCAAGATACATTTTGAGGGTAGAGCTGACAAACCTTCAGATACATGGGATGTGGAATGTGAGAGGAAGTGAAGAGTCAAGGATATCTCTGAAGTGTCTGATTTGAACAAGTGGAGAAAGGATGAGACCATTTATGGAGGTGGGAAAGACTTTGAAATGATCACGGATGAGGCCGTGTATGTGGAGCAAAACAAGTCTTCCATATTTAGATTATACCGATAGAGACAAATGGTACGATTCAGAAATTATTCACCACTTACGCTTGACAATCTCCGATTCTGGCGGAGCCTCCTGGGAATGGATATAAGTTAATTTGTCACGGGGTCTCCTGATAATCAATTCAGCTGTACTATTGCTACAGAAGGAATTTCCAAAACTTAGGGTTTAGGTTCAATAACCTGAGACCTAATTCTCTAAATGACCATGGGAATAGTTTGAGCTTTCACCTGTGATTTCTCAAGGTCAGCTCGGAACTTAACAACATTATCGTCAATAGGAAGTGACTTCCCCAGTGGTTGTTGGAAGCAGCCCAGGCCTAGGATTTAGAGTCAAACAGCTGTTCAAGATGCTGCGTGGGCACTAAACTGTTCCTCCATAGTATCACAGATCTGCAAGCAGGCTGGACTCTATTCTAGCCCATGCCCTTGATCTCAGAGAGCACAACTTTTACTTGAAAAGGCTTCCAAAGAAATAAATCTCACCAAGGTGTTGATTAAGCACATGTCCCCCCCCAAACACTCCAAAATGTTTTCTCATTGAATACAGTTAGATTTTTTTTTTTAATCATTTCAGGCTTGACGTGTGGCCATTTATTTTTCGACTCTGCTTGAAACTGATTCAGTCTCGCTTTTGAAAGACGGTTGTTCTTGTTGTTGACTATCAGAAACAACAGCCGAGATGTAGCTGATACCGTGATGCATTATCTTCGCTTTCATTCAGGAACGGAGCGGAAACAAAAATGGACCTGTTTTCCATCTTACTTAATGACGATTATGTAGTCAAACTCTTAGAAGTAGAAATTGGAAAGGAGGTTGTGAAGAGCTGGGGACAGGATGAAATGGGAAGTTTCAGTTGTGCAGAAGGAATACGTTCTAGGGACCTGCTGTACGACCTAGTGCCTAGAGTTAACACTACTGTGGGTAGAGGGTTGAACGAACTTAAAACTTTCTTAAGGAGCTATATCTCGTATTGAGCATTGTTAGTGCAATTTTAAAATATCGGGATGATTGGACCTTTCCTTTGTATTCCATACACTCCATTTGTAGAACTTCTCTAATACCAGCCATTTCCGATGAAAATGAAGGGAATCCTCTGTCTTTTTGTTTTCTTGTTGTTCTTCTCTTCCTGCTCCTTTCCGATTTCTGCCTTCCATGAATCCCCATGAATTTGCCTTGGATTCTTAGAGGCAAAATTCTTGCCACTCCAGTTAACCACATTTCTGGATCTCGCCCCTTCCCCACATCTTGGTTTCAAGTTCATTGGGCATTGATGCTCCCTAAGTCAGCATTCAGTAAATAAGACACTGGTGAGGTGTTTGAGACTCAGTACTCACTGTCTACGTGAGGAGTGTCACTGTGGTGACAGAATGTATTCCACTTTCTTCTCAGAAGTCAAAACAGTACGGGAGGCATATAGAAAAAGCAGAAACAATGTGGAAACTAGCCTGATAATATCGGGTGGCAAAACTAAAACACTGATCACTTTGTAGATATGGCTGTGTTAATGTCCTTGTCCTGTGCCCGTTCAGGAACCACTTGTTGTCTGTGTGGCACCATTAGATCACTCCAAATTTTAGGGTCTGTCTAGTGTTCGCTCATCCCTTACCTAATGCTTCACACTGGACGATAAGCCCCAACCAAGCAGCTCTAACTTCTGAATGTGTGAGCATGAACATCTCCTTCTAATGTGGGGCATGAACGTCTCCTTCAGGGAGGGAATCTCTAGGATTAAGAAGGCAGAGCAAAGAGGGCCTCCTCTTGAGGAAAATCCACTCAGCAGCTCAACGGTTACATTCAGCCTTGGATCTGGCACATAAGGAAAGGCCCAGAATAAGAGCTCTCCATTTTTCCCAATCGACAGCATTTAATGTTTTTGCTAATAATTCATGAGCCCAGGCTTTCACCCTCAAGCATGTTCTGCATCTAAATCAAACTGGCCTCCACATAACACACTCTGGTTTTCGAACTGGGTGTTCTGTTATGTGGTCAACAAAATTTATTATCCACTATGTGCCAAGCCATGGCTATAATTTTTATCATTAGGAATGGTGTCTAGAAGAGATCGTCTCAAATTGCCACCATGTAACAGGCTTATGGCCAATTAATGACCTAAACAACCTAAACACTTTGATTCTGGAACATTCCAACTGGATGCGAGAACTCAGGTAAGGTGTGTAGCAAACCCCCCGCATTTTTACAAACGAGGACGCCGGGGCTCAGGGAGATCTTAGGCCTGGTTCTAGATCACCCAGCCCAGCTTCGGCCCATCCCAGACTTGAACATCCTTTTCACCACCACCTCCGCCTGCCTCGCAGGGTGATTCTGTCAAGTTCTGCTGACAAGTGTGAAAACGTACAGTCATTCCATGCGATTTCAGTCGGAGTAACACAAATATAGACTTGCCACCTCAGTGGGAATTTAGATAAAATTCAGCTCCATGGAAACTGCACATGGTTGAAAGAGATCTGTGTTTGGACAGGCGGGGGTTTTTACTCACATCCATAGCGATAGGACCACCGTGTCTAGGTGAAAGCATTATCGCCTTTCTCTCAAAAATGTCAGTCCCTGTGCCCAGAGCTCTCATCCCGCCCCTCTCTTCCCTGAGGTCCTTCAAGCACGTCAGTGTCTCACACTCTTCATCCTCCTCTCTGCACGTGGTTCTAAGCTGCTTCTCTGCATGGTATTAATAGGTATTTGCGGTCAGATTCACCCTATTTGGTTTTTTGCCCCGTAAGGACGAGAGGCTGGGGGAAACAAAAATCAAAAATCAAATAATCAATGACTCGGTTCTTCTCTATTACTTTCAGGTGTTTTTTTTGTTTTTTGTTTTTTTTTTAATTTCTGACTTGCTTCATGGCCATTAGGATTTTGCACTTATGCGGCTTCCAAATTATTGTAATTCAGGGATCTTTTCTTTTTTGCCGTCACTCACCTTCAGCCTGGCTTAAGAATTTCAGGATTTGGATTCTAAGTGACTAATGACCTGCTGGCCTTAGGCAAATCCCAACTTATCTGTACTTTGCTCTGCATTGGTAAAACATTCAGAGTATAAAAGTATCACCACAAACATATCTATTCAGCCAAACTCTTGACTCCTTCAGGACAAAGATCATGTTCCTACATCTTCCCTCTCCTATACATAATGGATTCAAAATAAATATTTTTAATTAGCTAATTAGCCAGCCTACAGTCAGTCAGCCAGTTGGTCAGTATTTGTGATAGATAAATACTATCCCTCAGGGGCACCTGGCTGGCTCAGTGGGTAAAGCACGTGGCCCTTGATCTTGGGGTTGTGAGTTTCAGCCCCACAGTGGGTGTAGAGACTGCTTAAATAAATAAACATTAAAAGTCATAAATAAATGTTAACTATCAGATCATCTCACCTTAAAATAAATGGATTTACCTTGGCATGTCCCGCTTGTGTGGTGCATGCTTCATATAAATTATTCTGTGAAACTTAGGAGCTGAAGGAGAAAGGTCAATTTAATATGCCTATTTTTCTTCATTTGTAAGACGGAATGCTACTTTCTTTTCTCAGAGGTGTTCTAGGTCTTAGTAGTTGCTTCTGGTTCCTTCCATATCACTGTTTTAGGCCCTTGGGCCTGGCTATCTTTGGAAAGGTAAAAAGGAGGCTGTGGGGAAGAGGATGAGTTTTAAAGAAAATAATTTGATCTGTTCAAAGGATTCCGGAAGTAGATATCTTAACATCTGAATATTAACATCTAACTAATGTAAAGGTTATTCTGTATGTGTCGGGAGGAAGGGCTCTATATCTGATACCTTTCTCACATTGGCACACGAAGGAACCACCTTGTCTGATTTAAAACATTAAACATAGCCTATGAGACAAAATCACTATAGCATAGGAGTGTATATTTCCCCAAACGTCGCTCAAATAGCGTCAAATAGCCTGTCAAATACCTTTGACAGGCAAGGCGGTTATCAAAGACTTAAGTCCCCTGACATTGAATGTTCTTGTTTTTGTTTTAAAATGTTTCCATCTTCCTTCCTCTTAAAATGCAGTGAACTCTTATGCAGTTTATGGTAAGTCGATTAGATGTTGAAGAATTGATTTGTCATTATTGTAATGCAGACTCTTCCCGAGTTTCTGTCGTTGTTGTCTTTGTTTTTGCATTGGCTACATACGCCTATCTCTTTTAAACTCTACGCTATGAGGGCCCCTGATGCTTATTGCCTAGAACAATGTCTCGTAAGTACAGGTGCTCAAAATCTTTTCAATGAACAAATGGAACAAGACCTTCTGTTATCCCCATGCTTCAAATGACAGATTCCTATTTATGGTTTTTTCCGCATAGTGAGAAATATTACCATTTTCCTTGTCTTCTGATTTTCTCGAACCAACTGTTTCTTCCTTTTTTCTGGGGTTTTTAACCTTTCTTATATTTGGTCGAAATCTTCCCCAATTCTAACGATACAGCACATAACCTTCCCTTCCATCCACTTTCTTTTCTTAATTTCAGACAACGACTTCTAAAAGCAACAGACCGTCCTCTTACATTGTAATCTGACCTGTCCTCTTCCTATCTTCCTTTCCTCTTTCTCAGAAAAAAAATGTATACTGCACAGTTCTCATCGAATTTTTCTCATCTCTCATTACCCCTTCTTCTCCCGCTCACTCCTCAACTAAGCCGACTTCTGAGGCTACTGCCCTCCGCTGAAATTGCTCTCATCAAGCCCTACGAACACGTCTCAGTGCTGCCCTGGCTTTACATCTGAGGGCCGTGATTGGACGCTCTCTGTCACTTTCTTCCTCTCTCTTCGATAGTCCTACGCTTCTCATTTCCCCCACGCTTTCCACCTATTCGTCCCACTCCTTTTTGGCCTCTCGTGGGATCTATTTCCCCTGTCTGCCCGTACATTTTGTATATTCTCTAGAATATACTCTACTGCCTGAGCAGTCTCGTGTACTCTGTCATTTTAATCCTCATCTCTATGCATAATCATAGGCACTCAATGGATGTTAACTGAGAAAATGACTCCTAAATCTCCTTTTCTTCTCCCTGAACATCAGACTTTGATATTTCTGTCCTTCTGGAAGGAATGATACCTCTCCAAGCTGAGCGTATCACGAGACAGATTCCCCCCTCATACTCGTGTTGAGTTTTTAATATTCATCTTTATTAATTTTATCCCGAATGTGCATATGAAGTATCCTGGATCAGAGACTGACTTCTTTGAATTACCTAACAGGGAATATCATCACTGTCTCACCCCTTCTCACGGCCTTTACCCCAAGTCTTACTCCTGGTAAAGTAAGAGCCAGTGGTGAGAGCCACGGAAAATTTTCCCACATGACTGGCTACATATTCCCTAAGCCAGAGACAAGGAGAAAGGATTTTTCTATTATAAAGGGGAAGGAAGCCTCCTCCTTCAGAAAGGATCCCCTTCTCCTCCCGATAGGGTCTCCTTGGAAACATAAAGGACCTGAGTCCTAACTCTAACCTTTCTAAAAGCCAGATAGCCCTATGTAGCTTGGATTTTACAAACTGGAAATGTCACCGAGGTCTGGCCTTTTTTCCCAACCTGTAAAGACCTAAAGAGAGAGCCACCCCAGTCTTGCTGACAACTTGGAACTTAACCTGGGAACTTCCTCTGGGCTCTAACAGTTTGATCCTCTTGGATGAGAGAAATTGACTAGACGAATGACTGCGGATCAGTTCCCATGGGAAGGTTCTCGGAGCCAGAGCTTTTTATAGGCGTGCTGAGAAATGCAGGAGGCTTTATTTCCTCGAATGCGGTCTAATTGCACCCAGAATTCACTCATCTACCCAACCTAGAAGCTAGAAGTCTTCCTTGCTTCTTCCTCTCTCTTATCACTGGCATCCATTCAGCCGCCAAATTCCCACACCTCTACACTCTAACATTTCCCTACTCTATCCTTTTTTTTTTAGCGGGGGGTGGGGGGTGGGTTCCACTGCCCTGGGTCAGATCCTCATAATCTTCCAGTAAATTCTTCCAGTTGCCTCCTAACTGGTCTAATTCCATTTCTGCCCTTCTCAAAGACATACTCTGTATTTACGTCAGGGACATCTATTTGAAACGCACACATGCCCACACCACTCTCCTGCTTCAATCCTCTCAAAGCCCCCTGATCTCCTGGGGGCACCCGGGTAGCTCGGTCAGTTAAGTATCCGACTCTTTATTTCGGCTCACATCATGAGATTGAGCCCTATGTCGGGGTCCATGCTGGGCGTGGAGCCTGCTTGAGATTCTCTCCCTCCTTCTTCCACTGACCCTCCCCTGCTCGCTCTCTCACGCTCTCAAATAAAAAAAAAGAAAAAGAAGAAGAAAGAAAGAAAGAAAGAAAGAAAGAAAGAAAAAGAAAGAAAAAAGAAAGAAAGAGAACTGGCCTACTTGAGAAAACTTGAGATGTGGATAATATATGCCATACTGTATTATATCTTATGTTTTCACACATGTATTTTCGTTGGTTTTCTTCTCCCTCCTCTAATCTGCACTTCGCTGGCTAATGCACATTCATGCTTTAGAATTCTTCGTGAATACTATCTTCTCTAGGGAGCCTTTCCCAATTTCCTTTCCCACACGCTGCAAACCTCTAGCACTTGCCACACCGTTTTGAAATTATTTCTGTGTTTGACTCTTCTCCTGTATACGAGTTTCTAAATGGGAGGGGTTGTTTTGCATTCAACTTTGCGTTTCTAATTTCTTATACAACTACTGACACACAGTAGTTCAACAAAGGGAGCCATTATTATTTTATAATTAGTAATGTCAAAGTTAATTGCCTCCTATCAAGTCCAAATGGAGAGACTAGAAAAAAATGATGATTTCTTTGAAGTTGGGAAAATTAAATGTATGAGAAAATATAAGAATACAAGAACTGTATACACATACACACGCGAGCACGTGCGCACACACACACACACACACACAGATTTCAAATGAGATATTAGAGGGAGAATCAGCCTTACACGTAAGCAGAATAAATAACCCCCCCACTCCGTATTATAATACCTACTCTGTATTATTTCAAGCGGACAAAAATATCTCACTGTACCGAAACTACATCCCCATCCAAAGACTGAATCCTAATATTTCACGTCTAGAACTTTATTATTTCAATTCAAACACCTTGCCTCGGGGCGCCTGGGTGGCTTGGTCAGTTAAGCGTCTGACTCTTGATTTTGGCTCCGGTCATGATGTCACAGTCATGGGATCGAGTCCCACATCGGGCTCTGCACTAAGCATGGAGCCTTCTTAAGATTCTCTCTCCCTCTCTGTCTCTGCCCCTCTCCCCCAGTAGCAATCTGTCTCTCTCTTAAAATAAATAAACATTAGGGGCGCCTGGGTGGCGTAGTCGGTTAAGCGTCCGACTTCAGCCAGGTCACGATCTCGCGGTCCGTGAGTTCGAGCCCCGCGTCGGGCTCTGGGCTGATGGCTCGGAGCCTGGAGCCTGTTTCCGATTCTGTGTCTCCCTCTCTCTCTGCCCCTCCCCCGTTCATGCTCTGTCTCTCTCTGTCCCAAAAATAAAATAAAAAACGTTAAAAAAAAAAAAAAAAAAAAAAAAAAAATAAACATTAAAAAAACCCAAGCACCTTGCCTCTTTCCACTTAACTGTTAAGTAACTATGGAAGACAAATCATTTTGCCAAGTGTCAAACTCGGGATTTCTTTTTTTAATTTTTTTTAACATTTATTTATTTTTAAGAGACAGAGAGCAGGCAGGGGAGAGGCAGAGAGAGAGGGAGACACAGAATCCCAAGCAGGATCCAGGCTCTGAGCCATCAGCACAGAGCCCGACGCGGGGCTCAAACCCACAAACCGCGAGATCATGACCTGAGCCAAAGTCGGACGCTCAACCGACTGAGCCACCCAGGCGCCCCGTGGATTTTTTTTGAATGATGAGGATTTTATCTATACATGTATCATATAATACAGTTCTGGAGCATTCCTACAACACAATATATCTGGAGTTCAAAGGAGATGCAGCTAATTTTTCTCTCAGTAACAGAACAGGGCTAAATTCAATAGGTAACATTGCTAAAACTAGGGCAGAATTGAGAAGGGATTTGAATAAATAAGCTCTATGTCGGGGCAATTATTATTACTGTTTACACTGATCTATTAACATTTATGTGGTACTTAATACTTTCATTAACATCTTCACTTCTAAGGTGGTAGAATCTGGTCCGTAGCTATCTTCGATGGTTTCCAAGTATCTGTCAATTTATTCTAGCCTCATACGCTGTCTCACCACTGTTGGCACTCAATTGCGTATGAAGTTTATTGTTTTTGCTCTGTTTCTAGTGTGTTGGTGTTCTCCCTCTTTTCATCCGGAAGCTTCCTGAAGACAGAAACTATGCATTTTGCTTTCCTTTTAATCCTCTGTATCAAAGAAGCTTACAGATTAGGGTTTAAAATTGATAACTAGCGTAGATGATCCCAAGAGACCTATTCTAGGCCTATTCTTTCATAGAAACTTATTCCCTCAATTCCTAAGTCCAGTATACCTCAAAGCATTTCTACCATTCTCAAAGAAGTCACATTAGATAATGGGTATTTTTCAAAAGGACTGAGTTTTTACTGTGAATACTTCACTTTATAAGTTGTCAGACATTTTGACAGAATTAACTGACGGTTATGGATTGAATTGGTTGTGTATTTCAGTACAACCTAGGTTCTTCCAAATAGCCCTTCAGGCCCCCTACTATGCTCTAGAATAACCATTCTTTCGGGTATACAGAAGTCTTCATTATCCCCGTGAGCATCTTGTAATATGTATCGTTCAACTTTGCCTTCAGATTTCAAGTTTGGCGCTCAGGTTGTACAAGTAAATCACTCTTATCTTAATGAAAAAGCATCAACGTATCTTGAAAGTTCCCCCATGCTCTCCAGAATAGTTTTATATACACAGTGGTTTCCTGATTAACAGAAAGATCCATACGGGCTCATTTATCATTTTGTGACAATCGGTTTATAAATAAAGGAGATAGAAATTGACCTGGGAATTTCATAACCAAGTTCTGAACAACCAGGATTAATTTTGAGAAGAATGCCACAAGCCAAATAAGCATTTCTTTTCATCTCATTTCACAGGCCTTCAAGAGAGAATTGAAAACGAAAGAACCTGTAATCATGAGTACTCTTGAGACTGTACGAATATTTCTGACAGAGCAGCCTTTAGAAGGACTAGAGAAACTCTACCAGGAGCCCAGAGGTAATTGAATGTGGAACTGTAATAACATATTGATAGAAGGATCAGTGGTGACAGAGCGACCCATCCATTCTTGCTGCCAGGGTCTGGATGGCGCTCATATTTTCTAAGTTAAATAGAATCGATTCAAATTAAACATAGATGTTGGGAAAGAAAAAGGAACCCTAAACCACCATGCATAAATCTGGTTGCACATTCATAAATAAACATTAAGAGAGACTCGTTAGTGATCAGTTATCGAAACACTTAGAAAATAAGAAACAAAAGAGATTTGCTGCGAGAAGGGATCCTGTCGTTATAAAGACTACAACCTAATTTTCCTTTTAAGAGCCTGGCTGAAGTAAATTAGAGCTTGGGGTGCGCATTCTAACATGTTTCTGTTCAATGGCTTGAATGGATCTTGGATGATCTGAATGATAGAAGGTAGAACAGAGGAGGACAGACCTGAGATGCGCAGACATTGTCGGAATTTATGCCTAGGTGCGAAAGAACCATTAATCAATGGGTTGCCCTCTTGTTGCACTGTACTTTCTTTCTTCCGGTATGACCTTTTCAACAATGTTTTAAAAAAAAAAAAAAAAAAGGACTGTGGCCTAAAACCTTGTCATGTTACCAATTTAGAGCTGCCTCCTGAGGAGAGAGCCCAGAATGTTACACGGCTCCTGCGAAAGCAGGCTGAGGAGGTCAACACCGAGTGGGAAAAACTGAACCTGCACTCTGCAGACTGGCAGAGAAAAATAGACGAGGCCCTCGAAAGACTCCAGGAACTTCAGGAAGCAACCGATGAGCTTGACCTCAAGCTGCGTCAGGCTGAGGTGATCAAGGGCTCCTGGCAGCCTGTGGGTGACCTCCTCATTGACTCTCTCCAAGATCACCTCGAAAAAGTCAAGGTACCTTCTATTCCTTTGCTTCAGGGCCCTTTGAGAGACTTGAAAGGTTCCAATCTGAACTTGGGTGTGGTGCTTTCTTCTCCCAAAGTTTAAGAAAAAAATGTTTTCATGTTTATTTTTGAGAGAGACAGAGACAGAATGCGAGCAGGGTAGGGGCAGAGAGGGAGACACACACAGAATCCGGAGCAGGCTCCAGGCGCCGAGCTGTCAGCACAGAGCCCGGCGCGGGGCTTGAACTCACGAACTGTGAGATCATGACCTGAGCCGAAGTCGGACGTTCAACCGACTGAGCCACCCGGGCACCCTCTTCTCCCTAAGTTTAAAATAGGGCCCTCATGCATTAGAAATCCGTTGATCTTTCACAAATTCGAAATCATCTTGCATGTGGTATTTTCTCTAGGAGGAATTGGTGATCTGATCATCTCTGTCTCTAATAACGTGGACTGAAATATTTAAAAGTTACAGGGTGAAACAATCCCCTTTATTTTGCTATTAGGGAATGAATTTAAGCACTTGTACGAAAATGACCTGAGTTGCGTGCATGTGCGCGCACGCGTGTGTGTTCTTTGTGATACTTAGTATCAGAGTAGGGACAAATAGAACACTTCATCAAGAGCCGGGAGTCTAGGCTTTGGCCTTTTTGCTAACAAAATTACATGACTTGGGTGAGTTTCGGTACTGTGCATTGAGGCTGTTACTGCTGTCCTTCCCTTAGAAGGCAATGTATATAATACGTTATACATTAGTCCACCGCGGATATTGGGCAATATCATTATATATTTGGAATACTGCCCATGAGGCCGAAGTTAAATTCTCTTGTGGTACCAAGATGATAAATATATTTATTGAAAAGAAGATACATATTTAGGAAAATCGTTATGAAAACCAACTTGAAAACATAACCAACTTGAAACATTTCATTTACTCATCCAGTGTCAAACCCAACAAAAGTCCTCCCAGGTTCGAATTCAAAAGAAGTGAAATTCTCACCTGCACTTGGCATGGTCACCAGCAGACTCATCTCGGCAGGTGTCGTCTCCTTTGGCTTTCATGACATTGTTTCATACGTTCTTCTTCTTCCTTTATTTCCCTCAGTTCTGAAACCCTGCCCACTCTTCAGATGTTCGTGTGCCCAAGTTTCTAACCTTAGCTCCGTTCCCTTTGTATTGTATAAATACTCCCGATTCGAAGTGGCATGACAGCGACAAATGTAGATTTCCGGTCTGGGTCTCTTGTCTGATCTCCTCACCCACATGTCGTTAGAATCAAAATGCAACCGTTCTGAAATCAAGTTCGTTCAGTCTCGTGTTTGACCATTCCCCTGCTGCGGTCCCCTCTTACCTGCCTTTTCCTCGGTGTTTCCTATTTCACTGAATGGATCTTAACCCAACAAGTTGCTCAGGCTTGAGACTTGAGTTTCTTCCTTAAGTCCTTCTCCGTTTTGACTGATTGCGCATGACGGCTCATTCTACCTCAGAATGTCTCTTTTCTGTTTTCTCTCCTCTTTTCAACCAGTGTCCTGTTCTGGCCCCTAGTGTGTGTTACTCAGATGATTGTATTGTACATCTATGGATCCCATTCGCTGTACCTGACGTATCATGAACACTGCGTTTCCCTTTTTTTAAGTTCATATTTAACTTCCGCTTAGTTAACACGCAGTGTAATAATAGTTTCTGGCGTACAGAACAGTCATTCAGCACTTGTGTGTAACACCCGGGGCTTCTCACGACGAGTGATAAAGAATTTTAAATATTTGGTGAACGAGTGAATGAATGAACGGTTTCTTTCCTGATATTTCTACCTTATCCACCCTCTTATGATTCCAGTCCCAACTCCTGCCTGCCTGACAATGAAGCCCAATGAATGAAGAGGGCAGGCGGCCCTTTTCTTCCTAGCCCTGGTTTAGATTCCCAACTGTGACTCCCATCATCCTGGCCATTCCATTCACTCTGACCATACCACCCCTTTACCCAAATATGCCACCTTTCTTCACCACTCTCTGCCTTTGCAGATGTTCTTCTCTTGGCCTCGATTACCTCCACCTTATGTGCCTGGTGATCTTCTATTGAGCCCTCAATGCCCAGCTCAAATGGCGTCTGTCTTTGTAGTTTGTCCGGAGTGTCTCCCACCCCCAGCTCCTACCGAGCGGAAGAAATGGCCCTCAGTTCACTGCCTTCTTAGATCACCACACGTGCTTCGATTGTCACACTCAAATTTCCCACAGGCAATGAGCTTCCTAAGAGCAAGGGTCAGCAACATATAAAGGAATTTACTTCTGCTTCTTTATTTCTTTGCCCCACTCTTGGTTATGAGCCATTCTGCAATATGTAGTTATCGTAGGTCTTTGCCCTGGTGAAGCCGACAGTCTAATGTTGAATGGAATAGCTCTGCACGAAAACAGTGGGTGCAGATTTAAGAGAAGATTAAAAAGGAGGGCTCTATAACTTGGAAAATCTCTTCCCCCCTAACATTCTTTGACTCCATGTCTAATAATTAAAGCAATGGTTAACATCGACGGCTACTGGAAAATTAAAATAAAGTGTTGAGACGTATTACCTTGTATTTGTTCAGCCTTAAAACTAGTACTTTTATTAAAACGTACAGGCACGACGTTTAAAAAGAAATCAGCCCCCAAAATGACAAAGACGTTTAGGAGAATGTCCCAGAGGAACCACATTCGTTTATTAATTAAGTGGCCGAGTCTATAAGGGATTCACTTGTAGCCATATGTGCCGCACAGGAGCCTTTGTAGGGTACGGAGTATGGATGGAGAATGCACTCAACAGGATTCCATAGTGAAATATCACTAAAAGTAGAACAGCTCACAATCAGCCGATCCTCACTGAAGCCTGTTTGCATTTTTCCTTTCACTTCCCTTCTCCTACCTGTGCTCGATCCTCGGCCCCAGTTCATTTCCCACACCCTAACCAGGAAGACTCTCATTCTGATCCCGATAACAGCAAAACACCCATGCGCTAAATAGCCCTTTCTGAAAGAGCGTGAATATGCCAACACTTCAAAGAAATCGGTTTTCTCTGTGGCTTCTCAACAACACTGGGTTTGAAACTCTGAGGCTTTGGTGGTGGTAGTTTATAAGGAGTGAATTTTATTAACTAAAACTTACTTTGAAAAGAAGTAGAAGAGTCCTTAAAACCACTGTTCCCATTTTTCTACTCAGCAATTTAAGCCCTCGGAGACTCCACGCTGTAGGGGACTCCAAAGCGATAGCCAGGCATGTAGCCAGAGAACATTTTCTTTACCCACTTCAGCTCGTTTTCATCACCCCTAGTGACTCTATTGTAATACCCACCTCCATTCTGATCTTATTTGTTAAAGTTGTTGCACACGTAACTCTGCCATGTGTATTTCTGTGGGATTTAGCATTAAATCATTTCATTGGCCAATGTGGCTTTGGGATTTGGAGCGTGGATAGAACAGCAGCAACCTCAAAATCCTGGGACGCTCTGGAGGTTGCATTGTTGCTGGCTAATCATCTCCGGGACAGCGTGCGTGCGGTAAATCAAGAAGAAGGAACACAATGTCAATATTGACTGTCAGGCCCCCAAAGAAAATCTCGGCCTTCCGCGTGCAGCTTCCTTAGGAATAATCCCCAGAATAAAACCCAAAATGTAAAGGCCTCTTTATTTTTAAAATTCATGATTTATAGTGCTTAGCAAATATTTTAAGGACACAAACACGATTCCCCACTTAACTGGAAATAACACCAGCGTTTCTGTGTCTCTACAAATATTCTTGCTTTCCTTATCGCAATGGAGAGTAAGAATAACTCCTTGAATCACTAGGTGCTCTGCTTAGATCCGTGAATGGAACATATGCAGGTTTTCATAAAGTGGAATGACTTTGAAGCTCAAGTCTACGTATGACGTTTTTGTTCTTGAGAACAATTCCTGTGTGAAAATCTTTGGGAGTCGTTGGTTTTCCAAGTTTTCTTTTTGTTCTCATCGACCATGGTGTCTTTGTACCGAGCGGTACATCATTCTGGAGCCAGGAACATTTCATTGTCCCTAGTTTGCCCGTTGCCTCAAAGCACAGGTTTTCACACCATAACCATCATTAAACTCCCCCAGCCTGCCATTTGGGATTATTACAAATGCATCACCTCCACATAGGTACTTAGTGTATAGTTTTTTATCTGAGTTTTAACTTACATCTCTTCCTGTGAAAGGTCAAGGACAGGGGTTCGCTGAGTTTTTCCTTGAAGTTCTTACGGTGACACGTTTTGATTAGAGCTTTCTGGAATTAGAATTGAGAACAAGGTAATAATATGGATAGTAGACCAGGGACTCTCACGAAGCCATCATGCCCTTCTGGCTTCTTTCTGCTCGACATGCGCATCTACAAATTTAAGAAGGTAACTGGCACACACATCGCTGCGGGCCTACCCTCCTGAGTCTCTGTGGTTTGGTTGATCTGAGAAATCTGCGAAAGGAATGCTAGCTCAGAATTTGACACGGAGAAAAGCGGAAGCTCTCAGCCGTGTTCACGCGACCCTCTCTTCCCTTAGTGTTTTCTCATCTTAACTCTGGTTTCTAATGTTTTATTATTGTTTTATTCATTTTGTTTTATTGTCTTTTATACGAGCCAGCTTTGAGTCCTTTCTTGTATGTGAGTTTTATAGAGGAAGCTAATGACCCAGTCAGATGGAAAGCTTGTCATCCATTCGGTGGGAGGTAGGCAAGGTTAGACAGAACCATCACCAACAGGGCAGCCCCGAGAATGAACTCTGCATAAACAAATGATGTCTCCATATTGAATGAGGTGCACTGCCTGTAGTAGGAAAAGGAAAGTTTACTAATGTTCTGTTAATGGTTGTAAACAGCAAATGAACTGCTCTGTGGAGGCTTTTGTTGTTATTTTTATACACGTGCTGTGTCAAGTAAGCCTTTCAGAAGAATATACAAGCAAGAAAGATGCAATCCTTTATAAATCTGGGTTGACTATGGAACTAGCACCTGTCACACGAAGCAACTTGGGTTTTATCTCATGTGTAAAGCATGCATTTGTGATGTTTAAAAGCCTATCACTTGCCCTCTAATATCTTGGAATACTTCCGGAAGAAGGCATATTCCAGTAAAGTCTCACTTACATACTGTAAAAGTACAGTGTTTATTTTTTTGAAATAGAACGGCCATTGTTGGCTTCAAGAGAGCTTAGGAACTAAAGTAGGAATGAGTCATCTTAAAAATCCTGACCAAATTATTTGTTCAGTGTACGATAAATTGTAAGTTAGCGTTCCGGGACAGCTCATTACTTAGTTCTCATGGATTTGCTCTCATTTCTTGCTTTGTTTATAAAGCTAAGAGCAAATTACTTAGGACAGCGATGTCGAATCACGTTTCTTACCCAAGGCGTCTGATTTTAGTGAGCGCTGTGTGTGTTTTAAAAGCCTCTACCTCGACTTAGGCAAATAGAACCTTCGTTTACCATGCTATTCCCATCCTGCCTTTGAAACTTCTGAAAAGCCAGTGCAGAGTAATTGTTTCAGACATCTGCTTAGCATACTTTGAAGTGCATATAAGTTCTTTTTCGGTTTCATTTGAACCCCAGCTGTCTTCACCCAAGTCTATAATCAATCTGAATTAAGTTGTCCTACTTCTCCTAATAAGTCTCTTATTAAGTTCTGCATCAGCCTCTTAGGGAGCTTTAAAAGCTAATTCATGTAGAATTGCCATTTTCTTCTAATTCATTTGTCAGCTCTCTAGATTCCAAGGAAAACAATTGCAAAGACTATTAATTTGGCTCTTCATAAACAACTTATGTGAGTGTAGAATACGCTGGAACTGACCAAACGGTTTAAAACAGTGAGTGGGAGGAAACGAGTTGATGACATTCAACACGCTTTCTTTTTGACTCTTTCGAGATGCCGTCTACGTTCAAAGCATAAAGGCCTTTATGTAATAAGAGGAACATCCTTCTGCTTTTACTTTCATAAATAAGATAATTACTGAGTGAACTTTGCTTCGAGACAGGGAAAGGCTTTAGAACAGTTGGGAAAGGAACACGCTCTTTTTATTATTGAACTTATTTTAATTGGGACTTCTTTGTATGCCTTTGATGGGCCGTGACAAAAGAAGGAGCTAGAATCGGTTACCATTGTCATGGCGTTACATCAGAGCCATACAGCTCCTCTTCTGGTCATGGGACATTTAGGACAACATGGATAATCAGAATGTTCAGCCACCGGGTTCATCTGACATTATTCTGCTAAGGAAATACTTAATTAGATAATAACAATGTCTCCAAAGAATGTCATCCTTCCTACTATACGAAAACAACCATATCAAAGCCTGATCCTTTACTATGCCAGTCCTGTTCACTGAGGATTGTGGTGGCTGGTAGTAATTATAAATACTATTCCCCAAGAGTCTTAGATAATACAAAGACTCTTCCAAATAAAAGCTTAAGTAATATACTGTCAGCATCGATGGATCTAAAAACTCAGTCATTCACTCATTCCTGACATGGTCAAAACGTATACCCAGAGAAGTCTGATCTCATTATGGAGTGTGAATATTTAATTTATTTCATGAATCAAATTGTATTAGGAATCCTATTCATGGCAGCTTAGTCTTGCTCAACAGATTGTTACATAGCTCCAAGCTGGGGGAGCAAGAATTTGTACCAGCTTGTGCATATGTGTGCAGGTGCCCCATTAACTGGAAACAGTTGGGAAATGTGCGTGTTACGTAACTGAAATTCCATATTTCCTTAGAAAATGGGAGCACGCAGCCAATGTGTATTTCTGTTCTCCTTTGGAATTTACCGACGTCGTCACAGGTTTCGGGTTCACAACTGTGTTACTCTCCTACCATAAGCACAACAAGGAATGGCTTAAGAACAAATCACCCAAGGAGTGGGCCCCTGCTGTGTTCCTGTGACGCTCAGCAATTACAAGTTTCAGAACTCCACGGTTAACACTGGCACCAATATTAGGCCTTACACAACATTACGTTAAGTTACACAATGGCATTGAAAAACTGTTCTTGGTAAACCAGTTGTCTGCGTATCATGGGAGCAGATGTGCTCACGATACTAATGTGACCCTCTCCTTTTTAGAGGGTTGACTTTTTCATGATGGGAAGAGGAAATTTTTTCCTGGTATGATTTTTTTTAGACCAAAATAACATTTTTCGGTGATATTTTACACAGTGCTTCTCAAACCCTTCCACATCGCTTCTCTTAATAGCCAAGGAGTTGAAGCTTGCTCTCTTCCCCTCCCACATGCTTAACCTCCTTTTACCACAAGCATGAAATATCTTGGATGTTTCTTATTTTATTGTTTACATCTGTCGATTCCGTGATCTTCTCCACAATGCATTTGTTAGGTTTAAAATTTTTTTTTAATATTTATTTATTTTGGACAGAGAGAGACAGAGACAGAGCCTGGGCAGGGGAGGGGCAGAGAGGGAGACACAGAATCGGAAGCAGGCTCCAGGCTCTGAGCTGTCAGCACAGAGCCCGACGCGGGCCTCGAACTCACAGACCGCGAGATCATGACCTGAGCCGAAGTCGGACGCTCAACTGACTGAGCCACCCAGTCGCCCCTGCATTTGTTGTGTTTTAATACGAGAGTGTTTTTCTCCTAAACCTTAAGTGAAATCTCCCAGTACATTTACCCATGGGCACGAAAGTGTACTTTGAGAAGCACGATATGAAAACCTGCCCGATTTGTGCAGGCTTCCTCTTTTTCCATAAGCTTCTTTCTCTTCTGTACACATACACACAGAGTAGATCCCTGCCATTTCAGATTTATCTGTTGCAGTTTTATCTGATCACTGTGACCCACAGGGTCCATGACTTAGAGGTCTTTGGTCTTTGTAATTTTGAACACGTACTCTTCGAGGTTTCTGTGCAGCAGTCAATTAACTAATGACTTAACTTGTGTTAGAGGTCACGTTCCCCGGAAACAGACCCTGAGAGCAGGGGTCTGGGTGCACGTTGATTTATCGACAGTCTGCTTTCAGGAGAAGCCTGTATGGGAGTCAGGGAAGCATAAGAAGGGAGAAGAAGGGCCAAGCCAGTATACCATCGCAGGCAAATCTAGCCGTGTGTCCTCTTCCCTACACAGAGGACTCTGGAGTATATACCGTACAACAGAGTTGTCCATTCATGCCCCAGATAATGGCTGGGTGTGACCAGTAACATGCCAATAAATGTGGATTAGTTAGCTCTGGGGCGGAGTGAACACCGATTTGTGGCCTTGTCCAATTCTGGCTGTGTAGATACTCCCACCCCGGGAAGACTCGGGCTACCAACATGATCTCGCGGAATGCAGAATTGGGAAGAGAAGCACACAGTGGGCTCTTGGGCTCTGCTCCATCACACCCCTGGCTGTGGCTCACCCCCGGAGATATCAGTTACCTCCCGGGCCAGGAGTACCTGTTAACTCCTGGACTAGGGGCCTCCCATCAGCAGAGGTCACCTTCCCGAAGATGAGAGGCAGCCATGAGACATCAGTAGCCAACAGTCACAGCAGCTGGGGGATAGATGCCCAGGCCAGGAAAAGAGTCTCCTGCAACCGGCAAGCGAACCTAGTAATCCACTCAGCTGCCATATCTCAACATGGCCGTTTTAATGTTGTTTTGTTCTTGCACGTGCAGTCATTCTTTAGAAGTGGAGAAGATTTTGTTTCTTGCTGGAAAATTCACCCTCGCTCTGACCCACCCCCTATGTACTTTTTGGGATGGACCGTGAACAGGTAGAGCTAATGAAAGGGTCTGAGAAAGTGATGCTCATTAGTAAGGAAATGGCTTTATAAGAGACTTGGGCTTCATAGTTATACAGCTTACAGGTGTCTGAATTGATCAGATATTTGCAAATTTGGGGATTCAAGCTATCCAGACATAGTCATTGAGAACGTCAGGAATTTTCCGTGGCAGTGGTTCTCACCTTAGTGTGCCTCGGGATCACCCAGAGGGCTTGTGGAAGCCCAGGTTGGTGAACACCTCGCCCAGAGCTTCTGATCCAGACCGGCTGGAGCAGGGCTGAGAATCTACGTTTCTAACCACTGCCCTCGATGCTGTTGGTGCAGGGACCCTTGGAGAACCACCATTCCATTGTGCAGCTGCAGTTTATGTATAGAAATACGTATTTGCAATTGTTTATTGCAATTGTTTATAGCAATTGTTTATTGCTAATAATTCATCGATCTGTCAGTAATTCTCCCATAAATATATCATTTATTGCTTCACTTATATTTATCAACATCCACAGCATCTCATCGAAAAGTGAACGCAAGCCAAAAAATAAATAAGTAAGTAAATAAGTAAAATTAAATAAAATAAATAAAAATTAAAAAAATAAAAGTGAATGCCAGCCCATGGCCTTCTGTGTGAGTGACCGATAGCTTCGGTAGGGAGCATAGTTTTCCTCCGAAACCTGGAAATGGAAGATGATGCACTCTCCCTGAGTCTCTCTTGTGGAAGCCATTCACAGTTACTTAGTCCAGTTTTCCTCTTACTATTTTACTGGTCCTCCCATAGTTTAGGGGTTGCTTCAGATGACTTTAAGCTTCACCTGCCTTCTCACTATTGCTACTTAAAAATTGAGGTGTTTAGTCACATAATCGTTCGCCTCGTCTACACGCTATCACGTTTACAAATAACAATTAAATTTTCTTAATAACAACAATTAAATCTCAAACTTCTCCTCAGAATTTCCTGCTGAGCACACTGTTTATAAGCAAGTACTTCATAGAGTTTCTGGAATCGAAGACATTCAGAATCTTTGAGACTCTTCCACTTTTTTTAATTTTCTTTTGAGAGAGAGAGAGAGAGGGAGAGAGAGAGAGAGAGAGAGAGAGAGAATCCCAAGCAGGCTCCACGCTCAGCTCAGAGCCTGACATGGGACTTGATCCCATGACGCTGAGATCATGACCTGAGCTGAAATCAAGAGTTGGGCGCTCAACCGACTGAGCCACCCAGGTGCCCCGAGACTATTCAGCTTTTTTTAAAGTTAAAACCTCCTTGGTGGATATGAATACTGGGTAGCTTATCCAGGAGTTCCTGCATTTTATAGCTTGTCACCCCACTGAGGATCTGCGTTCAGGGGGGGAGAGCGTACGTGTGGAGAGATGGAAACAGATGTGAGGCGACGTCGGGAGGAAGTAGGAAGTAGGTCTGAATTGCAGTGACTGGGGAAGGGGGATTTTTTTTCCTCGAAGTCAGTGCAAAATCAGTCTATTAAATGCCTATGAAAAAATTCAGTGTTGTGGTATGGGATGAGTGGTATATGTAAGGACAATCATGGAGTAAATATAATAGAAACAAATGTGTTTAAGTATGCTTTAGTGTTAACCAAGAAACATTCCAAACAAACTTTCCCCTTTATTCTGGATTCCTGGCCGGGGGTGGGGGAGGGGGTTACATGAAAAGTAATTTGATTAATGTTCAATGTAAAATTGAAATAACTGTGTATAAACCCACTCAAATCAAGTATACATTAAATAATTGAGTTAACCGAATTAGGCAGAGTAAGGGCACATTGATTTTCAATATTTTTAAAAATTGGTCCACATATCATTGTTATGTTTTTGTTTATAAACTTCAATATTTATTAGGTTTCTACAGTGTGTTCAGTCCTAAAATGTCAAATTCTCTTAGCCAGAGTGAGGCTGGAAAATCTAACACTAAGATAGATTTCTATTTCCTTTTAAAGAATTGATTTTTATGGTGAATGTTTTTCCCTCATGCAGCTAAGAGCCTGCTGGTTCTGTTTCAAAGCACGCATGCTTTTAGAAGCCTTGTTCCCTGGGATTCCACATTCTTATGGACTCAGTGGGCTCATTTAGAACTTTTTCCTATCAAATATTCAAACCCTATTATTATGATCTTCACATGGCATTAAACAAGTTAGCGAGGAGAATAAAGTCGATTTATCAGCCATATATGCCAAAGTATAGCAATTATCTAAGTAGAAACTAAAGCGAAGGAGGAAAGGAAGCAGTATATATTGGTTGGTTTTTGAGAACAGGTGACAGACCACAACTGAGTTTCAGCTGATTTACTTCTCTTCCTACCTGAAAACATTTTAACCCAGTTTGGAATCTGTACATTGTTGTGAACTTACATCCTATCAGGTCTTATGAAGTCATTCTCGTTGAACTGCCCCGTGGTTTAAGGCTTTTGTCTGTCCCAAGCACAAGTAGGCCAGTGCATCAGCATTCCACCTATTCAGTTGGCTGTCGGCCTCAACATACTTCTAGCAGGGACAGGGCTAACGCCAGAGAATGGTTCATTGTTCCCCACCCACACAGGCCGCGTACTAGAATCGTGAGAAGAGTTATCCAATATAATAGTGACTTTTGTGCATCCGATAAAGCATAAAGTTAAAAGAAATGTAAGGTAAACAAGCGAGCGTAAGTTCTATTGATCTCTTGGCTCACCCAGGGAATAAAATATTACCTTTGGAACCGCCCTGCCATTTTGTCATACAGGTTGAAAAAAAGACATTTTCAAGATTGTCTCAGTGTTAAAATTGCCTGGGGGTTGGGGTTGAGCGTCAGATGCAAGATGGGTCTTAATGAAATCTGACCCACTTTGACTTTCCAAAAAAAATGTTGAGCGCTTAGTGAAAAGATTTTTTTTTCAGATTTTAAACCCTTTTTTCAACTGAAATAGGACTCTCCTTTAAATAATCGATACAACATCACTCACCCAGATTTTTGAGGATGCTAAGTCATACTCCTTTTTTGAAAAAAAAAAAATCTATTACTATTAAAGTGTGATGTCTCTGTTACCTGAATACTGATCACTTTTTTTAAAGCTAGGTTTGGCCAATGACTTTGACTTTTTTTGAAATAACATTTAAGCGCGTTCATCAGACAGCTTGACATTCAGACACATTTGTATAAGAGGTAATTTATTCATCATCCACATGCACTTAAGTGGACATTATCATGATAGCAGTTGTCATAACAGAACAGCACAGGATATGAATTTAGATCTTACTCTAAGGTGTGATCAGAAAAATCAGAGGAATATCTTGAAAGTGAAAGTCCTTGGGGTGGGTGGGTGACGGGCATTGAGAAGGGCACCTGTTGGGATGAGCACTGGGTGTTGTATGGAAACCAATCTGACAACAAATTTTATATTAAAAAAAATATATATATATAAATATAAATATAAAATCCACCAAAAAAAAAAAGAAAGTGAAAGTTCTCAATAATATAGTGAAAAGCCGAGTCAACTCCTGGTTCCACTTAAGAGGCTAGATTTTTCCCACATATGCATATATATTGACATAAAATAATAGCCCCTAATATATCTGGAGGGGCAATGTAGTGTGCAAATAAATACATAATAAGACTTTCTTTTCAGCCTAGGGATATAATGAAGAGGAACCACTCTAAAAAAACTTACCAATCTAATTTTTAAATGTGCTCTTGCATAGATTTTAATGAAGAAAATCCATTTTATATTCATTTCATTTGACTCAAAGTAGTCAGATATCTTGATCCTTTGTTGTCCCACTTGTTGGAACAAAAGGTATCTTGGAAAGACTAAAACCATTTATAAAATTCAGGAGCTACAATAATCGGAAAAGAAACGTAGATGCTGAAGGGCATTTTACAATCCTTTTTAGCCCTCTTCCATTTAATTATTTTTATCTCAGCTCTTAGAAAATTTATATTCCTCTCTTGTTCGGTTCTGTTGTAGTATTTCTAAGTTGATAACAATATATTGAATGGAAAATCAATTCCGCAAAAACTCATTTTGTTTCACCAGTGAGTGCCTTCGAACAAAAATAAGTGTGCCGAGTGTCAGGCCAACTAGGTGTAGCATATGGAACAGGCAACCTCACAACCCTACATTCCTCTGTTAATTATTATTCATACATGCGGACGTAACCTAATTTGTTTTCAACAGACAAAAAGGAATCTCTTGGCAACTACTCCATACGATACGGTACCATACTTTGTCCTGCGTTTGCTTGGTCAAAAATGCAACATTTTATAGCGACGGACCCACTTTGGCTTGGAATTTGTTTCCCTGTATAATAACAATCATCGTTTACATGCAAGCATAACCGTTAGAGTTAGGTCGCACGGCCATAGGAACTCAATCTGTTTTCCGCACTGCCGTCTCCCCAGTGCTTGGAACATTCCCTGGCATAAATAGGTGCTCAGCGATATTTTCTGGAGGGAATGAATAAACAAACTTGCACCAAAACCCAGGACAGAATGCTCTCCCTCAGACACGTTAGACCTTTACAAATTATTTTACAGTCGACTTGCTCCCATCTGTCAACCATTCCGACTCGGGCCATTGTTACTTCTTGCCCAAATCTACAGACATTCATTTGCACTCTTCTTTCCGAAAGGACCACAGGCTTACACCTGTCTACTTGAGATGTTCTACGTGAACCTGCCACACCCAGAAGAATGCGCCCTTTCTGTTACTCCCCAGCTTGTCTACTCAGGGAGGTGCTCCTGACCTGCCTCAGCCTGCTCTGGGCTTTGCAAGCCCCGTTGACGCACCTTCTCACAGCACCATTACGCTGTCTTTTCCGTAACCCACTGAATTGCCTCTCTCTGGTACTGAATGTCAGCCTGTGGAGAGTTGCGTTTTCCCAGGGCATAGTACATGTGTACACAGCACGTACATACATAGTGCAGAGTGGATACAAAATAAGTGTTTCCCAGTGAGTAGCGAACAAATCTAGGGTTGCTGGGCACGTGCCCATTCCCCTTGGCAGAAACCTTCGTTATCTGCCACACCAAGGCCACCACAACCTTGCTGCGTTCCACTTTAGTGAGGGCTATTTGCCCTTCCCCAAACACGTGACGCTTTCCTGCTTCCTACCCTTTGGTTCAAGCGCTGAACGCGTATCTTTTCTCGTCTCGCCGCGCCTCCGCTCCCTTTATCACTTTTATGTCTGGTTCAGGGAGACCTCACAAAGCTACATGACGGAGGAGCGAGGAAAGACAGGATCCCGCACCCCCTCTCCCCACATCGTGGTATTAGAAGTCGGCTCCAGGGTTGCAGCTACGCGAGAAAGGATCTAAGTCTGTGGCTCTCGGGGATGCACTTACGACCCTCTGCTTCGCAGCCTCTCCCCGAACTAGACCAAACAGGACCTTGTGTGACTCTGTGCTCCCCACCTTGCCTGAGCAGTGCTTAACTGGTTGTAGGTGGAGTGAAAGAAGGAGAAGTAGCCTCGACCTCCTCGTTCACCTTCGCCACAGTCCTGCGCTACCCACGTTCCTGTCCCCCTTTCACGCAAGAGGAAACGCACGGGAAATATTTTCATTGAGCTTTGTCTACAGTAGAAAACCCCAAACATGAGAGAGAGAGAGAGAGAGAGAGAGAGAGAGAGAGAGAGAGAGAGAGACAGGCCATCCCTAATCTCAACCCCAGCGGATTTCAGCCCCCTCTGTCCCCTCGGGCCTGCCAGTGTACAACTCCACCTGGAAAGACGTATTCTCCCCAAATCGATTACTTCCCCCTTCTTTCCCACTTGTTCTATCTTGACGACAATTCTCTGGTTGGCACCCAAAACTGCAATGTTAACGTTCTCGCTCAGAGGCTTAGAGGTACGTCAGAAATGAGCACGTGCTCCAACGTCAAATAAAGCAAAGCGATAGATCTAAAGAACTCAGTTATGGAAACTGAAGGAAATAACAGGCTTCTTTTATCTAGGAAATCGGTGTCTTAGTTTTAGAGGCAACTGTGTTCATGAAGCAATTTGAGGAGAGCTGTGGACCTGAAATATTAGTAATTAATGCCAAAAGGCCTAATTCTCTCATTTATTCTTTAATGAAAAGGTATCGAGGGATTATCATCTAGTGGGTCCAGGCCTACCCTGGTGACAAAAAGAATAGAAAATTGCCTTCATGAAGATCAGGGTCTCGGGACAGGCCAGACGATGAACTGATAAATAGACAAGTACGTATGCACTTTGCAATTGTGATCTGGGCTAAGAGGGAAGGGTGCCGAGAGGGAGAAAAATAGGGGGAGCTTCTTGAAACGGGGCAGACAGGATGGGCTCGCTTTCACAGTCACGTTGAGTGAGACCTAAGGTTCACGAACCAAAGCCAGCGAGGCCGAGAGTACAAATGTAAAACTCCAGGCTGAGGGAACCACACAGGCGAAGGGTCTAAGTCAAGAATAAGTTTGGTGAGTCGTAGGAATGCAGCGTCTTCCAAGTTCTTGTTCAAAATGCCAGCTTCACAGAAGCACCTGGGTGGTTCCGTCGGTTAAGTGTCCGACTCCTGGTTTCGGCTCAGGTCATGATCTCACGGTTCGTGAGTTCCAGCCCCACGTCTGGCTCTGTGATGACAGTGCAGAGCCTGCTTGGGATTCTCTCTCTCCCTCTCTCTCTCTTCTTGCCCCTCCCCTGCTCATGCTCTCTCTGCCTCTCCCAAATAAATAAATACACTAAAAAAAAAAAAAATACCAACTTCTCAAGTCCACCCTAGACCTACTGAATGGAAAACACTGGAGACGGGACCCTGCAGGCTCTGTGTTAGCCAGCCGTCCGCATGATTACGGCGCACGCTCTTACTTGAGAATCCCTGCCTTACGGGGATGTTTGACCCACGTAGGGAAAGGTGAGAGCGAGACAGGGGCCGTGGCAGCAGAAAATATGGGCACAGACCGTGAACGCTGTAGGCCAGCGGATACGTTTGCAAGTCCAAAAAACCTATCAACTGTAAACCTTAAGCTGTCTAAAATAACTCCTGAATTTGAATATCAATGTCCTTGTGCTTGATATTTTTAATGGCTTATGGATTATTACTTATTTTTAAGTAAGTAAACAGATTTCATTAACTGACATTTTGCTTGATGTTTTGTCACATATAATTAAGATTTCTCAGAAGGAAAATATTGGCATTCCTTCCCTTTCCTTAGCAGCCTAAAAACATGGCCTGCTTGAATGATTTATTTATACTCATTACAGGCCTTTTTATTTTAATTGTGCATATTTTGCAGTTAACCTCTGCAGAATACTCGTGAACTACCTTCTTATTTGTCTTCACTGTGCCATTCAAAAGCGATGGAAAACATGAAATCTTTTTGGTCTTTGGTTTTGGGGTTTGTTTGCTTCTTTTTTCTGTGAAGAGAAAATAATCAGCAGTCACGGTTAGGATTATAGAAACAAGTTTCCAAGGAAATTAAAGTCACTAAGGTCTGTACGGCTTGTTCTTGTAAGTAAAAGCCTCTCCTTCGTGATCAATTCTGTCTTCTTCCTCCTGTCTAATTTATATCTGTGAAGGCGAAATGCACAACACGCATAAGAAAGAAGATAGATACTATTAGTGTGGGAGCGCTGTAATTCAGCTGTTACTTCCAGAACATTGAGGTGGTGAGCTTCCGCGTGAAGCCAGGTCCTGAAAGATGACGAATCCTAATGGATGCAAATGAGAAAGTGTTAAAAAAGAACTTCCGCCTTTGTGTTTGGGTGTTGCGTCCTGGCTCCATAAATAGAAGAGAAACTAGAAATCATTTTTCATAAAAACATGAGGATTCTTGATGGGAGAAACACAGCAGTTAATTGCTATTCTTTTAGTGCCACAAATTTCAAGCGTGGTGACTCTGAGGGGAAACCATAGCTGAAATGTAATTACTGATAATTGTTTGGGAAATAAAAGCACCCGATTTCTTCATGCCTACATACTGCATATTGCTTTCCTAAAATCTAGTGGGTTGATTTTGTTAACTTAACCACCTCCAAGTTATCCCGATGATGCTACATCTAGGTCATTAGTTCTGAGTCTGTTTCATTATTTCTTGTCCTTATTCTGTTTGCTGGTCAAAAGCGATCATGCCCAAGTGTGAAAATGTACAAAATTGCCCTGAAAACTGAATGCAAGGAAGACAGTGAAAAGAAAAGGCATAATACTTTGCCTTCAGGGTACTAATGATAAAAACTGATGCTGAAATGGAATGCAGTCGCATCTCTATTAAAAAAGAGCATGTGTTTCAATGGCATAATTTATTGTCAAGAATGTCTACCAGAGGCAAAAGGGATAGGAAAGGCAGGCGGATGTACTCAGTCTGCAGACTACCCCCTGTCTTAGCTCCACACAAGCCCTCAGCATTTAGCAGAAATCAAGGAGTTAATATTACAAAAAGGGTCTCCGTTTTGTTGGAGATCTATGGGATAGCCTCATAATGTTAGAAATGAGAATTCACATAAGAATCCTCTTGCAAAAAAAAAAAAAAAAAAAGTATCTGACATCTGAAATCCAAGGGTAAAGGACATGAGCCTAAGGCAGTCGGTGTCTGAGGCCAGTGCTGCCCCTCCGTCCTGGGCACCACACCAGACATTCAACCAACCGACATAAAGAGCCAAGAATTAGGTTACCAATGGAAGTCTCCAAGCCCGATGCCGTTCATGAAAGGCTTGCCTACATTTCATCTTATGTTTCTTTGTTGTTAGTCCAATGACATTTGGCTAGCTCATGTCCCCAAGGTATTTTAGAAGCTTCAGTAGGCCTCGGATCCTCTGAGCAAAGCAGGATATGGTCCTAGACTCTCTTGGCCCCAATGGCGGGTACTCACTCCCGTCAGGATAATGTACCCATCCAGAATTGCAAAAGTTACCAAACACAGCTGGGCTGTACCTGCCCCCAAATCTTGAGTAACTGGTTTCTATGAGGCCTTCCCTGAGCCACATGTAGGAGTTCCAGTAACAGTACTCCAGACCTGTATTTGCAGGACATGATTTCCATTTCCTCCCCCTCGCCTTCTCACTACTAATCCAGTGTGAAAAATCCTGGGCCTTTTCCTAATGCCTCCTTTTTTTTAGACTGCTTTCCAGGGGTTTGAGTTCTCAAACATTTGTTCTATAAGGTTGTATCATACAGAGAAATGCAGTTAGTCACTACTTGATTTCTTAAAAATATTTTAGTGTTTCTTTTTGCGAAGGAGAGAGTCAGAGTGTGAGCAGGGGATATGTATATGTATATACATATACGTATCGATATGTATAGATATGTAGCTATACATATAGATACATATACGTATACGTGTGTGTGTGTGTGTGTGTGTGTGTATATATATATATATCCCCCTCATATATATATATATATACATATATATATATGTATATATATATATGGAAGTGTTTCATATATTTTTATATATATATATATATATATATATATATATATATATATATATATAACACAATTTATACATAAACTCCTGGATGGCATTGCTAATCCATGCATCCCAGAGTCTCCTCCTCTTCTTGCCTGCTGGGGCCTTTCTTGGATTATCCTGGCCCTGCACCGCTGACTCCCCCTGCTTTCTCTCCATCTACAAGCCTCATCTTGCTTCACCTCCCTCCTAATCCAGTTTAGATTCCATGATACGTTTTTCAGTCGCATTCCAGCTAAAATTTAAACTCCCTCGCCCCTGACAAAGAGGCACCTGACGTGACCCCAAACCTGGATCAATTGTTTTCTCCATGCTTGCAAGGAGCACTGTTGGAGAAAGAGAAAATGGGGCAGACGAGTTCAAGATTTCAAGAAAATGTTGGTCCTCGGCCTCACATGGGCCCTCAGCACTGTCTCGCAACCTCACTAGTTGCTGAGGTCTGCTTCTCTCATGGTCTCTGCCACAACTAATTCAAATGTTCCCACTCACCCTGAATTCGCGTTTTCATTCGATGAGTATTTGTTGAGCCCTGACTTTATGGCAGTTCTGTTGCTTCCTACTTCGTAGAGGAACGGAAGGCCTTCGAAGTAGGGGTCCCTTGACTCATCTCTTTCCAATCCTTTAAATGGCCCTTCTGTGCCGTGCAGACTAGTCTCTTAGCTACCACGTCAAAGCTTCTCCCTCCAAAATGATGTTCCCTTGTTCAAAGATAATCCCTTCCTTTTGTTGTAACGTGATTGATGACTAAAGTTCTAAATCTATATTTAAACAAATCTTTAGCTACATAAGGATAGGCAACGATCTGATCGCCAATTTAATTTCATAAAAAGAAGAAAAACTTGACATATCGGTCTTATATATCATTCTAAATCAGTACTTTTATATCTATAATCAGACAACATTTAATGAAGTGAAAATTCTGCCGGCATGAAACTAGTCATAATAAAATTAGACTTGGTTTGCTCTTTCATGGAGAACATATTCCAGATGTTTAAGTGATTCAAAGAAAAGCCACAGTATAATGGCTCCCTTCAATGTTTTCTCACTCACTGCCTCCAAACTAGAATAAAATCTAATGAAGTTCTGGTAGTATTTAAATAGCACAGGATATTGTTCTGAGTTAGCTGCGCTTTTTGACATTTGATGTTCAGTGTTTAATAATTTGGACATATATTTATAGGTGTGATATCAAAAGCTCTAACATTTGAAAGATAGGCAAACACAATGTTACATCCACTTAAATGACACAGTACCCATATTCATTTTTTACATAGTACGCCTTGTGACAGTGTTTAGGGGGCCGTACTTCTAGGCTTTGACTGTCTATAGCCATGAGCCACCCTCGGGTGGTATGGCACCACCACCGGAACCTAGGGCAGATGCCAAAGTGGAGGGTGACTTGGAACCCTCTCCTATCTCCCTTTTCTCTTCCTCTTTTCAACCGCCCGGTTACCTTCTTTCCTCCATTCTCGTGTGCCCTCCTGGTGATTTCTAGATGGCTACAGTTTTTCTATCAGGCTCATGGGGATATCTCCCCAGAATCAGACTTCACCCCAAATTATCACTTGACCAACTGACCTCCCCACCCCCAGTCAAAGCTTCCATGTATCCTACCAGAAATGTAATCCAGATGAAACTAAACATACGCCTTTTCCTCCCCCTTAGTTAATGATGATCCTAGTAGCCGTTAACCGTGGTAGTCAAATAGCAGGACTAAAATTTATTTCCTCTATTTTGGCTGAAAACCTAGAGTTCAACAGTTAATTGAAAAAGTCAGTTAAATCAGGGAATCATAAAAAGTAGGTCTTAAACATCTTATTCAATCTTAAAATAGTCACCAGTATTTTAGCATCGTGTGAAAGTTTCTTGTTTAAGTGTAGATTCACTGATTGGACTTCTCTGTAAATCACACTGATGATGAAGAAGTTTCGATTTCCCGTTCCAGTTTCTGTAATGTCGACAGAGTCCATCAGGACAAATGGAAGGCATTCTGTGTACAGAACGCTCCTAAATTTTTCGCAGAACTTTCCTCATCTTTTCCAGTCACCCCCATTCAACATTTGCTTTTCTTTTTCTTTTTTAAACACGCTTCTAGAGTGTTCGACCTGGTTTTCGTAGAAATAATAACTTACTTTCTTTCAGACTTAAACTTCTTTGGACCGTGAAATCTTTTAAATTATGTAATTGCAAAGCTAACTGGTGCAAACAGGTTCGAGAACATACCCACGCCTGACAACTCAACTGATGGGAGCTGAAGGCTGTACGTAGTGACAGATAGCTCTACCGTTTTACTTAGAGGCTGTTAGTTAGAGGTCTCGGTCACTGTGATTCACAGGGAATGAAGACTGGCTACTCTGGTGAGTCTTAAGTGGAGATCAGTTAAGATAACTTCTACTGTAATTGCTGGATAGGAACGATGACAACGAAAAGAAGCCACAAGATCCCGTGACAGGGGTGGTGCGGTGGAGGTAGAGAGAGAAGGAGAAAGAGACAGAGAAGCAGAGGAGAAGGAGAGTGAGTGTTGTGATTAATTATGCATATTGGAACTTAATTTTTAATCACCTTCATCCTCCAAAACACCGGCGCAGGATTAAAATCTGAGTTGACTTTGAGGGGAGGAAGTGCAAATCAAAATCTTGTAATAAAAGGCATTTGAACACGTACATTATGTCATCCAAAGGGAGCTGAAACCTACATGTGACGAACTGAGATGGCTACTCAACTTAATGGCCGAGAGCCACGCTAGTGAAGAGAGATGATTAGCATCCCGGGTTAATCCACACTTTTGTCGGATTCTGCCTGGCTGTCCTGCCATCTCTGCGATGGTTTCCCATTTAAAATTCCCACTCGTATGATATTTATTTATGGTCACTACAAACACACGTTATTATCCAGAAGAGAGTCGTTCCATTTGGTAACCATTGCCCTTGTCCAGGCTTCTCCATTGACGTTTAAGAAATCTGTCTTCTAACCTTTTGTTACACAAAACAAAGTGATTATGGGTCATTTCCTTGTAGAGATATGAATTTACATTGATGGCTTTTTACCTCCCGCCATGGGATTCTTTTAATCCGTATATTTATTTATAAGGCAATGGAATAATAATATTTACTGTCATTCCCTATAAAAACTTTCTCAGTTTCAGACTGATTCCTCTGACATTCCACTGACATGAAGTTGAAAAAAGATCAATACATAAGATGGGATTTTTTGCATGTGTGTGGTCAGATAGAAAGATTTCTTTTGTTTTCCTTTGTTTTTATTTTTTATTGATATGTAATTCACAAGCCATAAAATTTGCCCTTTAGGGGCACCTGGCTGGTTCATTCTGTGTGGATCATTCGACTCTTGATCTCAGGGTCATGAGTTTGAGCCCCATGTTGGGCGTAGAGTTTACTTAATAAAATATATATATATATTGTGCGACCTGTGCTGATCTCATAGTTCATAGGTTCAAGCCCTGTGCCGGACTCTGTGCTGACAGCACAGAGCCTGACTGGCATTCTCTCTCTCTGTCTCTCTCTCTGTCTCCCTCTCTCTCCTGTCTCTCTGCCCCTCCCCCGCTCATACACACACTTGCTCTCTCGCTCTCTCTCAAATAAACTTTAAAAAAATTCACTCTTGGGGCGCCTGGGTGGCTCAATCAGTTGAGCGTCCGACTTCAGCTCGGGTCATGATCTCGCGGTCCGTGAGTTCGAGCCCCGCGTCGGGCTCTGTGCTGACCGCTCAGAGCCTGGAGCCTGTTTCGGATTCTGTGTCTCCCTCTCTCTCTGACCCTCCCCCGTTCATGCTCTGTCTCTCTCTGTCTCAAAAATAAATAAATGTTAAAAAAAAATTCACTCTTTTACAGTGTACAATTCAGTGATGTTTAGTCTCATCACAAGATTGTGCTATCAGCAGCCCTGTCTCGTTCCAGAACATTTTCATCACTCCCAAAAGAGACCCCATGATTCTCTAACATAAAATTTTTAGTGACCAGTTTTTTAAAACATTAAGTTCTATAGAATTATTATCACAAGGTCTTATAGTATCTAAGAACTATATAAGAGTCTCATACTCCATACATTACCACATTTTAGTGGTGAGATATTCAAGTTGATTTGACAGTTTGAGAGGACAATGCCATTCTTGTTTAGAATGCACATCCTGGCTCCTTTTATTTGGAGTGGGAGGGAATCTGGAGGGTTATAGATGAGGTCAGTGTAAACAGTGGCTTCATCGACATAAGGAACCAGAGAAATAATACCTGCCCGGATCGAGCAAGTCAAAGCAGCACATAGAATCAAGTAAGTGATGTTGTCCTTGTGCATAGACATTACATTACACAAACTGTTCTCCTAAGTGAGGGAATCTGTCCCTTAGAAATTGCTCATTGGAACATTTGGACATCATGCATCATGTTAAAGATCCATAAATGTCACCTCAATAGGGTAGATATGATGCATGGTAATATCCTCCCCATATCTGCATAGGGTTCTTCCCCGGACAGCCAAGAAGCCCCACGGGAGCCTTCCTAAGTCATTGCCACAAGGACTAAAATACCAGGGGACCAGGAAGTCATTCTTAGGGCTTGAAAATATACCCTAATCTCTAAATGAATCTATTTATTATGCAGTTGGTACAAAATATGAATGTAATCTTTTCTGACTGAGTATACCTTTTTATTGTAAAAAAAAAGAAAAAAAAGGATCCATTTCTGGCTGGGAGGTGAGTCGAATTTAGAATCTAGCAAGATATTTTTCCTGTTGCTTTCCAATCCAGAATTTTTTTTGGAAAGGTATATAATAGTTAGTAGTTTGTACTCTGGAGGCAGGCAAACATGGATGCGTGTCCCGGGCTCCTCAATTTTGACCCACTGAACCTTGGACAAAATATAACCTCTGTAAGTTGTTTTCTCGTGTGTAAAATGAGAGTTCTCCAACTATGAGTCTCATAGGGTTATTCTATAGCGATAAAACTGGATTATGGAGACAGAGCTCATCACAGGATCAGGCACCTAAGAAATGCTCATTAAATATTCGTGATTGTTTTTCACCCATTCACAAACGATCAGGGTAGTAATACCACTATGATAGAGCAAACATCACTGACACTCCACCCCAAAGAGAACGAGATATCTTGTAGTTCGCATGTGTCTGTTTTTTTGGCTTGTAGTGTTTCTCATTTACCAACTTGCCCTTGACTCTTTCATACAGGTGCTTCGAGGAGAAATTACACCTCTGAAAGAGAATGTCAGCTACGTCAATGACCTTGCTCGCCAACTCACTACGTTGGGCATTCAGCTGTCACCATATAACCTCAACACTCTGGAAGACCTGAACACCAGATGGAAGCTTCTGCAGGTAGGCACATTATGAGCATTACAGTTCCTTGTTACGATGAGAGGATATACAGAGAAAGCTTGTTTGTAAGGAGCAGTAAAAGTAATTTCTTCCTGTGATGTTCGCGATAATATTTCATGAATGTAGGATAGTTTATATTCTGCAATAAGATCCTCTATAATGTTCTAAAACCTTTTAACAATAATTTTTATAAATAGCTTCAAGTTAGACCTTCCTGTACCTTGCAATAAACACGGAAAATAATGCTGAATCGCGATAGAAGGACTTAGTTACTGTCATACAATTACTTTGTACTATCGTTGCTTGGATTCTTTAAACATCTCTACCTTTGGAATCCTAATTTAAACACCAGTCAATGGTAAGACATATGCTAGAATCACTTTAGAAAGATCACTCTGTCACAAACCTACACATGCAGGTTTTTTATAGGTGTGCATGCTCAGGGTCACATTTACTAGCTGTGGGACCTTAGGACCCTTCTGTGTTTCAGTCTTCCATCTGAAGAAAATGCAGACATTAAATGTTGCATAAATTCTAGCTCTTAGAGTTATTGCAGTTATAATTATTATTATTACAGTATACAGCCTTTGGAATCAAACTTACTGGGTGACCTTGAAGTCACTTGTCCTCTCTGGTTGTCAGTCTTCTCATCTCTAACTTGCTTGCTGTAATATTAAACAAGTTAATTCGTGTAGAGTTGTTAGTTCAGAGGCTCATAGTAAGAACTCAGAGAAGGTCATATGTCTCTATGTTCCCTATGCAAAGGATACTGTTTAATACCCCAAACCCTAAAACTGATTTGACCATAGAATTAGAGAATTGTTTTCTCTTCTTTTCCAGTTTCATAGGATGCAGAGAGTATGCTTCTGAGGACAGAAAGGAAACTGGGTTTAAAAATATTTGCTTTCAATGTTTTAATAAAAAAAAAATGATAAAGCAGATAACTTTTCGTATTGGCAGCCCATTTAGGGGTATGATGGAAAGTCCTGTTCAAGAATTTCTAGACCTTTAATAAAAACAAGTTCCAAATCCAAGACCTCTTGAGATCTCTTACAATTTAATTCCCATTGTGATGGATAGTTTTGAAATATTTGTATGGTAGATGGTTATAAGTGGCGTTGACCAAAGCAAGGCAATAGAGTTAAGCGATTACATGCCTTTCTATGTCTGTTAGTTTCATAGTGGCCAAGTACTGCTAAGACCTTATCAATTTCATCCTTAGTATGTTTTTAACTTTAAGCATAAATAAGGAAAGTAATAAATGTCCAAGGAAAACCAGTGGCCATCTTTGTTCCATTCAAGCGTTCTTGAACTAGATCTTAAAATTTCTTTTGGAGAACCAAATGCCGTATTTGCTTTCAGAATGTAGTGACGAGATTGGTGATCATGGCATGTGAGTTTACAAATGAGGTCAAGAGACTATGACTGATAGGGAGAGTTGTTTTTTTTTTTTAATTTTTTTTTAATGTTTATTTTTTTTATTATGAGAGTTTTTAAAAATCAGTGCCAAGTGCTCCGTCGTTGCACTCTTTATTTCAGAGGTAAAGAGTGAGAAAATATTAATAGCTTAATTGTCACTTGTTCTTTAAAAAGCGTTGAGGACTTGGTTATAAATATAGGGCAGTACATGAAAGGAGCCGGTATAGTGTAGTAACAAGTAGACTGGAGCGAATAGTACGGGGCCTGACTTCCCACTGACGCTCAGCTGTTCTTCAAGACCACGTTGTCTTGAAAAAACCATTTATCCTCTCTCGGCTTGAATTCCTTCATTTGTAAAATGAGGCAATCCATTTGGTCTCAGGTCACATCCAGCTCAATCCAGTGATTCCATATCTGGCTATCTGGGAGAGACACACATATGGCAAAAATTGACTTTAGAATCAATACAGTTGCTTCCTCTATTCATCATACAGATGTGGCTTGTTGGAATTGTGTTTCTCCTTCTTTCCTTTCAACTTTTAAACCCCTCATCCCAAGCCCGCGTATACACAGCCTCCTCATACTAAACAGTTTGATGAGTTTGCGGTACAAGCTTTTATGGTGGCAAATTTCACACGTTGCTGTTTTGGGACCTGACCTTAAGGATATGCTTAAAAAGTGTTTTCAGCAGAAAGCTGATAAATCCAAGGTTTGGGGTCACACGTAACTGAGTCCATTTTTTTCTTTGACCATAATTGTAACCATTCTGCTATATTGTCAGCGGAAGTCCTTGTTCAGAAAGGGAACAAAGCCAAGAAATGAGGTTCACATCAAATAATTTCATCCCCATTACTGGAAGAGCAAGTCATGTGTTCTATCGACAACATTTTACATTTAGAATAATGTACCTGACTAAAGAATCACCCAACTTCTATGGAGGGACGTTTAAGCCCATCATCATTATAACATTATATTTCTATAAAAATAAAGAATTTAGTCACTTCTGGGGCGCCTGGGTGGCTCAGTCAGTTAAGCGTCCGACTTCAGCTCAGGTCACGATCTCGCGGTCCGTGAGTTCGAGCCCCGCGTCGGGCTCTGGGCTGATGGCTCAGAGCCTGGAGCCTAATTCCGATTCTGTGTCTCCCTCTCTCTCTGCCCCTCCCCCGTTCATGCTCTGTCTCTCTATCTCAAAAATAAATAAACATTAAAAAAATATATAAATAAAAAAAGAAAAAAGAAAAAAGAATTTAGTCACTTCCAATGCTATGCCAGTTATGAAATCATGATAAAAAATAAGTACAAATTCATCTCTGCTTCTTTGTCCAAAAAGACAAAGAAAAACTAAGAGAAAGGAGGAGCAATGGGGAGGCACATATAAACCTAAGAAGACGAGTCTTCAATTTGGACAAAATAGTGTAATAGAAGAAACAGTCACATAGTACCAGGCTATATCTACTTGTTACCAGAATATCCTGGGTCGAATTACACAACACATTAATTTCTATTTAAAAAAAAATTTTTTAACCTTTATTCATTTTTGAGAGACAGAGTGCAAGAGGAGGGAGAGGCAGAGAAAGAGGAAGACACAGAATCTGAAGCAGGCACCAGGCTCTGAGCTGTCAACACAGAGCCCGACGTGTAGCTTGAACTCACAAACCGTGAGATCATGACCTGAGCTGAAGTCGGATGTTTAACCGACCGAGCCACCCTGGCGCCTCATTAATTTCTATTTTAATTTTTTTTAATCTTTATTTATTTTTGAGAGAGAGAGAGAGGGGAACAGAGAGAAAGGGAGGCATAGAATCCAAAGCAGGTTCCAGGCTCTGAGCCGTCAGCATAGAGCCCGACGCGGGGCTCGAACCCACAAACCACAAGTTCATGAGCTGAGCTGAAGTCTGATGCTCAACCACCTGAACTATTCAGGCACCCCTTTTAATTTCTATGTTAAAAGAAAGCCATGCTGGGTGTTTTTTTTTTTAAGCTGTGTGTAACATCAGTCAAAATGATAGAAACAGATAAGCCATGTAGTTACGACAACCACAGCAGAGTGTAAGACACAGCCACGATTTATCTATACACAGAAATACAGTGTGTGGAGAGCTCTGAATTTATTTGGAATGCGCAAAGAGAAGGTTAGAGGCATTGGTTTCCCTGTTTGAAACTCGGTGGGAATAAAATCCCATTTTCTCCCTCAGAGGGGACACATTGGTAGGGATGTTTGTGCTAGACCATGTGACAATGTGTTTTGAGTACAGGAAGCCATCATTCCTTGTAGTTACAAGGATTTTCATGGACATTATCTCATCTAATCCTCATAACATTATGAGGATTACATATTATCACTATTCCTTTTTACAAGTAAGGAAACTGAGACTTTGAAATAATAACCGACACAATCACAGTCACCGGCTCGTAAGTGTCGGTCAAGGTGTGAATCAGACCTTCTGAGCCGTGACCCCTCGCCCCCGACCTTGTTTCTTCTTCTCCAAGTTCTATTTAATTCGGACTTAACAAAGTCATACTTTAAAGCTGGTTTGGGCACCACAGGTATGAAATACCTCGCTTTTTCCACGCTTCTCTTTTTTGAATGATCTCAAGGATCTTAACTTTGAAATCTCCCTTTTACAAACCAGTGGGTGAATGAGCTCCTCCTCCCAGTGTACCCCTTAAAATTCACGCCTGTAGTTCCCAATACAAAACGCTAAAGCATTACATTCTTCGTTGTCTTTAGAATTCAGCAACTGTCCTAAGGCCAACCAAAAGTGATTTTAATGAATTAGCTCTTAAAGCGGAACCGGTGATAAGACTTGATCCCGTGGACGTGAGCATCAAAACCAACTGGGAAGAAAGTTAAACTGAAGATAAGCTTTTCTCATTTTGAAGCCATGCATACATGTTTAGTGATGCAGTCATGCGCTTCACTCACCAAGCACAAGCACTAGGGGGGAATAGTCTCCTCCTATTCTCCTCCTGCAGCAACAGAAGCTGCAAATACACTTTAATATAACGAGCACGTGCTTTGTTGACTGTGGGATGTCTGGAATGCAATCACTTGAAAAGTATCGACTGTGAAGACATTTCCAGGTCTGACCATCTTTAACTATGTTTAAGGACAGCCTCATGAATTATGTATGTTTTGAAAGGTTTCCTAAGATTCTTCCAAAGTCAGGCAGACGTATTCCATCAACTCTCTGCCAGAAGGATCTAGACCCTCATCTTCGGCACACACCGTTCCTTCTTTCCTTCTTTCCTTCTTTCATTCTGTTTTCACTCGGTCAACTGTGTACCTAGTATATACTGCAGTGGTCCTATCTGGTCCAAGGACATACTGACCCAAATCCCCTTTACTGCTTCGGCCATCTTGGGAAAAGTTTAATACGTGGGTTTTCTTTCATGGCTTCCATAATGGCCCATCCTTTCTCCCTTTCTCCGTGTCGTAAACAAAAAAATAGGCTCCTGTGACCCTAATACGATAAAAGTACTACCTTTCCAAGATACCTGACTTAGAAATTCTTCCGTAATTTCTGACTAGGAACTTGATCTACATGATCAAACTGGTAAGATTTGTAGAAGGAGATGGGATCATATTTAGCTAGCCCACAGAAATATTTGCATGGCTTTGTTGTTTAGAAATTGAGCAAGAGTTTTAATTGAAGAATTAGAAACTTCCAGCAGAGCAGCTAATGGTCTTTACTTTGGTGAGATAGCTTTTCAAAGCAGGCTTCTAACTATATATTTGTACGTCCATCCCTGTCAACCTTGAGCAAAGGATTGGAACTTTTAAATGTGTTGACAGATTTTGAACATTTTCTTCATACTCTTTCATTTTTAAGGATACCGTACTAAGCATTTTGCATTATGGGGTCCCTTCTAGGCAGGAAGCCTAGGTGAGTTGTGCCATCTGCTCTGACAAATAATGCGGACCTATTACTAATGGAGGGTAAAGAGAGGACATCCGACTTCCATCCCTTCAGTTTTGCCAAGGATTGGTTCTACCAACGTCTTCTTAGTATGTCCTTTTTTGGCTGTTTCTTTTTTTTTTAAGCATATTTATTTATTTTTTGAGAGAGAGAGAGAGTGGGAGAGGGGCAGAGAGAGAGGGAAAGAGAATCCTAAGCAGTCCCCATCCTATCAGCGCAGGGCCTGATGTGAAGCTCGATGTCACGAACCTTGAGACCATGACTTGAGGCGAAGTCAAGAATCAGACGCTTAACTAGTTGACTGAGCCACCCAGACACTCCCGGCTGTTTCTTTTAACGCACCTCAAATGATTCTGCCTGAGGTGAGACCGCAGAACCCGAGAGAAAATGAGGAGTCTGAGGCCACTCTCAAGGGAGAGGCATTTTCCTACATCAGTGGTTCTCAAAGGTTCATAGGCATCCGAACCGCCTAAGGACTTCTTAAAAGACAGATCAGTGGGCCCCACTTCCAAAGTTTCTGGTTCAGGAAGTCTGGGCTGGGGCCTGACATTCTGCATTTCCCAGCAGCTCTCAAGCGAGGCTGATGCTGAGGATGCAGGGACCACACTGTGAGAAGCACTGTCCTACATTAGGCACTTGCCAGGCACAGCCAACTTTAAAATGGTGTCTTCCAAAAGACACTTTGAGAAGTTTAGAGTCATACTGTGGACAATAAGCCTACTGCCACGCAGACGGCTCTGTGTTAGAGTGTTACGGTGCCTCAGCAACGTGGAGACCCAAGCCCTTCGCTTGTCTTGCCGGCAAGAAGAGGAGGGCGAAGGGAAACTTCTAGTAGATTCCTTTTGGTAGACTTGAGAAATGTTGTGAGTTAGTTTACATAACAGGTGTCAGAGACTCCGTACCCAAACTAAAATATTGTTATGTTGGTTCCATGTTGAGGTGATAATATTTTCATATATTGGTGAAGTAAAACAGATGATTGGAATTCATTTCCCCCACTTCTTTTCTATGACTATTCCGATTTGAGTATTTTTCTTGAAAATGGACGAAGTGAGCCTGTTGCTTCAAGTAAAACAACGGACAGCGTTGGGTCCTTTGTACTTTTTTCATGCGTCTGCCAGAAAATTTAAAATGACATAGGCAGCTGTCATTATAGTTCGATGGGATAGCCCTGGGCTGGGCTGTAATTTGCACAGATGTAGCGTGGATAAGATTCAGCGGCAAAGCTTGTTAAATCACCTTCACTGCCCCCTCTCCCGCCCAGAGGAGATTTAGTAGGTATCGGGTGAAGCCTGAGATTCCTTCCATCAAGGTCCTGGGAGAAGCTGTTGAAATAGCAGTAATACTTCTCTCAGGTAGGGATCCTCTGATTTTTGGCAAGTTAATAAGGGATCCACGGGCTTGAAACGATAGGAGGCCACCATCCAAAACTGTTGTCGCGGTGTAGGAAAAACTACCCGAACACATTGTAAACTGTAAGTAAAAAGACTTCACCTATAACATCGAGTCGGATGCACCCCCCTGGCAGGAGTTTTTCAAAAGCTCCAAGTAAAGGAAATGAGAAGAACAAAGAGGAAAGAATGTGTTTTAGAGAAGGTTAGGTCAAAGGATTTGTTGACATTAGGAATAGAATGAAGTCGACTGACTTCAGCTCAGGTCATGATCTCACAGTTTGTAAGTTCAAGCCCCACGTCTGGCTCTGTGCTGACAGCTCGGAGCCTGTTCGGATTCCGTGTCTCTGTCTCTCTCTGCCCCTCCCCCACTCACACTCTGTCTCTCCTTCTCTCTCTCAAAAATAAATAAACATTAGAAAAAAAAAAAAAGAATGACCCATGAAAAAAGGCCAGTTAAGAGGTAGGAAAACATCTTTTCAGTGAGGAGAAAACAATCATTTATGCTTAGCCTCGTCTCTGTTAAAAAAAAAAAATTAGAAGGAAGTGAACAACTCCCTTTAAAGATTTGAAAGAATGAGGAATACGTGAATCTAAAAAGTCCAAGATTGGGGCGCCTAGGTGGCTCAGTTGGTTAAACATCCGGCTCTTGATTTTGGCCCAGATCATGATCTCACGGGGTTCATGAGATTGAGCCCTGCATCCGGCTGTGCACTCACAGTGCAGAGCCCGATTGAGATTCTCTCTGTGTCTCAAAATAAATAAACTTAAGAAAAAATTAGAGTCCTTAGAATGCACTGAGACCAAAATGTATTGTGAACTTTATGGGCATTTCCCTCAGTCAGTGTGGCTCCCGATGTTTTTTGCAGCTAATGGTACTTTATTCAGGAAGAATGATACTGAAATTGCCTGGATAACCTTGCAAGTAAGGTTGTACCAGAGTCCCTCCTCCTCAGTCCAAAGAACAGGCTAGTTTTCAAGGACCTTCTCTGTTTTGAAAGAAGGGCATTGCCATGTGTGGGACTAGAGGGAGAAAAGTGAACGCTGGAGGGAGCGTGATCCAAAAAATTCTATGGGCATGAAGCCAGTAGAAGTGAAAGACATATTTATTAGTTGAAGAGAGTGAAACGCATAGTCATGTTTTCAGGTATTTGTATAAAGTGGACCAAAATCTCCATGAAGTTAGGTGATCGGATGGCTTGATCTTTAGGCACTCCCTTCTGGATTGGTTTCCACCAGGAGCTATGTTTGCTAGTGTGGCAATCCAGGTAACTCCTGAGAACGCTGTGGAGAAAATGTCAGGTGTCGCTGTGACATGTGTTTCAGCAGCCCCTCTCGGGGATACGCGTGTTTCTTTCACTTCCTTGGTACCTCCCACCCCTCGTTGGAAAGATGGAGACAGGGGAGGGTATTTAAAATTGCGCGTCTGCTCTTGTTTTCCTTTCCTTCTTTCTTCTTGCGCAACTGACATTTGCCCTCCCCTCGACTTTTCCGCCTGCTTTATCCTTTGTTCTTTGAAGTGGCGGGCCCTGCGCCCTGACCTCCCTCCTCCGCGGCCGCCGGGCTCCGCCCCCCCCCCCGCCCTTTCTGGCGCATTTGCCCCCCGCCCTTTCTGGCGCATTTGCCGGCCCGGGTTGTCCTGCTCTCGGCTTTTCCCACTGTCCCGCTGCGTGTGAAACCCTTGGCCGGCAGCTGCTCGCATTTCCCATGCTACGTCACGCGCAGCCTTCAAAGGGCTGCTGTTCTCACACTTCCACCCCGAAGACTCCCCCTCTCCTCCTGCCCGGCACATTCCTCTGGAAATAACCCCCTTTCAGGCCGTATGCAGAGCCCAGTGTGAAAGCCTGCTCCGCAAGGAGCCGTGGAAGAAACAAGCTTAGGGGATTCGGCCAGGCTGTGCTTAAAGGTCACTCGCACAGAGGGAATTCTAAGTCGCTGCGGTTTGCCTTTACTTTTAGAAATTCTTGAAGGTCCTGAAGATAATCGTCCGCATGTGGGCTCTGGCCTCAATTACCATATTCGTTAATTTCAAATAGGTATGTAGATGAAAAATAGAACACATCGGAAGACGATTATTCTCTTAGAAATACACTCTGGACAGTGGACCGTACTTTCTTTGGCCAGTGAAGCGGCACAATATAGATTTGAGAAGACTTGATGCGGGGCGCCTGGGTGGCGCAGTCGGTTAAGCGTCCGACTTCAGCCAGGTCACGATCTCGCGGTCCGTGAGTTCGAGCCCCGCGTCAGGCTCTGGGCTGATGGCTCGGAGCCTGGAGCCTGTTTCCGATTCTGTGTCTCCCTCTCTCTCTCTGCCCCTCCCCCGTTCATGCTCTGTCTCTCTCTGTCCCAAAAATAAATAAAAAAAAAAAAAAAAAAAGAGAAGACTTGATGCTAGTGAGACTTCTGCATTACGGACATGAATGATGAGCCCTTAGGTAGCGCCTGCTGCTTACTTACTATTCGCTTTCCTGAGCCCTTTTGCCCATCCTGACAGTCAGCCTAGGAAGTAGATGCTAGTTTTATCCTCATCTCACAGATGAGGAGAAGTAGGAACCAAGAGGTTCCGTGGCTTGTTTGCCTGAGTTCACCTTGCTGGTGAGAGAGTGAGGGTCGGAACCCAGGCAATGTGGCTGGAGAATCTGTCAGAAGTACTAACTATGCAACACCACCTCTCTGATGGAAAGCTAGATGGTCGGGACGAGACCGTCTCTCCTCTTCATTTACAACTCCGCCCTTTCAACACACAGCATAACGTCCCCCTCACATTTATTAGGAATCACCTACATCAAGAGTTTAGGAAACGGCCGGTTTAAAATAGGACGATGATATGAGTCTCAGACCACCCTCGCGGAAGAGTTTAGCCCAGAGCCTGAATCAACCACACGGTAAAAGTGAGAATGTCTCCTCTACAGGACCAGGAAGGCTTGATCACCAAACTCTTCCTCAAGGGAGCAGAAGCACTCCTTCACGAAGTCAATATTTTCCATTCAATAAGTACTTTTCTGCCATCTCCCCTCTGCCAGACTCTGGGTTAGATAATAGGGATGCAATTGTGGAAAAACCAGACACTGTCTCTGCCCTCACGGAGACGATAGTTTCTTGGGAAGACACACATTAATAAAGAAAACTCCTTCATATAATAATTACAAATCGTGGTGGGTGGAATGAGAGAAAATGCATGGCAAATGGTGAGGAGCTGGGGGTGGGCATGGGCGAGTGGGCGAGGGTGAGTGGGCGAGGGTGGGAAGACTGACCAGGAAGACTCCCCAGAGAAACTTGCCTTTCAGCCAAAGCCTCAAGGAGGAAGGCAAGTTAACCAAGTGGCTTTCGTATTCGTCTGCAGCTTTTTTTTTTAAAATGGCCTAACGCTTGTGACTAACGAACAATAAACAGAGTAGTAAAATTCTACTATGAAAATTTAATAACTAGGAATCATTGGAAGTAATGGGCTGCAGAGCTAACATACAATTAAGTCACAGTGGGAGATTTCTTATCACTCTGTGTCACAGAGAGGATCCTGTTTGAATTCTTCATGCACTTGAGAAAATTTGTAGCTACCTGTGTTTGTTGACTGACTTTCCGAAAGATGCCAGATCTGCTGGGCACTTGGCTGTGTCTTTACATGGTAGGGTTTCAACAAATATTTCTCAAAGTGCTGAATGCAGGAAATTAAGCAAAAATATTATTAAAAACTATAAAATAAATGGAAAGGTATGCCACAGGGAAAAAATTAGGAAACATAACTATCATTTCTGGATAAAGAGTATTCATGCCTCGATCTGTAGATCCATAAAGTTAACCAACGCTTAAATAATTTTCCAAAGATTCCAAGAGGAAAAATGATCGACCACAAACGAAGTATTTCTCTTTTACTTTGTGGTGAAGAGGATTCACTCATATTCTAGACTTTTATCAGTAATTAATGATCAGTGTGCTCTGAACAATCTGGGATATATTTAATGGGGGAAAATGAGATAAAATAGCTTCCCTTTCTCACCCCTTTTTTGGTTGAGGTATAATTGACATGTAACATGATACTCATTTCAAGTGTCCCCCGTGACGATTGGGTATTTGTATATATCGTGAAATAATGACCACAGTAAGTCTAGTTAATATCCATCACCGTACCTAGTTACAAATGTTTGTTCTTATGAGAATCTTTAAGATCTACTCTTGAAGCAAGTCTCAAAAATAAATACAGCATTATTAACTATAGTCACCACAGTGTATATCACATCCTCACGACCCATTGTTTCCTAACTAGAAGTTTGTACCTTTTGACCCCCTTCGTCCATTTCACACACACCCCCACTCCCCCACCTGTGGCAACTACCAGTCTGTTTTCTGTTATCTATAAGCTTGTTCTCATTTTACATTACACATAGGAGATTATGTGGTATTTGCCTTTCTCTGTCTGACTTCTTTCACTTAGCATAAGGGTTATCCGTGTTGTCATTTTTTACAGGTGAATAATATTCTAGTGTACGTGTGTGTGTGTGTGTGTGTGTGTGTGTACGTACCATATTTTCTTTATCCACTCATCTGTCAGTGGACATTCATCCATGTTGTTACATGTATCAATAGTTTATTCCATTATATGGGAAGACTTATATTTGTTTACTCATTTGCTAAAATGCACTTTTGGGTTGTTTCCAGTTTGGGACTGTATCGATAAGGCTGCTATAAGCATTCATGTACAATTCTTTGAAAGGACTCTGTTTTCATTTCTCATGAGTAAATGCCTAGGAGAGAGATAGCTAAATTATATGTTAGGCATGTGTTTAACCTATTTAAAAAATGCCAGACTGTTGTCCAAAGCTGTTGGACAATTTTACATTCCCACCAGCAGTGTATGAGAGTTCCAGTTCCTTCATGAGGTCTCTCAAATTGGATTATGGTCAATGTTTTGAATTTTAGCCGTTTAAATGACTATGTGGTGGTATCTCATTGTGGTTTTAATTTGCAATTCCCTAATGGCTAATGGTGTAGCCATTCCGGCTTTCTTAGGATTACTGCTGGCACAGTATCACTTTTCTCATCCTTTTATTTTTAGCCTATTTGTGCCTTTGTATTGAATGTACATTTCTTGTAAGCAGCATATAATTGGATTTTGCTTTCTTAAAATCCAATCTGACAATTTCTTTTAACTGGGGGATATTTAGACTGTTTACATTTAATGTGATAATTGATACGGTTAGGTGTAAACCTCTCATCAAGCTATTTGTTTTTGCCTCATCCCATCCATTCTCTGTTTGCCTGTTTCTCTTTTTCTGTCTTCTTTAAATTAATGGGAATTAGTGGATTCATTTTATCTTCTGTGCGGGCATATTAGCTATAACTCTTTGGTTTGTTTTTGTAGTGGTTGCGTTATGGTTTATGGTATATGTACATCTTTGCCTTATTACAGAGTACCTTTAAGTGGTTTTAGACCACTTCGCATATGGTGTAAGAACCTTTGAGCAATATATTTCCAGTTGTCCCTTTCCAAACTCTCCACTATTATTTGATCCTTTGGAGTCTTTTAAAATCAGGTGGGATTAGACTGGCTAGTTATCCCCAACTGGTGAGGCAAGACCCTTCTGTGTGTTCGACCTCACGCCCTGTGATACGAAGTTTCCAGTATGACTTGTAAGGAACAGGCACTCCTTCCTGCCATAGGAGTGCAGGACCCTATTATCTCTGATCCCTCCTGGTGATTCTTTCCCAGCTTCCAGTAGTTTCTGCACACATGTGCTGATCATGCCTCAGCAAAAGACTTGAGGGAGACCCTTTCTAAATCTCCCGGGTTCTCCTTCTATGAAATTCTCTGCTCTCTGGGTTTCCTTCCTCTGAACTCGAGGGAACTTAGTCTTCCGGGACTCTCAGTCCCATCTTCTCAACTCAGGGAATCTACCAGGATCCCCCTGGGTTCTTCTTCCCCATGCTGTGTACTGGAAGCTCTCTCCAGGCAATAAGTTAAGACGATCCTGGGGCTCAACTCATAGAGTTCCCATCTCTCAGGGGACTGTCCTTCCTTGCCTGATGTCCATTGTCTTACACCCCATCCTTACGTACATTTCGTCCATGTTTGAGTTATTTCAAGAGAGAGTGTACATGTGGTCCTTATCACTCCATCTTGTTTAGTAGCAGAGGTCCGAAAATACCTTCTGAAGCATGTCTTTGGGTTTTCTTTCTTGATTCGGAGATCATATGCAAAGAATGCTGGAAGAAAACAGGTAATTAGCTGATACTGTGCAATCTGCCAGACATAGAGATGCTGTTAGTCACTTACCAACATTGCACATATTTTGTTTCTCTTTCACAATAGCAGTAATTGCCTTACACTGTTGCCATCGTACTTTCTGCCTGGTTGTCTTGAGAGCTTTGCGATCAAGTTGGCTAAGCCTCAGGTCTTAGTCTGTATCTAAAAAATCTGATCGGGGCCTGAAGCCAAGGCTGTGTAGCAAGGTGCCCCAAGCATAAATCAGCCGATGGTAGAGCTGCTAAATCTTTTAAAACAGCTGAATATGTCAGTGTGCTTCATTGCATTGAATTACTGAATATTTTAATATTCTTAACTATACACTTCAACAGTCATTCTTTAAAAGATTCTATTTAATTGTTCTTAATACTACACTATTTAACAGCCAGTGTGCAACCATGCGTAAGGTTTCTCTTTGGGAAAGATGGCCTGTTTAAGGTGTTACCTCCCATCGCTTCCGAAGATGTTAGTTCTCCAAGTCCAGGAGTCCGGCCCTTGATTTTAGAAAGACATCACATGACATGTCATAGTTCACAAAGCTAGTTAATAATGGAACCCAAACCAAAAACTTGCTCTGTAGTCTCCTCACACATCCTTTAAAAAAGGCATTCTTGGGGCGCCTGGGTGGCTCAGTCGGTTAAGTGTCCGACTTCGGCTCAGGTCATGATCTCACGGTCCGTGAGTTCGAGCCCCACGTCGGGCTCTGTGCTGACAGCTCAGAGCCTGGAACCTGCTTCGGATTCTGTGTCTCCCTCTCTCTCTGACCCTCCCCCATTCCTGCTCTGTCTCTCTCTGTCTCAAAAATAAATAAACATTAAAAAAAATTTTTTTAAAGAAAATAAAAAAGGCATTCTTCAATCTAAATATTCTGCATTCTCGAAGATGTTTTAAAAGGAACTATTTCTCCAAATCCTCCCCGCCTTGCAAGGTCCATGTGAAACAATGAGATCAAGTCTGTAAAAGTGCTTCAGAAACTATTCAGTGCTATAAAAATGTAACTTTTATTATTAGAACCGCAGTTCATTTCTATGAAAGCTTGCTAAACTTTTTTCACTTTTCTGAACTTGATTATACAGTATCTTTTCTAATACATTTGTTCATCCTTTATAAGAATTTAATCCTTTCTGCCCTGCTGGGTTGCAAAAAGAGAGCCTCTCTTCTTTTCTGGAACCTATTCATATTTTATAGTATTATACATCTCATGGGTTCCCACTAAGTGCGTGTCGAATAAAATTGGACTGGGGGAAATATTCGGATCCTTAAAAAGAAGGTATTTTGAAAGATTAGATATGGTAACTCTTGCTTTCCTGTATTTGCGACGAAATTGTCTTAATTTGTCTTGTGTTCAACTGATGCATCCTATTCGCATCCCTTCGTTAAAATTGAACAGATTTGCAGGTTGATGTAACAATTTGTGACAATAGCTGCCTGTAACTGGCAGGGGGAGAAAAACGACATAAAGGCACAGTCGTGAACTTCAGATCCTCCCCCTGCTTTTGGCATTCCGTTCCTCTGAATTAGAGCTTACATTTCTTGATTATCTCACTTGAACTGAGTCTTTCCAACTATTCACTTCCGTTCCTGTCAATAAATATTTACTGAACTACCTCTGAATAGAAACTTTCTTCTCCTAACACAGAAAACTCACATGTGGGTGGATGACTCTTTGTGGCACTTGGGAAATCTAAGAAGAATTTGGATTGCTACAAACAGGGCAGGAACCCCGGTTCTCGGGCAGTGCTTTCCCATTAGACGCTTAAACTAGACACAGGACCTTTGGAATTAAGTCCATCAGCCATCATCTATTTCAGTCTCTGTCTGTGTCATACGTAGGATTTTTCTTCCAGAGTGACGTTTCTGCATTCTGCATATTACCTGCTACCTGTCTGCTGAGTGTACTCTGTGAAGCTGTCTCCTGTGCCGTGGGCAGTGGCCCCTTTCCTGCTGGGGAAATGAGATGCTAATCCTAGTCACTACAGCCTTTCCAGCCTTTCCTGCCCGACCCCAAGCAGGAGAATTCCTTGCTGGTCATCAGGATCTATCTCTGGGAGAGTGGCTGACCTGTCCTCTGTTAGACAGGCCCCAAAGGAATACTGTTTCATTTCCAGGGGACGGTAAAGACACTAGTATTTCCCTTTCTGCAGATCTGTTCCCTCCGTGGTGGACACGTCCACCCTTCTCCCTGGCTGACAGAGACCTGGCTGGTTCAGGAATTAGCCTACTCCGGGTGACTCTGTGCCCTAAGGGAGGCCTCAGCCCTAGGCCGTGAATAATGAGCGTACTGAGATATTTCGTGGTGATCTGGTGGCCCCAGTCTCCTTCGCAAGCATTGGACGTGAGCGTTTTATGCAATCGCAGGCAATAAGATACAAAGGGAAGTAGGCCAAGGGAGCACACGAGAAAGGTTTTCCTCCCCCAGGGAACTAAACCAGTATTCTTTTTCTTCTGGACACTGTGCCTGCTTTCCTCTGCCTGCAATGCTCTTGGCCCAGATATCTGTGTGAAGAACTCTGTCACTCTTCAAGTGTGGCTCCAATCTCGACTTCTTGAGGACGGACTGCCGTGTTGAAACAGCAGCGTGCCCTCCGTCCCCCTTTTGAGCCGTCTCAGGTCAATACCCCGCACCTTGTCACGGTTCTTGAACAAAGATGCCCCCATCGCTAGGACCACCATGAATCATGCCTGCAGTACACCTTGTGCGGTCCCCTTCCCCACGGAATCCAGGCCGGCCATGCGTAACGACTGGGAGGCAGCAGAAGGGACAGTGTAGGATCCGAGGCTACACGAAAAGAAATCTTGCCCCTTCTGTTTCGGTCACCTTGGAACATTCACCTGGGGGAAGTGAGCTGCGATGAAAGAAGTCAGGCCACTATGCTGGGAGCTGCTCGGCCACACGGAGGAGCTTCATGAAAAGAAAGAAATGCTTGGCCAGCCCCCAGCTGAATAATGTGTGGTTTCTGCTACATGGGGGGGACTGCCAGCTTGAGTGGCACCAGTCCCAGCTTATGTCTGAGGAAGTCAGGTAAGCCTGGCAAATTAGCGGGATGAGCAGTGGATCTCAGGGAGGCTGGGAGCAAGCTCAAGCTGTAGACGCTTGCTTTTCGAGCTACAGCTCCCAAAGTGGTTTGTCAGGTTAAGTGACATACCAGATGTATGAGCAAAAAACAAAATCCATCTGGGACATCCATCCCAGTCAGGCTTTCCTATCACTCCACCTCCAGCTGCCATCTGACTGCAGATGCATGAAAGACCCCAAACAAACAAACAAAAAAAACACCCAGCTGAGCAGAGTCCACTCAAAGAACCCAGGAGCAGGAGTGATCAATTTGTGTTTTCAGCCACGGAGTCCTAGGGCGATGGGAACAGCACTGGGAACATCCGACCTCTTTGTCTGTTTTTTCTTCTTTACGTACCCATAGAATTAGCAGACGTGGTATGCTTTTGTTTGTTTGTTTGTTTGTTTTTAATCATCTCCCACCACGAGAAAGTACCCTTCATGAGGCCAGAGGTCTTGTCTCCTATTTGCTCCTGGCTCCAAAGCATCTAAAAACAGTTCCTAACATCTAACACAGTTCCTGGTCTATGGAAGGAAGGAACCGGAACTTGAGAAGCCATTTTGTCCATGTGTGGGGCGTTCACCCAAGGATGGCCGAGTGGAAAGAGGGGAAGAACCTGAGTCCCAGTGATGACATTGTGTTTCCGATGGGAAGAGCCCTGCTTCTGCCCTCCTTGACTGGCCAAGGCATTTTGTGCTGGGCTTTCTCTTACCCGCAGCAGAAAGCATCTCATGGGACGCACGGTCTTTCCTATCACTGTGATTTTCAGCCATAGGACTGAGACACGACCGAACCGGAAGATGAATCCAAGTGGTAGACACAATGATGTTCTCAAAAGCAATCTTCTCCTTGCTGACAGAGGCTTTGCCTACTGAGGGAAGCATGTAGTTTATAATAAACTCTTGTCTACACCTTCTCTCAAGAGGCCTTCTTAGTCTCCTTGCAAGAGAAGCATGGAGAGCCCCTGATCTCTTAAAGGTGACTGTAATACTTGCCTGGGTAAGTAACTCCGGAAGCGGCTACACCTGGAGCTTTGAGTCCTGATGCGATCCACTGCCCATCCCACTCCTATGCAACGCTTACCTGAATTTCTCAGACCGAAGCCGGGGACCAATGCCACTCGAGCTGGCGCTCCAGTCAGACAGCAGAAACCAAGCACGTGAACGAAGTCGCTAGCCCCTTGATGCTTACGTTTGGGAACTCCTTCCGCCTGAACATCAGCTGAGTATTTTTTAAGTGACTACATTACGGTAGAAACTCTTTTTGGCAGTAGGGACAAAGATGTTCATGATGCAAACCTTTCTCAAGTATGGCCGATACATGAGCGGCAAACAATACCATCAAGACTCCACTAGAGATCTGAGGGGAGAAGAAGAGATGGTCATGTGCAGAACAGTCTGCAGTTAGTTTTGCTGCGGGGATGACATCTGAGCGCAGACTTAAGCAATGCTGAGGGTTTCAAAAGGTAGAGGGCATAAGATGGAAGGGCTTTCTAGAAAGAAGAAACAGCAGGAACGCTTACAGGTCTGGGGAGATCTGACTTAACTGAAGGTGATTAGAAGTTGGGAATGAACGAGGTGTTGGGTAGACGGTGGGGAGGGCACAGAGACAGAAGTAATAGCTAAGCCAGTGAAGTACCTGTAATTAGGGAAGAGACACAATTAAATATTTTTCTCAAAACTCCTTTTGACTTTCTACACTTGTCACTGATAAAGAAATTATAGGGGCACCTGGGTGGCTCAGTCGGTTAAGCGTCCGACTTCGACTCAGGTCACGATCTCGCGGTCCGTGAGTTCGAGCCCCGCATTGGGCTCTGGGCTGATGGCTCGGAGCCTGGAGCCTGCTTCTGATTCTGTGTCTCCCTCTCTCTCTGCCCCTCCCCCGTTCATGCTCTGTCTCTCTCTGTCTCAAAAATAAATAAATGTTAAAAAAAAAAAATTTAAATAAAAAAAAAAAGAAATTATATTACACTGCAATGGTTTTTACCTTTTTAGCTTATTTGGCCCAAGCAAACAAGGGGCAGAAAAGTTTTTCATGTAAAATTTTCATTCAGCCTAAAAGAACATTGATGACTTCAGGCCATTTAATGTTAAATATTTTAGAGTTCTAGATTATTTCTCTTTGGATGAGCAGAAGTTGGTTTTGTTTTGTTTTTGGTTTTTGTTGTTGTTGTTGTTTTAGACTCTGAAAATACAGGTTGCGTTTGTAACAGATTAATTGCTGCTTTCATGGTGGTCTCTCCCAGGCATCAGCAGGTTCAAGTTCAGCAGGTAGGCCTCTGGCCTCTGAGAATGTAGCCTGAGAGTTAAAGAATGCATGATCACCTCTGTGATCGCTTGAGAAGGGTTCTGAAATCTCCGTGGGGGTCATGGGGGCGCCAGATAGTTGGAGTCAAGAATGTCTAAGAGGTTAGGTATTTGGACTAGAGCTGTAGCAGGGAGGTAGGGAAATACAAAAGATCGGGAATTCATGTTGACCGTTAACAAACCCACATCTGAGAAATGTAAACCTCACTTAAAGCCAAAGCCTCTCCGAACTAGGACTTTGCAATATACTCTCCAAGGCAAGAACTAGTATCTGTTTACTTATGTGGTTCTGGAACATAAGGGAATGCAGATAGTGTGTTGGTTAGAATGCTTTCAGCAGCCAATGACAAAATGCCCAACTTCAAGGGCCTTCTGCTCTATTTGTTTTTCCCACACTTTTCTGGGCATAAGAATCACCAGGGGCACTTGTTTCAATGACTAATTCCCAAGCCCCTTCACCGGCAAGTCTGAACCATGGGGTTTGGGAAGCTGCGTTTTTAACACGAACGCCACTGAGATCAGACAAGTTTGGAAAATGCTATCTTAAATAAGAGACAGCTGATAATCTACACAGTGGTTGGCAACCTTTAGCATGCACCAGAATCACTCTGCATTTCTAGGAAGTTTTCAGGTGATGCCGGTAACGGCTTTGGTCGGGAACCACACTCTGAGAACCGCTGGTCTAACCCAACCAGAAGTCCACAGATGATCAGATCTGGGGCTGCTTAATTCAGCAGCTGAACTGTATAAAGACTCCAGTTTGGTTTCTTGGGGCATCTCCTGGCTTCCTCCTCACGATCCCAAGGTGGCTGGCTTCCCACTGCACCAAGCAAGATATCCTCAGACAGCAGTATCCGCGGCAGGAAGGGAATAAGGTCCAAAGATAACTGTGCGGGGGGTGGGTATGCATGTGTGTTGGAGAAGAAAGAATTTCCCAGAAGCTCCCCAGCGTACCTGCCCTTGTGTATCAGCCAGAACTGGGACTCACTGTATTCCCTGAAACCAGTCACTGGTTACGAGAAACAGGATTATCATAATTCGTTTAGGGCAAACTTTAATGCTTCCTCTAGCCAGGGTCTGTTGATGCTCAAAATCTGATCATAATTGAGATAAGGAATAAGAAGTGAATAGCTCCTAGGTAGGCAAACACCTGGGAAGCTTGCAAATGGATTCTGGTATAAGTGTGATGATAAGTAGATCAAGGACTGAAAATATTAATACAGCTGCTAATGAACAATACGTTACCAGCTTTGTCGTCACCATTTGCAACAGCCTAACAGACTCCTGGGGAATTTGGCTCTGCGTACCGGGGGGAAAAGGGCCCTTGCAAAGCTCACTGTATCTGTGGAGTCATCTTGCTTTTATTATACCTGTATATCGAATTGCAAGCTGTCCCTTCAGGTAATGAAACTTAGACAAGTTGGAACCTGTATAACAGCAAATCAATACTGAAGTTATAGGCAAAGCCCGTACTTGTAGAGACTAACCTATAGGACAGGAAGACTTCGTGCCCCAAATTGAACAAATTCTGCATTTATAGGTATCCAACATAGAGACGAAACGACGTACAGTGGTATGTCTTTTTATATGTTTGCATTTTTTTTCCTCACTCGTTCTTACAAGTGTGTGTTGTTCTTTTCTTTAACAAACACCCAGCTATGCCCCAAATGTCCACGGCCCATGTAAAGTGGAAAATTGAGTTGTTTATTTGGGCCTCATGTCATCTAAATACTCGATGAAAGAATGCATTAAAGGGGCACCCGGGTGGCTCAGTTGGTTAAGCGTCCAACTACAGCTCGGGTCGTGAACTCGCTGTTTGTACGTTTGAGCCCGGCACCGGGCTCTGTGCTGACAGCTCAGAGCCTGGAGCCTGCTTCCGATTCTGTCTCTCTCTCTCTCTCTCCCTCTCCCTCTCTCTTTCTGTCCCTCTCCCACCCCTGCTTGTGTGCGCACACGCTCTCTCTCTCTCAAAAATAAACATTAAAGAAAAAGAACGCATGAAAGGTTTCTCCTGGATTAAAAGGAAAATTTCCTAAATTCTGGTGTTTTTTTTTTTCTTTTTGATAGTGGAAGATAGTAGCTAAGGTGAGACTATCTCCTGTTACATTTCTGTTTCCTTTCAAGAAATAGCTTTTATTAAGAAAATTGTGATCTTTGAAAGAGGAGCTGAGCAAAGGAGACCAATACATTTTGTGTTGGTCGGTCTCTAAACTGTTGCTTATTTTTAAAAACTGAACAGTGGTGAGTGTGCACTTCACACGGTGAAACTGATGTCTGGCACGTGGGTGAGGGCCGGGCGGCCAGATGGGCTTGTTGGTTTCAGCGCCACCGGCTTGTGCACAGAGACTGGGAAGCTAAATTTCGAAGACTGTGGTCTAATACAGCCAAGAGCTCTCTATTCTGTATCATTAAGCGACGGTTAAGACATCGTCTGCAGCCCTTCGCCCTGACCTCGTTCGAAAGAAGCCTGTGCAGTGACCATGCAGGCCCATTAAAATCCAGATCTATGGGGACATTTCCCTTCCCTGGGACAGATGGGAATTGTACACGGGACAAAATTGTGCGTGATAAGCAAGAAAGGGAAGCTTCTAAAGCGCTGTAGAATCACTGATAATTTTAGTGCACTTAAACATACAACAAGTTTAATGACAGCATTTTCCCATTGCTTCCTTGAGTTGGGAACATTTTGGTTTTTTCCTTCTGGGTTGATTGCCTGGAAAGTAGCAAAAGATGTTTTAGAGCCTCTGCCGGCAGAGGGTGCGTTCAGCATATGTGTGCATAAGGTCTCCAGGCGCTTGGCCCCGGGGCTGTGTTCTCTACGCCATTTCTCACAGTCACGCGGGGTTGGGGCTGCTTACAGATTCTTGACTGTCTTGTCAGATCGAAGCAGGCACTGGTTTGCCAGCAACTTGCAGTTGTTGTTGTTTTTGAAGGCCATGCAACTAACAGATGTTTGTTGTTGGCTCCATATCTACTTTCTTTGAAAGCTGGAGAATCAAATTGCTGACATTCAGACAACACTAATTCCCATATCCAGGGAGCCTAATTTGCCGTCCCTGAGATCCTGATTCCTGGTGTTCACGGGTTTAAAAACCATTTCAGTGACACAATGTAAGAATGGGCTTGGGAGATGCAGTGCTGTCTCCACTAAAGATAATCACATTTTATAAACATCTGCGTCATTACTGGTATGATTCATTTCTAAGCTGTATACAGCTGTGTTTCCAGTTTCAATTAACAATCCCTTAATTGCATATCCATCTCATGTTACTAATTTAGTTAATTTATTCATAATTAAGAGTATTCTGTTTTCTACCAAGGTTTGTCGAGCTCAGAACATTATAAAGAGAAATATTTTAAGGCAGCATCTCTGAGGGATTTTGTTTCTTATGATCACATCACAGTAAAATGTCATTCATGCACCCAAAGGAAGATGAATTGCTGAGGGTTTTTTTTTTTTTTTTTCCTTCCAGTAAAATAAGAAGCCACGGGAAGCTGCAGTGTGTTGCGTTTTTAAACCAAGTTCAATGCTGTGTATTTTGTTCTTTGCTTTCTCCTTTCCTGACATCCTCTCCAAAAAAAAAAAATAATCATTTGATTTGGATTATTATTTAAGTGTCCCAGCAAATCCAGTCACCAGTACGGATAAAACTGTCATTACTCTGTCAGGTAATGGTGTCTCTTAAAATCTAAGCTATAAAATCTGTACATTTCAGAGGACGTTCAGATCACGAGTTTTCGAGTTGCAAAGTCCAAGCAAGTGACTTCATTTTTGTTGGACCTTTTCTAGAAAAATGCAGGGACCCTGGCAACAAGGGTCTTGGCCGTGTTAGCGTATGTGTCTGTGTGTCCTTAAAAGCAACGATGACAAAAGCGACCGTACAGTCACCCACTCTGTTTAGTGGCCAGGAACTGCCACTCACAGGCTTGTAAGCCTGCATGGTAGAAATAAGCTATCTTTTGTCTTGCGTGAATTAAATTAAAATTTAAAACCTACCCTCCCTGTCCCCTCTTCCCACTCTGGCAATTGCCTTGACCTTCAAGAAACCATACATATCATTCACATATGCTTCCACAAATTCAATTATTCATGACCTTTGTTATTGATCTCCTACTACATATCTAATTGACTGATTTATCCACACACTTAATGATTGATTACGTATCGTATTGAACCTCCACTACCTGGGTAGCACTGTTCGGGATGATCGACAGTGATCATCCAGATGATGTTCTGGATGCTGGTGGTTACGTGATGACCGAACAGTCGTAATTTCTACCTTCATGGCTCTTTCAGTCTGAAGGAGGAATCAGGCATAATTCAGATAACCACACGAGTAAATGTAAAGTCACATGGTTCAGTAAAGCCAAGAAGGTATATGTAATTAACAACGCTGCCTACCTTTACAAACACCTGACAAGACCTCTAGATGATTTGCAGTCAGTGATGATTTGGGTCTTGGAGCCATGTTTTTGTTTTCCCTTCAGTAGTTTCACTTGGTGACCCAGTTTAAATTGTTTATTTCACTATAGGGGGAAAGGTCTGCGTGTCAGAAACAGGGGATATTGTTGACTCATAACCTACTTTTCTTTTTTTTTTTTTTTTTTTTTTTTTTAAATTTTTTTTCAACGTTTTTTATTTATTTTTGGCACAGAGAGAGACAGAGCATGAACGGGGGAGGGGCAGAGAGAGAGGGAGACACAGAATCGGAAACAGGCTCCAGGCTCTGAGCCATCAGCCCAGAGCCTGACGCGGGGCTCGAACTCACGGACCGCGAGATCGTGACCTGGCTGAAGTCGGACGCTTAGCCGACTGCGCCACCCAGGCGCCCCATAACCTACTTTTCAAAGTAACTAGTGAAAGGGAATGTGTGGTAGTATATGTATCTTATCCTTTTTGATTCTGAACTGTTCTATTTCTATAAAATTTTATATCTTAAAAAGGCAAGGTATAAAAGCAGAAGTTTTCTAAATGGACAGTGGCAATAAACTCACCTATTTTACCATTTAGCCATTGGCTTGCAACATTAACTCAAAACATAGGTATCCAGAAAGGTATGATTGTAAATATTTCTGGAAGTCCCATCTTCTCTCCATTTCCACGACACTTTGTTTTTTCTGTGTTGTTGCTGGTTTACTTTTTGTGTGTTCGTTTAACACCTTAAATTGGAATTAGACAGAGTAGGAAGTTAAAACTTTACGTACATGTTTCCCAAGGTTGATGACAATTTTAAGTAACAATCCGACCTATCGTACAGGTCTGCTGTTTTGAAGATAAATACTTTCTCATTTCCTATGTAGACATAAAAGGTTTTTGAAACCAGAAAAGATGAGAGATCATCTAGGCCAAACCCCTTGGTTTATAAATTGGGGAAGAGATTCTGGATGACTTAGCCAAGCTGTTCGCATTTGTTACAAGCAAGATCGGAAGTCAGGCCCACTTCAATACCCTTTGCCCTACACAGTATTTTCCCCTTACAGAAAAGAAAGATAAACTATTCAAAAATTGATGCTGCTTATCTAAAAGCCAAACATCCCTGTTTACATGGTAGTTTGCCGTTTGGTAATAATAATTCATTTTGGGGGTCATTTTCTGATGAGCTCTTCGGGTTTAGTTGTACTTGAACCTGTTTCTCTGGACACACGGAAATCTGCATAGAATTGTTAAAACTGGGGACTTTATGGCTAACGTTGACAAATCAGGCAACAACAGATGTTGGCAAGGATGCGGAGAAAGAGGATCTCTTTTGCATTGTTGGTGGGAATGCAAGCTGGTGCGGCCACTCTGGAAAACAGTATGGAGGTTCCTCCAAAAACTAAAAATAGAACTATCCTATGACCCAGCAATGGCACTAATTTATCCAAGGGATACAGGTGTGCTGTTTCAAAAGGACACATGCATCCCCATGTTTATAGCTGCACTATCAACAATAGCCAAAGTATGGAAAGAACCCAAATGTCCATCGGTGGATGAATGGATAAAGACGATGTGGTATATATATACAATGGAGTATTACTCGGCAATCAAGAAGAATGAAATCTTGCTATTTGCAACTACGTGGGTGGAACTGGAGGGTATTACGCGAAGTGAAATTAGTCAGAGAAAGACAAAAATCATAAGACTTCACTCACATGAGGACTTTAAGAGACAAAACAGATGAACATAAGGGAAGGGAAATAAAAATAATGTAAAAACAGGGAGGGGGACACAACAGAAGAGACTCATAAATATGGAGAACAAACGGAGGGTTCCTGGAGGTGCTGTGGGAGGGGGGATGGGCTAAATGGGTAAGGGGCACGAAGGAATCTACTCCTGAAATCGTTGTTGCACTATATGCTAATTTGGATGTAAATTTTAAAAAATTAAAAATAAAATTTTTTAAAAACCGGGGATTTTAAAAGTACACATGACCATTTTCATTATTTCGTGATCTTTTATATTAATAAAACTCACCCAGAAAAGATAACCAACTTGTCTCCCATTTTTCCAGAAGTCATGAGCTGGAAATGTGGCATTTAGCCTTTTTATCTCTTATTTGCTTATTTCGCTGCAAACCTTATTTTACCCTCTCTTATTTTGTGGCTGTATAAAAAAAAAAAAAAATTTCTCTGTGTTCACCCAAAGAAGCTCTTTGAAGAGAAAGTAACTATCACATCTGAAACCTAGCTGGGCATTTGTCAGGATCTCTGCAAGGGGAGAGGAGAGCTGAAAGAGAACCCCACCTGGGAGCTCCGCTCTCCGCTCCTGAGTGGGGATGGGGTTTCTCCGCTGCACAGTCAGAATGGCAATACTCGCCACCCACTCATCTATTTCACGGCATTAACAGAGCCCCAGGATTCCGGCTTTAGTCTGCATGACAGGGAATGGCAGAGGAGGTGAAGGGTGGTTTGAATCCTTGAATTTCAGGAGTTGAGCCGGCCACCAGGTCGGTTGATGGCTGCAACCGGGCAGGACACTCGGTGTAGCTAGGGAGCGTGTCTAGCATTGAGCTGCATGGCTGCGGGGGAAGGCCATTGCCATAAATCCCTAATGGCAGCAGTTGGATGCAGGAAGGGAGTTGTGTACAGCTGTGTACAACTTGACTTTGCTCTGCATCATAATAGGCTATACGGAAACACTACTTAATAGAAACCAGGGGGTGCCTGTGTGGCACAGTCGGTTAAGCGTCCAACTCTGGATCTTGGCTTAGGTCGTGAACTCAAGATTGCTGAGTTTGAGCCCCACATCGGGTTCTGCATCGATGGTGCAGACTGCCTGGGGTTCTGTCTGTCCTTCTCCCTGCCTGCTTGTGCTCACTCTCTTTCTCTCTCTTAAAATAAACAAACGCTAAAAAGAAGTTTAAAAAAAAATGAGGATCCTGTGCACCACAGTGGCCCGGACCTTTGGTACCATGTGACCTGGAAATACCTTGCTTTGCTGGAACTTGAGCAAAATTGCATACCCTGGGCATTTTTCTTTTTAACCAGTTCTTTTCTAAAGCTCCTGTGTGATGATCCAAAACCAGATTTCTCTTTGATGTCAGGCAGGAGTTTGGGTTTGGATGAACTTCCTACCTAAGGAGATAATGACACAAACCTTGCCTGAAAATTGTCCTTCTGCTGAAGGAGTTCACTCTCAAAAAAGAGACAACCAACAAAAGCAACTTGGAATCTGGTTCTAGATTTGCCATTAATTGATTCTGGACATACACATGTAATTTGATCTCTGTAAGTAAGAAAAATGACCAATTCCTAGCATGTTAAGTATGATTCCGTGATTCTGTAGAAAGAGCTTTCTCTCAAGAAAAAGCTCAAGAAAATCAAGAAAAAGTTCCAAAGTTTCCTATCTTCATTGAGCTTATTTTCCAAAACCAATGTATTCTGATTTTTTTTTTTTTTTTTTGCTACAGAGAAAAGCAGCATGAAGAAATTAAGCCACAGAACATTAGTATATTCTTATCCCACCTTTTAGGAAAAAAGAGGTTTTTTTTAAAGTTTGGACTTTTCTTTTGGCAGACAATAAGGTAGTTAGAAAGGAAATGAGTATGACTAGACTAACTTGGTAATACCAGCATAAAGGAAGAAATAAGAAGGGGAAAAAGAGAGAGGCAAAATGTATGAGTGGATACCAACCAGAAAGATTTTCAAGCTCTGAGAAAAGAAAAAGGAGAAAAAAGGGGGCTATTAATAACAACCCACGGGGCACCCGGGTGGCTCAGTCGGTTAAGAGTCTGACTCTTGATCTCAGCTCAGATCATGACCTCATGGTTCATGGGATGGAGCCCCACAGCGGGCTCTGCGCTGACGGGATGAGCCTGCTTGGGATTGTACTTCTGCACCCCTGTATGCGTCCTCTTGGCCCTGATCTCATATTGGTACCGCTGTTCTATCAGCCACGCCAATGAACACATCGGGTTACTTAATTGGGCTTCACTTTGAGATGTTTATAGGAGAGGAGAACCCAGAGATCTGCTCCATACTGAGGCTTTGATCCATTTAACGAGGTCAGAAGCATTTATTAAGCAGCTCTTGTGTATACAACAATGCTCCACATCCCGTTTCCCTGGATTGCCATTCTATAAGACAGGAAGGTCTCTGCGCCACCACCCCCCCAACCCCCAGAGCCTTAGAATCCACTTCTAGAGATGGGCTCGCCATCTTCATTACATAATTATTTGAATCCAATTGGAATAAGCACTGGATAGAAGAAAAACAGTGCTAAGAGGGAGTATAATGGAGGGACCTGACCTGGTCTAGTCAGTTGGAAAGGTTTCCTGGAGACACGGTATTTTAGACACACACACACACATCCATGCAGAATGTATTCTGACTGGCTATGATAAATGCACTTTTTTTTTTTTTTACAAAAGCTTTATTTTTTGTGTAATCTCTACACCCCCTCCTTCCAGTTGGGGGTTCAAACTCACGACCTCAGGACCAAGAGTCATATGCTCTACTGACTGAGCCAGGCAGGCATTCCAAATGCATTTCTTACTATAGGTCGTGCTCAAGGGTTGGAAACCATTGTTCTTACAATTCCAGGGAGCGTAGCGATCATGTGACCTGTCGATCACATGCCTTCGCCAAAAGTGTCTAGTAAGGAAGACACTCCTGAGCGGTTACCTGGTAACTGAAACCACCCCAGTCATCACTAAAGGCAGAAAGGAGGCTTGGCATTCACTGGAGGAGAGCTAAGGGTTTGAGACATTTGCATCAAAGTACACACAAGGCCTGTACCTGATGCTCAAGGCATGTTACGGTACTTCTCTTTGGGTAAAACTAAGGGTTACAGCTCAGTGAAATCACTTGTGGGTCAAGTTCTCGTGCTTTTGTAAATAAAGAGGCCAGTCGATAACCAATGGAAATGGGGGCATGGAAGTGGAGGAACCTTTGTTCCAGGCAGATCCTGGCTCCTCATACTGACCGATTTAAAAAGCTGTAATATGGGCTCCCGTTTCCTATCATTATGTCTTTGAGTAAGTTGAGAGTCGCCGAAAGAGTCCTAGTCGAAAGCTTTAAAAACCAAACTTGCTTTCCATCTCTTTTTTACCTAGGGCCCCTCTTATAAATGGAGGGATTGGGAAATCACCTAGAGGTATTTAATTAAATAATGGAAACGCACAGAAAAGTTTGAGGAGCCTGAATGGCTGGCTACCTCATCACAACCTCAGACCGAAAGAGTTCGTAGGGGAAGGACAACAATTTTTCCTTCTAGGTTCTTGGCTGAGACCGCCCTTCGATCAAATACCACCGAACAGCAGAAAAACAGAAGTTTAATAACATGTACACCTCCTGTGTACGTGGGAAAGACGCAGAAGAATTGAGTGACTCCCCAAACAGCCCAAGCCATCCCCTTAAATATCATCTCCAGCTCAACACAAAAGAAAGATGTTGGGGCCATGAGGCCAGCTAGAGAAGCCCACCAGGAAAGGTACAGCCAACAAGAGTAAGGATGTTCTGCAGCTTTGCTCTTGCCTTCTCCATTAACAAATTTCTAGGGAATTATTCGTCCGTTTCTTGTTAGAGGGAGGCAACCTGACAAATGGTGATTTCCCCCATAAATGTACCAGTTGCTTACAAAAGGGTCACTTCCACTTGTTTCCCAGAACTCCTCCTTTGTCCGCTGTTCCTTGAAAATAACCGGCTCATCGTAATCCTTACACCAAAGAGGCGTATTTTGGGGTGGCAAATTCTGCTCCCCTTCGGAACCCGTCAGGAACTTTTATTGCAGGCCGCTGTTTTCCACAGCACGCCCACACCTGTGATACTCACTATGTGCGTTACCAAAACCTCTGAAGTTCCTAAATACTGCAGTGGTAGCAGTCTTGGAGCTTTGCCCTTTTGTGTAAAATGAGGGCGGTGCTCTCCTGGAGTGTGATTCTTGATAAAGATAACCAGTTGCCTCTAGAGTTGAAGCTTGTACCAATGGTATGTTCAACGTATCACACTCTCTGTGTTGCAGTATTTAGGGTTAATAACATTGTAACCCCACCATTTGAATTTAAATTGTAATCGTGTGTTTTGAGCATGTAGATCATCTCTTTGAGATGCAGTGAACCCTTTAATCCATCAGTAAACTTTTAGTAGCAAGTTGCTTTACCACCAGAACAAGCCTAAGGCACAGGGCACATGTCAGCGTCACTTGGGGAGCTTAGAAAAATCCTGATGCACAGGCCGCAGCCCCACTACATCAAATGGCGGGGCGGGGGTGGGGGGAGGGGGGCAAGGGTGCGCTCCAAGCATCAATATTTGTGAAAGCTCCCCAAATGGTAGAAAGCACAGTCTGTTGGAGAACCCTTGTGGCCAAGGGATGTGGTTGAATGCAAAGCAGAATCAGGAATAGGGAGGCTACTGACGAACAACATGTATCTATACAAGGGAATTTGCCCGAATCACAATCTGGAGACCCAGATTTGGGTTATGATGAGTTAGAAAAAAGTCTCCTCCCAACTTGCCATTCGCTCGACTAGAACGAAAAGGAGTGCAGCCGAAGAGATCAGTCCCTTTCAAAAGACCGCAGGCTGCACCTGACTCGCTTCTTGACTCCAGAAGAATCTTTGTTTCTTAAATAAGCCCGTGCATAATGAGCCTTCAGGGGATGGGGGACAGACTAGGGTAAGCAGAGAACTTGTAGGCTCCAGACACATGAATACCCTCCCTTCTAGAACAATGAAAGTAACAACTGTCAGAATCCAATAAGATTGTGGGGCGCCTGGGTGGCTCCGTTGGTTAAGCGTCTGACTCTTGATTTCAGCTCCGCTCATGATCTCTGAGACTGAGCCCCGCATCAGACTTCAGCACAGAGCCTGCTTAAGATTGTCTCTCTCCCTCTTTCTCTGCCTCTCTCTCTTCAAATAAAAAAAAAAAGTGAGATTCTGAGAGAAAGGAAGTAGAAGTCTGATGTTGGCAGACCACTTTCGATTAGTGTGTGTTCATCTTGCATATACATAATAAGTTGGGGAGTTCGGCTGAACCCAGAGAAAAACTTGCATGGACAATCCAGCTAGGATCGCCTGAGTTGGCTTTTTCTCACGTAGGACTTTGGCCCCAATACCAGAAAGCTCAAATTCTAAATTGTTCAAGAGTGCTTTTCAGAGAGGCCGTTAGGGAATTTTTATTGTTCAGAAAACAGTAGCACCGAACTGTTACAACTAGAGTATACCTTGTTCCTGAAATTAATTACCTGGAGTCTTCAAAATTTCTTATCTTTTGCTGGTAGAAAACCTTTGAAACTGTATTTGTCTGTGGTATTCACTGCAATGCCTTAGATATAAAGAGAGAAATTTATTTTCAGAGGAATTTGGAGACAGGTTTTCTGTGTGTGTGTGTGTGTGTGTGTGTGTGTGTGTGTGTGTATGTATACACATACTTACCATCTATGGGTTTTCCCCAAGGATTGTAGAAATCCCATTAAATTACCCACTTCTTAAATAGTTACTGAAACTCCAGTTTTTCATATTTTCTTATGTAATATTTGGATGCATTTAGGTGAACTTGCAGCATTTTAATTATATCTGTATCAGATGAGGAGAAGAAATGTAAAATGGTTTGGGGAGAGATTTAATTTTAGATAGCCGTGTAATTAACGACGTTTGGAAAAACTAGCAGAACTTTAATTAAATGTCTCTACATTAATTTAGTCATTTAATTGAAAATGTATTGGGATAGTCCTTACAATTTATCACTCTTACTCTTTGAGGGAGAAGGATTTTAAATAACAAAGCATCAGTGTAACTACTTTTTTATTATTTAACTTCATGTCCACCACTTGGCACTTTGTTGAATTTCTTCCCCGGTGGTTGCAAGTTTTTTAATATTTTTTTTTTTTAGCGTTTATTTATTTTTGAGACAGAGAGAGACAGAGCATGAACGAGTGAGGGGCAGAGAGAGAGGGACACACAGAATCTGAAACAGACTCCAGGCTCTGAGCGGTCAGCCCAGAGCCCGACGCGGGGCTCGAACTCACAGACCATGAGATCATGTCCTGAGCCTAAGTCGGACGCTCAACCGACCAAGCCACCCAGGCGCCCCTACAAATTTTTTAAAACATTAATTTGGCTTGTCACTTTTGTTTAGAGCTGTAAATCTAGGGGAAACCATATTTTGAAACTTTAAGCAAATCTTTCTTTTTCTTTATTTTAGGCCTCGGTAGTCACTAGGGTCATGTTGTAAAGGTTTTATCTTAATATTGTGGATTTGGGGGGCACCAACTTCCTTTCTCTTTAGCGTTATGCTACCATAGTGCATGTTCTTCACAATATCTTCTTAAATTACATGAAGATTCACATACCGAGAGAAGTACAATTAGGCAGATTGGACGGTGTGCCAATACCTATGCCTAAGGAGGAGTGTTGTGTTAAACCGTCAACCTCAGAGGTTTTTAAATGGCGATAATGTCATACCAGATTCAGTTCCACTGCATTGTGCAACCCCCATCCTTTCCACGTCCTTGGTGCCTCCTAAGAGTTGTGCAGCTTCCCCGCCTGGTAAATTGTCCTCTGGTAAGATTTTTCTTAATCCTGTGTATAAATATAGACTAAGGAACGTGGAACTTCGTGGCAGTTGATATTGTTCCAGAACAAAATTTAACTGATCTTCTGAGCTGTATTCAGCAGTAGATGAATTAGGCAGCGTCCGATCTAGAGCTAGAAGGAACTCTCATGCGCTGCACAAAATGAAAGGCTTTTAAAGGCAGAAAGGAGCAGGAACAAGGAAATAATACTGAGCAAAATGCAATTTGGTGCATTGCAAGGTTCTGCAGGGGAGGAGAACTTTGTCCTTCTTCCTTTCTAGGTTCTTTGGCCGGCCTGATAATGGACATACGACAGATAAACAGGAAAAAAAAAAACAACAAATTTAATTTTGTTTGGGAGTCTATAAAAAGATGAGACTCAAAGAGGTGATGAAAGCAGGCAGCTTTTACACCTTGTAGACCAGGAAACGATAAATTTGTGAAGAATTGACAAGACAAAGTGCTTTGGGCTTGCGGTAGCAAATTAGTGAAGAAGTAACAAGGTTTGCTTATACAGCCTTCACAGCCCTAAATTCTCTGTCTTGGGAGAGAAGGATGCCTGCTACCGTCCTATTACAGGGAGGGTACATCGCACACGAGAGATTTATTTCCTGTTTTCAGGAGGACAAAGAAGGGTCCGAGTGTCCTTCTTGCACTAGCTGTTTCTTACGTAACTTGAATTCAAAATGATATGCCAAAGTGGCTTATCTGGGGGCAGCACGTCTGCTCCCCTTCAGTTACCTTCCTTCAAGGGATGCCAAGGGTCTTTCAGGCAGACGGACTAACTAATGCAGATCAGGCAGTTCTTGACTGACTGGCTAAAGATGATATTTCTGGGAGAACCAAAACTGTAATTGTCATTTGGTCGCATGGGGCTTAGCATAAGCAAGTCCATTTGGGGCCTGTTTGTCTTATTTTTAACAGCTGAAAAGCCAGGTCGGGATTTTAGGTAACCACAAAGTCCGCCTTGATCTCCAGCGTGGTATGGTGTGGCTTGTTACGGAAGGCCCTGCAGCATTAGGATCGTACTGATGGAATTAACAAAGGTTTGAGTGTGCCCCCCGCAACGGGTTAAATCACATCTGTGGTATCATGTAACAGAGACACTGACAAAATGAGGATATATCCACAGCAGGGCAACCAGAATCGCGAAGGCTGTGGACATGGTGATACGAGGAATATTTGGAAGCATATGGAATGTTCAGTAAGAAGACAACTTGAAAGTAGAAGATAGCTTCCTGAATTTGGGGAGTGTGGGTAAAAGCGATAGTACACTTAAGTAAGATGATGGAAAGGGATCGTGAGTAAGTATCACGTGGAGGTTCGGTATGAGGGGGGCAGAGAGAGGGAGAGAGAGAGTTCCAAGCAGGATCTGCACCCTCAGAGCACAGCCCGACACGGGGCTTGATCCCACGAACCGTGAGATCATGACGTGAGCTGAAATCGAGAGTTCGAGCCTCAACCCACTGAGCCACCCAGGCGCCCCAGACGTTAGAGTTAGCATTTGGCAGCGTGAACTGCCTCACAGATTCCCGTCCTTTTTTAGTCTGGCTGATCAGCTAGTAGGAAGTATACGTGGCCCTCCTGCAATTGACAGAGATGTACTGTAACAATAGCTTAAACAATGTAGAAATGCATCTCTCACGTAACAATCCCGAGGCAGGTAGGTCAGGGCTCATTAGGCTGTTCTGCTTCACAAAGTCCTCGGTCCCTCTTGATCGTGTTTTTCTGCCACGCTGACCTCAATTCTCACTGTCACTACAGGGCCCGGTATGTGTGCTCCAGCTCCAGCTGTCACGTCTAAGTTCTAGCCCCGAGCAAGATGGAAGGAGGCAGAAGGTGCAAAGGCCATGTGCCGTCAGGGTTTGAAGAAAAACTCATAGCCATTGCCATAAAGTACCCATTACGGTTCCTTAGCCAGAACTGTGGCACGTGATTCTCTCTACCTGCATGGGAGGCTAAGAAATGAATTCTTTACTTCAGGCATGCGTGAATCAAACTAAAAACCCTGAGTTACATTGCTGTGGGACAAGGGGAGGAAACATACCAGAGGCACTCAACAGTCTGTGTCACGAGGATGTTTTAGAATTACGCTAGATGAACAAGATAAACTTTAAGATCCTATAGACTCTTAAGAGGCTCTGACCTTGCAATTTGTACACAATAAAGAATCTCTTCCATCAACAACCAGACCTGGTTTTCAGGGGCTATTTGGAAGTTCATTTCTGTGTTTCTCATTTTGCATTTAAAGCACCCATACCCTTACATACAACATTTAAGAATTGTTGGTTGGTTAGTATTGTTTGTCATACGGCCCCTATCACTCTAAACATTTCAAAGAATGTAATGTAGGTCAAAATCAGAAGAGGGCCATACCGTCTGCTCCTTCCTCTGTTGAAATGCAAGAAACACAGAATTACTAGGGAATGGGGCGCCTGGGTGGCGCAGTCGGTTGAGCGTCCGACTTCAGCCAGGTCACGATCTCGCGGTCCGTGAGTTCGAGCCCCGCGTCGGGCTCTGGGCTGATGGCTCGGAGCCTGGAGCCTGTTTCCGATTCTGTGTCTCCCTCTCTCTCTGCCCCTCCCCCGTTCATGCTCTGTCTCTCTCTGTCCCAAAAATAAATAAAAAAAAAAAAAAAAAAAAAAAAAAAACGTTGGAAAAAGAATTACTAGGGAAGAAGAAAAATGCTCCATTAACTTACGTGAATTCATTCTTCCTAACTTACAATGCTTGTTCACCTCCCTGTAGTCAAGAAACTTCCCTACTTACAACCTCCAAGAGGCCAAGGCGCATGATACAGAATTTGTGTGAACACTTAGCCAACATGTGAAAATACGACCGCATAAGGAAAATTATACGGTAAGAATTAGGCTTCTGCATTGTGAAATGGAGAAAATTTTTACATCTTGCTGTATTGCCTCTCCCTGTGGAGCTGTTCTAAGCACAGAGTTCCAATTACATAATGAAAAACGTGTTAAATACTGTGCAAGTCTGTATCTCACTAGAAGCAAACTCTGCTTCTCGGTAACCGTTTATATTATGCCTACGGGTGCTGCATCCTGGAGCAAAAGTGTGGTGTTGTGTGCATTTGGGGGTCACCGAGCGCAAGGATGAAATTCACAATTAAAGCATTATATGAATCAGGTCAGAATTTGTATGCGATTCTATAATTACGTTATTTACGTTAAAGATTAAAGGTACGTGCTACTTGAAAAATGGCTGAAGATCTTGAAATCATCCAGTGCCAAGAAATACCTAAATTGAGTTTTAAAAAACCAGGAAAATGTAACTACTTATTTTCGGGGACTTTGGACCCACCAGAAGCTATGTCCCTTCACTGAGAGAGTCAGTTTCATTTGTTGCCGTGTGGAACGTTGGGTTTTCTGAACGTTGTTTGGGGACTCGGGGATCTATGAAATATTCACCTGAGAGTTGGCTGAGCACTTTGAAATGATCAACTTAGCAAATTTCTCCGATCGTCCTGAGAGAGTAGGAAGTTGTGAGAAGAACCGCCATCCCCCCTCGGGAGAGCAGGGGAAACCCCCAGTAGGACCGGAGGGTCTCTCCAGAGTGTGCATGGTTGTGTTGAGGAGGAAGCATTAATGAGACAATTCACTAAGCACAAAGGCTGTGATCCTACATACCCCGTAAGCCCTTTTGAGGGGGGAGACTCCTAGCATCCAGAAGCAGACATCAGATCACCTGCCGGAAGTAAATTCAAAGACCAATGGGTTAGATGCTCTTGCCTGGAAGGATAGCGTTAAGATGCCAGAATCAAAAGCACAGAGAAAAATAATTGATTTCTCCCAGCTTCAGGAGGCCTTTTACGGTAGAGAGGGAGCCTTTGACAGAGAAAACAGGCCCTCATAACCATTTGTGGGTTTTGAAAGTGCCCGATTGGTTATTAAGGGGCCAACGCGAGCATGAGGCCAGTATACTGGCCTCGTGTACCCTGTGGTTCCCTCTTAGCCATACCTGCTAACTCTGGCCGTACTTCTGACAAATGCCTGTCCCTGCTAACATGGGTGCTGGGTGACAGAGCGTGACTGCTCTATTTCTCTTCCTGAAGAAACCGTTCCAAAGCTGACACCGTAGTGATGCCTTCTCTCCTATGTGAAGGATCGCAAGTTATGCTACTGTTGTGGAAGAGACAGATATCAGACCACTTGTGAGTTTTCTTTTTCAGCATTGGTTTAATTATGTCTGGTTGTGTGCTGTTTGGAAATTTAATAACTTTTTATAGGGTCTGTCTTCTTCTTCTGGTTAAATGTTTTGTGCGTAAGAAGTAAAGTCAAGAGGGGCACCTGGGTGGCTCAGTCAGTTAAGCCTCTGTTTGTTGATTTTGGCTCAAGTCACGATCACACAGTTGGTGAGTTCAAGCCCCGTGTTGGGCTCTGCAGTGACAGCGTGGGGCCTACTTGGGATTCTCTCTCCCTCTCTCTCTTTCTGCCCCTCATTCCCCCTCTCTTTTCCTCTCTCTTTCCCAAGATAAGTAAATAAACTTAAAACAGAGAAAAAAGAAAAGGGCACCTGGGTGGCTTAGTCGGTTGATCGTCTGACTTCAACTCACGTCATGACCTCGAGGTTCATGGGTTCGAGCCCCGTTGTCAGGCCCTGTGCTGACAGCTCAGAGCTTGGAGCCAGCTTTGGATTCTGTAACTCCCTCTCTCTCTGCCCCTCCCCAACTCCTGCTCGGTCTCTCTTTCTCTTTCAAAAATAAATAAACACTTAAAAAAAAATCTAAGTCCCCACTTACGTTGTTTCAGTTCCACCTGATACTTCTCTGCGTTGAAAAAAAATTAAAACTAAAAAGAAAAGAGGAAAACAAAACAGGTGTCATGGAACCAATGGCAAATGCAGTCTTAAGTTCAGTAAAATGGTATTATTAAAGACCTGAGCTGGGCATCTGAGTGATAATTACAAAATAAAATCGGGGCACGTGGATGGTTCAGGCAATTGAGCATCCAACTCTTGACTTTGGCTCAGGCCACAATCCTAGAGTCGTGGGCTTGAGCCCTGTGTCAGGTGTCTGTCTTTCCTTCCTGCCCTTTCCAACCCCCCCCCACCCACACTCCTTCTCTCCCCCTAAATTGAAAACATCAACAAAATGAAAAAAACTGAAACTAAAATTAAGTATGACGAGTAAGAAGTCGTTGACGCTTGAAAACCTTTCTTTTCTTTCATGCCCATGGTATTCAAAGGAGAATTTCTGATTGCATCAACAGTTTCAGAATTTCCAAATACTGTTTTTGTTGGTGATAGCATTTATGGACTTTTCTGATGACCATGCTGTATTCTCTTGGTGTTGATGTTATTAACGAAAGATTATGTAAAGCTTCTAGAGGTGAACCTGATTTAGATGAGGGTGCCTCAAACATACCTTCCTAAATGCAGTACGGAAGCTACTGTCCTCTCTTGTCCTTCACAGACCACATCCCAACTAAACTATATTCACCACCCCCTTCTACTCTCTCTGTTCATGGAGAGGCAGGATAGGAGCAGAGGCCCTGCCATCCCACAGATTGACTCCTAATCCCGTTCTACCCCTTTGATAGACACATGACCTTGGATCTTTTTGCGCCTCAGTTTCCTTATCTGTAAAATGGACGTAATAAAAATTGGCTTCATGGGGGTTAAAATTGCATGATTCATAAAAAGAGACTCCTGGGTGTCAGAAAGTGTTACCTATTATCAAGTGATAATAGCATTTCCTCCACCTGGCACAGCAATTCCATAAACTGTGCATGCCAAGACTCTAAAAACAAAATGTCACTCTGTGAGGTGATATGTGAATAAGCTTGATTGTGGTGATCATTTCACAGTCTATAAATATATCAAATGAAGTTATACACCTTACAACCGACGGAATGGGAAAATGTTTGCATTTTTGCATATTTGCAAATGACGTATCGGATAAAGGGTTAGTATCCAAAATTTATAAAGAACTTGCTAAACCCAACACCGGAAAAACAACTAATCCAGTGAAGAAATGGACAGGAGACATGAATAGACACTTGGCCAGAGAAGACACCCAGATGGCCAACAGACACATGAAAAGATGCTCAACATCACTCACCATCAGGAAAATGAAAATCAAAACCGTGCTGAGATAGCACCTCACGCCGGTCAGCGTGGCCAAAATGAACAAATCAGGAGACTACAGATGCTGGTGAGGATGTGGAGAAACGGGACCCTCTTGCACTGTTGGTGGGAATGCAAACTGGTGCAGCCGCTCTGGAAAACAGTGTGGAGGTTCCTCAAAAAATTAAAAATAGACCTACCCTATGACCCAGAAATAGCACTGCTAGGAATTTACCCAAGGGATACGGAGTACTGATGCATAGGGGCTCTTGTACCCCAATGTTTCTAGCAGCACTCTCAGCAATAGCCAAATTATGGAAAGAGCCTAAATGTCCATCAACTGACGAATGGATCAAGAAGATGTGGTTTGTATATACAATGGCATACTACTCTGCAATGAGAAAGAATGAAATCTGGCCATTTGTAGCAACGTGGATGGAACTGGAGGGTATTATGCTAAGTGAAATAAGTCAGAGAAAGAGAGATACCATACGTTTTCACTCATATGTGGATCTTGAGAAACTGAACAGAAGACCATTGGGGAAGGGAGGGGGCAAAATAGATACAAACAAGGAAGGAGGGAGGCAAACCACAAGAGACTCCTAACTACAGAGAACAAACTGAAGGTGGATGGGGGAGAGGGAAAATGGGTGATGCGCATTGAGGAGGGCACTTGTTGGGATGAGCACTGGATGTTGTATGTAAGCTAATTTGCCAATAAATTGTATTTTTTAAAAAGTTATACACCTTAAATATACAGAGTTTTTGTCGATTATACCTCAATAAAACTGAAAAAAAAAGAACAAGAGAAGGTCCCCACTCCATTATGGAGCCTTCCCTCATTGTTCCAGATGAAAAAAACAAATTCGCATCTTAACACTTAATATTTTGCTATTTGTATTTTACACCCAAGAATACTCCCCTGTCTTAAAATTAGGATCTGTGTTGCAAAAGCGTTGATATTTTCCATAGCACTGCGCTGACTCGATGTTCAGTAAATCTGTATTCACTGAATGTGTATAATCTATATTAGTCTTTTATTTAGTATTAATATGTTTGAAGTCTCAAGAGCTCATGTTGATTATGATTTCACTGTATTTCACATGTTTTGGAAGTTGCAAAGTTGCAATTCACGTACTTTTTTTAATGTAGTAATTTAGGACCACTTCTAGATGTTTATATCTTGTCTAGGTATAGAACCTCCGTATCTTTCATCATTCCCCCCTCCCTGTTTGTTTGTTTGTTTCTTTGTTTGAACACTCTACAATGCATGACATCTTCTGGAACTTTCCGTTCCGAGTAGTACTTTTGAGAACTTGCGTAGAATGATTGCAGAGTCTCGAGGAAATTGTCATGGCTTGCTTTTAGCATATAGTTTACCATTATGGTCTCTTAACCTTTCAAAAAAATGTTTCAGAAGGGTACTTAAATCCATGGGTGGAAACCACTATTGCTGATAATCTGCTATTCTGAAGTGTGGTTAAGCAAGTGATCTGGGGACAAATTTTATAATAGAGGTTTTCTTCTACCTTCTGAATATTTCATAGCTTTTAGTAATTTGAGTCAACTCGGTCTCTTATTTCTTGTGAATTACAGGTGAATGTCAATAAAATATATTGTTTGGCAAGTGTCCAATGAAAATCATTTTCTACAAGTTGAGATGGGAGGACATTAAAAACATTAAAAAGGGGGGCGCTTGGGTGGTTCGGTCAGTTAGGCGTCCGTCTTCACCTCAGATCATGATGTCATAGTTCCTGAGTTCGAGCCCCGCGTCGGACTATGTGCTGACAGCTCAGAGCCTGGAGCCTGCTTCAGATTCTGTGTCTCCCTCTCTCTATGCCCCTCTCCCACTCGCGCTCTCTCTCTCAAAAATAAACAAACATTAAAAAATAATTTCACCTGCTTTTAATTTTTATGGAAATTAAAACTCTAATACAAGGGCAATGGGGTACTCAGAAATACGCATTGAAAATTTTCTTACAAATATATCGATCATGGCCCACAGGCACGGATAGTCAATTATTATATACTAGCATGCTGCTGCTTTCTCATTTTAAACCTTCTTACCCTGTTCTTATCAGTCATTACTTGTGTCTGACTTTTCTGCCATCCGTCCATCCCATACTAATGGTGATACACAACATTTTGAATATCACTCTGTGTGTCCTATTATTTTTCTTGTCATACGACACCATTGTAATTACTGCATGTTTCTTAAATACAACCAAAGTGTTAATTTAAATCAGTGTCTTCTTTCTGTGGTCACTGTTTCCCAGAACTCTCACGGTTTCTAAGCTTAGTGGTTATTCTTCCAGGAATAGTGCTAAGGGTCTCCGGGCCTTTCTCTCTACTTAACGTTATTTCACATCCTCCGTTTTCCTTACTATTGAAAAGTGTATTTCATTGGTGTTTTGCCAAGAATCCTGCTCTGTTTCATAATAATTTTCTGTTCTCACTCTTTGCACTGAGAAATACCTATTCCATGCATCACTTGCATAAACGGCAATTTGAAAGCATTTTACCACAGCCGGATATTTTTCATTGATTCTTTTCATCTGAAGATCATTCATTAGAATTCTCTCTTCTCATTTTTCTTGCATCCATGTCTCTTCCTCCTATATAAATGATGCTTTTTGCATTTTCTATACTTAAATGTAAATTGCTGAGTAAAGTTATTCTTTAACTCAATCCCATGGTCATAAATGAAATCACAAATTAAAATTTTACTACTTTTTTTGAACCTGTTTTCTGACTTGGATATCCAAATGCATTTTGCAATTCTTAGACTCGGCCTCCTGGTGACTGATTCCTACCAATCTCTTCGAGACATCTGTGCGGTGTTATGGATTATATCATTGCATTTTGTCCACGTTCAAATTTGCAAAATGTAGCCCACAGAATATATATTGGCTAATAAAGAAATGCATCCACATGGTGGATGCTTGCAGAGAGAGGGAATGTATACTGGGATGTGGCATGCACCCACATAAATTTAATGTAGGAAACAGCAGTTAGCCATGTCAGAGTTGCAAGGGAAGACTGTAGCTAGAAAACACAGGAAGTCTAGAATGTATAAATGGTTTTTCTCCGAGATTCACTCCCATTTAAGGCCTAACAAATTGAAATATCATATATGCAAGCCTTCATTGTTATACTGCATTAATGCGTCCCTGCATTTAGCTGTACAACTCTAAGGTGTTCATACCCCAGAGTTTTCCTGAGCATTTCTTCCCTTGGAATTATAATGAAAGGGGGAGAGAGAGAGAGCAAGAGAGCGAGAGCGAGAGCGAGAGAGAGAGAGAGAGAGAGGAGAGCAGGGGGAGGGAGAGAGAGAACATGTTAAGGAAGAAATGGAGGAATAAAGGAGGGAGGAAGGGAACGCAAGGGAGAAATCCACTGATACATTATTCATCATCCTCACTGGCACATAAAATAGTATGCTTAAATCCGTCTAAAATTGTCATAGTATGATCTTTGAAAGAACTATGCTCCCCACCCCCAAACTGTTTGGGGTAAATATTTTTCCATGTCTAATCAATTCTATGCAAAACTTCTTTATGCGTATTTTCATTTTCCTAAGATCCTCGAAGAATGAAAGAAAAAGCTATTTTAGACAGTGAACATAGGCACTGATTCCAAAATAGAATTTTAGGAATGCAAAGAAAGATGGAATCACAAAAGATGATCTCTTAGTATTATATACCCTCCCAATAGATTTATTTTTCACTGACATCCTTTTCACAGCTTCCCATTTTCTCAGAGGTGTATTTGATTTGTATTTTTCTAACAGTCTTCGTTTCGCTTTTTGTATCCCGTATTGAGAAACAGAGCATTTATATACACTGAACAACAAATGGTAATTGAAAGGAAACGCCTTGATAGCCAACTTGAAGTCTTTGTTTCTTAAATGAATTCAAGGAGGAAGGTTTTTTTCATGTACAGGAAACTAGGATTTATTTTTACACTATTGGTATTCTTTCAGAACAGACTTTACATCATAGATGATCTGGGTATACCTGTTTCTTACATACCTTTAAAATAACACATAACCTGGGAACTTGTCCTGAGGTTATATTCTCTTACCAGAAACGTTCTTCTCTTGGGGCGCCTGGGTGGCTCAGTCAGTTAAGCCTCTGACTTCGGCTCACGTCACGATCTTGCGGTTCGTGAGTTCGAGCCCTGCATTGGACTGCGTGCTGACCGCTCAGAGCCTGGAGCCTGCTTCAGTTTCTGTGTCTCCCTCTCTCTCTGCCCCTTCCCTGCTTGTGCTCTGTGTCTCTGTCTCTCTCAAAAATAAATACACATTAAAAAAAAAAAAAAAGATGTTCTGCTTTTGGCATCATATAAACAAGACATGTTAAAATAACAGGGTTCTTATTCTGTGACACTTTTTACATAACACACGGATGATAAAATGGCTTTGTTCTCGTTATAATCGTCGTCAGTTTCATTTGCTCTCACTCACTGCTGTGCTTCACGTAAAAGGTTTACGAACTTCTGTTCTCACAATCCTAAAACTAGTTCTCTTGTCTTTTCCCAGGGATATTCACGTTTACTTCCTTTTAAATTTCACGAGATGGTCTCCTGGGTAATCGCTCTTTGCTCCTCACTGACTCGAATGTTACCAGTCGAAGACAACTTAGGGACCATGTCATTCAATACCCTCACCTTCTACTTTAGGAAACTGCAGCCAGAATGTATTGAATTACTTGCCTGCGGTAACACCGCTAGTGATGCCGACGAAGCCCTCTGGGACCTTGCCTCTGCTTCACGCTTTATCAGCCTATCTGTCGATGCTCTCAAGCCACCCCTATAACCTGACTTCCTTAGTTCGGTCCCCAGTCCTCCAAGCGCGGTCCTTAGAGAGCTCTTCTACTAATGCATCCATTCTGATGGCCACCGAGTTGGCTAAACCCAGATGGTTAGGAAGCTAGTGTCTTTCACGCGACGCCCTCCATGCCCAGGCTAAGGCTAAAGACTACACTCTAGTGTCTCGCGTAGTCCTGCCCCAGTCCCAGGTCATACTACTTAGGCTCTCTGCTGCAGCGCGCGAAAGCACAGGGTCTGGATTCCTACATCTCATTATGATTGTAGTTAGTTTCATTTGCTCTCATTCACCGCTGTGCTTAATGTAAAAGGTTTACGAACTTACGTTCTTACAATCCTAAGACTGGTTTTCCTGTCCTTTCCCGGGGATATTCATGTTTATTTCCTTTGGTACTTAACGTGACTTATGAGCCTGGTAACCGTGGAACATGCTACAGAAACTCTCTAGGCTTATTTGTTTTTATTGGTAAAATGAGCCCAGATGCTATTTACGAAGACTGTACGAGATACTACGTGAGAATCGTTCGGCATGGTAGCTGGCCCGTAACAGGTTCTCAGTAAACGTTATTTTGGGGAAAGCAGTAGGGTGATGAAGCAACAGAGCAGGGGCAGGAGGCTGCAAACTTCAAGTGTCAGTTCACATCCAACGTGGGGCCTGGGTGATTTATGACAGAGGAACTAAAATAGTTTTTACTTTTTTAAAGTTTATTTGTTTGTTTGTTTGTTTGTTTGTTTGTTTGTTTGTTTGTTTTGAGGAGGGGGGAGGAGCAGAGAGAGAGGGAGAGCGACAGAATCCCAACCCGATGCGGGTCTTGAACTCAGGAACCTTGAGATCTTGACCTGAGCTGAAGTCGGACGCTTAACTGACTGAGCCACCCAAGCACCCCACTTTTTTACTTTTTTAAAAGGCTATAAAAAAAAAAGAACACGCAATGCTGCTTTTTTTTGTTTGCTTTTTTTTTTTTTGATTCCACTATAAGTGAAATCATACAGTATTTGTCTTTCTCCTTGTGACTTTTCCCCGTTAAACTAATACCTCCTCGGTCCATCCCTGTTGTCGCCAATGGCAAGGTCTCCTTCTTTTTTACGGCTGAGTAAGATTCTCTTGAATGTATTGTGTGTAGTACGCACATACACACACACACATACACAAACCCCACATCTTTTTGATCCTTTGTCTGTCGATGGCCACTTTGGTTCTTTCCATAGCTTGGCTACTGTAAATAATGCTGCAGTAAGCATAGGGGTAAGTATATCGTTTCAAATTAGTGTTTTTCCTTTCCTTGAGTAAATATCCAGAAGTGCAATTATTGGATTGTATGGTGTTTCCATTTTTAACTTGTTGAGGAAACTCCTTACTTTTTTCCACCGTGGTCGCACCAGTTGACCCGCCCACCAACAGTTACAAGCGTTCCTTTTTCCCGACATCCTCACCAACACTTGTTTGTTTCTTGTCTTTTTGATACGGCCATTCTCCCAAGTGTGAAGTCATAGCTCTTTGTGGATTTGATTCACATGTCCCGGATGATGAGTGACGTGAAGCATCTTTTCACGTGTCTTTTGACCATCTGTATGTCTTTGGAAAACTGTCCTTCAGGTCCTTTGCGTATTATCGAATCAGATTGTCGTGTTCTGTGGCCTTGAGTGAGTTGTATGAATTCTTTGTATATTTTGTATATTAACCCTTTATCAGGTATATCGTTTGCAAATACCTCTCCCGTTCAGTTGGTTGCCTGTTTCCTTTGCTGTGCAAAAGCTTTTTAGTTTGGTAGAGTCCCCAGTTGGGTTCTTGTGGTTGCTTATTGTCCTGCTAAGGTGAAAAGCTAAGAAAAGCTTGTGTTTTTTTTTCCCCCAAGCAAAGCTTGGTCAATTCAGGACTTGAGTTCAGAGTATGCGCTCTAAATAAAAGCTTTTGTAAAATCACTGAGTTGAGTTGAATTTTTCCTGTTCTTTGTTATTCCTCATCATATCTGCTATCCAGATGGTTACCTTCCTGTTGGTCTTTCTCTGCATTGGCCCCTTTCAATATGAGCTCTACAGAACTCACAATAATATTCCATCACGGCCTGACCGATGGAAACGATAGTGTTTGCAACGTACAATATCACAATCAAACCTGTTCTGCATCCGGCATTTACATCCTTTACCAATGATGTCACTGCTCATTAGAAAATCTGGCGTCACGTTTGATTCTTCTTTATCGCCTTCCGTTTTTATTTGGTCACCAAATCCTGTTGATTTGGCTCTCATTAAAAAAAAAAAAACAAACCCTACACCCAACCCTCCCTCGCTAACCACTTTGCCCTTCTCAGTCCTCTCAGTGGTTATTACCAGGCCTTTTCATGGTTAACCTCTTTCCCCAGAGTTCTGTCCATCCTACTAGTTACCTGGCTAAACTATAGATCTAATACTCATACTCTCTCATTAAAAAAAAAAAAAAAAAAACCCTTCCATAGGTATAGCTGTTCTTTCCCTGCAGGTTGGCATTCACAGCTTCTCAAGATGTGACTCCCAACCCAGCATCTAGCCTCATATTATTCTCCTTCCGCAGCATCTCCAACCCTTGTCTGCTCTTTGATTTGCGTGTCTCACCATTTCTTTGAGCTGCCCCATGCCTTTGTTCTACCTGGAAGGTTCTTCTCAACCTGGAGATCCCTCTTCTTCATTCACAAACCCGAGGCACTAACTTTCACTGACTTACCTTGCAGGGTCTGGGTTCAAATTCCAGTTTTGTCATTTACACCTTTGGGACTTGAAGCAAATGATGTTCTGTGCCTCACTTACCTCATCTGTAAAAAGTGGATAATACAATAGTACTTTTGTCACATGGCTATAGTAAGGATAAAATGAGGTAAAACATAACCCTCATGCACATAATATATACTGTAGGCACTGTATGTAAGGGCTCAGTATGAGCTATATATATATATATATATATATATATATATATATATATATTCTTCTTAGTACATAACTCAAATTATGCTTCCTTTTCCCTAGGCAGAGTCAATTGCTGCTTGTTATGTGTTTACCCATTACTTTGCTGACACATTTGTTATAATAATTACCATCATGAGGGGACCGCCTATCTTCATTCATAAAATAAATCCCAGATTCCCTGAGCCTGAAATGAGAAAAGGAAATGTTACATCACATGGGATGGGTAGCTGGACCTGGCTGTCCCTGTGCTGGTCCCCAAATCTCACATCTGCCTTGGAGATCTCTCGCTAACTATTCGCGCCATACCCCCAAGTCAGCTTCGTGATTTTGTCGATTTCTTTGGTTCCTAAAAAACAAACAAGTCATCCTGTTTTCTTTCTCTCCATCCCAGGCTTTGGCAGATAGCTACTCCCTCTTCCTAAGAGAGAACCACATCTGCATTGGGCTTAAACCACCTTCCTCTATTTTATAGCAGTTAGGAAGGAGACAGTGGAAGCTAAGAAAGACGCAACAGTTAAAGAGATTAACTGGCCAATTTTTAAGAGTGCCGTCCATAAAGTCCACAAGTGAGTGAGGCTTCCTTGTCAGAACGCAATTCAATCACCATAAATGATCATTCAAGCCTGATCTCATTCTCCCCTGGGACTGGAAATTGAAAGCGTGTCCCTCTGACAATTGCATTATCAGCGGATATGCCTACTGCGCAAAGGACTGGACATATCCCATCTGAAATTTTGAGCCATCCCTCAGACATCATGTAGAACTCTCATTTAATGAGACTAAATTAAAATATGAGTGATTGAGCCTCCCCCTCCCCCAGCTCATCTCTCGGGCATCAGCAAGGAAATCCAATGCTAATAGCCAGTGACCTCCTAATTCTGCTCAACTGCCCTTACTATGAGAAAGCAGTCATTAACTTTGTCTAAATGCTGCAAACAAAGTAGCCCCATCAGAGTGAAGTCCCGAAATTATGCAAGCGAGTTAACCAGGGGGACATAACAATTTTCATAGGACAGGCCCTAAATCCGGTTTATTCTCTTAGGAGGACTTCTCTCATCAAGACAGCCACATAAACAGGCATCACCTGCCTCTCCCAGGGACTACACCCCTTGGCTGTACTGTGACTCACCCCGAAACTCTCAAAGTGCCTAACATAGATTCTTTATTTTATTGGTTCCATTAGACGTTAAATTTTCTAACTTTTTGGCACCCTAGGACTCATATGCCCATGAGTTATTTCATCACTTGGGGGGAGGAAGAAAACAACATTTCTATTATTGACCCTTTTCAGTCTCTGAGGAGAATTTGCCCGCAGTCCGGGATTGGAAGCAAAAGAAAAAAGGCGTGGACAAAATAGCATTTTATTTTAATACCCATATTATGGACAGACCCAGAAAAAGAAAAAAAGAAAAAAACCCTGGGACTTCCTTTGTCTAAGTAGAATTGACCGCTGGGTAAGATCAATCTTTAGCATTCTCAGTACAAGTGTAGACATATTTATGTATGCAAATCCAATCCCCATCTTCGGAAGCCAAGAGCCCTGTATTGCAGCCCATATCCAGAAGGCAACAGCCTTCATTTCTGCGTTAATATCAGCTCCAAGGTTCCCTGCGCTGGGAAAGGAATAGAGGTCAGGTACTAAGAGGTACACCTCCAGTCATCCGGCTTGGTCTTCTCTTTCTCCCAGACCATACCCCCTTAAGTTCCTCCGTGTTGAGACCGAGTGACATTTTTTGTCTTCTGCACCCCTATTTTGTGGGCTGGCGTTCGTATCACTTAGAATTGCAGGCGCTTGAAGGAACAAATAAAAGCTCTCTGCAGTGGCCTAACTAAATAGAACTTTGTCTCCCATGGTAAGATATCCGCAAGTGAGGTGCTACAGGTTCAACAATGTGAGGACTGGCACCTTTGGAGTTTTTATTGACTGGTCCTCATGCTTATCCCCTCACGATCACGAGCTGGCTGCTGTATTACCAGCCACTGTTTGCACGGGGTGAGAAAGAAACACCGAAAGGGGTGTATCGGCTTTGAGTCATGAAGCTGACGATTTCCCAGAAACCTTTCCCAGAAGACTTAAAGTTGCATATCACGAGACAGAACTGCGTCACACGACGGTCGCCGATGGGAGCGTGCGGGGGGGCTCAGGGGGTTGAGCATCCGACTTCAGCTCCGGTCATGGTCTCGTGGTTGGTGAGCTCGAACCACACATCAGGCTCGCCGCGGTCAGCCTGTCAGCATGGAGCTTGCTTTAGATCCTCTGTCCCCCCCCCCCGCCCCTCCCCCGCTTGTACGCTCTGAAAAACTAAATAAAAAACCTTTAAAAATTAAAAAAAAAAAAAAGAAACATGGCTAGAAAGAGGCGGTTGTAGAATATCAGCAATTAACTGTCTAACTCAAGTCAGAGAAAGGAGAGAGCATGGGCGTAGGGGCTCTTTATTAAAAAGATGTTCGTAGAAATGAAGACAGTGAACTAAAAGCTGGGTCTCAGAGTAGGATATGAACTGGAGGGGTTCCAAGATCTCAGAAGCGGGAACGCCCGCATCTTCTTTTTGAATATTGTCTTTTGAAGGCTCAGCTCCAAACTCTTTGTGGCCTCGTATCCTTTCCTCCTCGGTCAGCTTCCTTGGAGTAGCGTAGTTGGGGTCCTCGAACTCATCCCTTGGGGGAATTGAGGAAGGCAAAGGGGCGCTGTGATCGCCAGCTCTAGTGGAACCACAGAGAAGGCAGGGGAGGGGAAGGGAGCAATTCCCCAAAGGAGAAACAAATCGCAGGCAGTTAGCTTGCTGGGCACAAACTGCCTCCGTTCCCCTCGCCAAGACGACGCGTGGGCATGTGCTCTCTCTGTCACTCTCTTTCTCTTGTTCAGTGATAAAACTGAAACTGAACCACTCGATTCATAGACACTCACTTTGAGCCTTATGAGGCCATCAAAAAATCTGTAAAGTTGGAAGAGAAATGGAGTACCAATTTAATTTTAGGGAAAAAGGTGCTACTTTTTCAATGGTGTCCCAAGGGTTGATCGCCAGGTTTCAAAATGGTTTTTAAGGTAGTATTTTTAAAAACCCGACTTGATTATTTGATAAATGAATCTTAAACGTCATTATCAGTGGTGCAAGAATGAATGTGAGATAACAGGATCACGTTTTTACAGGTTTTCTTCTCCAAAAAGGTCTCAGACCCGAAGGGAAGAGATTCTAGAGAACAGAAACACGTTCATCAGTGCTCTGGTCACATAGTAATCCTTCCGCTACCACCTTCAGACCTCAGGCTTTGTTCAGCTTTCTCCTTTCCTAAGTTGTATACAAATGCAGTAATCTTACATTTTTCAAAGGAGTAGCGTATGTCATGAAAAGAAGACCACTGTAATATTACCAAGACCAAGAATTAGCCCATATTGGAACAGCTTTAGAATTTAAAACAAAATAAAACAAAATAAAAAGGTGGGTGAGAGTTCAGGTTCCGACTCTCCTATATCTTAACTGGATGTATCTTAAGGCCTCGCTTTCTTTTTTTTTTTTAACTTATTTATTTATTTATTTTGAGAGAGAGAAAGCGTACACACAGGGGAGGGGCAGAGGGAGAGAGGGAGAGAGAGAATCCCAAGCAGGCTCCGAGCTGTCAGCGCAGAGCCCAATGCGGGACTTGAGCTCATGAACCGCAAGACCATGACCTGAGCCGAAGTCGAGAGCTAGAGACTCAACCAACTGAGCCACCCAAGTGGCCCAAGACCCTCAATTTCTTAATACGTAAAAGAGCGACAATACCTGCTCCTGGGGCTTTACAGGACCCCTTTATGAGCGGGCGAGGACTCTGGTCTCTTCATTGGTTTCTTTCTGTTGTTAAGCTTCCCCAGGAATGTTCCAGAGTGCTTGCAGGTCCGTGTCTTGGGCTTAAATCGTTACTTAACTTTCATTTCTTCATCTGTTCAGTGCCGACAGTAACAGCCGTCGCTCAAGGGTTGGCTGAGAAGTAGATGAGGTGCTGCGTGTAATTTGTAATTTGAATACCTGGTATATGGTTATTCAATAAAGTGCAGCTGTTGATCATAATAATATTAACATGCTGCTGATGATGAAGTAGTCTCTTGATAAGTGCCCTTTGCTCGCCATACCATCCGACGGGATATTTGAATTTACTTAAAAACAGAAGACAGGATTTCTTTTTGAAGTACGCTTCATGCCCAGCGTGGAGCTCACCGTGGGACCCAAACTCAAGATCCTGTGATCGACACCTGAGCCGAGATCAAGAGGCGGGTATCCTACTGACTAAGCCACCCAGGCACCCCGAGATAGGATTTTTCATGCATATTTTCTATGGAATCATTGAAACGTATTGACTCGTAAATGCCTGCCAGCTTTTGGAAGCATTTGCTTTTCCACGTTAAAATCTCAGAACAACAATATGCAGGGATGACAACAGGATATGGCCGGAGGAGACGTGGCCTTGTCCTCATCGAGCATTTGGTTCACGGACCTCTTCCTTTCCTCACATTTTTATAATTTCTTAACTTTTTGCGCACACCCTTTGTTCCTTCCATTAACGAGTAGTTCGCTGTACGTTTTCTTTTGCTTCTTTTTGGTCTCCTGCTCTTGGCATGACGCTCGTTCTCCTCTGTTTCTGTGAAGGCTTTTGCCATGCCTCTGAGGAATCTAAGTATGAATCTTAGAAATAACAAAAACATCACCCAACCATAAAACCTAGATTACAGGAGCCTAATAGTGGATTAGTGCTTTATTACATACAACCATCTTATACTTTAGCCTTCACGTTTTAATTGTGGTCTGATTTTTTTTTTGTCCTTTTTCTCCGACACACATAAATACACACATTTCACCCTTCAGTCCTGTAAACGGGCAGCTGTAAGGATTCCTAGAGTGCCCAGATGTGGGATCCGGAGACCCAGCCTTGACCCCAGGGTCAAGGGTAGCTGTAGTTTTAGGAGACTGCCAACTATATTATGGTAACGGCAGGAACGGTTTGTGTCCGTTTGGAAACTTTTAACTTCGAGTAACAGAATATATAATAAAAACTGAAACAGTAGATGTTAATTTCTCCTCATTCGATCCGAATTTGGAAGAAAGGTGGTCCCAGCGTTGGTTCAGCCATGCAGCGTTATCATTAAGGACGCACTTTCTCTCCATCTTTTCATTCCGCGGCCTTAGCCTCGCAGGTGTAAGTGAGGACGATGCTGATACGTACATGCAACTGAGTGTTCACAATGGAGATCACGTAGCGCGTACAGAGAAAAGAGAAGACAGCCTGGGATCAAACTCAGATAAATGCCCAGGAAAAGAAACCAGATAGAAGTGGAAGAAAAAAAATCAGAAAATAAAATCTAAAGGATATGACCTCTCAGAAGCCATAGGTGTGAACAAAGGTCTGCACAGGGGATGGCTTCGAGTCTGAGATTTGTTCCCGTTTTAAATTACCACTGTAACGCAGTCCAGCCAAGGGTCCCACAACCTCCCCCGTTAGCTAGGGGTATTTGTTGACGCTTTATCAGAAAGCAGTCGTTTTTAAAGTCACATACTTGTGTTTGGAAGTTTTCTGAGATTCAAAGCGCCGTCTCTGCTTGCTGGAGTAACACGGGAGCACACGCCTGCCCAGCACGTTCAGTTATATGTTCCATCGGCTCAATAAGGGGTCGCTCACACTCTAACCCCCGTTCTGTTGGTCAGCGGTGTAAGCGCTGAGCATTTTAAGACAAGATGGATGGTAGGAAAACAGAAGATTATTAAGTGGGTTGGAGAAAAGCCTTTCTGGGGTTGATTTTGTTGACTATCTCCGTCAGATCGCCGTTCGCTCGTATAATTCTCTACACGTTACAAAGTGCCTTTGCTTGGGCTATCTTATTTAACCTTCGTCCTGACTGTGTGTGGTAGGCATGTACTAGGGTTCCCATTTTACAGATCAGGAAAGGAAGGCACGGAAATGATTTTGAAAAGCTCAATGAGATCACAAAAGTTAAAAAAAAATGGAAAAGCTGGGATTATAATCCATTTTTTTACATTTTTAACCGATTTCTTATTGCACTGTATCTGGAACGCTAAATATTGTTCATCTCACATGTAAATTCTTGTCAACTGGTATCAGCTGCTTGGAATACACTATCGTGAGACAGCATGAGGCTGGTTGAGAAAGGCTAGAAACTGGTGTCAGCGATCGATTATTATTATGCACTATAGGTATGGGGGCACATGGGTGGCTCAGTCAGTTAAGTGGCCGACTCTTGGTTTCAGTTCAGATCATGATCTCAAATTCGTAAGTTCGAGCCCCGTGTCAGGCTCTGTACTGACAGGGCGGAGCCTGCTTGGGTTTCTCTCTCTCTGCCCCTCCCCTGCTCGTTCTCTCTCTCTCTCTCTCTCTCTCAAAAAAAACTTTTTAAAAAAATGCACCATAGGTATTAAATTGAAACGTAATGGTATAAGTGCATTATATTTTTCTGCCATTCCTAAAGTAAGGCGCCTCTTGGTGTTGGTAAGGAAGCCCTTTGTAACAAGTGTAAAAGTCTCTTGTGAAATCATTTTGTGTAGCGGGATGAAATGGTTTAAAATAAGGCTGGGCCTGTTACTTGAATCAGCTACACTTCCCCAGTGACAATGAACGAGTCGGTTGGGGCATCTCAAGTTTCAGAACGGAGAGTCTCAAAATGAAATCGCCGTAAAATCTCTCGGAGATCTTTTCTGCACAGGCAAACTAATTTCCAGCCGGAATGCTGGGATTCTGCCGTCCCAACCATTTCAGATGCTCTGAGTAAAGGCACAGAGTGCATCGCGGCAGCCATTTTCTGTACCTGTTGGTTGTTTTCATCCCTGGGGTGAAATCCTTCAACTCAAGCTCCAAATGCTATCTAAAGTCCTAAACACCAGCGTCTTAGAATTGTCTGCATTCGAACCCCCATTACAGGGACCTCGAAATTGGCACATGCACTTTTCGTCCAGAGTCAACACAACATTCTGTTGTTGGTATTCTTTAACTTTTTATTTTGAAATAATTTTAGACTTTCAGAACAGTTGCAGAAATAGAGTTCCCGTATATAATTTTTATACACCCAACTTCCCCTACTGTTACCATATTATATAACCATAGTCTAGTTACCAAGAGCAAGATATCAACATTGGTACAATACTATGACTTTAGGCCTTATTCATATTTTACTCCTATTTTTACTAGCGTCCTTTTTCTATTCGAGTATGCACAAAATGTCCAAGCATGTTTGTCATTTCGCAAAATGTCTTGGCATTTTTGGTCTGGTCTGGTCTGTTGTTTGGTAGAATATCCCTCACCTGGGGCTGATTGATGTTTTCTCACAGTTACATTAAGGTTAAGGATTTGAGGGAAGAATAACACACAGGTGATGTCTACTCTCCACTGCCTCCTATCAGTGGGTGGCTGATGTTCACATGCGTCGTTACCGGTGATATTAACCTTGCCCACTTGGTTAAGGTGGTAACTATGGGTTTTCTCCACTATGAAGTTGCTGATTTTCCCTTTGTAGTTGACTGTCTTGGCGAGGGGTGGGGGAGGGGCAACTGGTGGCTCAGTTGGTTAAGCACCCGACTCCTGATTTCCGCTCAGGTCACGATCCCACATTTTGTGGGATCAAACCCCGCGTAGGGCTCAGCGCTGACGGTGCAGAACGTGTTTGGGATTCTCTCTCTCTCTCTCTCTCTCTCTCTCTGCGCCCCTCCCCCACTCATGCTCACTCTCTCTGTCTCTCAGAATAAATAAAAATAAAATAAAAGCAACTATCTTGGGGAATATAAATTATGTTGCTTTAACCACCAGAAGTAATGGATACAGAAGTGAAATGGAAATAAAGAGACCAGGGTTCTACTGCTCATACTTAGCTGGGTGGTATTGAGCAAGTCGCTGACCCGTTCTGGCTTTCAAAATTTCTGTGTTCACAATGAGAGATTACACTAGGTACCTTCAGTGATCCCCTTGGCTGAATGAACTAATGATTATGTGACTTCCAACTTGGTGTGTGCTGTAGAGCGGACGTTTCTGTCTCCTATAAAATCCACGTGTTGAATTTTAACCCCCAGTGTGTTGATACTTGGAGGGGCAGCCTTCGGGAGATGACGTGTTCATGAGGTTGCAGCCCTCGTGAATGGTGTTAGTGTGCTTGTAAAACAGGCCTCAGAGACTTCCCTTAACCCCTTCTGCCCTGTGAGGTTATAGCAAGAAGCGGCCCTCAGTAGACACTAACCTGTCAGCGCCTTGATCTTGGACTTCTCAGCCTCTAGAACTGTGAGAAATAGAGTTTTCCATTGGCTATGAGCCACCCAGCTTATGGTGTTTTGTTACGGCAGCCCAAAGAGACTGAGACAGTGTGTTAAACCAGATTACACCTAAGAAAGCCTAAAGACTTCTCAGCTTGAAGTTCAAATAGCCATTTGGTCATTCAAGTAATGTTTCTTGAATGCCTGTACCATGTCAGGCACTGTTTTAGGTACTGAGAATAAAACAGCAAACAAGCCCAAACTCTTGCCCTCACGGAGGCTTGCGTTCCAGTAGCAAAGACAGGTGAGGAACAGGTAAACAATCAGCGTATAATACAATTGCAGAGAGCAATAACGTGACAAAGAAAAAGAAAGCAGGGAACACTAGAGAGCTGTACCTGAAAGGGGTTGTCCTTTTATGTAAAGTGATCAGGGAGGTTTCCTCTAGGAGGTGACATTTGAGCAGAGGCCTGAGAAAAGGGAGGGAGAGAGGGAAAGGAGAAAGTTCATGAGCGATTGTGTTCCAGACCAAGCTGCACATACAAAATTCCTGAGGCAGGACCGAGCAGATGACGTAACATTTAAAAGTCTTGAGTTAGGTACCATGAGATCATCTGGTCTCAGGCTGTCACTGGACAAGTCCAAAGAGGCTAGGATTTGGCCAAGGTGACACAGTTAGTTAATACGACATCCGGGTTAGAATTGACCTCTCCTGAATCCCTCTCAAAAATTATGCTACCTTTAAGGTCAACGTGCCTTTGAAAAACTGACAATGCATGGCTGTGGATTTTAGACCATGCCAAATATTGATGGAACAATGACCATTTTTAGCTTTCTGTCCACTGTAGGACTTGAACTTGCCGTGGGTGTCACAGCTGGATTTGTAAATGTCAAATCCACACCTGTGCATAATGTCACCCAAGGATTCTGCGTCACCAGTAATGCTGCCCCCCAGAGAGTGCTCAAGTCTGCTGGTCCTAATCCCCGTGTTTGGCTTCATGACCTGCTGGCCCAGACATTATGTAGAGACGAACAATATTCCCGAGGTGTTGGAGTTAGAGCAGGTGGGATGTCAACCATGAGTGTATCTGACTGAAGAAGTGGCTTAAGAAAGCAGCTCAGAGCCCTTGTGTCTAGAATGAAGCCTACCAAAAAAATCGGTAGAGCTAAAGACAGCTGGATCCCACTGTGACGTCCACAACTACACGATTCAGTGGAATCAAAGATAGATTGGTTTATCGTGATCAGATACACCAGAAGTCTAAGAAACCATTGATTCACTCCTTCATCATACAGTCCCTTATACTGTAAACAGTATGAAGCATCCGTTATATGCAAAGTACCGTGTTCATTTCTGGAAATACAGAGGCAGATTAGACTCTTGTTCCCGGGAGTCTTAGGATTATCAGGCTCGACCCTCCCTCCCATGTAAAGAAACAGAGGTAAAGAATTAAAGGTGCTATAAGTATAGTAAGAAAGAATCCAGAGGGCCCCAAAGGAGGGCATTTCCTTCAAAAAAAAAAAAAAAAGAAAGAAAGAAAGAAAAGAAAATATCAGTTTTGCAGCCTCACACAGACAGGGTAAAACTAACTCCAATCAGTATCACCTCTTATTATGAGAAGCAATAATAAATGCCTTCATAAGTCAGCTCAGATTAAATCCATAAATATGTCCATGTTCAAGACCATGATGGTTGCAGAACCCTGTGGATATGTAATATTCAGACATTTCCTGAAACATAATACCGTTCCAAAACTTCTTGCCTTTCTAATATGGCAACCACAGACATCCTAACTACAATGTGAAGGTGCTCCTCATAGCGCTGACATAATGGATTCTGTCGTTAATGACGCAGACATAAATGACTCATGATAACTACCTGGCCATTCTTCCCTTCTGCCACTGAAATGGCTCTGTGCTTGATCCAAACACGCTTCTCAACGAATAGTCGGTGTGCAAACAGAGGAGAAATTGGTCCTGATGTGAACTGACTCTCTTGAGGTGGGTTGGTGTGTTCTCCCAACAACCTGTACATTAAACCTGAGGAACTTTCATGTAGGAATTTGAAGGAGAAATGAGCAATTTGGCGAAAGGCTTATGTTTTATCAGCTGCTTGTTCTTCTCACGGAGACCCAGCTATTCTCAGGGGACGCGTGAGGCTCGCCATTGTTACAACAGACCACTCGAGAATTATTTGAAGTCCTCCGGGTCTCTGTTTATCTGTTTTTCCAATATAGATATTCTACAAACACCAGTGAAAGGCGGTTGTCTTAGATGGCCAACAGGCACATGAAAAGATGCTCCACGTCGCTCCTCATCAGGGAAAGACAAATCAAAACCACACTCAGATATCACCTCACGCCAGTCAGAGTGGCCGAAATGAACAAATCAGGAGACGATAGATGCTGGCGAGGATGTGGAGAAACGGGAACCCTCTTGCACCGTTGGTGGGAATGCAAACTGGTGCGGCCACTCTGGAAAACAGTGTGGAGGTTCCTCAAAAAATTAAAAATATGACCCAGCCGTAGCACTGCTAGGAATTTACCCAAGGGATACAGGAGTACTGATGCATAGGGGCACTTGTACCCCAATGTTTACAGCAGCACTCTCGACAATAGCCAAATGATGGAAAGAGCCTAAATGTCCATCAACTGATGAATGGATAAAGAAATTGTGGTTTATATACACAATGGAGTACTACGTGGCAATGAGAAAGAATGAAATCTGGCCCTTTGTAGCAACGTGGATGGAACTGGAGAGTGTGATGCTAAGTGAAATAAGCCATACGGAGAAAGACAGATACCGTATGTTTTCACTCTTATGTGGATCCTGAGAAACTTAACAGAAACCCATGGGGGAGGGGAAGGAAAAAAAAAGAAAAAAAAGAGGTTAGAGTCAGAGAGAGAGCCAAAGCATAAGAGACTCTTAAAAACTGAAAACACACTGAGGGTTGATGGGGGGTGGGAGGGAGGGGAGGGGAGGTGATGGGCATTGAAGAGGGCATCTTTCGGGATGAGCGCTGGGTGTCGTATGGAAACTAATTTGACAATAAATTTCATATTAAAAAAAACAAAATAAAAAAAGCCAACCAACCAAAAAAAAGAAAAAAAAGAAAGGCGGTTGTCTTTTCCTCACGAGCAGATAACAAAAGTGGACCCATGATTCCCGACTCCAGGGTTGCCCAGCTCCGAATAAAATTGCAGGTGGACATTGCTTTTCAGTAACGGGATCTTCTGCATAGTGGATGATAAAATATGCCCACTTCTGTGACCGTGAGAACAGAGTGTGCCAGGTTATGGACTAAAATGGGCAACAGGCCATGGTTCCAGTTATACAGGGAGAAGAAACAGTAGGTATCACCGGGCGGACTCATGAATGCCTCCGCTTTGATCGGGTTTTGGCAGTAGGGTAGCACGCTCGGAATGAAGAAGCCCAGTTTGGACTTACTCCACTGCTGGAATTCCCTTCCTTGAAGAGCAATGAGCGGTACAGGGAACATGAGCCCACGTCGCGGGGCCTTTCGTGAATTGACCACGTAATGATAGTCGATCTCCATTTATATTCCGCCAGTCCTCGTTCTCTTCTCTGGTCATCAGAGGGCAAGACCGCAGCCAGGAAGCTCGAACTGACGCCCCGGAGCCTACAGAGGCAGCAGCAGTGGTCGCAATGATGGCAAGAATAACAGCAGCAGAAGTAATCGTGACCTATACGTGTACAGATACTGCACGAATGGCGTGCATTCGCTAATTCAGTCTAATTGTTACAATGGTCTGGTAGGTAGGTAGTGCTGTAATTCCCCATTTACAAATAAGACTGAAGCGTGACCAGATGAAGCAGTCTGCCCAAGGTCACACAGCAAGTAAGTAGCCACAGGTCAAACCCAGGCAGCCTGGCTTCAGAGCCTGAGATCTTGCCCATCGTGTTAGGCTGCCGGTCGGTAGTTTCACTTATTCGAGCTACTGTTTTCGGAAGCTTATGTATCTATTTTGAGAGAGGCAGAGGCCGCATGATGGGGGGGGGGGGGGGGGGCGGAGAGGCAGAGAGAGAGGGAGAGAGAGAATCTCAAGCAGGCTGTAAGCGCGGTGCCCGATGCAGACTTCGAAATCACGAAACCACGAGCTCACGACCTGAGCCGCAAGCAAGAGTCAGACGCTTAACAGACTGAGCCACCCGGGTGCCCCTCGAGCTGGTGTGAAGCACTTTTTAGCAAGTTTGAGGAATAGAATCTGAGGTTGAAATGGCCCTCCAAGATCCAGTCTAATTCCTTTCCCAACGCAGGAGTCATTCTGCCACGTCCACGCTGGAAGAGCCTTTGCCCTGGCCTTAAATCCTAGAGCGATGGAGAACTTGCCTCGCGAGGCGGCCCGTTCCATTGGCGAACGCCCCAATCATTCGGCCGTTATCTCTGGCATTGAGCTAAAATTGATCTTCCCACAACCTCTGCCTTTCTGTGTGTCTGGAGCCTCTGGAGCTGTGCACAGTAAGTGAAGGCCACCTCAGCAAAGACAGCCCTCCCCAGTCTCCTCATAGAACACAGTACAGGTATCAAAATGCAAAACGGGCGGAAAGGAGAAATTTAGCCTCCAACCGCCGGCTGGAGATCAGTCCCGGAGACCATCCCTTCGATCCCACATTCCGCAGCGGCAGCCCGTCACCTCCTGCTCGGATGTTTGCCCTCCATATTCACCGGACGTGGATTTCCGGACGTTGACCGCTGCCCACACCCTGACCTCGTACGTTCTGTGTCCTGCTGACCGACTGGGACCGTTGAACGACGCGAACTCGCCAGCTGGAGTCCTCCCCTTGAGCTTGATGGCCTCTCCTCTGTATTTTGTGACCTTGGTTCTGCTTTCTGTCCAAATAGTAATTGCACTCACCCCCCAGCAGAGAATCCACATCAAAATCCATCAAGATTTCTAGCCACCTCATTATATCTGTCAGCTTCCCCAGACTCCCGTTCGCAGTCCCTTCTTTCAACAACCTGGCACTGACACCGTATAATTTCTTTTTAAATCATGATGCAATTTGATGTACTTTTCCAAAGGTTATGGTGGTGATTTTAGAGAACATTTGTTTTATTTGGGAAAGGGGGTCTGACAGTGCTGGTGGCTTTAATGGAGTTCTTCAGAGCCTATCCCAGGGTGATTTCAGAGCATTAGCGAATTGCGGGTCTATAGGGGTACGCGGAGATCAGAGCTATTGGTGGAAAGAGCAGATTATGGAGACGCAGGGTTCAAGGCACCAGCTGGGGGAGTGAGCTTCGATCACATTTGGCCCTGGAGGTCCCAAGGAAATGAGAAGGGGATGGAGAGGAAGCCAGAAAAGGTACCTAACTTGTGGGTTAAAGTCAAGTAAAGACAATGGTATGGCTGCATCATTTTTTTTTTAATTCTGGTAAAAAAAAAAAAAAATCAGGATATAAAATGTACCCATCTTAACCATTTGTAAATGTACAATTAAGTAATGTTGAGTGTATTCACACGGTTCTTTTTTGAACTTTTGTTTCTTTTTGAGAGACAGAGAGAGCCAGAGAGACAGAGAGAGGAGCAGAGAGAGGGGGGAGACAGAGTCTGAAGCAGGCCCCAGGCTCTGAGCTGTCAGCACACAGCCCGACGCGGGGCCCGAACTCACGAACCACGAGATCATGACCTGAGCCAAAGTCGGACGCTTAACCGACTGAGCCATTCAGGTGCCCCTTTTTAATTTTTTTTTTAATGTTTCTTTGTTTTTGAGAGACCGAGTTGGGGGAGGAGGGGCGGGCAGGAAGAGAGAGAGAGACAAAGAATTTGAAACAGAGTCCGGGCTCTGAGCTGTCGGCGGAGGGCCTGATGCGAGGCTCGAACCCACGAACTGTGAGATCGTGACCTGAGCTGAGACCAAGAGCCGGACGCTTCACCGGCCGAGCACCCCAGGTCCCCGTGTTCTACGAGGGATCTTCAGAACTTTTTCACCCATTACACAGTTGCTCACTCCTCCCTCCCCAACCCTCCCCCTCCCCCCCCCAGCCACTGATCCCCACCCTTCTGCTTTCTGTCCCTGGAAACGTGACTACTCTAGGGACCTCACACAAGTGGAATCATACAGTTTTTGTGACCCCGTTTGTTTCCCTTCACATGATGTCCTCAAGGTTCAGCCATCAGCCATCGTTTCTTAAAGACCGTTTCTCGTGCCAAGCGCAGGGTGTCATTTCTTCTCCCCGTGACCGCTGTGGCTGCCACGCTGGTTTGCAGCCCACAGAGCCGGAATAAAGGACACTCCAAGAGCGGGCTCGGGAGCTGACGCAGGAGCCGTCGGAGGGTCGCCTGCAGAAGGATGGCTGCAGCTTTTGGCGTTTACAGCTCTCGGGAAGCGAGGGGGGCACGATGAGGCAGAGGGGGGAGCCGGTTGCCAAGGCAGCTGCGGGGGAGTTGTCCCACATGAGGCAAACGGAGGGGGGGGGGACTTGGTGTCCCTGCCTCCGCCGCTCGTTGGCCACGGGCCCTATCTTCAGGGAGGAGATGGCAGTTTGTGCGAGGCAGCTTGTGGGGGGCAGCGGCTGGAGCCCTGGGGGCAAAGATGCTGAAGAGGGGTTCGGTGGGGGTCGTCGCGGTGACTGCTACAGAGGCAGAAAGAATGCATTTCTTGAGGTCCTGTACGTGACTAGGGACAGAGCGGTGTTTATTTGACGGGGAAACCCATGGCATTCCCGTCGCACCGGGCTTTCTTTCCAACACAGACCCACTTTCCACACTCAAGGGAAACTCGGCATCTATCTGTCCTTAAAATGGAATCAGAGCCGAGAGACTCTACTCGAGTGCGCCTCTCAGTATTTACCTATGTGTGACAGTTCCTGCCATCTCCGGCCTTTTTTCCCGGTTCTCATCACAAGGAGTGAAGCCATATTGCTGTCATGGCCTTGTAATCATGCCCCGTGCCTGCAGGCTCTCCTTCCTGCATCTGTTCAGTCCCCTGCTGTCAGAGGAGTCCTCCACGAGTGCTGCGTTTTCCACTTTAACGCAGCAAAACTCCTACTGTGTGCCCGGAGTGTCCTAGGGATCAGAGGGTCACAGATAAGCCACGGTCTCCTCTCCCGGGCTGTTGACAGCCTCTGGAGAGAAACAACACTGTCGTCGCGTGAGGCACCAGCGTCGCGCTCTTAACAGCTCATACTTTGCCGAGCGAGGCTCTCAGGCAGACACCGCGCAAAAGGCTTGACATCCATTATCACCATGAATCCTAACAACCACTTCCGAAGGTACCTCTCCACAGTACTCATCTCGTGATGGACAAACTGAGCCCGAGAGAGGTTAAGTGCCCTGCCTAGTGGCTCTCAGCCGGGAAATGGAATAGTCAAAACAGGCATCCCGGCTCCAGAGCCGGAGTTCTTAATCACTGTGCTGAAAAGCCTTGACTTGCCTCTGTCCTCAGGGTCGAGGCCAAATACCTCTACTATCCCTGCCCTTCCTAACTCCCTCTCCCAAACAAACACTCTCCCCCTGATGAGACAAGTCTCCAAACCTTGTCACCTGCTGCCTCCGGGTACCGTATCCTACTGTTTGCTAAGTGCTAGAAGGATTCTCTCCATTCAGATCTGACTGCGGACCCAGCTCGAGCTCAGATTCCTCCTTTCCACTCACGACCCTGGAAACTGTGGTCCTAGGCTTCCACCAGGCATGCTCTGTCTCATAGTCATGTCTGTTTCCCCCATTTGGCCTCGAAGGTCCTTAAGAATGGGTTGTTTCGTGGACAAAAATAAATAAATAATTGTTAGTTCTTTGTTCCTGCTGCCGAGAAATTGTTACCTGTAGGAGCTTCTTAAATTTCCGTGTGAAAAGTAATGATAGACTGCTTCAAAAGTAAATCTAAGCTTGTGATTTCTTGAAAGGAAATAGTTACAGAACCATATCATTAATATGCAGGGTAACTAATTCTGTGAAAACTCTGTCCTTGACATATCCCTGAGAACTACCACATCTCCGTATTTTTTTTTTAAAAAACTAAACATCTTATTTTGAGATAATGGTGGATTCACATGGGGCTGTACGAAATAATACAGAGAGATCTCATGTACCTTTTACCCAAAGTCTCCCCGTGGCATATCTTGTAAAATGGTAGTTCACTCTCACAACCAGGAAATTGACATTGGTACAATTTACAGAACGTGTCTATCACAACAAGAATTCTTCCTATTATCCTTTTATAACAACACTCACTTGCCTCCACCCCCCCCCACCCCCTGGCCCCCGAAGCTGACAATTTGTTTGCCATTTCTGTGATGTTCAAGAATGTTATATAAATGGAATCATGCAGTATATAATCTTTAGGGATTGACTGTTTTCATTCAACGTGATTACCTAGAGATTCATCTAAATTGTTGCATGTAGCAATACTTCCTCTATATTGCTGAGTAGTTTTCTGTACTTTGGATACGACCTTGTTTGTTTCACCATTCACCCCTTGGGGGACATCTGGGATAATTCTGGTTTCAGATTATTCGCGATAAAATGATCAGTGTTCATGTACAGATTTTTGCGTGAATACAAGTTTTCACTGGTCTGGGTTAAGTACCCAAGAAAGCAAGTGCTGGGTCCTGTGATACTTGAATGTTTAGTTTTATCATAAAGTGTCAAACTTTACAAAGCGTTCCACCAGTTTCTCTGAATCCTCACCAACATCTGGTATGGTTGCTATTTTTTTTTTTTTTAAGATTTTACGTTTAAGTAATCTCTATACACAACGTGGCGCTCAAACTCACAACCCCGAGATCAGGAGTCCCACACTCCACTGACTGAGCCAGCCAGGCGCTGGCTATTTGTATTTGAACCATTCTGAACCATTTGAACCATCTGAACCATTCTGACATGTGTGTAGGACTATCTCATTGTAATTTTAATTTACATTTTGCTTGTGGCCAACGATGTTCAACAACATTTCATGTGCCGATTTGCCGTCTCCATATTCTCTTCGGAGAAATGCCTTTTCGTGTCTTGCGTCCATCTTCTGAGTCGAGTGGCTTCTTGACAGTTGCATTTTAAGAGTTTTTTTATTTATTAGATCGTCGTCCTTTGTTGTACTGTGATTCGCAAGTATTTTCTTCCTTGTCTTTTCACCTTCTTAACAGGGTCTTTCCCAGAGCAAAAGTTTTAAATTTTGGTCAGGTCGGATCTAGCGATGTTGGCTTTTGCGGATCGTGCTTTTGGTGTCAAGTCTAAGAAACTCTTTGCCTAGACTTAGATCCCAGAGACTTTCTCCTGTTTTATGTACAGAAAAACCTAAGCCTTGACATGTCCGCAGCAGAGCTCGTCATGGTCCTCCTCTTCTCCACCCCCCCCCCAACATTTTCTCCTTCTAGTGTCACTATTCTTGTTAAACAGCCTTTCACCAGTTGCCCGAGGTAGAAGACTCCACTGTCCAAGTCATTATCTCAGAATCCACTCTTACCTTAAATCTAACATATCTGTTACCAAGTCTTGTCAGCTCCGTCCCCAACCCATCTCTCAAACCCACTCCCTTTTTTCCCTCTCCCCTGCCTTCAGCATCTTGTGCCTCAAATGCTACACAGCCTCCTAGCTTTTCGCCCTGATTTTGGTCTTGCTTCTCAATCCCTTCTCCACAGTGCAGCAATAGTAATCCTCCAAAAATTCAGATCTGATTGAGTTACTCCCCTTATTTTCAACTCTTTCTATCGTTTGAGGCTGCCCTAAGGCAGAAGTTCCAAGAAGCCTTTTCACCAGACCCTGGGTTAAATCTCCAGCCTCAGCAGCAGCACCTCCCACAATCCCTGATACACCATAAATATTGATTGATTGACTAACAGGGTCTTCAATTCTCTTTTCCTAGTGTTCATATCTGCGTTCTCCAAGTGTCCATGTTTATTGGGAGTGAAACGTTCCCAAGACCTGGTGTCTTAGGGTTACTCCGTCCCTGAATTAAGACAAAGCCTTGGGTGCCAGAAGCTTATTTAGGACGTGACTCTAAGAAGCAGGAGAAAGGAAGCAAGACAAATGAGACAACAAAGAAAGATAAGCTCTCCTCTGGAACACGTGAGAAGGGTGCAGAATAAAATACACGTGAATACAGGCAGCTGGAGTCTGAGGGTTGCGGCCAAAGCGCAAACTCCCCTTTGGCTGTGATCGTCCACCCAGGAGCCAGCACCCATGGCGTTGGAGAAAAACCCCGGGGTAGAAAACAGGAAGGCTTGGGGCTTTCGCGGTGGGACGCTGGCTACCCAAGATGAGGTTCAGTTTGCCGAAAACTGTCCAGAGCTGATGACACTGGAATCAGGACTGGGCCGACAAGATGTGACGTAAGCACCAGAGGTATCTGCCACAGACCCCAAAGCGCAACAGGGCGTCAGCAGTGTCCGTCTTTCTTGTGACGGTCGGTGGAAGACCTGTTTATTTTTCTCATCCTCCGTACGCGATAAAACAATAACACAAGACTTCTAAGCAGGACAGGCTTTGTGTCACCGGAGTGGTCAGGAGAATAAGCACAATAAGAATCTATTAAATCAGCCACCAAATGTGAACAATTCTGATACGCCCAGAGCATTTGTATGCTTAACTCATGGGGTCACTGGGAAGGTCAAATGTGAAATAATCATTATAAAGCACTTTGCGCAGTGCCTGGCACAAAGACAACACTCAATAAATGTTCACGTTTATACAATTATTGTTGATTGTCAGAATTCCTCAGACCCACATCAGCAGGAACATGGAAACATTTTCGTTACATAGAACTTAAAGTCACAGGGACAGTCATTAGAACAGGATCTAAGTTTGGTATTCCGCAAGACAGAAAATGCTAGGTTCTCTGGACACATTGAATCCTTCCTTGGGCAAGTAGTCTGATTTTCCAAAATTAAGCTGCATAATCTGTAAAATGAAAATGAAACTGCACTGATCTTCATAAAAGGCCCAGGAAAATGTTAGGCAGTATATACACAATTTAAATGGAAAAACGTGTTATTTTCCTGCCACACGTAATCAGAAATAAAGAAGCAAGGTCGGTTCTTGCTTCCTTTCTTCCAGCTCCGCAAAGTTCTGAGCTATCAGCGGGGAAGGGAGCAAAAATTTTCCCCAATTATTTTATGGCCGCCAAGTTGAACTCATACTTATCCAATGAGCCCCCAAATGGAATACCGTTCTGCTTCAACTCTGCTGATGACAGTGATTCAGGGAGTAAATGATAAGATTCCGTCCTTCTAAAGTGCTTTCAGAAATGGATTCTCGTAAGTTTCATTTTGCTATGGGCCAATCACCAAAGAGACTACAACACAGAAAAGTGAAGACGTCATGCTGGAGAGAGGTTGCTGCCTAGAAAAGGAGGAGAGGACCCCCTAATTTCGAGAGATGGATGGAGAAAAAGGCAGTCATGCTGTAACAGAAGGCAACCATGAAATGCAGCAACAAGAGGGGAAAAATAGCTTCGAATAGAAGACCAAGCATCAAGGAGAGATAGGAATAGTCTAAAGCACACACACGCGCACACACACACACACACACACACACACACACACAAATACGAAAGGGCATTGAAGGGAAAATGCGGTGATTATTATACAGATCAAATGCAAACCGTGACAGTGACGGTGAAAAGCTTAGAAAAGGAAGGAGTGAGTAGCAAACTGCATTTCGGCATCTGCACCAAGACAAAGTCGGGGTCCCTAAAAATGTTTAAGCCATTTTCACATCTTTTCACCTCCGTCCATTCCCTACTTCCCCTTCTACTTAGTTCCCTCCTTTTAAAAAAGTCTTTCGAGGGGTTTGGGGAAGACTAAACAACACAACGACCTTCTGCGCAGTGGCGTTCTCCTAATCCCCTTCCACTGAGTTATCCACCGCGGTTCAGAGCCACCTTCGAGGGTCTCACGGATACCGTTCCCCCCCTTCCTCCACTCAGATCAATCTGCCGCTGTGCCTGCAGTTGTGTTATCACTGAGGCGTAGCCTGAGAGATCCAGGCCCTATGCCAGCTCTCAGAGTAATATGATTAGCATCTAAAGAAACTCAAGAAGCCCATGACGTGGTCCTTTTGCAATTAAAATCCTACTCCGAAAGCCTTTTTGGTCTTAGGCATTTGAAAAAAGAGAAAAAGAGCTGCTTCCAGGAATCTTGCTCTGTTCGAAAACCGGTTGAGAGTCCTCTGCTTAACAGTACCTGCCAATAACTAGGCAGTGCGAAAGAGCTGGAAAACCTACGTCGCATCGTGGGGGTGGCCTCGCGTGCGTCGCTGCTGCCTCTGACACAACAGGAGAGTCGACCGAGACACCAAGCTCTCCAGCTAGGAGGTGAGGAATATTCCAGTGCTGTGGCTGACTACTCCTGGACAGTTGACGTAAGGCACCTTCTCCTACACAGAGTAAAACGGGGCACCCCCTAATGCACACGATGGAAAAGCACAGAATTCCCTGGGCCGCAACCCTCATTTTAACAGGGAGCCTATAATACAAATCTCCTAGAAGAATTTTTTTTAAAAAAGGCATACGGGATAACTCTGAGGGTCTGTCCACAGCTAAAACCTTGTTTTCCATTTTTTGTTACTGAGTTCCGTCTGACAGGTAACATTCTGTAGGTTTAAGATGTGCGACGTATTCATTTGATACATTTATACTGCAGTATGATAGCTGTAGTTGTGTTAGCTCGCATCTCCACCGTATCACATGATAAACATTTGTTACGGTGTTGGGGGCGGTTAAAATCTAGTCTCTCGTCAGGTTGGATGTTTATCATACAGTGTTGTCTGTGATCACTGCACTGCGTCCCCAGGACTTAGGTCTCTACCGGTTGCAGGTATGTCCCCTTAAACACCGTCTTTCCCATCCCCCTACCCCTTTGCGGACTACTCTTTAGACCTGAGAAAGGAGGTGACGCTCCTTTTGCAACGACCTGGACGGATATTGAGGACATCAGGCTAAGTGAGATAAGTCCGAGTGAGAAAAACACATACTAGATGCTATCTCTTACACCTGGAATCGAAAACAACTTGAAGGGAACACCCTTTCCAATGACCAAATCCCAGGTGCTCAGCACTTAGCGGAAATTTCCAAGTGCCTCTTCCTAGCGCGGAAGCTCCTTTGAAGATCCAGCTCCAACAACGATCCCCAGCAGCTCCAGTCAGTGCGGCTTTTCACAAATGAAGCTTTTCATTTCCACTTCGAGTGGACAAAGGTGGCTTCGAGTTTTCAAAGAAACCTTTCTATTAAAAAAAAAAAAAAAAGTACTGAAATGGGCATACTTCAGTCTTAAATGCACACACATGGAAATATTCTCAAGCCTGAGAGATTGGTTCAAGTCAAATATTTTACCCGTGCACATGTTCCTTCTTCCTAATATTAGCAACAAGGAATGGGAAATAAGAAGCGGTGGGGTGTGCTGGGCAGGAGGACACCCACGTTTGCAGAAAGTGTCATGGGAGGAAACAGAAACGAATGCGCGTCGACGACCTTGTCGCAGCTGCTCTCCGGTATTCCGTATCTACTGTTTCTCTGTGATGAGATTAGAGACAGTCTTCAGAGAATGAATGCAGCCCTTGGTAGAATCATTACACTAGAATGGGTATAACCCTGCCCTCTCCCACCTCTTACGAAGTGGCTTTAGATTTACGAAGGCGGGACGCTTTGTAATTCTTAGACAACCTGTATACCTAGCTCTTAATAGGTATCAACCTGAGTTCATTTATAACAACTTCTAGGCTCAGTGTTCATTTTCTCAAATGTTTCTGTAGTTTCCCCTTTATTGTAGAGTGTATCAGGTTGGACTCTTGGCCGTGGCTGAAAACTGACATGAGTCAAGAAGAAACAAAGGATGATGGGAGCAGCAGTGGTTTTCAGGCAGCCACATGCGGCCGGCGCCTCTGCTATCTCTGAGCGTCTTCAACGTCCCCAGCAGAACAGAGGCCGACCTACTCTCACTTAAGAAGTGAGAAACTTTAGAGCCTGACTCTCAGTGGCTCGGATAGAGATGAAGTGCCCATCTAGACTAAGAGAATGGAATGCTCTAATTGATGGATTGACTGGTGTTGCAGGTTGAGTCCTCTGGGAAGCAGATGCCAAGCCAGATTTATTGGAGAATAACACCTGCGGGGGGGGGGAAAAAAAAAAGGACGGGGGGGCGGAGGGGGGAGAGGCAGGATTGGGCAGGTGTAGCCATTAAATGGCAGTGCAGATCATCTGAAGGCTGTGCCAGCCCCATGGGGAGCTGCAGAGCTAAGATTGCCGTTGAAAGGGATCCTGAATTAGGCAGATCTGAGGATAGTCTGTATAGGACTTGAGACCGTTAATTTTCCATCGCCACTAGTTAGAGTGATGGAATGGAACCGAGGTCTTACCGCGCATATCGAGATCATCAGGTGTGTATGTGAAATAGAGAGTAAAGGTTAAAATAGGGCGGTGGTTCTCATCCAGAGGCAACTTTTGGCCCTCACACACATGGCAGCGTCTGGCGACGTTTCTGGTGTTTCGCGGCTGGGGAGGTGTCGCTGCTGGAATCTAGTGAGTAGAGGTCAGGGATGCTGCTAGACGCCCCCCCTAATGCACACGATAGGACAACAAAGCATTACCTGGGCCAAAATGTTAATGATGCCCAAGTTGAGAACCCTGCTCTTTAGATCAGAAGGCTTACCTTACATGCACATCCATAGTCAGAGAGGCCACGGAAACCTTTTCTCTTTGAGAAATTCCTAACGATGACTGTTTTGTTCTTATTTGCATCGATCAGTACTTGTTACTGAGATTCCAACCAACGCGTTTAACTTTCGGACAGAAAAGCTAACTTGAATTAGTGAAACATCCAAATCATGGATTTTTGAAAAATTAGGGGGGTGGTTTTTGAGGTGAGGGGGACAGAGGACCCAAAGTGAGCTCTGCACTTACAGCAGGGAGCCCAGTGCGGGCCTCAGACTCATGAACTGTGAGATCAGGTGGCTTTCACCTGAGCCAAGTCAGATGCTCAGCCGACTGAGCCCCTCAGGTGCCCTGAAAAATTAGGTTTTTAAGACCAATATCAATTTGGATTAACTTGCATACTACTTATTTATTTTTTATTGTTTTTTTTTTTTAATTTTAGAGAGAGAGTGCACGCGTGAGCTGGGGAGAGGGGCAGAGGTGGAGAGAGAGAAAATCTTAAGCAAGCTCAGCCCAGAGCTTGACACAGGGCCTGATCCCAAGACCCTGGGATCAGGAGCTGAGCTGAAATCGAGAGTCGGACACTCAACCGGCTGACCCACCCAGGCCCTCCTTATGTACTCTTTAGTACGTAATGTCCTTAAAGCCTGCTTTGGTGACCAGAAGAGAAGTCATCTGTTTAGCATATAAATGGCCTTATGAAAGTATTATTTTAAAATACTAGTTTCTGATCTGTTTAAATATCCCTGCGCTGCGGATTTGTTGATTCTGAAAGCTTACTCCGAGGTATTCTGTCTTTTGTACATCTTACAAAGTTAGAGGTCAGTGCCAGCTCAGATTGAGATATTAAAAACTCCAAATTAGAGTGAAAGCTGCAGAAATTTACTGCCACACGTCCTCCTATGCAATAACATAGTTTTCTTTCTGGGATTTCTACTGAAAAATAACACACCAAAAGCAAACTTCGAGCACTATACATTTTGAGCCTTGCAGTAGATGCTTTGGCCTCCAGGGAATGTAGCTCCAGAACTGCTCAGAAAATAAAAAGACTGGTTAATGCCTGAAGGGATAAAAAGATCAACTAGCAAAAAAAAAAAAAAAAAAAAAAGTTTTTTCGAAGATGTGAAATGTGTGTTCAATCCTAGATCAAGGACTAGATGTTCAAAGTTCTATGAATGAGGTTTAACATTACTTTAGGAAAAGTCTAGAAGAAAGTTTGTTATCAGTGCAAGAAGATCGTTTTCAAGTAGGACCGGTAATGATACCAGCTCTATACTCAGGTAAAATCCACTAACTTTATCTAAACACAAAACCAGTAAATGCTTTATATACAACCATCGATATTCACAAAGCCATGAAAAACCTCTATTGTGACATAGTAAAGAAAAGACAAGAAAACAAACCATTCTGATCAGTATACTTTGAAAGCTCTTTGCAAACAAATGCGAGAGACGCTTAAAAGAAGGGAGGAGAGCCGCGAAGTGTTTGCTTACCAAAATAAAAGAAAAACTCAACCATATAAGCAATACTGTGTGAAATCTGGGGAATCTTTAATCCATTAAGATGATGTCAGTCATGGGATACAAAATGCCTGTTCGAAATAATACTCCTCAGGGGATGCGAGATGCTAAGCTACAAAGACTCTAGGTTGATCTAGGGTGTGTCACCTCCTTTGTGAAGCCTTCCAGATTATTCTAGGCCTCATGGCTTTCCTACTTCTAGAAATTAGGAATGCTTGTATTGGTCAGTAACACAGAGACCAGCACTTAAGAGTTTCCGATTTGTCCTGTGTGCAGTGTTCTTCCCATAAGACACAGGTTCTTGAGAGCAGGAGTGTCCCATGCCCTGTCTTCGCCACCCTCCACAAGATGAACAACTCGGTACAATGTCTATACCAGCACTTGGAAATGCTTGTAGAATAATTGATTCTTGAGCTCACCGTTCCTGCTCTCCACTCGAGACTTGTTTAGGCTCTGCTAAAAGATAGAAATCACCTAGCTATCCCCAACTGGCCGACTTGTGTATTTATTATAAAAAGACGTAAGTTAGATCTGGAACTTTCCACAGGGGTATGTCTGCCAAATTTACCCCCCCCCCCCACCTCTCTTTTGCTCTGGTCCACATCTTTTAACCCGGGCAAGTAACAGCTCCTGTCTACTCGGTGCTTACTTTGCAGCCGATGCTGTTACATGTGTTACGTGTTGTCTTTTTCAGTCAAATACGGTATTTCTGCCCAAGCAGAAATCTTGCTAACATCAGGCTGAATGATGTGAGGGGCTTTGAGGAGAATTCACGGCCACCCCCTCTGGAACTTTTCCATCGTTCAATCTAGTCTTTGTTCAACGGCGCTCTCGATGGACTGCTTTGGTCTGTCATATCGAACTCTGCCCCGACGCACCGGTGGTCCCTCCCGATTTACACACGTGTCCTTGTCACCTAGGATGAAAGTCTGCAGTCTCCTGGACTCCTCCTTCTCTCTAGGACCCTTACATTTGATCCATCACGATCTACAATACTCTTGTTTTTCTCCCTGGCTGTTGATCCTTCCTCCACTTGTTCCATGGCTCCCTTCATCCTAAAACACCACTCTGACCGTGATATTTTTTGTTTAAAAAATCGAATGTAAAAGATGAAAATGTTACTGGTAAGGATAGGAGAGCCTTAAATGAAGTCTACCTAGAAAACAGAAGCGTGGCGCTTGGAACACAGTGAAGGCTGCCATTGCTGTTGTTGCTGTCGCTGTTACTGAGTACTTCTGTTCGCAGATTAGGAAACTAAGGTTAGGTGAGATGCTGAAGGTCTCAGAGCCAGTGAGGGGTTCTGACTCAGTCTTACTGACCCGTAGAACTTGGGGCCTTTCCACTCTACCAGCGGCTCCCCAAACAGGCTAGATGTCAGAGTCCCTGGTGGAGCTTTAAAGGAAGGTATGGCTTCTCAAGCCCAGTCCCACGTGGACTAAGTCAGAAAGTCTAGAGAAGGAGCACCTGGGTGGCTCAGTCAGTTAAGTGTCTGACTCTTGATCTCCGCTCAGGTCATGATCTCACACTTTGGTGAGATCGAACCCCGTATTGGGCTTCACGCAGAACCTGCTTGGGACTCTCTCTGTCTCTCTCTCTCTCTCTGCCCCTCCACCGCTTGGACGCGCGTGCAAGCGTGCACTCGCTCTCCCTCGCTCTCTCAAAATAAATACACTGTAAAAAATAGAAATTCTAGAGAAGAGTTAAGAATCTCTTTTTTTAGAAACTTCTCAGGTAGTGGTGACACACGGTCAAATTGGAGAACGACCGCGGTACATTAAAATCTTTCGCGTGCTATTTCGTGACGCCTATTTGTAAATATCTAACCCGTAAATGCGTTAAAAATAGGCTCCTTGGCGTTTTATTTTTCTTCTCCTTCCCCTCCTAACAAAGTGTCTTACAAGCACTCAGTAAGTATTTGAGTAATTAATTGCTTAATTATTTAATTAAAGTTGCTCTTCAATGCAAATATTCACAGCTGTGGTTACTGGAAGCCTGTTATGAGCAATCATTGATCTTCCCAGGAATGTTTATTAATCAGCTAGGAGCCAGTCCTGGGGAAGGACGGGCTAAACATCTGGGAACGGGGCTGAGAAGGCTTCCAGAATGAATGTTAGCCACATCCTTGCACAGCCTAGGGCCGCTCTCTTTCCTTGCCCACACTTCATTGACAACTTCAGGGAAAATGCAGAGAACGTATTAATAAAGCTCAAGAGATTTCAGCCCCTGGTTTCATTTCTTTTAAGTTGACACATGTATCTGGTTTGGGAAACGGGGGAAGTCTTTTTTTTTTTTTTTTTTTTTTTTAAAGAAAGAAAAAAAATCCTTTATTCTTGTCATACCACGAACATGGAGTTCACTGTTCTGCGTTAAGATTATAAAGCAAGATCCCCAAATGCGGTGGCTGATTATTCACAGTAGACATATTAAGTCAAGAAGCTTATTTTTTCTCTCTTTGCTAAGGCACAAAGCCTGGGGCTATATGCATTTTTATTACACTTTACTGTGTTGGTTTCACTTGAGGATTAAAAAGAAAGTCAAGGCACAGTGCACATATCCTGATGGATTTTAGGATTTCTTGCTTTAGTGAAAGGAAGAATCTCATAAAGTACTTCAGATTATTGCTCAAGGAAGTATACCTACTTCCGTGATGACCTAGAAATTTGATCTTTTGTTTCTCCTATAAAAGATCACCTTGTATTTTCGAGGGTTTTTTTTTTTCCCCTGTAGTTTTCTGCACCGTGTAAAGCCACATTAAAAGAAGAAAGAAAGAAAGAGAGAGAGAGAAAGAAAGAAAGAAAGAAAGAAAGAAAGAAAGCAAGCTTTAGTTTAGATTTCAAGTGCAAATGTCTCCACTAGTTCGGGGGAAGTGTTAGGACTGTTCAAGGAGATTATAAACCACCTCCGGGGTTGGGGTGAGGTGTGGTGAAGGAGGAGGGAGGCAGGGGGAGAGAGGAAGAGAGGGCTGAGCCTGGAGAGTGTAAAGAAGGCGGGGCAGTGACACGAGGCACTACAGGGAGTGAGGACACGGCCAGTTTACCTCCAGTTCTGACCAATCCACACCAAGACACGATAGAGGGCCGTTGCGCTATCCTCTGGCCTTCGTTAAGAAACCTAAAGTGTGGGGCGCCTGGGTGGCGCAGTCGGTTAAGCGTCCGACTTCAGCCAGGTCACGATCTCGCGGTCCGTGAGTTCGAGCCCCGCGTCAGGCTCTGGGCTGATGGCTCGGAGCCTGGAGCCTGTTTCCGATTCTGTGTCTCCCTCTCTCTCTGCCCCTCCCCCGTTCATGCTCTGTCTCTCTCTGTCCCAAAAATAAATAAAAAATGTTGAAAAAAAAAAAAAAAAAGAAACCTAAAGTGTACTGCTTCATTTAACTCGTGCCCTGTCTTCTGATATGCAAAGGACAGAGAAGGACTGAACTCTGTAGAATTTGCAAGTGCAGTGGATGAGACCTTCCGGTTTATTGGTTTGTAGCGAAAGACGTGATCCTGTTTTGGCGTCAGTGAGAGCAGAGAAAGGCGCTCTTCAGTGGCCGGGAGGAGAGCCGGGCGCCGCCAACAGGGGCTCCTGGCACCCAAGGTTCTTGGATCCGAGGTCCAATGAACCGTGAAGGGAGTCGAGGTCGGGAAGCTTTGGAAATGCTGTGGGTAGCTTGGGATTTAAGGAATGTGGATTTCCTTGGGTAACGATTGTTGTGCGCATATTTGAGCAAATCCTCCTTCCGGGCCATTGTTATAAAGGCAACGAGTAGAACACACTGAAAACCTGCAGGTGTATCATTGCCCAAAATAGAAGGGTTTCGCCATGAAACAAAAATAGGTGGAGTTACTGGCGTTGGATCTTTTTCTTTTCATTTATTCTCCTGATTTCGTATTTTAGGATGAGTTGCTCACAGCTATATACGTTGGATCTTTTTTTTCAGGCGGTGCCGGGTCTGATATAGTCCCTTGATAATTATTTCAAATTGCCACTTCTGGTCCTTGGGAACACTCCCGTGTTCTAATACCAGCCGGGATAATTATGTAATTACCATGTGAGCATTATGCTACTTAGGGCCCAAAATGCCCCCAGAAGGGAATGCTACACAGCGGCCTCCGGAAATTTCTGTGAGAATGGTATCTTCCAAATGCGGGATAAATACAAGCCCAAGAGGGGCGCCTGGGTGGCTCAGTCGGTTAAGCGTCCGACTTCAGCTCAGGTCACGACCTCGCGGTCCGCGAGTTCGAGCCCCGCGAGTTCGAGCCCCGCGAGTTCGAGCCCCGCGAGTTCGAGCCCCGCGAGTTCGAGCCCCGCGTCGGGCTCTGTGCTGACGGCTCAGAGCCTGGAGCCTGCTTCCGATTCTGTGTCTCCCTCTCTCTCTGCCCCTCCCCCGTTCGTGCTGTGTCTCTCTCTCTGTCTCAAAAATAAATAAACGTTAAAAAAATTTTTAAATAAAAAAAAAAAATACAAGCTCAAGAATAAATAGCTGGGACTGAGAGGTAAATGATTTAATGTAAGTAAGGGTGTTGCAAGGTGCGAGCCACTTGACTTTAGTTCCTGCTGCAAATCATGTCTCTCTGCCCCTCCCCCGTTCATGCTGTGTCTCTCTCTGTCTCAAAAATAAATAAACGTTAAAAAAAAATTTAAATAAAAAAAAATACAAGCTCAAGAATAAATAGCTGGGACTGAGAGGTAAATGATTTAATGTAAGTAAGGGTGTTGCAAGGTGCGAGCCACTTGACTTTAGTTCCTGCTGCAAATCATGAGATACATTAGGAAAGCTTTTAAAAGGGAAACCTATTTTTTGAGATAAAATCTGCATCAAGTTACATCAGCCAAGCAGAGTCATTCAACTTTTATCTCCTTGAGACCAAAGAAAAAAAAAAAAAAAAAAAAGAAATGCTTCCTATGATCTCTTCCCTTCCCATCACGTTTTTTCGTAACAGTCTATAGATACAACCAAAACTAGAGATTTTGACAAATGAAGCAGGATAGGAGGTTGATTGCTGCTTTTCTGAATTAAACTTAATGATACCCTGAAGGTACTTGGGTCTGTGAAGTCAACTTAATGTTGATATAACCTGACTCCATTATCACAGAATGAATCGTTGGCACAAGTCTGAAAATCAGTAGACACCCTTCCAAGGTGCATTTGAGAAATCAGGGAGGTGAAAGCTGAAGGCTTAACAATGGACAAAGGGCTTGGTGTTTGTCCTCCCGTGCTCCCCAGCGGATGGAGATGTTCATCAGAATTAGGGGGAATGATGTTCCTGGAGAAGCGATTGGCTATGCAGGAGAAGAAAAATAATTTTCCCTCTATCCTTCTAGGTTCTTGGTGGAGACCTCGGGTAATAAAAGATAGATTAACAGGAGAAAAGCAAGCAGGAGTTAAATAACATGTATGCCTGGGAGAGACCCAGGAAAACTGAGTAACTCATCGAAATGGCTCAAGCCACCGCCTTAAATACCACTTTCCGCTGAGGACAAAAGAAAGATGTTGGGGCGTTGGGGGGGGGGGGGGTGCAGTTATGGGAGTTTGCCAGGAACAGCACAGTAAACAAGAGTAAGGTTCCTAGGCAGATTTAAGTTTTGCTTTCTCCGTTGATAAGGGTTTCTAGAGATTTAGTCATACTTCTCTTCCTGGTACAGAGCAGGAGACACGCTTAGAATGCAGATTTCTCTTAGAAATGTAAATGTCTCCTACAAAAGGTAACTTCTACTGGTGTCTAAGCTGCCACGGTACCTACTGTTTCTTAAAAATAATGAATTTAGGGGCGCCTGGGTGGCTCAGTCCATTAAGTATCAGACTTTAGCTCAGGTCATGATCTTGCGGTTAATGAGTTCGAGTCTCACATTGGGCTCTCTGTTCTCAGCAAGAAACCTGCTTCACATCCTCTGTGTCCCTCTCTCTGCCCTTCCCCTGCTCTCTCTCTGTCACTCTCTCTCTCTGAAAAATAAATAAACATTAAAAAAAATAATAATGAGTTTAAATAATCCGTAGGCATATTTGGGAGCGGCAAATTGTGTCACCCGTCAGCTGGCTCGAGGCTAGGCTCCCAGTGACATAATGCCTCACCTGTCTGGCACAGGTACACCTACATCCTTTTAGGCTCCGTTTGGGAGTCTCTGTGCTTTGCTGGTAGGTTGTATAGAACACATTTGGGAAGGGCTGGCGGGAGGTGGAGAGGTGAGTGGAAGAGAAAACAAAGGGAAAGCAGAGAATAAGCAAAGGAGTCAAAGATTTAGAAAGAAAAGGTGCACCTGTCTGGCTCAGTAGGTTGATATCAGCTCAAGTCATGATCCCAGGGTCGTGGGATCAAGCCCCGAGTCAGGCTCTGTGCTGAGTGTAGAGCCTGCTTAAGATTCTCTCTCTCTCTCTCTCTCTCTCTCTCTCTCTCCCTCTTCCTGTCCCTGTCCCTCCCCCTCCCCAATCTGTGTACGTGAATGCTCTCAAACTAAAATTTTTTTAGAAAGAGAGATTAAGAAAGAAAGGGATCAGCACAAAAATATAAAATAGAAGGGGGAGGAAAGCACTCAGAGAGGAACATGAAGGGAGGTGGATTCGTGATGGTCTCGGATGGCACACATTAGCATCCATGCTGCAAGTCACACAAAATCAACTCATAATTATGCTCGTACTCAGAGTGAGCCTTCGGTCAGCATAGGTTGCTTTCCTATGATCTCTTCGGAAGTCAAATGCTAAAAACTCTTTTTAACTCCTAAGTGTCTCAGTGTCAAGAAAACACATAAAGAGATTCAAGGGAAAGAGAACTCAGCCGCTGAGCTGTACCCATCACAAGCTCTCATTCCAAACGTTGTCTGAGACCATTTGTTTCAGTCACAACTCAAAACGAATCAGAATCCGAACAATGGATTTTCACTGAAAAGGATTATAGTTAGTTGAAAGGATTTTAATGGACACCGTAGTAAATCTCAAGAGAGCTTCCAGGATAATGTTTGGGCATATATTTATGAGTATCACAAGTCAGGATTTGGAAGTAAGATGAGTTAGGAAGGCCTCCCCAACACAGACACACGCATGCAGAAAACTGTACACACTACAAAATTTCGGTACGGAAACTCACGAACAGACTGTAGAGAGTCATTTGCGTGCATGTGCATGGTTTATTCACGATCATCACAGCACCAGGAGAGGGTTGTGGGGTTTTTTATGGGCTCATTAGTGTAGGTGTGAAGTCTGGTTCTTGCATGCCTATGGATATTTATCAAAGGTCTAGACAAACTGAGAGCCAGAAAATCAAAACCTACACGCCGAGTTACATCGTTTCCCCAGACTGGAGTAAACATGATTTATGCATATAGTGCCGGCAAGCGCGCTTGGACACTAGAAAGAAATCACATTGTTTAGCAATGTATTGCCACATCAGGGGGGACCCCTTGGCTCTCCTGAAACGTCCAGTGCAGACGAAAACGTGAAAGTAATGAACAGGTCAAAAGAAAAAGTGGAAGCCCTTGAGAATTGAAAATCAAGCTTAGTAACATTTGCATGGAGATACATTTACTTGAAATCATTTCTGGGAGCCCCGGTGCTCTCTCTCCTTTTCCCTTCTTTTTGACTTATTTAAAGCAACTTTGGACGAAAATGAAATGACGATATCCTTCAGAACGCACAGAAGCATGGACTGAGCTTTGGGAAATAGTCACAGCTGGGAAGAGAATGTGTGATCGTTAATCTAGTTGAATGACTTGGTGTTCATTCATCAGCCCCAAAATGCTGCTCTCCAGTCTACGATACTCATACTTACTACTAGGTATGTAGTACCTAACAGATAACAGGAACTCAAGAAGTATTTCCACTCATCGCATTGATCAAATCTTGGTTGACCATTTCCTAGGTATTAGGCCCTGGACTAAACTACGAATAAGATAATCAACATCTCTGTCTTCACGGGCAAGTAGCTTACATTCTTGTATCTTGTGAATGAATGAAGAAACGTTTCTTGGCACGAAAGAAGGGAGGTCTCTGCAAATAGTACGCTGCCTGTAGAACTCATCTGAGATGAGAAAGCAAAGGCAAATAACAAGAGTCCTCAGAGCTCTCGAATATGATTCTTGAAAAATGAGAGTAAAACAAATAGGCAGGAGATTGGGGCTCTTGGTCTGTCTTGCAGATTATTTTAAAATGTTTGGGCCCAGTATCGTAGGCCCAGTAAATCTAAATGGTTTTCTTCTTTTCTTTTTTATACTTTGATCATCAAGAAGGAAGGAAAGAGGGGCGCCCGCATGGCTCGGTCGTGTATGTGTCTGACTCTTGATTTTGGCTTAGGTCATCATCTTACGGTTCGTGGGATCAAGCCCATGTCAGGCTCCACACTGACAGCGTGGAGCTTGCTTGGGATTCTCTCTCTCCCTCTCTCTCTCTCTCTCTCTCTCTGCCCCTCCCCCGTTCGTGCACGCTCTCTCTCTCTCAAACAAACTTTTGAAAAAAAGAAGAAGGAGGGAAAAAAAGAAGGAAGGGGGGGATCTTTCCAAAAATCGTGCTGGAAATCTCACGATAGAGAACTCTTCATGCAAAATGGAGTTGTTAGGGTGACAATTCTCGAATAATCTGTACATTAATTCATTCAACTAATAATTAGAGTACCTGCTATATGCCGGGTACTGTGCTAGCCACCGGGGATATAGTAGGAACAGAAAGATGTGTCCCTGTCCTCACAGAGCATATGAAAAAAAAAAGACCTTTTTTTAAATTTTCTCCGACATGATTTTACTGAGGAATACTGCAAATTAGATTATGAGTACTTAAGGAGCAGATGGCAGTTTTTTGCCCATCTGGGATACTTCTAATGAATAGACTTGTGTATCAATAGGTAAGGATTCTTCCAGTTCTAAGCTTTCCTGATCTATTATCTAATAGTAGATACAGGATCTTCCCGGAAGACGTTACGCTTGTGTTTCTTTTCATAAAAGGAAACAGAGGTATTGCCTATTAATTCAGAAGAAATTGGGTTCTTTCTATCTCCTTAAATAATTCTAATTAAATTCCTCTGGCTCTAGGTCCTGCCTTGCTCACCTTCTAATGTCACCCCTACCCCTTGTATTCTCACTTGCCATTCCTTCCTTTAGTGACGGAGACAAATTGTTCTTCTTCACCTGGCTCTACGTGACCTCTCCAGCAAAACTCTCACTGTTAGGTCCAATGCATCCTGTTCCAGAGGAATTCCTACCACCGTATACGGTTCCTTCCCTTTGGAATTGCCATAGTCCCATCAGCAATATCCTCACTCTCCTAGCCTTCCACCCTGGAAATACACACGTTCTGTTTGCCTCTTCAGAAATTAAGCTCCAACTCCAAAACTTAACCAGTTCTTCCTTCTTTCCGAATACCTCCTTATCTGCCTTCCCTCCCATTCAGGGCCACACGGTCTTCATTCCAACGCATGTCACCCCACACCTAGGTGATTGCAACCTGCCCAAACCTGAGCTGCTTTCTCAAATCATGAGTCAGTGCACAGAAATCTTCCCTGGTTCCCTTGGCCTTGCCGGGAAAATCCTGAGCCGCCGAGTCTGGAGAGCCTTGGTTTGCATCTCTGCTTCCAAGATAGGTAGCTCACCGTACCTTACCGCCCTCTCCAACAGCTGTGTTCTGCCCCAGGCCTTTCCTCGGCTAATCCCTCCTCCTCACCTCCAAGCCTTTATGCTTCCAAAGATCAGAGACTACAGCATTTTCTCCTTGTGTGTCTCCTTCAGTATTAGCAAATACTTGTCACATGATCAGGGAATTCACCGAGTAAAGAATGAATTGTGTGTCGCCAGGGTGGCTCATTCAGATCAGTGTCCGACTCTTGGTTTCTGCTCAGATCGTGATCTCATGAGTCACGGGTTCAAGCCCCACATCGGGCTCTGCGTTGACAGCGTGGAGCCTCCTTGGGAATCTCTCTCTCTCCCTCTGTCTCTGTCCCTTCCCTGCTCACTCTTTCTGTCTCTGTCTCTCTCTCTCTCAAAATCAATAAATAAACATTTAAAAAAATGAATTGGGCCAGAACGCAGGATTGTAGTGTATAATTTGTGGTGTTTGCTTCCTAGCCTGTATATAGTACTTGATATAGCTTAAAAACACGGCCAGTTAGAAAGGTCTCATGCATGGAGGTTATTGTTGCAAAAGTTTATCAACTTTCATTTCCTTGCCTAATTGCTCACAGAATAAAGTGCCTTTGTTCTTAGGTAGCTACAGTGTGCCTTCAAGTTTTTTCTCTGTCTTAAACTGATGTCTTTGTTTATTCAATTGTGCATTCAATCCATGCAATACCTTTCTCCAAGGATAATTTGTGAAAAGAAATATTTTACGCTTAATTCTTTAGTTATTTTAAGACTGTTTCCTGAAGTGTTCATTTCATTACATGACACATTTTTAATTTCAGTCTCTCTCATGCATTTTCTTAACTTTGAGTTATAGGGAAGGGAATTCACTTCTGTCTCCTTTTAATTTCTTGACAATATCGGGTATACCCTGGAAATTACCTGTGGAGTTCACCTTATAGAGGAAGAAAGCAACCTTCGAGATGAGGGGCCTCTAATGGACTCAGATGCTGCCTCCCCCTGGTCGCTATGAATCTGCTAACATTACCACCAGGGGACAGGGTCTGTGACACGGTCATGCTCCTTTACCACATGTTCCCCATGGGATTTCTTTCTCGGGACGTGAAAAGATCGCTGGTCACTGTCCACTCCCATGTGGCCTCCTCATCCACTCTTCCCCACCCCCGAACTTTCACAGTCATCTCTTGGTTACTTTGTTCATGAGATGACCCGTTCTGCATTTAGAAATAATGATGTCCTTCTAAACATGCCTTTGCGCGTGTTCTCCGTAATCTTACGGCATCACATTCTTCGTGACCAGGAACTGACCTTGCTTTGGGTCATAAAAGATACCAGTGACTAAACTTTCATAGATATGGACACTAGATCTCTTCTGCAGTCGGTAAATTGAAAGGCCAGCTGCATATTGAATATGTCTAAAATGCTTTTCGTTTGACTTTGATCTCTAAAATAGCAGTTAAAGAGCAAGAGTCAGACTGAATGAGTTTGAATCTTGGCTCTGCCAATTTACTAACTATTTAAACGTAGGCAAGTTGTGTTGTTGTTGTTTTTTAACCTCTCATGCTTCAGCTTCTACATCATTCAAGCAGGAAGATATATTACTTCTTTTTTTAATGTTTATTTTTGAGCGAGAGAGAGAGGGAGAGAGGGAGCGCAGAGGAGGGGCAGAGAAAGAGGGAGGCAAAGAATCCCAAGTAGGCTCTGCACTGTCAGCCCAGAGCCCGACGCAGGGCTCGAATCCATGAACCATGAGATCGTGACCTGAGCCGAAGTCGAGAGTTGGACACCTAACCGACCGAGTTCCCCAAGCGCCCCCAGATAATATTACTTCCACCGAGTTACTGTGAAAATTAAGTAAGTTAATTCCTCTTGTCATGAACAGAATGCTTAATAAATATCAGCCATTTCTGTGATGTATGTATTGCCTTGCCCACGATAACCTATCCTTTCCATGTACGAATCATAACAGCAACGATAACAATAGCTGTTAACATTTATTGAGCAATCACCATGTGGAAGAAACGAGGCCCACCGTTGCCCGTGTCTTAGCTACTTCCCACGAAAAGTTCTGCGAGGTGGGTCATGTTGTCCCATTTTACCCACAAGGAAAGTTAACGGTGGAATAACATACCCAGGGACGTGCAGCTTGCAGGCGGTGTTAGTTCACGTTCCTGTTTCTTCTCCCATATCTGTCTTTCTGGGCGTCTCTCTGTCACACGTACACATTGGTTTGGTCAACTAGTCATTAAGCACTTGTGACCCACTTACCATGTGCAGGGTTCAGTGCGCCCTGCGGGAGGGTGGGGAGGGGAGGCGGGACAAGCAAGGGATGGTCCCGGCTATCGGGGATTTCACGTGGCATCGCAGGAGATAAGTCCTGTCCCTGCAACTACAACGGACAGTATGACAGAAATGCTCCAGCGAGAGACTGTGAGCCTCGAGGATGCCGAGGAAGCGATCCCTTCCAACCCGGGGGATTGGAAAATAGACATAGAAACATAGAAAAGACTGGAACTGGGAGCGAAGGGGGAGAAGAACGCTGCAGAGAGGAGCAGCAACCAAAACAAGTCACGCGGGTGTTAAATTGGATGGAACATTGCAGGACAGGCCAGCTGAGCGTGGCGGACGGTGCGGGGCCGTAGGGCCGGGAAGGGAGGTTTGAGATGCGCCTCACGCTTGTGCGTGCGTCACAGTGAAGCACATCCTGCGCGTTTGGGAACCTCCACATGCTTTTCCAAATATTTGTTCCCAGCAAAGATGTGCAAGGCTAGGAGAAAGTGAAAACAGAAGGTTGTTCTGAATCTATGTTAGGCCCTTGACTGATATTGCGAGATTGGCCGGCTTTAGACCAGACTCCCTTAGCCACTTTTCTGATCTTGTCTAATATCTGTTTTATCCCTTGGGCATTAGCTACACCATAGGAGTGAACCCACTGTAGCTTTGCTGGCTCTGGGCAAGAGCTGACCAACCCCTTGTCGACCACGGGCTGTTCAGAACCAAATTAAGATCCAGATTTGTGAAGCTCGCGTGCCTGGGGCCACCCCTGATGCCTGGTCCACAGAATGCCAGATGACAAAAGCAAAGCATTTCACCCGTCACATTCTTCCTTCCCCGCCCCCCCCCCCCCCAGAATGGAATTCACTAAGCCATCAGGACACCATCAGTATATTCTAGAAAAACCTGATAGGAAAAAAAACACAAAAGAATGGAAATTTTTATCTCCTGCCACCTGAAGATCTACTTCGCAGTAATTTTCAAGTCTACTAAAAACTGAAATCTGAAAATGTCTTTGATCTCATTATCTCCTCTGTAATTACGCTATATTTAAGCCTTGCCTCTACTTTGATGCTTAAGTGTTAATCAGCTGTTGGTTACTCGTTAATTCTCAATGATCCATTAACTACCAATAGGATTCCCAAAAACATTAGTCAAAAACAATAGACTAAGACAAAATAAATGCCATTCCTGGGGTCCTTCACTTATCTAGTATACGGGGAAATGACAACCTCCCTAACCTTTGCACGAAAGATTTAGAGGTGGCATTTTTGACGCTCATTGGAGCAGTAGTTCGTTTGTGTCTGCCAATGAGCAGAGTGTGAAAAAAATCTCATTTTCACGTTACCAAGAAAGCACATCTTTTTTTCGTTCGGCCCTGGTTTGACGAAAAGGGCTCTCGGAGGCCGTACGGTAAAACCGGGGCTCTGGGGGGCGCCTGGGTGGCTCAGTCGGTTCAGCGTCCCACTCCTGATTTCGGCTCAGGTCATGATCTCACGGTTGTGAGATCAAGCCCCGCTCTGACTGCGTGGAGGCTGCTTGGGATCCTCTCTCTCCCTCTCTCTGCCCCTCCCCTCCTCGTGCACACGCGCTCTGAAAATAAACAAACGTTTAAAAATCTATTTTAAAAATGGGGTTATGCATTGCTGCTTTAGTGGCCCAGCTTTCGAGGCTCAAAAGATCTGACCAAAGAGGACACATCGTTTTCATTGCTCCTCATTATATCTGATGAGAGGACATCATTTCTCTCCTCTTCCCCCCAGGTGGCCGTTGAGGACCGCATCAGGCAGCTGCACGAAGCCCACCGGGACTTTGGCCCCGCGTCCCAGCACTTCCTTTCCAGTAAGTCGCTGTCACCTTTCATCGTGTAATGTCTTCCTTGCGTCTTGGCAGCAAAGAATGAAGAGCTGAATTACCATCGTCTCTGCCAAGCGCACTGGAGGCATAAATCATCCTGAAATACACCTCGGTGGGAAAATTCAGAGGGTTAGGAGAGGAGGACCGATTAGATCATTTTGCCCAGGCTTCAGCTAACACATAATTGTTTCCTGTAGTGTGTGCTCAAGTGCTAACTTTGGTAATATTTTTGAGTCTTTAGTTCTCCTTATAGCAGTTCACTTCATAGGCTGGTAATTACGATGCTATATAATTACGATAGGATAATTCAATATGTGTTACTAGGAATCTATAATTCTTTAGCTCTACATAATTCATTAAATACTTCCTGCCTCAAAGTCAGAAGCGCTGCCTATCATGTTTCCTTTCCCTAACCAGTCTTACTGCTCATTTATCCTTGACCTCCATTCATTCTTCTTATTTTAGTTTTCCTATTTTGTATCCATTGTGTGTGTATCATTAATCATACTATTCATATGTAGTATTGATAAATATTGTACGTTTTACAACATACTAAGAGGAACAGCCTTAGTTAACTGAGGGTTTAATATTGGAACATCCGGGGCGCCTGGGTGGCGCAGTCGGTTAAGCCTCCGACTTCAGCCAGGTCACGATCTCGCGGTCCGTGAGTTCGAGCCCCGCGTCGGGCTCTGGGCTGATGGCTCGGAGCCTGGAGCCTGTTTCCGATTCTGTGTCTCCCTCTCTCTCTGCCCCTCCCCCGTTCATGCTCTGTCTCTCTCTGTCCCAAAAATAAATAAAAAACATTGAAAAAAATTTTAAAAAAATATTGGAACATCCTATTAATATAACTTTACCTATTACGTTGCCAACCTCCCGTTTTCCTCTGATTCACGTTATTAATTTCTCCCACTCTTTCTTTGATTACAAAAATGTGTGTTTTGAGGGTTTTTTTTTTCTATTTCAAAACCCATATTCCTACCACATGGAGTTAAGATCTGTTAACACTTTGACATATTTCTTGTTCATACATGAGGATGTATGAGGGCTTAATCATCACTTTAAGGCAATTACTTTCTGCCTGGCAATGTTACGAATATGAACTAATTTAATCCTCGTGCCAGCCCGTAAGGTAGATGCCATGATTCCACCCATTTTAAAGATGGGGAAGTTGAGGCACACAGTCCCACCGAGACTGACAGAGCCAGGATTCAAAAGCCAGTGGGCTCCAGAGTCTGATGAATCACCATACTGGACTGTCATTTACTTAATTTATGTATTTTACAGACAGGAAGTAATTCTGTGTGACCTCCCTTCATCTTGTGTTGCCTTCTTTTATTGCCACGTTCTGGTCCTTTCCTTTCCTTTCCGTTTCATTTTCCATAGGTTCGGAAAAAGATCTTTGCTCACGTTTTCAAGTATGTGAGCGGATGCTTCCGTGTGTCTCCAGTTGGCCGTTGTCTTTTTGAACAAAAGTTCCTAGAAGGTGGTGGTCCTGTCTTTTTGTTACACACTGATAATGTATTAAGTAACAAACTGTCTTACTTTCCTGACTGGGTCTGGCCTTACCCTGTGCACACGGTCATTATTCGGACAGCATCGCACATGCTTAGGAAGGGCCCGAAGAAGCAGGGGCAAGTTAAAGGAGTTTACGCAATCAAGTGGAACGGTGGCTTGTAGGCATGCCTAGCATAATTACCAAGCCTACAGACTTTGTCTTCTGTACTCTTCCAAATCACTGGCCTGCTTAAGTCGCCTTGGTGACTGCCACTCTCTTCGATTTCATTGAGATTAAATGTAGTAACATATTTGTAGATGACTCATAAGCCATAAACGAAAATATTACTATTATGAATATTCATTACTCCTCAAACACCATGTGCATTGATTCACCCTGTCTTCTCTCTCTGCCTGCCCCACCCAAATTCCCGTGTCTTCCCCATTAAAACCTCTTCTCAGAAAATGATATGTTATTTAACCCAGGTGATAGGTAGAGTTTAATGTGTACTTCTCCCGGGTTATTTGCATTTTAATAGGGTGAAAAGCCATTAGCCTGAGGAATGAGTCTCTGTTGGTAGAACGCCATCCATAATCTCTGAGCTGTGAGGGGAGAACTGGGAGGGGCCAGGTGGAACATTCGAGCACCTTTTAAACAATATCACACCAGTGCCCACGTCCACAAAGGTCAGGCTGGTGGCCACAGACGCTCATAAAGACACCCATCTCCCTGCCTCAGTGGAGCGAGCCCCGCAAGCCACCAATTTCTTACTCGTGTGGAATGTCAGTATATGCTTAGAAGCTCTGCCTAGGGATAGCAAACATTAGCACTTCGGTTTAAGGGATATTTGAGAAATAGGACGGTGGGACTAAAGACTCAATGAAGACTGTTTCTTTGTGTCGTCCTCTTTCATTTGTATTTCATTTTATTTCTTGGACTCCTGACCCTGAGATCAAGACCTGAAGTGAGATCAAGAGTTGGACACTTAATGGACCGAGCCACCCAGGCGCGCCCATGTCCATTTTTTTTTTTAAGTTATAGAGGTAATATATGCCCCCTCTAGGAAATTTTGGAAAGCAGAGAGTACAAACAGGAAAAAAAAAATTACCCTTCATCTCACCCCTTGGAGATAACCACTATAAAAAGTGTGCTTTCTATACTTTAGATACTTTTCTTTTTTTTTCTTTTTTTTTTTTCACATTTATTTATTTTTGAGCCAGAGAGAGAGCATGAACAGGGGAGGGTCAGAGAAAGAGGGAGACACAGAATCGGAAACAGGCTCCAGGCTCTGAGCTGTCAGCACAGAGCCCGACACGGGGCTCGAACCCACGGACCGCGAGATCGTGACCTGAGCCGAAGTCGGCCGCTTAACCGACTGAGCCACCCAGGTGCCCCGTAGATACTTTTCTTTTGAAACCAAACAGGGATAAAAACACATGAACATTTTGTGACCTGCTTTAATATATATAAATATATATATTGTATACTATATATATAAAGTATTATGTATATATGTATATATATAGTATTATATGTATAGTATATAGTATTATATATATAGTATATAGTATTATATATGTATATATATAGTATTATATGTATAGTATATAGTATTATATATATAGTATATAGTATTTTATATATGTATATATGTATATATATAATATATACTATAATAAAAATATTTATGTGTGCTTAAATATTCCTCTACAGAATAATTTTTTAAATGTCTGGGCAGTATTCTCTACCAGATTTACCAAGACAATTCTTAATTACTCATCAGGAAAGTTATTTCAGATTTTTCACTATGCTATCCAACACTGTGAGTAACATCCTTTATACACCTTTGGAAATATCTCCTATTCTTTCTACAAGATAAATTCCTAAAAACAGAACTGCTCTGTAAAAGGATGTTTACATCGGTAAGGCTTTTGATATGTGCTGCCACACTGACCTCTAGAAATCTGCTCGAGAAATTGGGTGCCCCATCAAAACCGTATCTGAGGCAGGGCCCTCACCCAAGTCACTTATTTGCTGTTAAATTGTGTTCACTGAAAGCACAACCATTTTTCCCCTAAAACAAATAAAAATATGTTTGAAAAAAAATACCACTAAGGTCATAGTAAATGAATTTGACTTGGTAGATGTCTAACTGGCTTCCAAGTTACTAGGAATAATAATAATACTAAGTCTTTGAGACTTAGAAATTACAAAGAGAAATAAAGATGAGCCGCTCATTGTGCCCGCAAACATGCTCGCCGTCTCTGTCTCTCTTATTCTCCCTGTCCATTTCTCTCCTCCCTTCATCTGTCTCTCCCTCTCTCTCTCTCTCTCTCTCTCTCTCTCTCTCTCACACACACACACACACACACACGCATTCCCCTTTGAAAATTACATTACCAGCTGTCTTTTTTTTTTTTTTTATCAGTAGAGAGAGGCAGGCTTTTACTAAAGAAAAGTATTCAGTGTTTCTTCTTGGTACCCCAATCTCTACTTGTTAAAGAAGTTGTTTCTTTTATCTTAGATCTGAGAGAAATGAGAAGAGAAAAACATTGTAAAATCTGACCCTTATCCATTGCTAGACACTAGCTTGCCTTTAATTCCAGCTTTAATATTCTACCACTTTTTTAAAAAAAGATCTTAGGTAATCTCTACACCTGATGTGGGGCTCGAACTCATGACCCCAAGATCATGAGTTGCATGTTCCACCAACTGAGCCAGCCAGGAGCCCCAATATTCTACCACTTTTAATTGACTTTGGCAACTTAAACCAAGAAAAGGGAGAAGTTCTACTACCTTGATTTTTAAAAATCATATAAATTTATACATGTAATTTATTAAATTTGTATAGAATTTTTAATCACACTGTTGGCATTGATACATATATTAGTGCCCATGTCTTCATATGTCAATATCCAGAAAGTACTCTAGTATTTATTGACATAGTACTCTGAAAATTGTCCATCCTTTATCTTCAAGAATTTAAAACCTTAAAAAAAAAAAAAAAGAACTTAAGCTCTTTTTTCGCGTCAATTTTCTCAGTTCTCTGAGCTTCTATTCTAAATTTTACATAACCAAGGATAACTATATATTTGAATAAAGGTAGAAATTTTTCTGTAACAGTGAAAAGAACTCAGAGTTGCCTTACGATTTTACCCGTTCTACGAAATCTTACCATTTGCGACCACACGGATGGAGCTAGAGAGTATTATGCTAAGAGAAATAAGTCAGTCGGAGAAAGACACGTACCATATGATTTCACCCAGATGTGGAGTTTAAGAAACAAAACAAACAAGCGAAGGGGAAAAAAGAGATACGAATCAAGAAACAGACTCTTAACTATAGAGAACAAACATGGTTACCAGAGGGGAGGTTCGGGGGGGTGGGGGGTGGTGCGGAGAAGGGGGCGCTGGGTTACATAGGTGATGAGGCTTAAGGAGGGCACTTGGGATGAGGAGAGATGTATGGAAGTGTTAAATCCCTATATTGTACACCTGAAACTAATATTAAGCTGTATGTTAACTAACTGGGATTTTAAAACTTAAACAAAATATTTTACCAGTCGTAGAATTCCCCAGAGTAGCATTTTCCAAGCCACGTTCCTAAGAACGTTAATGTTCTGTATGATGTTAGTAACTCTTCCTTGAAAAAAGAGTTTTGTGGTCAATAAGATTGGAAAAACTAGCTTATAAAGATGAGAAAGTTTCTTTTTTGTTGGAATTGTTGCAGCCTTTAATATACATCGAAACGCTAAGAGGAGGAAAAAGTCAGTAGCTCTTCTCCCTACTTACGTGACTATGGAAGCCTTTTTCAGGCATACCAATTAATTTCTCACTAAACATGTCATGGAACATAGTATAGGAATCTTTGCCCTAAAGTGGTATTCGCCAAATGGTTTAATAATGAGAACTTTCTGCTGAAGGTAGTAAGAACACGGTCCAATTAAAAAGAAAATGAGTTATTTATAAGGCAAAAGGGTCAACTTTCTCTTTCCTGAGATTTCTGGCTCCCGCCCCCACCCCAGGAGTCCCATATGCTGTAGAATTTCCTAACTGGAAAGAGGCTAAGGGAGACTCTATCTGAGTTGTTTTCTTAGTACTCATTAGTGAATGTTGAAATCAGTTTAATGACTTGCAACCAACAATTTTTTAATGGAATGGAAGAGATTGGAAAATATCAGAGTACATTGCCCAAGCAAGGTTAAGTATTGTTTCGACACTTCGGTTTCGGTTAAGGGTGGGGGTACGTGAGTGCACGCGTGCATACGTGTGTGCTACAACAAAATGTAAAATACTTTCCTTCTGTGGGTTGCAGTCAAAAGAAGTGTAAAAGACACTGAAAGACGCCACCCCTACCCTTCTTTTTACCCATGACAGAATAGGTGCAGAAAGGTGAAATGACATTACCAAGGTCACACGCGCGGTTATAATAGATGTGGGACTGGACCCCGGTTTCTGGACTTACAAGCCACATCTCACACTGCCTTAACCATTTACAACACTCAGGCCAGCGCTTGCCTGGTTTTTCTGATACCGCCACAGATTTCTCTCTTCTGTTTCTCTTGGTCTGGGCCGCACTAGGTTGATTTGCAGAGCCTGAATTTTTCTCCGGATGCCTCGGGGCCAGGTGTTGTCTCCCTCGGGATGTGGGTTAAGACTCTGGCATTAAGCTGACTAGGTTCCAGTGCTGGTCAGATACTCAGTCTCTTTATCCTCATCTGTAAAATGGGGATAATAGTAACGTTTCGTCACATGTAAGACACGGTCCCTCCCACCAAGTTATAAAAGCCCTGAAATCAGAGTGCGTCTAACGTCCAGTGAAGTTTTGAATTCAGTGAAGTACGGTAATATTATCTTACAGGGTTATAGTGAGGATCAAATCGTATATATATATATATATATATATATATATATATATACGGGCACAGGATATATATATATATACGATTATATATAAATATATATATATACACGTGTATAAATAAATATATATGTATACACGTGTATATATATATATAAATATATACACGTGTATATATATATAAATATATACATATACATATCAAATCGTATATAGACATATATATAAATATACATATATATTTATATATATTATATATATGTATGTATATTTATATATATTTATATAATTATTTATATATATTTATATATTTATTTATATATATATCCACTGCAGATGGGCTTTGCCTCCTTGGAGCTGCAGGCAGAGGACATGGGCTTAGGTGATCAGGGACACCTGCAATATATATATATATATTTATATATATATACTTATATGTATATATTTATATATATATTTATATATATATTTATATATATTTATATATATTTATTTACATATATTTATATATTTATTTATATATATTTATATATATATTGATATATACATATCAAATCGTATATATACGTATATATATAAATATACATATATATATTATTTATTTATATATAAATCACATATATGTATATATATACGTAAATCGTATATATATGTGTATATATACGTAAATTGTATATATATGTGTATATATACGTAAATTGTATATATATGTAAATTTATATATATATAAATCATATATATATGTAAAATATATAGAGTAGCACGTAGCACATAGTGATGTATAAGTGATTGGTATTAGCGTTAGCTTTAGCATTAGCATAGTGTCTTTGTGACTGTCAATTTAACGGTATAACTTCTCATCTGCCTGTTAGAGTCCAACTAGACATGAAAGTGTCATTCATTGTCCTGTTTTTAATTGTGTGTAACTAGTTTCTCTCCTTCCTGAAGGTATTTTTCATGGATCTAAGGGCAGTGTTTTCTGTATTATAAGAGCTCAATAGTCATTTGTGTAACTCATGAATGGATGAATAATCAACGAGTAGACCCTAATCTCTGCAAGGACAGGATGGTTTTATATTCTCCAGCACCTAACATGGTATCTGTACTTGGTAGATGTTCAATAAAATCATTTACAGAGTGAATTATGTTTTATACCCAAAAGAAGACGAGGTAAATTTGCTCCTGACACTGCTCATACACAGTGGCATGAGATTTAGCATAGCGACTGTCACATAGTAGACCCTCAATAAATAACGTGACCTTTCATGTTGCCTCTGAGCAACGACTAATAGCATTGAGAACTTGACATGGTCCTTTTTATAAAAGTCTCCTGTGCCCTGTAATATATTACGAGATAAAGCGCACTTCTAAATTACGGCATGATCGTAGCTATATTAGAAAATAAAATAGAAACAACAGAAGAGGATACATAAAGACAAGACTGGAAAGAAAATACATCAAAATGCAAAGAGCTATTGTGTTTTTCTTTCTTTTTACCTTTGCAGATGTTTTTATAATAAGCATGTATTACTTTGCTAACGGAAAAAAAAAACAATAATGGTAAAGATTTTTATTCTCTAGCTTTTAACCCACTGACCTCTCGCAGTATTAAACTCTCTTGATGGCTATGGAACTCCGTAAGACGGATTTCCTTTTTACTATTTGTTCTGAATTTAAACACTGTGTGCTTCATTGAGTGATCTTCTTGTTCTCAGATGATGAGGCACTGTAAAAACAAAGAATTGATCACTTATTTCTTCTAGGCTTCATCATCTGAAGTTTCTTAATCAAATCCCTGGTCAACTCTTATCTCGTTAAAGCACCCCAAGCCGTTACCGTTTCCCCTTGCTGCGTAGGACTGAGAAGTTTGTTTCCATGCTGACAGGTGCCAAACTTTCATCCCTGTACCCGCCCCCTCCCCCCACCATCCCACTGCCCGCCTTCTCCTAGTCACACGCTTCATAAAGAAGGTGGGGGAAAATGCGTTAAGCACATCTAATAATTGCTGATATTTCACTCAACACTGCTACCGTTGTCCTCCGGGGATGGATGAATTTGAAATACGAGTGGGCCAATAATTTAAAGCTACAGATAGGCTTAAAGAAGCCATCATGATAAAAGTCAGGAAGAAGCTGGCAGCCTGAGTATGAGACGATTTTCAGCCCAAAGCTCCCTATCAGGGAAAAATCTCAGGGCCAAATACTTTGGGCCAATTTCTTCAGTCATCACATGCTGTCGCCAGTGTTGGGAGTTTGGGACAGATGCCTTCTAACTTAGCAGTGATGCTGGTGACACCTCCATGAGTTCAAAGGTAGCCTTTTGGATGTCCACGAAAAGCACAGTGATGATGATTAAGCTCTTTTCCTCAAAATCTTTTTCTCTGGGCCCTGAAGGGGGCACCAGCAGCCTCAACTCCTCCCAGACTTGATGATGCTACCCATGCAAAATGTGACTGTGGAGTTCAATGGCTTCATCTCCCCCCGGCGCTCCCCCACGTACCCGGGAGTTAGTCTGGTGGCAGGGCAGAGATGAAGCAAATATTTGTCTTCTTTCTTATTCTGTCTTCCTCATCACAACGGACGTCTCTGGGCCTCATGGGGACCTAGGGCACCGGGACCAGCCCCACAGTCCTAAATCAGTTTCGTGACACATGGGCACTATTTCAGTGGAATGCAGGCTCTGAAAGGTATATTTTTACACTCCCTGGAAAATGAAGGCGTTTGTGAGTTTGGCCTAGGGTACCGTTTTGTCATCTGTCCCCAAATACAAAGCTTTGCAACACAGAAATGGTGGAATCCCATCCCTGTGGGCAAAAATCATTACTTTCATTTTTCCATTTGGATGTTTTCCATTTTCAGAGCGCACCCAGCATGGGATTACAAAATACTTGGTGGCGAGAACTTTGAGGTGAGGACAGAGGCATTTTGTTCTTTTGTGGACTGGCATAAACTGCACCTGCTTTAAAACCCATTCTCTTGAATTTTTCAGTATACTTTCAGATCTCAGCAAGAGCGACCCTCTTGATTGCAGTCCACTGCAGAGGGGCTTTGCCTCCTTGGAGCTGCAGGCAGAGGACATGGGCTTAGGTGATCGGGGGACACCTGCAAACATTAGGAAGGACAGGGAATGGCAGTCACCACGAACAGTGTTTGCGTCTCTCTCCGTGCGCTTTGCCGCTGTGGACTCCACACGACCACGGCATCGTGGCTTCTCTCTCCTCTCTGCCCTGTCCTTACTCACGGTTTCTCCGGCCTTATGACTTCGGTTTTCTTCTTTAAGTCGTCTCCCTTTTCGTTTAACTCCCCACCTTCCCACCCTCTTAACTTTTCTATATATGTTACAATCAAACTCGCCAAGAAAGAGAGTCTGATTTGGTCAGGTGTTTACTGTCTATTTATATCGAAACCAGGCTTTCTTGACCTGGGCACTCCGGACAACTCCTCGTTGTGGGGACTGGGCTGTACATGGTAGGGTGTTTGCAACATCCCTGCCCTCTCCCCGCTACGCAACAGTAGTACCCACTCTCTCGGTTGTGACCACCAAAAATGCCTCCGGATGTTGTCGCATGCCCTCCGAAAGGCAAAGTTGTCCCTTCCACTCCCGTATCCCTAACTCCTGGACAGTGTGTGGCCATAGCAGTTGAGTCACAAGGGACACCAAGTAGAATGGCCTCCGACTGAGGAATCACTTGAAACTACTTTTCTAAACTCCCACGTCTGACGCAACAAGGAGGAGTGTCCTCAGCAGACAACCTTCAGCCGTCTGTCCTTTTGGGAATTGCTTCAGCTGTCTCCCCCAAGGTCACACCCCTTCCACGGGCAGGTCCTGACGGATGCAGGAGTGTAACGACCTGGCCGTTTGGGCCCAACTCGGGAGAACTCTAGCGTTCTACTTCAGGAACTCCAGTGAGGTTAATGGAGACTCACTGGGCCTGAATCCTAGCTTGCCTTTTCCCGGTTGCCATTCGTGGTTCCTTTCTTCTCCCTTCCTCAGGCGTTGAGCTCAAGGGCACAGCATACTAAATATCCCGCTCTCTAAACTTTGTCTTAGAGGCTGTTTCCTAGGGAACCGCATCTGTTAGGGGACAACGTGACTGACAGGAATTTCAAAGTATATGAGGAAAAGGCATTATGATAGGCTCATTCTGGCCACTGGGTGATTTGATTTATTCTTACCTTTCCTTATGAGGTTGATGATTTTGCCCAGTGTATGTAGTGATGATCATTATTTCAGATGCCCGACCTCATGACCTCCATTAATGGGTAAGGACTTCAAGAACAGCATAAGATTACATCAGCCTCTTGCCTTACACCTTAAGTTCGGCAGCATGCATACCAATGACAGACAAGAGTTAGAATGAAGGATAGTCGATAAAATAGATCATAAAAGGAAATGGGTTGGAGTGTGAGCGCCAGAAGGGTAAAGGGCAGGAGTTCCTTTTTTTTTTTTTAACATCAGGCATCCAACATCTTGCAGAGAAGTGCAGGATATGGCTTGATTGAATGAATAACTGGGCACTCTAAAGATTATTCCCTCTCTCATACAATAGGAAAGAACTGAGTCTAGAGCCTGGTCTAATGTCCTGAAGAAATGAGGAGCTTCGCTTTATTTTCAGCCAGCTGAGAATTGATTCATTGTGTCATTCACCTAGTCTCTTCAATGACTAGTATAGGTCAAACTCTGTTCTCGATACTGGGGAAACAGTAGTAGATAAAAGAAAAACTCTCTCTCACGGAGGTTACACTTGAATAGGAGAAAGCAGTCAGGTCATGAGAAGTTTAATTAAGAAGAATAAGGGGCGCGTGGGTGGCTCAGTCCATTGAGCGTCCAAATTTGATTTCGACTCAGGTCGCGATCTCACAGTTTGTGGGTTCGAGTGTGGTGGTCATGGGGGTGGCATTTGGATGGAGAAGCGAGGAAACAAACCAGGCACATACTGGGGTGGGGAGGGAGACAAAACAGGGTTCCAGGCAGCGGAAACCATAAATGTGAAGACGCTGACGTGAGAGCAAGCGTGGTGGGGTTTCAGGAACAACAAGGAGTGTAGTAAGACTGAAGCTGAGGAAGCAAGGTGGTGAATCATAAGGTGGTCCTTGAGCGACCAAGATCCAGGCCAGGTAGGGTCTTGGCAACTATGGTTAAAAACCTTTGAAATTTCTTTTTGAGAAGGGAAGACTCAGGAGGGTTCTGAGCTAGGAAGCGACACGATCTGACTCACTATGCCTGTAGCATTCATTCATATACTCGTTAACAAACACTAGGCCCTTGGAATAGACAGAATCCTGGCCTTGGGATGCTCAAGTTCTAAACAAAAAAGAAAGACCCGTAAGGAAAAGAAATCATGACCTTCTGTAGTCGTGATAGATAGGAGTAGTACAAGTAGAGAGGAAGGAGGAATTAATTCTATGGGAAGCAAAATGAGATGTTCTCTACAGACTAGTAAATGAGCCCAATTTCCACGGAGGGGGGTACTTCCCACACAGCACCAAGCAATTCTCATATACCAGCAGGTCCTAGAATTCAACTCCATTCCGACACTACCGACCCGTAGAGAGCGTCAGATTCCACAGGTTAAGAGTGCAGTCCTACAAGACTGTCCCCCCCCCCCCACGACCCACCCTGCCCACTCCAGACACCAGTCACAAGCCAGCTTCTGACCAGTGTTTCTGACCAACCAGCTCTAGACTGGAGATTTCCACGGCCTCCTCCTTGGACTTCAGACAGTCGCAAATCTAGATCGTCACCTCTACCTCTTCTGAGCAGACTGACTAAACCAGAGGGGCCGAGGACCTCCTCCTCAGCTTGGATTAATTTGCTAGAGGTACTCCCCGAACTGAGAGAAGCATTTCACTCCCAAGATCACCAGTTTATCACAAAGAAACGTCACTCAGGATCACCCCCATGAAAGAGGTGGACGGGAAGCGTGGGGCTTGCGTGGCCTCCCCAGGTGAGCCGCTCTCCCCACATCTCCAACCCGGAAGCTCTGCAAACCTTGTCCTTTGGGGGTTTATGGAGGCTTCATTACAGACTGATGATTGATCAAATCATCAGCCATTGGCAGTTGAGTCACCCTCCGGCCTCTTTCCTTTCCCACCTCCCCAGGGGTTGGGGAGAGGTGGGGACTGCAAGTTCTGACCCTCTAATGAAGAGGTTGGATCACCAGAGGCCCATCCTCTGGTGCCTTCCAAAAGTCACCTCATTAACGTAACAAGAGATACCTTCATTGCTCTCCACCCAGGAAATTCCAAGGGTCTTGGGAACTGTGAGCCAGGCACTACAGTTCCCGCTCAACTGCGTTGGCAGGGAGCCAATGTATATCGCATAAATCGCAACATCACAACTAGAGTTAATGCACATTGTCTCGGAAGCTACATGCAAATCCAAGGTAGAGAATGTTTCATCCGAGAGGAATCTAGCAAACAATGCTTCTGATTGCTTGGCCCCTGATTGCTTTCACTTAGCAAGGTTCACAAGATGTATTCTGATATGATGAATATCCCCCTTTCCAATTTTACATGTAGCCTCCTTATAGCCCTTTTGTCCAGAAAGGGATTTCTTATGTATGTATAATGAATATAAATATAGGTTTTAGAGAGTGCTAATGTTTTAATGAGCTAGAAATAGGCAGACAAGAGAGAATAATTGAAGGATTAGTCAACATGGGGACAATTTGACTTGGAAAGAGAAAATCTGAGCAGGAAATGTCTAGGAAAAATTTAGAGGAGGAATAGAATGGCATGAGCTCATTTATGGTGTGAGTTAAGGACAGGGGTATTTATTCTCAAAAGGTAAAAAGCGAGAGCTTCTATTGCAGACCTTGACCGAGGCCAGCTAGCAAGGGAGAGGGACTGATTCAAAAGATTTGGTCCAGGAGGTCTGGAGCAGATACATGTATTAAAAGGGTGGCAGGGGAAGAGGGAAAGTTTTGAACCCAATCTTTAGTTACTCCTGGAGCCCAACCCAAAAGCTCACCAGAACCCTTGCTATCTTAAGGCAAAATACAAGACAACAAGGCTTATGTCTTCAACAAGATCAGATAATTCCTCTAACGTGAACCAGCCACACGTTTATTTATTTAGTTATGGAAAAAAAAGACAGTAAGTTTGGTCACATGAAATTTAAAACTCAGAAGCAAAAATAGAAATTAAAACGAAAATGTCTTGTTCTATGTCTTTCTAAAAATACTTAGCTATTTGTTTTGAATTCCTAAACAATTACTAGTGTAAAATGATGACACACGGTTGACTTTCATAGGTGACACCAGCATCAGAATGGCAAAAGGATTTGTCTCCTCTCATGCTGTACTCCTCTGAGAACCGCATAAAATTTTTTGAAGAGGACGAAGAAGGCCGGAAAGTGGGGGGGGGGGGGGGGGGGGCGGGGAAGAGGGATTATTTGCTGGGAGCTGTTGCCTAGGCCCACGCTTTAGCGGTCAACAGTCACTTTCGCTCTAGGATCACAGGCTCTCATTGGCCCGGTTCCCCTAGGATTCTTCACACTGGCGGGAAAGTTGGTTCATGGGATAAATACCCTGATGACTCACTACGCTAATGATGCTGCTGCTGCTGCTGCTGATGATGATGATAGGGATAGTGATAGGAATCCAAAAAAATGGAGCACTTTTGGCCCTTCGCACGAAGGAAGCGTTTTCTGTGGGCTCACCTCTGTAATATTCACAACAAACCTCTAGAATGAAGAGTATTACTTTCTCTCTTTCATAGCAGAGAAAACAGACTGGACAAGTTTAAATTTTTTTTTTCAACGTTTTTTATTTATTTTTGGGACAGAGAGAGACAGAGCATGAACGGGGGAGGGGCAGAGAGAGAGGGAGACACAGAATCGGAAACAGGCTCCAGGCTCGGAGCCATCAGCCCAGAGCCCGACGCGGGGCTCGAACTCACGGACCGCGAGATCGTGACCTGGCTGAAGTCGGACGCTCAACCGACTGCGCCACCCAGGCGCCCCCAGACTGGACAAGTTTAATAACGTTCCAGTTTAGACTCGGAACCCTTGCAGGTTATCAGCTTCAGAGAAGGGGTTCCAGGAACTAGGAAGCGGCAACTGCCTGTGTCCACGGCAAAGACTAAAGTGGGTAACCTGCATTCATCTTGGGGTGATGGTGGAGGATGTGGCTACTGATCCGGGGAGACCTCCGCTTGGGAATCTTTTTGTCCTCTTTCACCTCTTTGATGTTCTTTTACCTCCCTCTCTCCCCCCGCCACCCCTCCTTCTCTTTCTCCCCCTCCCGCTGCCCCTCCCTTCCTCCTATATGAGAATAGAAAGTTGCTCTTCTCGTGTTTATAGGTCTACGGGTCAACTGCGGTTCAGATGATCTAGATAAAGTTCGACTGGGAAGTTTGGCTGCGGGCTGCAGGTTGAAGGTCGTCCGCGTTTCGCTCCAGGCTGCTAGTTCCATTCCGCTTGTTTCTCTACATGTCGGGTGTGGAGACCCACCGAAGGATCAGAGGCCACCTGGGGCACGTACTCCTGGCAGATCCCCAGAGCACAAGAGCACAAGCCTCTGTTCATATCATGTCTGCTAACGCCCCATTGGCCAAAGCGAGTCACATGGCTACGCCCAAGGTCAAGGGGCCGGGAAACTTGCCATGAAGCTATGGCTGAAGCACGGATGGTTAATTGATTCACAACGCAGGAAAGCGTTAGGATCAAAACGGAATCTCTCCCCCTTCCTTTTGGCTTTAATTTTTATCATATCCTTAGCTCTTTCTCCCTTTTGCTTTCTAAATGGATGTGCATCTCATCTACAGTCATTTGGTTTTTAATATCCGAGTTGCTCCCTACTGGCTTCGGTTTCAAATTGTACGTTCCTTGAAATTTCCCTGGTGCCCAATACAATACCCTTCACACAGAGAGCATTCAGCAAACGGTGTTGACTGCCTGCCGTCTTTTAAAAGCACATCTGGAGAGACACTAAAGGCACCTGGCAATATCGCAGTGACTTGTTAGTAACCTGGCTTAACCCAGATGGCCTGGAGACCGTAGGCACCTTTACCCCGGGGGGAAAGTTCTGTGGTAACAGAGTCGGGCCCTTCTGTTCAGAAGCAGTCAGAAATTCCATGAGCGGAACTCAGCCGTGACCCTATTGATATAAACACCTGTCCTCCTGTAGCCGGCCTTGGGTTTCTTTCCTTCTCACTGTCCTGATAATGACAGTGAGGTTCTTGGAGTTTCGTGTAAGTCAGTTGGAAGGAGCCTTTCTTTCAGGAGCAACCCTACCAAATATCGGTTATGAGATTTTGTAGGACTGTGAAGCCAGCAACCCTTGGGTATGTTTGTCTTTGCAACTCAGGCGCCTCGGCAAGTAGTTTAGTAGGAACTCCTGACTCCCCAGATCACGTGTAAGCCTGATACTCTAAATGACGTGGCCGTCTGCCGGCAAAGCCCATGGCGTGGTATTCTGTTCGCCGTGTGCTTTGGTCTCCGAGCTCGGTGTTACCTGCCTGACAGCTCATAGAATATTTACAGGTTGTTATTCGTGAGGAATTTTAGTTAGCCGTAAAGATTTTCACAGCTATGGCAGACATTAGAGGTCTCATTCATCACTCTGGTGACCTTCCCCTCTGGAATGCAGCCCATCTGTCTCTGCTGTTGAAATCTTTATGGAAAATCTGCCCATCTTTGAAAGTTCAGTAAGTGATCTTAAAGTTTTCATTGAATCTTTACTTTTGATATATGATCCAGACATATGCGGCGCTATTCTTATTTTAATTTAATGTTTGCAACGGTGTTAAATTTAACTTGGCCTTTCGGTTAAATGACAGAAAACTTACTCTTGCTTCGGGAACTATATGCGTCCCATCAGAAGAAAAGAGAAATCATACAGAAAGCAATCCCAGTGGGGAAAAATGATAGGCGCATACACCTACATTCAGCATTGATAACTACATGAAACCTTGAGCCCTTTCCTATAATCTTGATTATGACCTTCGGAAGTGAAAACAGGCGGAAATAAGTTTTTCGTGTGATTTGAGGTTTTAGAGGGGACGCTAAGCAAATTCCGTAAATAAGTGAATGGAGTGGGCTGGTTTACAGAACAGGAGAGAGTAATGGTCGTCTCCATTTACCTTCAGTGCTCTTGTGAAATTGCCCTCTTGGGATCACCAGTGATCTTGTGACCAAATACACCTTCCTCTTCTCTCCCCTTAGTGCACTGGAACCCACTGGTGCTCACAATATCTCACCACCCGGCTGGCTGTCTTTCTGATGTTTCACCCTACTTTGTTCTCATTTCTGTATCGTTTTTCTTCGGAGGCTTTTTCAGTGGTGCCACCATGATGGGCCACTTCCCAGGGTACGGTTTTCTTTCAACAGTCTCCTTGCCTGCAGGGGTCCAGTGATCTTTATAGCTCCAGCTCCCATCTAACGCTTAGTCTTGTCCTTTCACCTGAGCTTCGGTGAAAAGATCCACCTGCCAAATATTTTAACCTAAATATGTAATTGATCTGAAATTCGCCCTCCAGCTTATCTTTTCTGCCACTGAAACGCCCCGTTGCCTCATAATTATCTCTTAGAAGGAGAGAGTCATGTGCGATTTCTCGCTTTGAGTGGATGCCACATTCAGCTAGGAACAACCTATTGAACTCCACCCCCCTGCCTCCATTCCATAGAACTCCGTTCTTATCTTTTTGTCAGCATAATCCTCTGATTGTAGAACGTCCTCTGGCCTTCTCTTTCCCATTGTATCAAATAGGGACTAATCGATTCATCATTCATGCTGAGGAATAATGGACACACGGTCTACCCAAGAATGAAGGATCTGTTGGGCAGGTGCCATTGGTCTAGGCAAAGAGATAGAACGATGTCCCATAAGCCCAGGCAGTTAGTGTTCAAAGGCATCTCTGTCCGCCCCACTTGATCCTGTGTGAGGCACATTACTAGTAGTTAGGAGTGGATGCAAGGGGTGAAGACAACTGCTGCTTGGTTGAGGCAGGGAGATTAATTCTAGAATTACTGTCATTCAGACAACATCCCATAGGTGTGTGATTATAAACATTATTTGTATGGTAATTAACATTTTGCAAAGCAATTTCATATCCATTTTCTCGTTTTATCCTGACGGTATTTCTGCAAGGGAGATATCATTATGCCTATTTTTCATATAAAATAAATAAAGCTCAGGGACAAAACAAGGCTTGCTTAAGATCAGGGAGTGATGGTGGAGTCAGGAATTAAATCTATTCCTCCGGAATCTCTGTTCTAGCCACTTTCTCCTTGATCCACATATGTCTCAAGATGCTGGGCTGGGCTTTGAGACAGAAAGCCGATGAGCTGAGTGCCTCCCTGAACTCAAAAAGTCTACAGTCTATCATGGAGTGAAGGGGTGCGAGAGGCCTATTCTCAAATAATCCGTATCAGGCAGTATATCTAATGTGCCTTAAGAATTATACCGACTAACTGCCATTGACCAGCAGAAAATGGATTTTTCCCTTTCTACCTGGATCAATAAAGAAAGACTCCTGCTGGCAGGAGTGTAATTTGTATAAAATGCCTTTAACATGTTCATAGCCTTCAATGAAATAAATATATTTCGAGGAATTCTGCTTAACAAAATTGACAAAACTGTGTGCAAAGATTTATCTGCAGAGATGTTCATTGCAGCCTTACTTACAACAGTGAAAAACTGGAAACAATCTAAATTTTCCCAAAGAGGGGATTTCTTCAATAAATCACGGTACAGCCATGAACGGAATGCTGTTCAGCCATTTAAAATGGGAGCCAGGAATGATGTGAGCAGACACAGATGGTCCGCACGGGTGGGAGTGACTGGGTCAGAAGCAGGATTGGCCACGTGAAACGGAAAACTCAAATAACAGAGGCTTATCCCAAGCAGGGCTGTATAACGTTCTCACATAGAAATCCAGAGAGGGGCGCTTGGGTGGCTCAGTCGGTTAAGCATCCAACTTTGGCTCGGGTCGTGATGTCAGTTAGTGAGCCTGAGCCCCGCCTCAGGTTCTCTGCTGACAGCTCAGAGCCTGGGGCCTGCTGGAATAGTGACTACATAGTCACAGGACCCCAGACTTCTCCTCTCTTTCTACTCGGTCATTCTTAGCACATATCTTCTGTAGCATTAGTTGTCAGGGCCCTGCTCATGTGCCCTCTGGAACCCACCGTGCCCAGGCACCCCGAACCTAGCCTTCCAACTACACACACCTGTGACTCTGCCCTCAAGGCTTTCTCTGTCCATAGGAACTTGCCCACGAAGCCCAAGTGGCAGGCCAGAGAGGTAATGAGCTCCCCCCTCCATACTCCAGGAGTAGTCCTCAAGCAGTAGTAAATAAATACTCCACTTCCTTCGCCGCTCACCTAGAGGCGGCCGGAGGGGGACAACTCTGGAGCGTCTTCTGGGCTGACGTCCTCACCTACAGGGGGACCCCGGGTCCCCAAAGCAGTCCCGCATCCTTTACCAGTTCCTGCACCGGGGCTTCCTTGAATTACAGCCCAAGCTACCTCAACGTACATCCTTGTCTCCGTGTTTGCTGCTGGGGCGTTGCAGCAATATGGCTTCCATTGTCCTGGTTCCCACAGCTCTGGCCCTTATCCTCTCTCTCTCCTCTTTCTCTTGTCTCCCTCCCTCTCACCCCCTCTCTCTTCCTCTCTTCCTCCTTTCCCTTTCCTGCTCCTGCTTCCTCTTTCTCCCACTCGCACTCTAATCCAATAATGGCTCTCCCTCCTTGTCCCTCAAACCTAGGGATGCTAACAGCCCCTTGTTCTTATTAACATTATCCCTTGTGATCTCCCTACACCCTGCACAGACCTTTGTGACCAGCCCTTTGACTAACTCTACTCAACTTGACTGTGCCTAAAGGCACGGGACCTGTTAGGACGTCTTCCTCCACCCCACCCCATCCTGTTCCAGCCCTGCCTGTAAATACCGAGTATGGGGCTAAGCCCATAATGTGTGTTCACTAGACAGCAGTCGATTGATTTTAATGCTGGAATGTTAGATGTGTTCATTGAAAAATATCCTCAGAGACTCAAATGCAAAGTAGCAGGAACTGTGTCTGTTTACCGCATTCTGTGCCAGCACTTTGCCAAGTGCCTCATACGTAGCGGGGACTCTGTAAAAATGGACTGAGTAATGAGTACTGCTTTGTTTCCCTAGGAACCGGGGCTCTATTTTTGCCTTTTGGATGAAAATAAGTCTCGGAGCACCCTGGGTGGCTCAGTTGTTTAAGCATCCGGCTCTTGATTTCGGCTCCGGTCATGATCCCGTCCGTGGTTTACGGGATCGAGCCCCACGTCGGGCTCTGTGCTGGTGGCAGAACAGGAGTCACGGTGGGGATGACAGATTGTTGGGATGCAGACGGGAGAAAGATTTTGACCAGAGGAAAAGGCTGCTCTTTCTAATCATCACTAAAACTATAGGAAATTCAAAAGAGGCCTTCCAGGAGCTGGTGACGGTGAAGTGGTTCCAGCAAGCCCTGGAAAGTCATCTGGTGGAAATCACGTAGAGGGTAAATTTAGATATCAGAGCGTAAAGAACTTAGACTAGAGGACATTATATTCTTGTGTAGGATGAATGCATTTACGCAGTTGTTTGGCAAATATTTCTAGACTACCGGTTACATACCGCACATGATAAAAGAAAGCACAAAGAGGGTGCCTGGGTGCCTCCGTCGGTTAAATAAATGTCTGACTCGATCTCAGCTCGGGTCTTGGTCTCAGGGTTGTGAGTCCAAGCGCCATGTTGAGCTCCGTGCTGGGCATGAAGGCTACTTAGAAGAAGAAGAAGAGGAAGAAGATGATAATAAATAAAAATCAAAGACTAGACAGGCTTGGTCGCAATCATGGATTCGGCCTTTACTAGCCGCAGGAACTGAGTCCGTTTTCTGACCTTTTCTGAGCCTCCCCTACTTCACGTGTGATAATGGAATACCGTGACCTCATTGGGTATCTGGGAGGATTACAAGCCTTTTCAGTGGGAGCAACACTGCCCCAAAAGGGACAAAAATTCGTTTGTCCCTAGGGAATGAAAAACCGTACCCTTTTTACGTAAAGCACAGATAACACACAGTATATCTGTGACGTCAAAATTTCATCAGGGACGGGGGGAGGAAGATGAGGAAAAAATAACTAAATAAGACGCTTTGCAGGGGGCCATGGGGGCATCGGGAGAAAAACATGGAGAAGCATTGCTCTAGAGTAGATCTCCTTGCTAGACTGTGCCCATCAAACCATTAGTGGAACGGACCCACTTCTGGGAAGCCAAGTGCCTGTGGCTAGTGGTCTTCCTTTACGCCTTTCTCTCAACCCCATAGGGGAGGTCTCCGTTTAGTCTCCAATGCAGGCTATAGTATTGATTTTTGTAACCTGCCCCCACTTTTCTTCCGACCGAACTAGACTATCAGGCACCGAATCCACAAAACGTTAATAACGGCAGAAAGACGAATGAACGTATTTGGGTCTGAATTCCGGAGAGTGCCCCTTGGGCACGGTTTAAATAACATTCGTGTTCTTTTTAATTTTCTGGTTAGGCCCCTGTGTCGATTAAAATACGGCTTAACACCAGGGTGCATCGCTTCGCACATTCTGTTCGTCATGCATTAAAAACATGGTTGAAATAAGAACTTTGCCTCCATAGTGTGGCGTCTGTGATTCTGTGATTTTCAAAACCACCTTGGGCACAATATTGAATCCTGTCACCTCGAGGGAAGAAAAGCATTTGAAGGTAGAAGCGCTACCCTTTCTGGCTCTTAATAACATACTGCATCTGTAACGCGAGGGGAAATTCAGAGGTTGGTTTTGGAATGAATAAGCTCACGTGCAGCCTGCTATTTAAATTCAGGAGACAGTACCCCCTGGTGCTGGTGCCGTAAGATAATGGATGATTTTTGCAGTCAAGAATCTGAATCCCAAAGCCGCCTTGGATTTACACGTAGCAGTTAGAGGAACATCTGTATAAGAAAATACCAGAGGACAGCACAGTGCCTTAGAAAAACTATTTGCCAATAAATCTGCTTTTGATGGGCTACTAAAAAATGGACACATCACGCATAAGAGATGCGTGTGTCTATTACGGAGGCTAGCTTTGTGTACAATGACAAGCTTCCCCTGGCACACTGAGATAAGAAACAGCAGTCCTCGGTGTCGGTACTCCTGCAAGAAATGAAATGATAACTTGGGGACACACGTACAAGAGTTACCATCTATTTGATCAACCTTTGAATATATGCAATACCAGAATCATCTGGCAGCCCCAAGCGAAATTGCCCACAACCTTTGAACAGTCTCTCAAGAAGGAGCCCTGAATCTAATCACGTAGAACCTTCGCCGGACTGTGTGTTATTTCCAAAGCAAGCAGTTCCAGTGTGTTTGTCTCTGGTGGTGACGGGGCACAGAAGGAATGGGGGAAAGCCATTGTTATCCCCCCCCCCCGTTTTTTTGCATCAAGGACATTTTTTAGGTAGGAGATTGGAGGGTTTCTAATGATGACTGCAAAGCAGTTGCTACGTGCGTTTGTAAACTGTTGAGTCAAAGCAGGGAAAACATCTTTCGGCACAGAAAACTCACTGAACTTGACCATTGGATTTATTTGATCGCCGCACATAAAGACAAACGGCTTTTCTTATTTTAAAAACTAAAAAAGTAACAGTTTATACATACAGTTTCAGGTCCATAAATTTTCATGCTCTGTATGAAAGATTGGCAGTTGAGAACTACAGTGATAAACGCTTCGAGTTTCATGTTGATCTGGAACTTGGAATGTTTTTGGAATATTCTTTTTACATCTTTCACCTGTTTAGCTTAAGCATATCCTAAGTACTCCTCTGGCATTTGATTGTTTTTTTTTTTCCTTTTAATGCTTAAGAATGCAAAGTCAACTGTAGATATTCAGTGGAAGGCCAGCCATGAGCTCAGCTGGTCATCACTGCTTTTCCTCCGTCTCTGGCTAGATTTTTCGGCTTGGAGTTTGCTCCGTGAGAGCCCTGCTCTGGAAGAGCCCCCGTGAGCCACCCAGGCAAACCAGTAGACCTCTCCAAGCACACTTGTCTCTGAGAGATACCTCAGTATATTCCAGAAAATCCAAACGGACTCTTCTGCTATCAGAGGACATCCACAGCATCCTCCCAATCGGAATTAATTTGGGGACCATTAAGAAGATAAAGAACTGGAAAGGAACAATGACAGAAATGGTCAGAATCAGCCCATAGACACCTTTAAGGAAAGAAAAGCCCTTGTTTCTCGAGTCAGGCGTTCAGAGGCTTGGCGATACGGTCAGTGAGAGCTGGGGTGGGTATGCTGAGCAGACAAGAGCTGGGATTTCTGGCTCTCTACCCCGTTTCCTCCTAGAAAGAGAGCTTAGGTTTTTAAGTTTCCATAACATCAGACTCTCCCCAGGTAGGTCAGGGTGTCCAGCCTAAGTTCTTAGATCAGATCTTCCTTTATCACCTTATCAGGGCGAGAGAGCTGTATCCTAGGAAGCAAAACAAACAAAAGGAGAGCAGGGCAGATAATGAGAAAGGCAGAGGGGGTAAGAATAGAAAAAGAACTACTGAGTGAGATTGCATGCGAGGGGCTACTTCGAAACGGCAGATAAAGGTCTCCTCCCCGCCCCCCATGTTAAAAACCTGTCCACCAGAATGAAAAGGCTTAATTAGCAGCTAAATACAAATCCACGTTTTGTGTCTTTTAAATGACGTCTCACCAAGGTACCAAGCAGAATGTCTGGTTGAAGGTTGGGTGATTCAATCCATCTATTACTCTCTATAAAACAAAGAATCTGCCGTTTCATTACCCTTAAATTGTCTGGCAGTGGGTGAAGTTAACTTTTATTAGGCGCTGTTCTTTCATATTATACAGTGTAGTCAAGGATATATTAGCTTTGACGTTTTCTTACATCTCAATATACTGTGGCGTGAATTTACTGTGAGGCTAATTTAGAAGGAAGCTTTTCAGAGGAGGAAATAATGGTCAGCATCAGCTATGCTGCAAATTATAAGCAGGATGAAAATTCAGGGGGAAATGGACATCCGCGTACAATCGCTAGATGTTAATAAGCGTGCTTCTTACATGTGTATTCCTCATGATATTCTTTCTCTCTTAAAACTCCAGTTTTATAAAAACTCCATTCTGGGGGAGGATTTTAGTGTTGAGGAAATGGTATAGTTTATCCTAACATGATGATGTTGTCTTAAAGAAAGAAACACCATGGGGCGCCTGGGTGGCTCAGTCGGTTGAGCGTCCGACTTCAGCTCAGGTCATGATCTCGCAGCTCGTGAGTTCGAGCCCCGCGTCGGGCTCTGTGCTGACAGCCCAGAGCCTGGAGCCTGTTTCAGATTCTGTGTCTCCCTCTTCTCTCTGTCCCAACCCACTCGCATTCTGTCTCTGTCTCTCTCAAAAATAAATAAACATTTAAAAAAAATTAAAAAAAAAAAAAAAGAAAAGAAACACCCATCGGATCAAACTCTATGTAAAAGGTGTTCTCAGAGCTCGCCTTTGGGAAAGGAGCCCCCCCCCACCCCCCAATGATAATTTAAGCATTTAAAATACAATTTAAAGATGATTGATCAGACTAATACACAATAAGGTCGTTATAAAACAAATTCCCAGTATGTGAAATTTAATTTCACCTACAGGATTCATCATTCATCACAAAAGTTTTATTACAATCTGGTATCGGGTGCCATTCTCTGACTTTGGGTTGTTTTTTTCAATAAGATCACGCTGGTTGGCTGATGTTTTGTGGCACGAATTAAGCATATTATTGGTCGATGAAATTGGATCCTGTTTAGAGCAAACAGAGACGAAAACAAGCATATGAGAACCAGAAGTGTAGTCTTTTAGCTTTAAGAACTTAAAATGTAACTGTATCACGCAGGGACGTTTGAGTTGTTAAACTAATAAAACCCAGTCAATCAAATAGTAAAAGATAGTGAGAAGCAGCAACACGAAGTGTTATAAGAAAAGCACCCAATGGAGACACGTAAGAGAAAATCCGTCAGCGACTCATTCAGTTTCTTATCTGTTCTATAGGTTTAGCGCTGGAACGGAGTTGTTTGTTTGTTTTTTTTTTCCTTTGCATTTATCTTTGTGCCTGAATGAGTTCAATTTCACTTAGATTAGGACAGAAACTTCAGAACAGCAGGTTAATCCGTCCTGTCTTCATGGGCACCTGAGCAAACAGACCAATATCAGTGTAAAATTGTAATTCTGGAGATTAATGTTGTCTTTCCTGTTTGTGGTGAACTTGACCTCCTTGCCTTTTTCTTTTTTTTCCTTCAGCTTCTGTCCAGGGTCCCTGGGAGAGAGCCATCTCGCCAAACAAAGTGCCCTACTATATCAAGTAAGTTGGAAGCATCACATTGCTAAAGAAGCATTTATTGTGGCTAATCTGCATATTCACAAATGGATTGAGTTCTACATTGTGACTGACGTTAACCTGGCTTACAATACCTACTTCTCCATCCCCCAAGGAAGCTTGGAAAGTCAACTCGCGCTAAAATCACCGCTGCACATGTGCTGATGCAACAGGGAGCTGCCTTTAGGAAAAATCCATTTACTGCAGCCCGTTTCTTGTGTGTTGTGATTGGAAGTGGTGTGGATTTTCCACGATAGCACAAAAAGCTGCAGATAATATTATGGAGGGTGAGAGTGAATAGTTATAAGGACAGTTTCATTGGTTTAGGCGTGTTCCCGCATCTCTTTTTCAGCCAAGATGGATGATTTCGGCAGCTGTATGTACACAAAGCGTTTCCGGTGAATAAATACTTCATGTACCCAAAAGGCAGTCAGCAGCAGGCCCGGATTTGTGTAGCTGAGGTGTTCATTCTTGACACATAGCACTCAGCATTTTTCACAACAGAGCCATACTGTTCTCTGGGGCCATTTGTGTCCGTCACAGGAATACAGGTGCTTAGAAGCACCTTCTGCAGGATGCATCGTGACGTACAAATACATTGTACATTGGCTCAATGATTGACATCGAGTCAATGTACATTGATACATCGGGTCAACATGCAAGGGACAGGAGGGAGGACAGTGAGTCATTATGGCACCTGAACAGTTTCTCGTTGACTATGCGATAGAGTTCAACTTCAATTTAACTTTGCACCTGCTGGTTCAATAATTGAATTTAATCGCCTTCGTGAAATAATCTTCAATACCAGCTGAAGGCTTTCAACCTGCTTCCGCCGTGAGTCTGACTAAAGACCCTCCATGTTTTCCCATTGTTCGGGCCTGCCATCTTTTATCAGGTTGGCTTCTGTTCTTCGGCTGCCCAGCATTTCTTCATAATTCAGTTCTAAAGCAATCGCAGCAATCCTAGATCTTCATGACTACCATTCTCCGGAAATTAGATCGCATGCCTCACTTTTGTTCACTCAGAGGAATGGGGGTGAGGGACTTCTTTGGGCCATTCAGAGAGAGACACATCCTTTAAGAAAGTTGTGTCTTATTAAATTTTTCCCGACAAAGCATCTCTTACCTTGAAAAACTCTCCTTCGATTTGCTTTGATCCCGCTTTTTATCTTTCTTATTTTTAAATTGTATTATGTTTATGCTGTATAATTTACCAATTCAGTCCCCTTACGTATTTTAAAGACCTATTTTAAATTGTGTGTCTCACTGAATGACAAATCCACTTAGACGTGCGCTGTATGGCTTTACGTCCACTGTATATTTTGTTGGAACCATTTTATTCAAACTCTGCCCAGTCATCTCCGGTGTCTTGGTCAATCCCACATTTTCATCTCTAAGATGTTTGGGACCCGCTACTTCTTCAACCCATTTATAAAGCTCTCACTTTATCCGATTCCTTTATGATAGATGAAGAGATAGTCCTTACTGGATAGAGGTTCTCCTTTTGTAGCATAGATTGTGAGAACACCTGAGAACCCAAAACATCTTCAAGTGATTATTCTCCAGATTTGTACTGTTTGGGGCTTATTAAATATCTCACAGGGATTCCTAGGGTCTCCCTACCCACCGTCCTTTCCCTAAATATTTATCTTCTCCCCGATGCGATACCCAGCACAAAAGATCCTGGTACATTGCCGCGTGGCAGTGAAGATTCATTCAGTCCAAAAATAAAAAGACAGATTCCCCCTCATTGTCCAGGGCTCCTTCACTGGCCCAGATCGGGGAACGTGAAAACGTGAGGTCCAGTCCTGGCTCTGTCATGAGTTGACTGTGTCGCCTTGGGCAAGTCACTTGCCCTAGACAAACCTTAGTTTCTCATTTAGAAAATGAGAGGTTGGGCTAGGTGATATCTAAGGTTCCCTGTAGCTCTAAGAATCAATGAGTGCGACTCATCAAACGATTGTATCCAAATTCAAAAACTGAAGATCTCAGCTTTTCTTTCAGAGGTTATCTTTATTTTTTAAATTCTCTAGTTTAATCATTAGCATAATATGAATTCTTATTTAAAAAAAAAAAAGTCGGGCGCCTGGGTGGCGCCGTCGGTTAAGCGTCCGACTTCAACCAGGTCGCGATCTCGCGGTCCGTGAGTTCGAGCCCCGCGTCAGGCTCTGGGCTGACGGCTCGGAGCCTGGAGCCTGTTTCCGATTCTGTGTCTCCCTCTCTCCCTGCCCCTCCCCCGTTCATGCTCTGTCTCTCTCTGTCCCAAAAATAAATAAAAAACGTTGGGAAAAAAAAAAAAAGTCATAGCAATTCTGTTTTTCCGTTGTTTAATTAGCCGAAGATTTGCCCCCTCAACCCATTCCACTTTCTCCAGGTACCCATCTAAAGACCTCAAATCTTGGTGTTTAATTTAGGACTGTCATTCTTCCTGGTTCAGTGGTAAGAGACATAGAGCCCCAGACAGAAAAAAATAGTAGACAAGGGAACATGGACCTTAAAGCCTCTGAAATGATCAGTTTCTAGGAATGAGGAATTAGGTAATTTCTCAAAAATACCTCTGAAACTTTATGGAGATCATTTTTCTCTAAAAACTAAAATCTACCGGGGCACCTGGACGGCTCAGTCGGTTAAGCATCTGACTCTTGGTTTCGGCTCAGGTCATGATCTCACGGTGCGTGGACTCGAACCCAGCATCGGACTTTGGGTTGATATCGTGGCGCCTGCTTAGGATCCTCTGTCTTCCTCTCTCTGCTCCTCCCCTGCTCGATAGCTCTTTTCTCTCTCTCTGTCTCTCTCCCCCTCCCTCTCTCTCTCTCTCTCAAAGTAAATAAACATTTTTTTTTTAATTATAATCTATTGGAAATTAGAGATTATATAATTTCTCAACTATACCTCTAAAATGTTAAGCTAATGTAGGGAGAACTCATGTTCAGAAAATACACATGGTCAACAAACCGATTATTTTAAAAAAAAAAATTTTTTTTTTAACCTTTATTTTTGAGACAGAGAGAGACAGAGCATGAATGGGGGAGGGGCAGAGAGAGAGGGAGACACAGAATCGGAAGCAGGCTCCAGGCTCTGAGCCATCAGCCCAGAGCCCGACGCGGGGCTCGAACTCACGGAACGTGAGATCGTGACCGGAGCCGAAGTCGGACGCTTAACCGACTGAGCCACCCAGGTGCCCCAACAAACCGATTATTAATGTCATTTGTGATTCATTATTATACACTACTGTTGTCTCAAATATTCTTTTTATAGCAAACTACTTTGATGTACAAGGTTCAGTGGGCTTGAGGCACTGGCAAATGCCATTTGCAATTCGAGATGCCTTATTTATCCACAAATAACAATACAATAAGTTTATAATGATATTCCTTCACCCAGTCCCCACCCCCTAGTTCCTCTTGGTTGTCTTGTTTGTCTAGACTCGCATTCGAGAGTTTTAACCACCCGTTTCCAGGCACAGAGCCAGGTGCCTTCTCCGGATCCTTTTTTCATACTTAATACTTTTTTGCTTTTCAACGCTGGGATAAACTGATCCCCTAAATAACCGGAGGTTTCTGCACCAGTAACATAATTCCAGTTGGGTGTTGACTTGTGCACTCGTGCTTGAGGTTGTAAGTCATTACCCGCGTCTTGGGCTCTAGATTGCAAGTCCGGCGGTGTTTACGCCTGCATCCTGACACCAGCTTTTCATACGGTGCTAAGAATCTCGATTTCAATACTTCACCCTACATGTTTGTCTAGTTTATTAGTCCATGGCATTCATCATTGTTACAGTTTTCATCTTCTTGCTCCCTGGGGGCTCTCTTACTCCTGCCAGCGTCTCCTTCAGGTTATTTGATTACAGCCTTCATTGCCACTGAAAAAATAATCGCCAGCTATGTGCAACCTGTTACAACTGCCTTTTCCACTCTCCGCCATTTTGTACTCTTTTTGGCCTACTGTCAAACTCATGAAAATTCCAATATAATAGCCTTTAACCACCTGCTGCATTCTGTTAGGATTTCTTTCACCTTTTTATGTTGCATCCTCCCATATGGGTAAACCACACGGAGCCAAGAGCTGGGACTCTCTTGCTTTCTTAATGAGTTAGAAAATTATTCTTCTGTGTTCTTGACTGTCGGAAGAACTCAGGAATCCCAAACTTGTGTGCAGTATGTTCCTGCAAAGATAACATAATAAGAGCATAAGAAATAGCACACTGGGGCAGACCGACACCGCAACTAGCCCAGAACTCGGTCCCACATGCGGACACCAGTGGCTGTTTGCATCATCAGCCAGTTGGCGTTGGGTTTATCCAGTGGTTTCTTACACTTTTCCCCTCTCCGCTTCAGCCTTGGCTTCAGAAGAGTAAGGTGCATACATTTGCGGATTTCTACTTAAAGAAATAAAGGTAGATCTCAGTCTCTCTTCAATCTGCATTTTTTAACCTCAAGTGCTGTGGAATTCAGTGAATACAATGATATTTACCCAAAGTAGACTTTTTTTTAATGTTTATTTATTTGTTTTGGGGGGGGTGGGCAAGAGCGTGTATGCATGCATGCATATGAGCAGGGGAGGGGCAGAGACAGAGAGGGAGAGAGAGAATCCCAAGCAGCTTCTGCAATGCTGGTGCAGAACGTGATGCAGGGCTCGATCCCTCAACCCTGGGATCACGACCGAGCCGAAATCAAGACATCACGCTCAACCGACCGAGCCACCCGGGCGTTTTCCCAAAGGAGACTTCAGCCTCACATCCCCTTACAACCCCTTTTCCTTTTCCTCTTCCCAGTCTGAGAAATTCTAATCCTTTTTAGGTTCTCAGTCTGTCCTTGAATGACAGGCAAGTGTACCCCTTGATCGTCTTAGTTGCTTCTCCCTGGATCTTTTCCAGCTCTGTTACGTCTTCCTTGGGATGTAGTGACCGGAGTGGCCCAAATGTCGGTTATTAAATTTGTTAGCATTGTCTGCAGTCTCCACTCACTCATGAAGAAGGTAAATGCTGTTCGCTTTCTCCCATTGGTGCAGAAATGGGGAAACCAATTGAGGTCATAGCCTCTTCTACCTATGTTAGTTCTGGCTATAGTTTGGTTTGCTACTATTTTTCTGTGACACCGGCTGAAATGTTTGACCTTATATTTCTGCCAGCCGGCCCTTAGGAAGGGTTTGGTTTTTAGACGAGCGGGTCCTCTCCTCTTTTAAAGGCACTGCAGTTTGTAAAGACTGGGAGGCGTTCACTATTGAAACTCGGTAGTAAACCTGCTGACTCAGTCGCCAGTAAGGCCTGTCAGCAGGTTCCCTTCCTAACTATCACTGAAGCGCTTCGCCGAAGAGTGAAACAAGGGTTCCGGGAAACATGCTAACTGATCAGCTTTTTTTTTTCACATCCAACGCTCACGAAGCAACTCACGTCCACAGGAGGGTCTCTCTCTTCCCGCTGGTTGTTTTGGGTGTTGTGTACGTTGCTGTAGATGTTGTCTGATGACCGTGATCGACCCTTCCCTCACCTCCCAATCCCAGGCATGTTTCTGTACTTACCTATTGCGTGGGGGTTGCTCACAGCCTTCTCGAGCACTTTTTCAGATTCCAAATCCCTCCCTAAAGCATATCTCGCCCGTGTTCTTGCTCCAGTTCCCCATTACTTGTGCCGAGAGTTGCTCTGATTCAAGTCGAGGTGAGCGTATTTGTTCCTTTGAGTTCCTGATTGCTATTTCAGTGCCTGTGTTTAGAGAGGGAGGAAGGCGCAGTGAGCTCTGTCTCAGCTTTAACAGCAACCGATGTGCTAAGTATCTGCGCTGGCTGGCTTGCAGCGGATACATTATCTGAGAAGGAGACAGGCTCTGATCATAAAGAACACCGGATTATGACATCCAAGTGTGAGAAATCAGCCGACTAACCCAATCAAAGGAGGGATGTGGAAACTCAGACCACAGCGAAGCCGACTTTAGTCAACATTCTTGCAAGAGTGGGTGTGTCTGATGGACAGGCACACTGGGAGCAGTGGCCGCAGGCAATTTATCTCCTACTGTGCAACTCCCTCCCCTGGTTCCTCATTGGCTGAGCACTACAGAAGTTACACCCTTACCCGGAAGGCGCCTATGCCCACGTAAGGCAAAGAGTAGTCTGATTGGAGCAAACGTACCTTCCTTGAGGTGACGCAGGTGCTGCCCTTCTTTGGCGCATGCTCATTGCCAAGCCCGCAAAAAAATAAGCCTGAGAAATAGAGAGGGGAGGAGCCGGAACGTGGAGTGTCTGAGGGTTTGGGACTCCATTGTTGGGGGTGCGGGAGGGTCCGTACATATTTCCAGTAGGTTGTAAACCTCTTGTTAGCTAGACAACACAGTATCTCTGAAAATGAATCATCTCACTCCTCACCCAACTTAGAAAATACTCCCCTATGTCTCATTCCCGATACCTTACTGTCCTAGGAATGATACCAGTCTTCTGACATTCACTTTAAACATTGGTTAAGATTGGCCCAGCTACGTGCTCTATGAGGCTAGTAAATAGACCAGGCATCAGAAGGCTTGAAATTTAGTTCTGGCTTTGCTATCAGCTAGCTAGCTTTTTTTTTTTTTTTTTTTTTTTTCAGTTTTATTTATTTAAGTATTCTCTACGCTCAGCATGAGTCTGAAACTCATGACCCTGAGATCCAGAGTCCCACGCTCTCCCGACCGAACCAGCCAGCACCCCCCCACCCCCCGCCCCAGCTATTTGAGCACAGGTGAATCAGTTACATTTCCTCGGCCTCAGTTTCTCCGTCAGTCACCTAAGGGGGCTGAATCACGGGATATCCCATGTCATTTCCAGCCCCGACATCCTCCGATTTTATGAATGTTGACTTTGAAAGAAAAATTGTTTATAGCACTTTTCCAGAGGAATGGAAATGGATCTTCAGAACACCCTTGAGAGTTCTTACCGCGCCATCACTCTTCTCGGGATAAAGGACAAATAATATTAACCCTTTTTTTTTTTTTTTTTTTTACTTTACTGTTTAGCACCATTGATAATAGGAAGTGGATGTAACAGGAAATCAGCTGTCTGGTTTCAGCTGTCAATCTTTGAAGATACTGGTGAATATCTGTGGGTAATTAAATTTGTGAAATCGCTGCCAGAAGCCTGGTGCTCTGACTTTTCAAAAGGCTTTAGTACACAAAGATAACCCAGAGGTCAGTCTTCTCTGCCCGGCTTTCTCCTCCACAGTTTGATGGTTCCAAAGGTCACATTAGCTGAGTCTCATTAAGCTTTGGGACCACAATGAAGGAGTAGTCAGTAATGAGTAACTGATGACAGAATCACGAAAACAACTCCGTTTACGTCGTTCGCGGAAAGAGATTGAATGCGACACCATTGTGTCACGGAGTCCCCCCCCCCCCCCCCCCCCCGTTCCGGCCTTGGGTTACGTGGCCCTCGTTGGCAGGTGTCGTTGTTGGTATCTTCTGTGTCTCGGAGGTTCATAAACAGTATCTCACAACCTTCCTTCTAGTTTCAGAAGCTCCAACACGTAACCTTGACCGAAATGGCGGCCTCCATGAGGACAGGCGCTGTGTCTCTTTCCCAGCCCGGTGCCTCACTGACAGCATGTGCCCAGTAGATACTGGAATGAAGGAAGGAACGCACGCCAGTAATAGCACGTGTCTTACATCTGATTTTCTAGTGATCAGTAGGGCTTTGAATTGATCGACCGCTGTGCTCACAAAGCATTTGTATGCAGGATCTATTTGGGGGGGGCTGGGATGTAGTGGCCCCTAAATCTTACGAGAATGGCATTGATTAGGTTTTATTTACAAAGATTTTTTGTAACATTCTGTACGTTACGTGTGATGGTTAAAGTTGGCAGCATGGATACATATGCACGGATACATATACACGGAGGCGTGGCCACTATCATTCTGTATACAAGCCACAACCTCTCTTACGTTACCCAGGTAAGGCGTTAGCGTCCCGTGACTCATTCATGGCACTCTTGGGAATGTGAGAGTGTGCATAAAACGCATTTAGGTCTGTTTCCCTGAAAGAACAAGAGTAAATCATTTCAGCTCTTTGCTCATTTTCTTTCTTAACTTTCTCACACATGCACTTTGTTCCATAATCGCGTGGTGGAAAAAAACATGGGCTGTCACATCAGATAAACCCGTGTGGGAAGCCCAGGTTCATCACACTCTGTGTTATTTAAACCATTTGCTTAACCTCACCCCCATTCTACTTTCTGGCACGTAAGGAATATGAATTGGCTTTCCTTCTCTTCTCTGAAAGGGAGTCGAAGTCTAATGGACGGTTACGAGATACCGAGTGTCGGATGCGTACGAAAACACAGATACATCCAGTACTAGCTACATGTTTAGAATGTTTTCTGGGACACAAATAGGTCCTTGATCAAATCAGTTTATTTTCATTTTTGGAGTTCCCACGTAATTTGGGGTATGTGTGAATTCCCAAACATTCCTGAGCCGCTCCTAGGCTTCTCTAATTGCTTCTTATCCTGTCCCCCTGGGAAGCAGCATCCTGTTGCCTTGACAAAGGTCAGCAGCAGCCCAGACAACATTTGAAAATAACTTAATAACCTTGAACTGCCTCTCCCCTTTGGATAATTTCCTTAGAGCATTAGCCCTTTGAACACTGACCTGGTTGCAGAAAATGTCCCTCTCTCAGCGGGAAAACCCAAATCCCATTCAGTCTTCCCTGCTTCGGTCCAGGGGATTGGGGCCGAGGGGGAGGGTGGGAAGGCAGGGGAGCTTGGGAGCTGAATAGTGGGTAGGGAGAAGGCATTCTTTCCGGGAGAACATTCGTGTGCACACACACACACATGCAATTTCTTCTTTTAAAAAAATAACCTGAGTGCATTATATAAATCAGTGCTGTCACATTGCAAACTTTAAAAATCCCTCTACGAGAGAGAAAAAAAAAAATCTCTGCTTTCGGCAGTCTGCAAAGCTCCTCAGAACAGGTCCTATGTGGGGCTTAGCCCACTGTGAGCATTGAGCAAATGATCGCGTCTTTTGTGTTATCATTAACTACAGGGTGGATGAAACAGAGAAGCTTTCCTGGTCCTTCTGAAATTTCCAGTAGCTTTTTCTGTTTTGCTTTCTCAACTTATCCATACCCATCTTGGTCCCCGAAGCCACTGCGGGTCACATGGTCAGTGCAAAGATTAATTTTTAACTTGCTTCTTTGTTGTTTTAGAAGGAATTGGTTGTGGTGGGGGTGGTTGTTTCTTTTAGATTTAGTCACTTTTCCTTGGACTTGAGCTTTCTATAGAGGAATTATCTCATAGTTACCATCCATGTAATTGAGACGGGATGAAAGCAAAGTTTAATGTGTGCCTACTAAGTGCTAAGGGCTAGACTAGCTGTGTATCTTCCCACCTATGAGGATGGCCCCATCGGTTGTTACCCAATAAAGAGGACACAGCTGAGACTCAGAGGTTGGTGGCTTAAGTGATGCTCATAATGACGCGGCTTTGCATCTTTCCCACCAACCCTGTGACATCAGCAGGCTTTCCCCCAGTCTAGGACTCCCACAGTCCCCAGTCTCAGTGCTCACATGCGTGCTCTGGAAGGTCAGAGCTGCTTGAAGCTCCCAGGGCTAGATGCATTGAACTTGGGGAGGAGATGGTCGCTGCCCCCTGAGGGCAGAGGCTGGCTTAGCCAAGATGCGTAAGGTCGCAAGTGGAGACTTATTTGGGGGTAGAGCGGTTCAGGATTGAGAGAAAAAACATGTAATAAAGGGGTGGAGAATAGAGATTTAAAAAATGATAGTACCCAGAAACACCTCACTTGTTGCTCCCAGCCAGTTCGGCTTCCTAGTATTGGTGGTTAAACACCTGCTCTTGGCGTAACCAAGTGCGGCCACTCCAGCACTGTGTGGCCGCCATCTTGGACATCACCTGCGTTCCCCGATAGGCCTTGCCTGCACTGCTGGTGGTTTTTCCTTGGCTTACCTGCTGTCAGCTTCTGCCACCCTACTGTTGCACAGGCCTAATGTCCTCTTTGCTACTTTTGGCAAGAAAAGGCAAGAAAAAATAAAATGGAGCAAATACCCAGTGAGCCCGGACCCTACCACCTCCATGGGAGTTGAGGAAGCAGACAATTTCTGGCGCTCACGCCCTCCCACTTCCATCAGGGCTTCCCTAAGGTGAGAGTACGGCCAGAAGAGTAACCTGATAGATGCCATGGAATGGGTTTCTCCTCAGACTCCCAGTTCTACGACTTTTCAGAGGTTAGCACACGGTCAACTCAGGTGGACTAGAACAGCTCGTCGGGAGGCTTTTCAACGCCAGAGCATGTCCTTGAATTTGATTCCATCCTCCCCTTCCAGCAACGAATGACATCTCATCTGCCTCGCAAATCCCAGGCCTATGGTTCTAGTCTTACAAAGGAAACACATATGGCCTATGGCCATAAGTTATGGCTTCCCAGGCACTGAGCATTGGGTCACCCCGTGTATCACATGTAGAGAATCTCCCCTTAGTGCACAGTGTTGTCTCTGGGTTTATGATCGTAACGACATGGTGGGAAAGAAGTCTTTCATATACCATCTCCCAAATGACTTAAAACCACCAAACCAGCGGGGGCAATTAATATGTTTTCACGGCTGGGGCGCCTGGGTGGCTCAGTCGATTGAGCATCCGACTTCGGCTCAGGTCACGATCTCGCGGTCCGTGAGTTTGAGCCCCGCTTCGGGCTCTGTGCTGAGTGCTCAGAGCCTGGAGCCTGTTTCAGATTCTGTGTCTCCCTCTCTCTTTGACCCTCCCCCGTTCATGCTCTGTCTCTCTCTGTCTCAAAAATAAATAAAAACGTTAAAAAAAAAAATTTAATATGTTTTCACAGATAAAGAATAACTGAGATTTCCTATAGATTAGGAGAAATCTCTGCCTGAATATTTAGTCACCCTCTACTAATATAGAAATAGAAGTGCTTTACCAAATATGAGGCCAGGCTAATGCTTTCTTCCTCACTCTTATATCAATACCGCACTAACTTTTCTGCCAAAAAAAAAAATCCCACCAAATAATAGGGAAGAATGAACTCTAGGTGGAACAGGAGGGGCCAAGCCTCAAAAGTATGGCAAAAGTTTGGGGCGCCTGGGTGGTTCAGTAGGTTGAGCGTCCGACTTCGGCTCAGGTCACGATCTCGCGGTCCGTGAGTTCGAGCCCCGCGTCGGGCTCTGTGCCGACAGCTCGGAGCCCGGGGCCTGCTTCGGATTCTGTGTCTCCCTCTCTCTCTGCCCCTCCCCCGCTCGTGCTCTCTGTCTCTCTCTGTCTCAAAAATAAATAAACATGAAAAAAAAATTGTTTTAAAGTATAGCAAAAGTTCAAAGTGTAAATAGAGCAAAGGGAATGAGAGCAAGAGAGAAAAGGAGGGGCAGAAGAGGGGAGGGAAGGAAAGGGTGGGAAAAATAGGCCTATGACTCCTTCCCTGGCGGTTGTGAGGGGGTCTGAATGACCTGTGCTCAACAGACCACCTTATAAACATGCCAATGACCTCCCAGACCTCCTTGTTCATCCCGTTCGTGGCATTTTTAACTAGCAGAAAGATACCTGAAAGTCCTGTGTATACAACGTTCTCAGCAGGATGTACCCGGTCTGCCTTTTTTGCTTATGGTAAATAAACCTGGAATGTATGGGTTTATGAGGGATGACTGCATAGAAAATGAGGCATAGTCACCCGAGCATTTTCCTGTTTTTGTCATTAACAAATTATCAAAAGGAAGCCTTTGGAGACGGAACTGGCTGCTCCTCAGCGTCGCTATTTCTGCGCACATTTTTGAAAAACGCTTCTGTTAGTACGAAACCAGAGGGTATCATAATGTGAAAGAACGGGGATGTTTTGGGAACGTGTCCTGATGATTTCAGGTTCCTCCAGGGAGAGAACGTTTTATCTGTGCCCGGTGTTTCCCTTATGATCCTTCAACTCATTAGTGGCGATTGGTACTAGATAAGAATCTGTGATTTATGGGACTCCAGTTCGAAATGCAGTCCTTTCTACCTATACAAAATGTAGTTATTTTACTTGAAAAATTCCTTTTGCAGCGCATGGGAGGAAAGAAAAGCAGGAGGAGGGGGCCCATATGTTTCCCCTTACCATGTGGTCCCCACTCCGAGGAAATCACAAGTCTAAGAAACGGCCAAGGTCAAGACTGCTGAGGGACATAGCCATTGTTTTTATAGGGGTTTTGAAGTTTTTTAAATGTTATAAAAATTTTGTACGTTCTCTATTGAAAAGTATAGAAATGACATTCAATTTTTCCTGTTACCTTAGAATAGATCTTAAAGAGAGCAAGGGCCTCTGTAACTGCCTTGAAGCCCTGAGTCGTCTTCACGCATTAACTCTTTGGGATGTTTTGTTAAATCTTGTGATCCGTCACCTCTCCAATTAAGCTTTAAACTCTTCGACATTGCTTGAGCCTCATGCACCCTGCGTCGTCCTGAGCATTTCATTATCTCACACATAAAAATGGCGAACAAATACTTGACGCTTTGTTTTGATTTTGCGGAAGAGTAAGTATATTTGCGGGAACTGGGCCGTGATCCTAATAAGTATTCTCATAAAGGAATAGATCATAACAGATCAAAGGCATTCTAGGGGCACCTGGGTGGCTCAGTCGGTTCAGTGTCTGACTCTCGATTTGGGCTCAGGTCATGATCTCATGGTTTGTGGGATGGAGCCCCACGTCGGGCTCTGTGCTGACAGCATGGAGCCTGCTTGGGATTCTCTCTCTCCTTCTCTCTCTGAACCCTCCCCTTCATGTGCACACGCACGTGCCTTCTCTCTCTCTATCAAAAGAAATAAAATATACTTTTTTAAAAAAGGCGTGGAGCGCCTGGGTTAGTAGGTTAAGTGTCCGACTTCATTGCAGATCATGATCTCGCAGTTCGTCAGTTCGAGCCCTGTGTTGGGTTCTGTGCTGACAGCTCAGCGTGCTGACAGCCTGCCTTGGATTCTGTGTCTCGCTCTTTCTGCCCCTCCCCCGCTCATGCTCTGACTCTCTCTCTCAAAAATAAAAGGCGTTCGGGGCGCCTGGGTGGCTCACGCAGTTAGGCGTCCGACTTCGGCTCAGGTCACGATCTCACGGCTTGTGAGTTTGAGCCCCACGTCGGGCTCTGTGCTGACAGCTCGGAGCCTGGAGCCCGCTTCGGATTCTGTGTCTTTCTCTCTCTCTCTCTCTGCCCCTCCCCTGCACACGCTCTGTCTCTCTCTGTCTCTCAAAAATAAATAAAAACATTAAAAAAAATTTAAATAAAAGGCGCTCTATATGTTTTTATTCTAGGTAATCTCACTGGCATTCGTTGTTTCAATTGTATTTTGAGGGCAACTTGAGCCATCCGCTCCTTCGTTGTCTCTATTTTTGGTGGTTGAAAGCAGAGAGAAATGCTTGATGGTGTTGGTTGCCCCACTGAACTGTCCCGTGAACCGTAACTCTTTGGAAGGTGCTATTTTAGAGGAAGTACCGTTAAGTGAACGTATTCCCTTAGTAGCTCCCGTTGCCAAAAGTTACGAGGATATCTTAGGACAATGCCTTCAAATCCTATTCCTGGCAAAGTGCACAGGCTGCCTTCAGAAGCCGAGTTCAGTGAGTGCACATAAGCCTATGTCTTAATATTAAAAGACTTTGAAGGAAGTTGGGATGAGGTACGTTGGTAGAATCTAAGAGAGACGTTGAGGCAGAGTCATAGTGGCATCCAGCGGGGAAGAAAAGACCTCAAATTGGTGCTTAGTTATACGCAACCAGCTCTTGTCTTGCCCTGGTAAATATTAGATGCCATTAACAAGCACATATAAAATAGATTAATTGCATAAATGTCTAGCGTTAGTAAACAGAGAGCCATTGTTTTTCAAATATGGTTTTGTTTTGTCTTTGGCGGGGGGGGGGGGGGGGGGGGGAACAGTCATCCCATTCTATCTTTTTAAATAGACTTCATTACTAAAGAACTTAGAGTTGTTTCTCTAACTCGTATGTCATATGCTCAGCTGCCAGGCCATGTCTTTTTACCATAAGCCCGGCAGAGGAACAAAAGTCACCCTTACTCAGCTCAGCCTCGTTCATCATCAACAAAATCGCCAATTATATTCCAAGCCCTTGAATGTATTGCTTGAGAAGATGTATCAGCTCCCTTTCAAGGAAGCAGCTCCATGTTGAGTGGGAAGTTTGATCTTTCTCTACTGGTTGGTAGATGCGAGCATACTAATCTTGTTTTGATTTGTGGACCAGAAAAGATTAGTCTGCCGGTGTGGAGAAAACGTGTTCGAACCACAAAGTAATTTTTCCTGAGAAGTTATCTGACTGTAACGGTAACTATACCTCGGAGTACATCAGAGGGCTCAGATGTGGAACATTTCTTTAAAATGAAAACCTAAAAATCCTGACGTCTAATAGAATGTATAAAAATAACTCCTATGTGGAGGATATGGGATGAGTAGAGGAATACCGAATAATCTCACCTGACAGTTTGGGCCATACCTTTATATTACTTGCTGTGGCCTTGAAAAATAGAGAATTAATTCAATAAAACATTGGGGAAAAAATTACATAAACATAAAATGTTTTAAATTAAAAACACTGAATTGGAACGGGAGGAAAAAAATCTCCCAGGAAATCAGTATCGCTTGGGCAAGCATGAATCCCAGACCAGCGATATTTTTATCCAAATAACACCTAGTTCTATAGTGAACAAACACCTTTATCACCAAGTGTTATAAACAGAGAGTGAAGAAACGAGTACTTAGGGCTGTTAGATTTACTTCTCCAAGATGGTAACTGTATTCAGTTTCAGGCTTGAGTATACCAACGTCTGAATTTATTCACAGTACTCTGTCAATTTAGGATTGCAAAATACAAACAGAGACGTGGTAAAAACACTTACGGTGATCGTCAAGAGTGGTGGCTGTAGGGAACAGATGATTGTTGTTGTATAGACTAATAATATACGTAAGGAAATCTGTGTGAAATCTAAGTTGGGCTATGAAACACCAAACTGGGGCACCCGGGTGGCTCAGTCAGTGAAGCATCCGACTTGAGCTGAGCTCATGATCTCGCAGTTCGTGAGTTCGAGCCCTGTATCGCGCTCTGCCCTGTCAGTGTGGAGCCTGATTGGGATGGTCTGTCTCCCTGTCTCTCTCCGCCCCTCCCCCACTCGCACTCTTTCTCAAAAATAAATAAATAAACATTTGAAAAAATAATAAAACACCAAACTAAGGCAGAGGTAAAATAATAAATCCATAGGAAATTAAATTTAGGCATAAGTACCGAAACCGTGAATTCTGTAGGTGTTAGAAAATCACATGCACGGTAGTTCCGCACCCCCATCCACGATTTCACTTGGCACGGTTTTGGTTACCTGCGGTGAACCAGAAGCAGGTGATGCGCCTTCTGAAATACTGTCAGAAGGTCAGTAGCAGGCAAACGCTACATCCCAGTGTCGACGTCATTCACCTCGTTCCATCTCATCACACAGGCATTTTCTCATCTCACATCATCACAAAAAGAAGAAAGGCAAGTACAGTACAATGAGCTACTTAGAGAGAGAGATGACACTCACATAACTTTTACCATAGTTTCTCATTATAATCGTATCTTATTATTAGTTATTGTTGTTAATCTCTTACTGTGCCTCATTATTCTTGATACTTTGATTGGAGTACTCCAGTAAGTGTATCTTTCCAAGTTCCTAGTTTCTTATATCCTTTTCCAAGAAAGAAGACAGTCCTTTCAATGCCTAACTGCCCGGGACTACCTCCGATTGTCTTCTGTGACAGTTCACATCATAGAACGATGAATAGCAACAACAACGGAAAACCGTTTTATCGGACCCGATGTTTCGTGTGTGTGTTCATTTTATTGTTCCCAGTAGAAAGCGGACTTAGTCCAAACCTTACTTTCAGTTTTGTTCCACAGTAGCAAAGTGGTAAGTAGCAAGGCTCTTCAAGTTGAGCCCTGAGTACCCTCTTTCTGCAACCTCGAAGAGGTAAACTTTTGAAATACGAACATTGACTTTGCTCGCTGTCCCAAGTAAAGGTCGATGGCTGAAACACATACTTGAGGATGAACAAGGCTAGTAGGGACAAACAAGATACCTCACTGTCTTAGAGACCGTGAACAGCACCGGGGGGGTGCCTTAGAGAGCTTTTGGTCTCCCGTCGTGCCCACTGACCACTCTTTACCCCCAGCAGCACCAGGCGAACATCTAAACCAAAGAATGAGCTTGCTGTTCATGACGGTAATGAGCATCGCCCCGGTCCTCCTGGAATCCCTGCATGTCCCAGAGCGGTTCCTGTCCTCCTAGTGAAAGACGTAGGCCTGGCATGCCAATGAGGGGGGCAGTTGCTATTAACGGTGCCCGCATGGATTTTAATACGGCATATTTTTGCAAAGAAGTAAAACTGAGGATTCAAGATGTTTAAGGCTCCAAGTAGAATGGAAATAACCTTGGATGAGGAATGAAGCCCGTGAAAAGATGTTCCCCGTCTCATCACCAGGGAAATGCACGTAGACACACGCACACACACGCACACACACACACACACACACACACACCCCACAATGAGACACCGCTTCACAGCCAGTAGAATGACTATTGTTAAAGAAAAAAAAAAAAAGTGTGGCCGAAGATGTGGAGAAGCTGTAGCCTAGGACATTGCTGGTGGGAATGTAAAATGATGTGGCCACTGTGGAAAACAGCTTGGCATTTCCTCAGAAAGTGAAACGGGGAAGTCCCTGTGCTTCAGCAAGTGCATTTCTAGACGAATATCCCAAAGAATTGAAAGCAACAACTGAAACGGGTCATGTCGTCACTCACGTCCGTAGCGGTATTATGCTCAACAGCCAGGAAGTGGAAACAACCCACATGTCCTTTAACAGATGACCAGGGAAGCAAAATGTGGTCTATACCTACAGTGGAATATTATCCAGCCTTCGAGTGGAACACAGTTCTGCCACATCTTGTAATGTGAATAAACCTTTAAAATATTATGGGAAGTGAAAGAAGCCGGACACAGAAGAGACAAATACTACGTGATTCCACTCATGAGGGACCTATAAGAGTCAAATTCGTAGCGATAGAAAGTATATTAGGGGTTGCCCAGGAATGAGGTGAAGAGGGAAGGGGAGTTAGAGTTTAACGGACACACAGTTTTTGTTTGGGACGATGAAAGAAGTTCTTGAAACGGATGGAAATGATGGTTGTACACCACTGTGCATGAACTTAATGCTACCGAATTGTACACTTAACAAATGACTAAAATGGTAAATTTCGTGTGACATATGTTTTATTCCAGTAAAAACTTGCCCTCCAGATAACAGATTGATTAATTTGTGCAGGATCTTGAAAATGTAATTCGTTGTCAAATTGGCTATATTTGTATAGGATTTAAATAAAAGGCTAGAGGGGCGCCTGGGTGGCTAGGTCAGTTGAGCATCCGATTCTTGATTTTGGCTCAGGTCATAGTCTCAGGGTTTGTGGGATCGAGTACCACAGCGGGCTCTATGCTGACAGTGCAGAGCCTGCCTGGGATTCCCTCTCTCCCTCTCTCTGTCTTCGCACCCCTCCCTCACTCTTTCTCTCTCAAAACATAAACTCTAAAACAAACAAACTGTAAATAAATAAACCTTAAAAAGCTAGAATAATCTCTATTTTTTTAATTCCATATTAACGATCTGTATGAGACCGTAAAAACACACGTAAACTAGGTGCAGGAAGTAGAGAGCTTTTTCTTAGGCATCCAAGAATTCCCTATGCTTTTGAACCCCGTTGCGTGATTTACTTCCTTGAATTGGCCTGCAATACCATTGCAGGGATAAATTGGTGTGCTTGTGAACTGTTCTCAAGTGCTCAAATGAAAGCCTAAAACTATAAAATGCATTGTTATTCATTAAAGAGACAGAGTTTATAAGGCTGTCTCTGATCATCGTCAAGGCATAAATGGCTACTTTCACCCATAATTAGCCAATTTAGTACGAAGTCCATTTTTTCCTTGGTATATTTTGCTTAACCTCAGTCTTGTTTGTAAAAACAGAAACTGCTATTTGTCGGTGCCTTCAAAATTTCACACAAATGCCAAAATGTTCTTTAATTTGAAGGCACTTAAGAAATGGTTAGATTCTCCTTGCCTGAGAAAAATCGCACGTAGCTGTTGAAAGACACACTCGTGACTGACGGATTCATTAAGTATTTATTTACCATGGTGCAGGTGGTCCAGACACAGTGCTAGACGCATAAGATACCCCTGCTAAGTGATGCCCGTGCTCTCTCTAAAGTAGAGCCAGAGAGGTGGTTAAGTCTGAATGAGCATTAACACAGCAAAAGGGGGAGATCATGTGTCCAGGCACTGTACCAGGAGGGAACTCGTCTACATAAGGAATTAAAATGACAGTGTGATTGGGGCAGCTCAGTTGGTCAAGCATCCAACTCTTGATTTCCGCTCGGGTCATGATCTCAGGGTTTGCGAGATCAAGCCCACGCTGGGCTCCATGCTGACAGCACAGAACCTGCTTGGGATTCTCTCTCTCCCTCTCTCTCCGCCCCTCCCTCTCTCCCTCTATCTGTCTCAAAATAAATAAGTTTTTTCCAAAAAAAAAAAAATCATCAGGGCGCCTGGGTGGCTCAGTCGGTTAAGCGTCCGACTTCGGCACAGGTCACGATCTCACGGTCCGTGAGTTCGAGCCCCGCGTCGGGCTCTGTGCCGACTGCTCAGAGCCTGGGGCCTGTTTCGGATTCTGTGTCTCCCTCGCTCTCTGATCCTCCCCCGTTCATGCTCTGTCTCTCTCTGTCTCAAAATAAATAAACGTTAAAAAAAAAAATCATCAAAATATTTTCAAAATAAATAAATAAATAAAATGACAGCATGACTGTGTTGGAGGGGTTGGAGAGAAAACTTAAAAAGCTCTCTGGCTGACGTGAATGAATTATCTAGGGACCCCACCTATGCAAATATTAAAGGGTTACTGATGAAAATCCAGGTGAGGGATGTCGGTACTTGGACCATGAGAGTGGCAGGTTGGAGATGTTGAGAGGCTGAGATCGAGGAGGTAAAAACCCTTAGGGCTTGTGGATTGGTGACGAGGGGAGGGGTTGCAAAGAGAAAGAAAAACATGTCAAGGAACCACACCTCTATTTCTTGGCAGTGGCCCAGTCGATACCACTTTATAGTGAGATAGGGAACACTGAAGAGAGACCACATTTGGGTGGCAATATGACGGTGGACGTTTGCGTTTGAGGCGACTTGTGATGTCCGAGAAGTACCGCCAAGTAGACAGATGATAAGCATCTAGAGTCCGGAAGAGAGGTAGGGGGGTCTGGGTTGGAGTTAATCATTTTGATGGCATTTGTATGTAACTGGTAAATGAAACCATGGGTGTTAATGAGATGCTAACGCTACATTCTGGAAGGGCCATTTTTAAAGCTCTTCGCTCTTTGGAGGACAGTTGCAGGATTAAAAAGCAAATTTAAAAACTTAAAAAAAAAAAGAGTGATTTTTTTAAATAATAAAAGAAAAAGAAAAATGTAAAATTTGGAAAGATACACATTAAAGTTATCAGCGGTTGTTGTGTACGGGTGGGAACATCAAAGGAGACCTTAGTTTCATCCTCACTGTTTTATTTTGTTGAAAAAGAAACTGTCCCCAAAGGCAAAATGTTAACTGTTACTAATTCTGGGCTGTAGGAGAAAACATATTTTGTATTTCAGACCTTTTTTTATTTGCTAAAACTCTTAATCTAAACCAAACATTTTAAAAATACATCCTTATCCATCTGGAATGTCACTGGCCCATAAAATACTTTGTACCGACTTGGGTTGCCTATCAGAGCTTGCTTCAGTGAGTAAACTCTTTCATTCATCGTTCTCGATTCTTGATCGGCATGGTTGCACCAAAGTTACTTAATCTGACAAGGAACTGTTGTTCAGAGATCCAGCTAATGCTAAGAGACCATTACATCTGTGTTAAAACCGCAGAAATCTGGGGGTGCCTGGCTGGCTCCATCACAAGAGCGGGAGACTCTTGATCTCAGGGTTGTGGGTTCGAGCCCCACGTTGAATGTAGACATGACTAAAACAATAAGTAAACTTAAAAAAAAAAACCTGTAGGATTGTGCCCACTGTTTTGCCCTTTCCGTCTCCATTTCTGTTGCCCTATCTTCCAAGCCACGGACTCTTGGCCTTGTCTCTGTCAAACCTAGCGATAAGCCCATTTAAAGCGTTCTTCATTTTGGTTATTGTGTTTTTGATTACTAGCCCTTCCATTTGATCTATTCTTAGCTTCCGGCTCTCTACTGCAATTACCTATCTGATCTTTATACTGCCGTCCTTTTTGATGAAAGCTTTTAACATTAATTATGGTTATTTTAAACCTCTCTGATAGTTCCAACAGCTGAAACAGATCTGAGTCTAGATGTGATGATTGCTTTGTCTCTTTAGACTGACGTTTCTTCCTTTGGGCACGCCTTGCATTTTGGGCATGAGAGCAGACATCTTATACAGAGTAGTAAATACCGAGGTCAACAGACCTTTTGTATGGTGATTTATCTTAATCTGGTCAGGAGATGGGCTCTGTTTGCAGTTTATTGTTGCTATGGTTATCATTGTTAACCTATGTTGTTACTATGGGCACCAGAGCCTTCAAATTCCTCTGGTAGCCGCTTTTTATTTCTGGAAGCTTGTTAGCGCAAAGGTGGGATGCGGGGCAGGGCCCTTCTCTAGGGCCTGGATCTTGGGGGCGTGGCCTTCACAGTTGTTTCTGCCCCTCCTCCAGGGGTAGAACCTTCTCCCCTCCCATTCCCTTCCCCCGTTTGTAGACGGCATCTACAGATGTTCTCACTTTGCGGCGAGGCCCTTTTCCCTACAGATTAAGGCGCTTTGCTTCTTGGTTTTTTTAAACATGGATGAATTGGGGGATCCAGGCCTGGCTGGTATTCCCCAAACACAGCGATGTTTCACCAGTGTCCTCAAGTGATGTCCTTCTGTTTGCACATCGAGCCCTTTCTTCCTTAAGGGAGAAGGTTCTGGGCTGGTTCACAGTGGCTGACACTTCTGTTCTTAGCAGCACCAAGGATGAAGGGAGCTTTGTCCGGATTCTCCCCCTCCTCCCCCTCAGAGCCTGGTGCAGTTCCTGGGGGAAAAATTAAGGGTCAGGAACTGTCCTGTGACTACAGCCTCCAGGAGCTTCATCCTGAGGTCCTCACGTGGCCTCCAGGACCGTCCTCTCCCTAGCACTTCATATAGCCTGTGGTAGCCTGTGTCCCCAGGGATCTAACTGTCCCCAAGTATCCAAGTATTTTGCCGAAGGCGCCTGTCTCCAGTTTCGGGACGACGGTTGATCCCGTGATCTCATTTCTCGGACAGGTTGATGAAAAGCTATTAATGTATTTGTCTAGGTTTTTCTTGTTGCGAGTGTGGGAACTGCCTCTTTGTAGCTCTCTACATCTCTCAGTTGAAACTGGAAGGTTGAGCAATATTTTGGAACATTAACATGGAAAGGATTCCCCCCTCACAGCAAACAGTGATCGGTGTTCATGATGGAAAACATTTTAGAAAAGGGTAAAGAAAAAAAAAAATTTTCAAATCAGCCCTAACCACCCAGGCATGGGCGCTCGCATGCTATGAGCGTGTTGGTTAATTCTTCTTCCAGTTTCTAAGTTGTTCCTAATAAAATAATGTATATAATTTATATTTACAGTTACGTAATGGCACATAATTTTACAGTTATGTAACTGGAGCCTACCTTTTGTTGAGCGATGTAAGTTTATAGCTAGGTACAAAGGTGCTCTGACTTTGTTTTTACCAGTTTTTTTTTAAATGTTTATGTATTTTTGAGAGAAAGCGTGAGTGGGGGAGGGGGAGAGAGAGAGAGAGACAGAGGATCCAAAGCGGGCTCCAGCTGTCAGCACAAAGCCCGAAGCGGGGCTCGAACCCGTCAACCGCAAGATCATGACCCAAGCCGAAGTCTGTCGCTCAGCTGACTGAGCCATCCAGGTGCCCCTCTTTACCATTTTGAAGGCAGCCGTCAGCTCTCTTCCCCCGCGAGATACTTTTAGCTTCCTGTCAGATAGACGAGACGACCACAGGAACAGGTCATTTGACAGTCGTCTACTGACCCTGTACTATTGCTTCATGACAAGACCCAGAACATGGTGGAGGTTTTCAGGGAACCGTCTAGAGACTTCATGGAGTGTTGGTGTCCCACTCCTTCCTATCTCGCCTAAGTTCACGGGTTTAGACCTTCTGTGGGAAGATTTGTCTAATACTGAAACATGTGTTGCATCTTCTTCCTCCAATAAAAACACCCCCCATATTTGGTTGGGGACACCAGTGGCATAAAATGATTTCGCCAGCTACAGGTATGACCCGGAATGGGAAGGGCAACCGTTGCAGTGAACCATGTGAAAACAAATTTAAATGTTGAGTACACCCCTCCAGATCGGTCTTTAGATTTTCCCTCAAAGTTTGTTCATTTGGAGAAAAAAAAAAATCTCTTTTAAGGTAGGTCAGTCTTTCCCATCAGAGAGAATATAATTTATCTTTTTTTTCCTCTTGTCTATTTCCAGTTCTTTTTTTTTTCTTTAATGTTTTTATTTTTGAGACAGAGAACATGAGCCAGGGAGGGACAAAGAGAGACAGAGAGAGAGAGAGAGAGGGAGGGAGGGAGAGAGAGACAGAGACAGAGAGACAGAGAGAGAATCCCAAGCAGGCTCCATTGTGTCAGCGCAGAGCCCCGTGTGGGGCTGGAACCCACGAACTGTGAGATCGTGACCTGAGCCGGAGTCCAAAGCTCAACCGACTGAGCCATGCGGGCACCCCTATTTCTAGTTCTTTGAAGTGTTCTCCCCCTTTCCTTGGGTGGACACATGTATCACAATACAGCCAGTTTTTGTGATATTTGTCAACTGCAGTGCTTTTCCCACAGACACTTACTTTGTAAATACTTAAACAATTGATCTCCCATCATCCCCTCCTGCCTTCTTTAAAGACGAACAATTAGTTGCTTTCTCTTCAGCTCTTGCTCAGTTCGAAATACCTGACCCTTGGTCATAATTTCTGTTTGGCTCTTCACAGTTGTTACACGTACTACTGGGAGGGTTGGTTTTTTTTTTTTTTTTCACCTTCAGATTTAAAAAGGGAGACTTTTAAATTCCTTTAAAGTCAAAATACAACGGTTCTATTCGCAAGCTTCCTTTAAAAAAGTGGAACCAAATCCTCATCGGTAGTAATTAATTTTGACAGTGTAGGCTCAGTAGTGATGCACAAACCTGTACTTTGTGCATCAGCAATTCCTTATTATTCTAATTAAAGTGGAACATTGTGCCCTCGCTAATCATTAATGGGTTTTCATTTTGTAAATGACATTTGCAGAAGTTAAAACAGCGAGTTCATGTGAAGTCCACAGGCAACAGTGTTGAAATTAGCATTGCCATAGCAACATAGTCCTCTATCATTAGCATTCAGGGCAACAGGAGGTGTTTTGTTGTGTTTTGTTTTCCAAAAAAAGAAAAAAAAAATCTTCAAAGGCAAAGCCTCCTGAAGCTCTCCTCGTAGAGATTCCTGTGTCTGGGGTGTATGTTGTACTGTACTAGATCTCTAAGTCTGTATAGAATTTTTTTTAACGGCAATGTGGATCGTCTTCTTGCTAGATTCGTATTTTCCCTAGTATGCTAGCAAAACTCCACGATCTTCCTCCAGCTGTACATGTCTGACCCGCTGAGCAGCATTTACTCACTGCCAAGCCACCCATCACCGATACAGTTCCCTATGTGGACCGGAAGAATCTGTATTCCTGGAAATATTTGGTTCAATCCAAAAGTGTTAGATGCATTCATGATTTTTGCATTTAATTCGTGGGGAACAGATTTATGCCCTTAGATCCTCTAGTGAGCTCATTTAGGAAAAAATAGAACCATGTTGTAGATATAGGTCAATGATTATTCTCACTCATCTTTAGATGGAATTAAAAAGTGAGTCAAATAAGAGACCAGTGTTATCTCAGCTGAGTCTCAAGTAATGGTAATATACCATTAGTGTGTGTGTGTGTGTGTGTGTGTGTGTGTGTGTGTGTGTGTTTGAATTCTCATATTCTGAGAAACGTTAACAGAGGTATGTCTAACATTCATGTTTCTTTTTTTCCATCCTAAAAACGCGTTAGATTACCCTGTTGACCTACCGGCGGCTTCTAAATCACACCAGTCATAGGTAATCATGAAATTGAAAAGAAGCTTTATTTTCATTTATTATACAAAAAAAAAAAAAAAAAGCCACAGCTCAAACCCAGAAGTATTGCCCCAAGCTTGGCGGTAGACAGGTATGCATGTACCTTTTACTGTTGGACATGAATCATAGTTGTCTTCGCATGACATGTGAGGACAAGAAGTTGTACATTCCACTCGGGTGCCTAAAGACAAGCCCGTGCTAGCTTACAGCAGCAAAACAAAATGGAGCAGAGGACATGGCTTTCGGGTGGGGATACATCTATGCCATCTGTCGTACAGTAGACGGGTCCCTCGATCACTTGAGCCCCTCAGCCAGTAGGCTGTACCTTGTTGTGTCTTAGTGTTTCTGTGGTATCGAAAGGCGGCAACCCCAGAAATCACATAATCCGCTGTGGGCTCCAGGACAGTAGGATCATAGAACTCACACGTGTGCTTACACACATAGGCACCCCCCACTTCTCCAGTGCTGCAGTCTGTGCCTCATCCAAGGCTGGTCATCACATGGCGACCAGAGAAGAGCTTCCCCTTTAGGGTTTCTATCGATCGTAACCCTGTCGAGAGGCAGCACGAGCCAATCAGATGTCCGTACGTATTATAGGCACTAGGTAAGCATAACTCAGAATCATTCAGCAGGGATCCACGAGTGACGACTCTGAAAACCACCTCCGACCTGGTGGTCCCAGCACCTACTTTTTCATGAAAGATTTCATGATCTTTCATTGAAAGATTTCAAAGGTAGCTTTTCACTCCAACAGATCTTACAAAGCCAAAAAGGAAATAGAATCCCGACGGAAAAAAATCCCCGCACATCATTTCTTCCTTCTCAATATTCTGACTTATACTGTAGTTTGCCAGAGAAACTACACACACAGAAGGTTCTCGCCTCCACTGCTCGTCGCCTGCTCTGTCACCCTGGGGGTGGTCGCCTTTGGGTTGCGTCTCTAGCACTTGTTCCTCTTCAACCCCTCTCCTCCTTCTCAGGCATATGGATCATCAGACAAGGCTTAGTTTACCAATGAATGAGGAATGCGGGGGTATAAGTTGACACAGAGATTCCAGTTAGAGATGTACAGTATAACGGTGGACTTAAGTTTTTCAGGGGCTTTTCTCCAATTTTCTATCACTCCCTTTCCCCAGCTGAGACATCTGCCTTTGCAAACGGCCATGCTTTCGTATACCCATTCATATCAGGGACAGGAAATTCGGGACAGACTTTAGAAAAGATGAATTTCCTAAAGAGCAGACCACTCTACACACGCCGAGGTCTGCGTCGTGCCATGGAAACTCAAGTAATTAAGAATAACTAATGGTTTAGAAAGATCCTCCTTGACCTCTAGCACTGTAAGGTCCCATCCAATTTAGAGCTGTGCCAGTCGAGGGGGAGAGCAAGAAACCTGAAGGGTAATGAAAAGCCTGGGACCCTGTGCCAACAAGAAAGTTCCTCCAATTGCATGAGATGGGAAAGCATTTATGCCTCGGCACCACTCTGGCTTTTATTATGACTAAAATTCGTGGGAGCAATGATTGCATTGCTCTGTTATTTAGTCCCACTTGGCCAACTGTAATTCTTTCACTTAGCTCAAAGTAGTTCCTTGTAACATTAGGACCTGCTCGTCTGCCTTCCGATTAGGTTCAGAAAGATGCCTATAAAATAGTTCTGTGCTGGAAATCAGAGTCTCTTGACCCATTGTAAAGGGAGCAGTAAACACTTTTCTCAAGGGAATCGTTCCGTATGCTGCGGGTCTCCGTAAAAATCTCTGTGACAGAATCGTCTTACTGAAGCCATCATCCATCGGATTAAAAAACAGGTTACTGTTAGCTGTTCGAGGACGAAAACAGTTGGGTTCTTCTCAGGAACACTTTCAGTAGTGTTTCTCAACCAAGAGGCCTCAAGCTATCAGTCTTATTTTTAAATGCCATGCTTATGGAGAGTTAGAGGATTTATAGAGTATGGTTTACAGAATTACTCAATTGTAGGGCGATCATTCAATCTATTCCCATGGCAGAGCTCAGCCAAAAGCATTCCGGACCGACGAGAATCTATTCTCTTCTGATTTAGGGAGGAGATCACCCATCTTTTCATGGATAATCCCTGTTCAGTGTTGAACACCTCAGGAAGATTTTCCTGATAGCTTCTTCTGATCTTAAATCTTTGGTCCCTCCTCAGGGACGTAGCAGAGTTAGTTAGCAAACTTTTTAATATCTCCCATTGTAAAAAGTCACTTCTGGGATTGTTTTTCTCATACACAGAGTACATGTCCCTCTATCCTTAACACTCTGGCTTTTACTTTGAAGCTCTAGGTAATGCACATGAATTTATTACATTATCAAAGTTAAATTTCTCTTCTAAGTTTATTCTTAGCCATCGTCATTTAAGCGCTTCCTGGTGTTTGGCTGGTATATAGGTCTCCATTTATTTTAGTACAATTTCCCCCCTAAATAGAGCAGCCAAGAGATTAGGATCGCTTGCATAGATCACACAATACTAGTTTGCACACCCTGAAATTATATTGAAAACAAACGTGCAGTGTCTCCTACACACACAGATAGACACTCAATGCCAAGTACACTCTGCTGAGACACACAGCAATCTGGACACTTCAAGAGCATTTCCTAGAACTGTGCGATCAACGCTACGTCCCTCAACCCAGGAATTTGACTTTGAAGTTCGATTTAAGGAAATGGATTTAGCATGCCAGAACCCAGATCATTCTTGCCTTTCTTAAGTGGTCACTTTCTGCGCTTATCGTTCAAGGGATCGGGTCTTTTCCTTTAAAGACCCTAGGGTTACCCTAGGATTGAAACCTTGTACTTTAACTTATCTCTGATAGCCCACCTCCGTAATGTGTCATCAGTCTGGTGTCTATGGTCAGCTAATAAGACCGAAGAAATGGGTTTGCTCAAGAGTGAAGAGATAACACAATCATGAAAAATAAGGGGAAGAAAGAATCTTACAAATAATCCAGCCCAAACCCTCCATCTTACAGATAAGAAGACAGAAGTTCCAAAGGGAAAAGCAGTTTTGGTAAGGGGGCTAAACTGGCCTAGAAAACTGAATCTTCTGCTACCCGGTCCTGTGGACCTTTTACAAAGCCACGGTTGTTGGACGAAAAGCCATAAGCAAGTAGAAAATTTACAAGGAGTCCCATGCGTTTGTAGAGAACTTTAGAAAACACTTTTCCATCTGTTAGACCATTTGATTCTCAGGTTGTGCTCTGGAGGGTTTGGCTAGCGTATATGGTTATCTTCTACAGTTGTGGAAACTGAGGCTCTGAGAGGTTCCGGTTTACTTACGATCACTTACCACGGAGTAAGACGTGGGACCCGAGTTGCTCTTCTCTAAACCGAGGACTTGTCACGTTGTGCCTTATAGTTGTTCCACTCCTCTTGGTAAGCATCACAAGGGAAAACTTTTATATTCTTCTCTTTCATCCCCGGGCCACTTATCCCACTTTTCACCTAAGCTTTGGAAAACATTACGTCCGTTCTTGAGCCTTGCTGCTTTAACCATTTGTTTGAAGGCCAGGAACTGTGTTTTATATACTAAACTGATAGGAGCGTGTGACAGCCACCCCACTTTGCCACCAACAGCTCCCACCCGCCCTGAGTCTCACTCTGTACCCGAAGCAGTCCTGCCCTTCACACATCTCAAGAGCAGCAAGATAGGAATTTTTTTACGTCCGTATAATACAAAGGCGAGTGCATAATATGGCTTTGGAAAACAACCAGCAGGTGAGGCTGTGACACTATAATTTTAACCTAAGCATCATTACATTTAAGTATCTCAGTTCAATGCATGGATCTAAAAATATGGTGCAGTTTTTCCTAAATGCTGTCAAAACAACAACAAAGAAAATCAGTAGGCAGTACTATTTTAGTAATGTGTTGTGTCGAATGCATTGTTTTCCAGGGTATTTTCCAAACAGATTGCTTAAATGTTTTGGTTTTTTTTTAACTTGAAGGAAGGTGAAGGATAACGCATTCAGAAAGTATACAAAAATGATAAATGTTCAGTTCAATGCAGTCATCACAAAATGGACACACCCATGTTCACCATCTAGGGCAATAAATAAAAGATTACCAGTATCCCCCAAAGAGTGTGGCGCTCTCTCGCTCTCTCTCTCTCTCTCTCTGTCTGTCTTTCTCTCTAGCTGTCTATCTTTTCCTGAGAGAGAAAGCAAATATGGTAAAATGTTCATACTTGGTGAGTCTAGGTGAATGGTTTATGGGTATTCTTTAACTTTTTGGTAGGTTTGAAAATCTCAAAACAAAATTGGGGGATAAAGATAGAACGTTACTAACATAGCAGAAACCACCACCCCATCCCATCCCACCCCTGCACCCTCTTTCCCAATCACTGCTCCCCCCCTCATCCTAAAGGTAACCTCTCCCCTCCTGCCTTTCAACACCATGGTTTAGTTTTGCCTGTTTTTGGACTTGGGGAAAATGGAATCATACAGTATATAAACTTTTGTGTCTGTAACTCAGCATTGTGTTGATGAGCTTGTCCCGTGTTGATGAGTTTATCCCGTGTTGTTACATATAGGTGTCATTCTTTTTCATTGATATATGATATCCTCTTATAAAAATATACCACAATCTATGGGGCGCCTGGGTGGCTCAGTCGGTTAAGCGTCCGACTTCAGCTCAGGTCACCATCTCGCGGTCCGCGAGTTCGAGCCCCGCGTCGGGCTCTGGGCTGATGGCTCAGAGCCTGGAGCCTGCTTCCCATTCTGTGTCTCCCTCTCTCTCTGCCCCTCCCCCGTTCATGCTCTGTCTCTCTCTGTCTCAAAAATAAATAAACGTTAAAAAATATATATATACCACAATCTATCCATTCTACCGGTGATGAACATTCGGGCTCTTTCCAGTTCGGAGGCATTATGAATAAGGCTCCAGGGAATGTTCTTTTGTGTGTCTTTTGGTGCACGTGTGCGAAGGTGTTAGGTGCATATCTGGGAGTAAAATTGTCTGTGTTGCTCACGTATGCCTATGCTGAGCTTTAGTAGATTAGATGCTTCTAGTTTTCCAACGTGGTTGTACCAATTTATACTGCTGTCAGCAGTCTATGAAAGTTGTAGCTGCTTCACATCTCAACAGTACTCGATATTGTCAGTCTTGAAATTGTAGGCATTGCAATGGGAGTGCACTAAGATCGCATTGTGCATTTAATTTGCATTCCCCTGAGTACTTAGGAGGTTGATATGGTTGCATGTTTTTATTGACCACTTTGTATACGTACTTATACACAGTGTCTCTGGAATCTCTTGCCTGTCTTTTAATTTTGTCCCTTTTTCTTATTGAATCGTAAGAGTTCTTTATATATTCTGGATCACAGCCCTTTGTTTTTCTTTTTGTTTTTGTTTTTAACGCTTATTTATTTTTGAGACAGAGAGAGGCAGAGCATGAACGGGGGAGGGGCAGTGAGAGAGGGAGACGCAGAATCCGAGGCAGGCTCCAGGCTCTGAGCCGTCAGCCCAGAGCCCGACGCGGGGCTCGAACCCACGAACTGCGAGATCGTGACCTGAGCCGAAGTCGGACGCCCAACCGACTGAGCCACCCAGGCGCCCCTGGATCACAGCCCTCTGTAAACTGTTTGTGTTGCAAATATCTTCTCCCATGATGTAGCTTGCTTTTTAGCTCACTTAATTGTGTCTTTTGATAGAATGAAGTTCTTAGTTCTAACGTAGTCCCATACATAACTTTTCCTTTTAGTTAATTGTTTTGGGGGTCCTCTTTGAGAAATCTTTGCCCAACCCAAGATCATAAATATTTTTTCTAACATTGTCTTCCAGAAACTTTATTTTTTTTATCTTTTACATTTAGGTGTCCAATCCACCTGGAATTGCCTTTTTTGTGTCACAGGTGAGATAGGGATTGAGTTTCTGGGGTTTTTTTAATAGTTATTTCTTTGGGGGAGAGCACAAACAGGGAAGGTGCAAAGAGAAGGGGACAAAGGATCCGAAGCGGGTTCTGTGCTGACAGGCTGACAGCAGCGGGCCCGATGTGGCCCTTAAACTCACCGACAGTGAGATCATGACCTGAGCCAAAGTCGGAGCCTCAACCGACTGAGCCACCCAGGCGCCCCAGAGTTTCGGTTTTAACAGCACGGATATGCCATTGGCTCAGCACCACTCCTCCAGCCATCCCAACCTGGGTGTGATGTAGGATGCGAAGCTCTCGTTTTTGTATTTGGCTTGCTGATACTTTGCTGAGGATTGTTGCATCCCTGTTCATCAGTGATATTGATCTGTACCTCTCACCCAGCTGCGGTCTCAGGATGATTCTGGTCACGTAAAACGAAGGAAGTACTGCTTCTTTTGGTCTCTGAGGGACACTTTATGATCAGAGTCAATTTCTTGAATACCCCGGGACTCTTCCAGTTTTCTATTTCTTCGTAGATCAACGTTGGCTGACTTAAGGCGCAGTAAGATACACACGTTGCCCTGGTCAAGGCTTGCTGGTCCCAACCAGAGGTTGCACATTTCAATGCCGGTAGAGGCTAGCCTACTAATAATGGAAATGAGCAAAGATGGCGGAGCGTACGGTAATCAGAACTGGTGGGGACTACAGAGTACACGCCCCTTTACAGAGCGGTGGCTGTCGGCTCCGGCCAATTATTACGATGGAAGAATCTGAGCCCAGTACGGCCAAATCACTCCATTTAAATGAGAAGTGAACATTTTATATGACTCTGGAAAAAAAAAACAACTCCGAATATTTAAATGTTGAATCATGCCAATTGAAAAAACAAAAACAAAAACCTGTGTGGGCTAAGCAAAACAGGTGTGCGAAACGTAGCCAGAAGATCGCCAGTTTGCACCTTTTACTCCAAGCCAACAAAAAACACAACAGCACAGATATAAATAACAAAGCTTATTTATATTTGACTTTAGTTATCGTAATTCACGCTTAAATACGGAAGTTTGCCATTTACTGATAAATGGAGCCACGTTTTTTTAGAAGTTTAGATTTGAAAACGCCCAAGTCTATGAACCGTTAGAATATTTTCATTTACCCTCATATTTTTGCATTTGTTTTCCCCCAAATCTTATTTTGATGAGAAACTTAGTGTCTTTTGGACTTTTCAAGGGACTAAGTTGGATTAAGCTGTTCTCACTTAAAGTTTTACAGTTGTCTAGCTTATAGTTTCCCTTTTCTATAGTTAAACAGGTGGTCTTATTTTAGGTTATGGGGTTTTTTGCCTAGTTACTTGTCAAGTTTTTACATGGTGAAGGAATTTGAGATTCCTTTTCATTTTTCAGGGGCTTTAGGTCACTTTTTATTAAGGTCCTGTAGATTGGATGCTAGGACAGAATCATCATCAATGGATAATTTCTAAGAGTATTATTTTCATTCATTCAACAGGTATTTATAGCCACTGTACTAGGCCGGTGGGGACCACAGAGATCCATAAAGACTACTGTCCTTGTGGTCTATAAATTTAAGTATAAAATGACACATGAAAGGGGCACCTGGGTGGCTCAGCTGCCTAAGCATCCAACTCTTTATTTCACCTTTGGCATTGATCTCAGGGTTGTGAGTTCAAGCTCCACACTGGGCTCCATGCTGGGGGTAGAGCCTACTTAAAAAAAATAGCGCAAGAAAAATACAACAACTTTGAGCAATCAAACCATTTTTTTTCTTTTCTTTTCTTTTCTTTCTTTTTCTTTCTTTTTCTTTTTTTTTTTTTTTTTTTTTTTTTTTTTTTTTTTTTTTTGGAAGATTTGATTTTTAAGTACTCTCTATCCCCAGTACGGGGCTCAAACTCACAACCTTGAGATCAAGAGTCGCACACTCCACCACCTGGCCGGCCAGACACTGCTTAAACCATTTTCAAACTGAATTTGACATAAAAAGTTCATGCATTTGCATAGTTAATGTGTGCTTAAAGTATTTGTGAGCTATTTTCAGGATTAGGGATTGTCACTCCTACCATCATCAAAGGCATTACCTATTTTTCTGTACCTCTAGGGAAAGTTTAAGAAATGAAAGTTTAAGAAAAGTAATAAAATAATTTACAATGTAAAATAATAATAAAATAAGAATCTAAGTGGCTGTATTTGATATATAGAGTTAAGTAATCTTTTTATAAAATCCGCTAACTGGAAAAATAAAATAGTCGTTTCTTTGATTTTTCTAGTTTATAAGGGACGTGTCTGGCAATCTGGGCTCAGGTCATGATCTCACAGCTCGTGAGATCGAGCCCCGCGTCGGGCTCTTTGCTGACAGCTCGGAGTCTGGAGCCTGCTTCGGATTCTGTGTCTCCCTCTCTCTCTGCCCCTCCCCTGCTCACAATCCCTTCCTCCCTCCCTCTCTCCCTCTCTCTCTCTCATAAATAAACATTAAAATAAAATAAGAATTTGAAGGAGAGGAATATTCAGACTATCGGTGTCATTTCTTTTTAACAGCACACGGTGTTAAGGTCTAGGTTAACCTAATGAGAAGCAGTTTCTGGCTTCAGTCTGGTACTCTTTCCTCTTGTTGTATGTGAGACACTCCAAACGTGCCTGGATGAGGCAGCTGAGTGGACTCAGGTCTGGTCTTTAAACCGTCACGTATTTTCTACTTTTTTACAAAAGGGTCTGTTAAACAAATTAAGAAATGAAACCTGACCTTAAAGGTTCTATCTCCTTTTTTTCATTCAAACTGTAGCAAAAATTAGAATTTATGCTCCATTCAATACTATCAAAACAACCGGATAAACACAACTGTATCTGCATTGTCAATTATAGTAGACATTTCGATATAATTGCACAGCAGAATGTTACCATCCTATGATTTTTATATTTCCTTAAGAAAAGCAAAAAAGTTGATAAAGAATGTCTAGTACTAGTTATGCACCCAAAAGGCCGAAAAATAGGATTTTGGAATTTTCTCTTTATGCATTTTAGATCCGAGAGTCAATGAGTAAATAAGAACAGCACAAATTTGATTATTCCAGTAGGAATCTTTCCTCCAAAGTTGGCAGCTGTCAGTTTTTCTCAGCATTTTGAACCGGATTCTATGTCATTTCTGACACCTGTTATTTCTGATAAAATGGGCAAGGCACACACAAAATGTCTTCGTTTGTCTCAAGTCTCTGTGGCAGAGAGCTGACAACATTCAGTGCCGTTGTCCTTTCCAGACAAAAGCCACCTGTATGTGGCTCTGTAAGTCGTCAACTCAAGAGTATTACTGTTCTCTTAATGGGATTGTACTTGGTTATCTGATAAATTGTTGGCTCCCTACCCGCATTACTTCCTTTAACTGACATAAAATTCGCCCAATAATTGACCAGCTTTATCGCGCAGGTAGTAGAGGGAAGGGCTTTCTTATTCCTAGATGCACCTAGATTTCAAACTTTTGAAAAAGATGGAAGAAGATGCCAGTTGGCCTAAGCAGATAATAGAGACTAAACCAGAAAAAGTCTTGTCTAAGGCGTACAGAATTTTCTATTTTGAGAGAAACAAAAACACCCTTGTGTGTTTTTGACGTTCTCTTCCCCAACTCGTGGCCCGGGTCAAACCATTATGCAACATCTTACTGTCTCTTTCCCTCTTAAATCTTGCTCCTCTCCCTTTTTTCTTTTCCTTCACTTCTACCCTCTCCCGCCTGCTCTGAAGCAATCCTTTCTGCTCCTTTCTGCTCCAGTGGGCACACTCATTCAACTGGCTGAGGAGACTGCTCACCGCTCTGTCTCGTTTGTTGACCCTGGTCACCATGTTGAAGACTGCCTGGTTCAGATATCTATCCATTAGGAGGAATCCTGCGTCACTGGTTTTGATTGAACTATTTGAAGAAGTCTCTAATTGGAGATTTTAAGACATCGGAAGCGATTGCCTGAGAATGATTAAACTCACGCTCTACAAATGAGAATTCTTTTCTCTTCGCTATACATTTAACTGAGGTCTGACTAGATACGAAAACGTATAACCAACAGCAATAAGCAAAGAAACGCCTGTGTGCCGAAATTCACCCCAGGGCTTTCCGATACTAGCTTCTGCTTCCTCTTTAGCAGGAACTAGATACATCGGGAAAAGCGATTTCATCCCTGTCCCGCTACAGATTACACCTCTCCCCCAAACCACTTCTTACTGATTCTCTTCACTGTGCTTTATTCCAATCTTGAGCCATATATGGTGCTTTCTTCTCTCTGACCTTTAAATCGTCATTGACAAGAATTCCTGGTCTGTCTACCTTTGCTGCAAGTGCACGTCGGAGGTAAGGCTTCCAACGTGTTATACAAAGTGTCTCCTGCCAGCTTGTTTGTCACCTAGAATGTTTTCTCTCTCTCCTGTGTTTCTCTCCTTTTTTTCCCTCTCTCTCTCTCTCTCTCTCTCTCCCCTCCCCACCTCCTTCCCTCCTCCTCCTTTCCCTTCTTCTGTGTTCTACCTTGCATTGTGGCAATAGAAGGACTACCTTTTCACAGACGGAGAGACCTTGAGCTTGGAGTCTAATGAGAAAACTAAAGCTATTCCGTTATAAAGACGTTCAGGTGTCCTGACATCAGGATACCCCCTCCAGTACTCTTATGCCGAACCTCCTCTTTGTGTGTGGGCTACCCTGGTGCACAGTAGGCATACCATAAGTGCTCCCCCCCTTGTTTGGATAGCCCTGATTCCTAGGCTCTGCTCGCTGCTGAAATGTCATATTCCAATAAAAGCATTCCAACACAAAGAGAACAAAGAACAAGAAGTTCTGATGGAACGCCTAAACGTTGCTTCTCAGATTTTAATGTGCATCCGAATCACCTGGGAATCTTGTCACAATTCAGATTCGGACTCAGTCAGTCCAGAGCCAGACCCGACAGTCTGCATTTCTACCAGTCTCAGGCGCTGCTGGTCTGTGGACCATACTTGGAGCCGCGAGGCGGTAGATTATTTTTGAGTTGCCCACTCGCTTATTTTATAATAACTCTCAAAAGAGATTGCTGACTTTAAAACAACTTAGAGCGCCAAATAAAGATCGTCACGTGCCTCATTTTTAAAACATTTTTTTAATGTTTATTTACTTTTGAGAGAGAGACAGGGTACGAGCAGGGGAGGGGCAGAGGGAGAGGGAGACACAGAATCCAAAGCGGGCTCCAGGCTCTGAGCTGTCAGCCCGGAGCCGGATGCGGCGCTCGAACTCTCGACCCCTGAGATCCTGACGCGAGCGGAAGTTGGACGGCCAACTCACTGAGCCACTCAGGCGCCCCGGGTGCCTCATTTTTTAATCTACCGTCTTGAATGCAAGTTATTTGATAAACCTTCCAGGTTTGCATATGTCTTGTTATTTTGAATAGGTTCCAATGAAATGATGATCTGTGAGTAAGAGTGCAGGGATAAGTGACTTTCAATAATTTGGGTGTTGTTGAGAATTTATGCTTCCGCTTGCTTTTCAAAGAATTTGCAATGGCTTAAATTGAAGAGCACACGATAAGCCGGTGTCAGGAAAACCCAAGTGGATCCGATACCCTAGCTTATCAGGTCTCGGAGACAAGCTGTGTTACTCGGGAGCAAGCTCCGGGGAATATTGGTGTTCAAAGCTGCATTTTCCCTAAGGCAAAAACATCATCAAAATATAAAAAGCTTTTTAGTTCTGGCACGAGTGATAAAGATGCAGAACTGAGAAGCAGGTGAAAAAACTTAGCTCGTACTTCTAAAGGCTAATTTTATCTAAGTGTTCTTGTCCAGCTGTTCTTGGTACGTCCAGCTGCTAGTTGAACAGGACAGGTGGTAATCCCTGCTCAGTGGCTCATTATCGCCCAGAGGCTTTGATCTGGCTAATACATAATCAATCAGGTTCTGAATTTTAATATCCTTCATAGTTTCATTTCGCTTGTTTTACCTATATTTATTTTCCCAAGTCCCAATATGATGTTGTTTTTTAATAAGATTATTTTTGATCATTTATTTATTTTGACATAACGAGGCTCATGATAACGCCAGCTGGAGTTTGTATGCCCCTGAATCATAAACTTTTTTTTTTTTTCCCCTCTTTATCTCCTGACAAGATCCAAACTGCAAAACCTGCGGATAAAGTTTTAATTTTGGAAGCACAAAAGACTGAAACCGTTTTAGAGGAGAGCATTAGTGAAGATCAATACCCGAAAGCCTCATTTTAAGACCCTGAGCCCCATGGTTTATGCTTCTTTTCTAGTCTCTTCAGACTTGTGATGTGCCTAAGTGGAGACTAAAAAACATTTTAAAAGTCCCAAATGTGAAAAGTTAATCCCCTTCAACTAGTCACGTGTCCTATATTCTGCAGTCCATGTGGTGATCGTTAATTAGAAAGGTAACAGCTAAGGTACTTTCCAATATTTTCTCCATTTGTTAAATTATTTTGTGTGTATATAACTGTTGTTTATGTACATTTAGAGATGTACAGGAAGATATATTTCCATTACAGAGATACGCTCCTAAGGTTGAGAGAACCAGCTGAAATTTTGTCTTTTCACTCACAAGCATCTGTGTGTTTGAGAATTTGCTTCTTTTTACACAAAGAGTAAATATCTCCATTTGGCAGAACTGTCTTTAATGACCTAGAAAAGAGCTTGAAAATGGGAGGGTTTGGGAGGGGGGCATAAGTGAAAGACTAAGCACCCTAAAGAGACAAAGGTAAAAAGACCAACTTCAGAGGAAAAATTTATCTTATCTCGCCGGTATGCTCTGGGAGTTTGGGGGGGGGAGCAATTTATAATAAAGTTTTAAAAATTACTGACAATAGTTTAACTCATAGTAGCTTTGCCCACTTCCTCGTTATCTCAGAAAAGCACCTCCACGGACAATGGAGTGGTCCGAACAGCCTAAATATGGTGAGCTTTCAAAGCAGATGGCCTGGGGCCATTCTCCTTATTATATCATTGCTTTCAATAGCATGACTGTTCTCCAACAGCCCTCTTTGTTGTTTGCTTCGTTACTGGCACATGTCTTTAATATGTAATCTAACATGAAAATTAATATGTAATTAACATGAAAATGGCTCTCAGATACTGTTACTTTCTCCATCTGTGACCCCGTACTGTTTATCATCATCTAATGATCATTCTTATTGCAGATGGTCCTTCGGAATAGCATTTTAAAGACACTGAGGATGCTTGCTAGGCAGATTGACAGACCCAACGCTTTACCATCCAAAACTTCAGGTCTCTACAATGTGTGATAAATGACCAGAGATGCAAAGCAGCGATCCGTTCCGAAGTGAGGTGTCCGAGAGACAGAAGGAGAGTGATAGGGGGAAAAAAAAAAAAAAAAGAGTATCATTTAAGGGGAGCTAGAGCAGGAAGAAAGGAACTTAATCCTCAGAAACACTTCTTTATTGCAGCTCTTTTGTTTTGTTTTGTTTTGTTTTGTTTTTACTTATTTGTTTTTTGAGAGAGAGAGAGAGCATGAGCTGGGGAGGGGCAGAGAGAGAGAGGGAGAGAGAATCCCAAGCAGGCTCTACTGACCGTGAGGACCCCGACATAGGGCTCGATCTCACAAACCCTAAGAGCATGGCCTCAGCCAAAATCGGGAGTGGGACACAGGGCCCATGGGGGGGCTCAGTCAGTTAGGAGTCAGACACTTAACCTACTGAGCCACCCTGGCTCCCCTGTGGCCTCTCTTGAATACAGAGTTTACATTTCCTCTTGGACAGTTCACCACGGCAGTAACAGGAAAGGAGTAATCACCACTCTGCTAAATGAGTCCTGTATAGCTCATCACGTACTCAGTTTCTAGGCTGAAATTCCAGACGTTGGACCTCCACAGAGCCTCTTGAGTTGTTTTTTTTTTTTTTTCCTTCTTCTTCTTCCTCAAGATGCTGTCACCAAGGAGTCTGTCTTCATCGACTTTCTTTCTCCTCTCTCTTCTGCCCTCACATGCAGACGTGTCGTGAGCCTGTTCATCTCACTACCAGCCGTCGCATTGGGGAGGCAGGTGTTCAGAGTCTGTTGACAATACGACCATTCCCTCGAAGAGGTCACAAACACTATTTTCTTGATTTTGCTCGATATTTCATTTTCTTTTTTCCCGTGCGGCTCAGCTTTTTGCAAAAGATTAGCCCCCACGTTTCATCATCCTCTGCGCGGTGTTCACGGTTCGTAACATCACTCTTATGTCAGAGAATAAACGGGGACTAAGGTGGAAGGTAGACGCAGCCAGAGCACTTATCAGGACCAAAGTATGAGTCTTTGTGACAATACACAATTTTTATAATGATTACGTTGGTAGCATCTGCTTCAGAGAGCTAACCTCAGAAAAGAGAGAAATCTCTTGGCCTTTAAAATATAATTCTTTTGGGGCGCCTGGGTGGCTCAGTCGGTTAAGCCTCCGACTTCAGTTCAGGTCACGATCTCACGGTCCGTGAGTTCGAGCCCCGCGTCGGGCTCTGGGCTGACGGCTCAGAGCCTGGAGCCTGCTTCGGATTCTGTGTCTCCCTCTCTCTCTGCCCCTCCCCCGTTCATGCTCTGTCTCTCTCTGTCTCAAAAATAAATAAACGTTAAAAAAAAAATTTAATAAAGTAAATAAAATATAATTCTTTTTAAAAAATGAAGTTCAGTGGGGTAAGTATGGTTGGACATATTTTGACCTTGCCTCACTATTCAGACCCTGTAGTATCTGAATTCATGTCCTGGATTTAGATTTGCCAGGTTGGAAAGAAACATATAAATATAACCCTCTTTTGTGGAAACATAACCATTTTAATTTTTCTGAAGGATTTTTTTTTTAGCTGAATTTCACTTGTTATACTTTTCTAAATGTAAATTTCTAAGTAAGATGTGAAATTTTAGGCTCAACCTAATTAGACTTCTTTCACTAAGAAATTTCATCTAAGGGGCGCCTCGGTGGCCCAAGTCGGTTAAGCATGTGACTTCAGCTCTAGTCATGAGCTCATGGTTCATGAGTTCAAGCCCCACATCCATTGGAGCCCCACATCAGTCTCTGTACTAACAGTTTAGAGCCTGCTTGGGATTCTCTGTCTCTGTCTCTGTCTCTGTCTCTCTCTGCCCCTCCCCTGCTTTCTCTCTCTCTCTCTCTCTCTCTCTCTCTCTCAAAATAAATAAACTTTAAAAAAAAGAAAAAAATTCACCTACAGTTTTATTAAACTCATTATTAGTAAAGGTTATTGAAATTGCTTCTGGTTAGAAAAGTTAAACGAAACAGAAGTTAATAGGTTCACATGAAGTTTAGTAAGAAAAACCAGTGGATGAATTTAATTCAGAATTCTTTGGGGATAATATGTGTATCTGCCTTCATTTTCAGAATAATGCATGCTATTAAATTTGGAAATATTCTAAAGTTGGAAATCAGACTCCACTTGATTCAAAAAATACCTTTTTTCAGATACGTTTTTAAAATAATGGTTGAAATGCATTTGATTCCTATCTTCACAGTTAATCTTCATGCACGGGCTTTCTTGCGTTCCCCAGCTCTCCTCTCACTGTCCTTTACAAAGATGAGAAGTTTTCTTCCCGACACAAAATTCCCTCGATTATATATTAGAAAGAACTGACACTTTGTAGCAAGGTTTGTAGAGGCGAGAAGCATATCGACCACTTGGCCCCCAGCAAATGATCTCCTGTGAAGTTCAGTAATCACGTTTCGTCTATACATGGAACTTTGAGCAAAGTCTTTGCTTTGCATACGTGTCTTTACATTTGATTAAAACTAAATATACATACGTGCCAGTTATTTATCTATAGTTAAAATCTGCCAAAATATAGGAGGCTCCCGGGCGATGCCGCCTGGAAGCAACGAAATAATGGATTCGCTTCTATTACGTAGTAGAGAAACCAAAGTGGATCAAAGTGGTCCCTGTCTTCTTGACATTCATAGACTACAGCAGGAGACATATGTGTAAACATTCCCAACTCAGTCAGATAAGTTCTGCTGGAAAGTTGTGCTCACTGAATATATCCAAAGGAAGGTTCCTTCTTCGAACCTTCTTAACACCTTCGCTGCAAGTCAGAAATAGAGAACCACTTCTTTACTGAAGGTCGTCAATCCATTAGGGCCACGGAGAAGTAAGGAACAACTTAGTACAGTCTGAAACTTTCAGATCACTTGCTTTTCGGGAGAGTATCCTGGCTTTTAAGATGCCATAAATCCAAGCAAAGTTTTATTCAAGTTTAATGGGAACAGGATTCTTTTCTAGACTATCTTAGAGATAATCTCAACTCATAATGCTTTTGTTGTTAAAAAAAAAAAAAAAAGATAAAAATCGATTCAGAAACCAGATCTAATTTGTTAGAAGTGCTGTCATGTGATTTTAGCGTTCGGCCTCTTTTTGAGTGCAAAGCCCCTTTCTACCCAACAGGAGTGTGTTCTCTTCACCCAATAGCAATTAAAACTTTACTTCTCCTGCCATGGAAAGTGCTACTTGGTGGTAGGCTTGGAGAAAACATGGGAAGGGGCTTGGTGATGTCATCCAAGGAAAAAAAAGTAAACATTATTTTGACCTTTAAAAAATAAGAAAAGGGGCGCCTGGGTTAGGCGTCTGACTCTTGATTTCGGCTCAGGTCATGATCTCTCACGGTTTGTGAATTTGAGCCCCTCCTCAGGCTCTGAGCTGACAGCCTGGAGCCTGCTTGGGATTCTGTCTTCCTCTCTCTCTCTGCCTCTCTCTCTCTCTCTCTCTTTCAAAAGAAATAAGTACACATTTTTTTTAAATAAGAAGATAGATTTTAAAAATTACAGGGGCGCCTGGATGGCTCAGTCGGTTAAGCGTCCGACTTCAGCTCAGGTCGTGATCTCGCGGTCCGTGAGTTCAAGCCCCGCGTCAGGTTCTGTGCTAACTGCTCAGAGCCTGGAGCCTGTTTCGGATTCTGTGTCTCCCTCTCTCTCTGACCCTCCCCCATTCAGGCTCTGTCTCTCTCTGTCTCAAAAATAAATAAACGTTAAAAAAAAATTTTTTTTTAAAAATAAAAAATTACAAACCAATCAGCTCGATGCTGATGAGCGACATAATCCTAGAAAACAACATTGAGGAGGTGAATAATGAGTACTTACAAAAACCTACTTCTTGGAAGTCAGCATCATATCCTCAAAACTTGTCGTGTGAAATTTCCCTCATTGCTCTTTCTGTCGTGGCTACTGGGTGGGTTAGCTGAGAAGACGGTTACAGGCAGTGTATCTTAGGAGTTTACACTGTATTTTTCAAGTTCTTTTGACAGTCTTGGGAACAAGAGAAAAACCAGTGGGCTGGATAATAGAGCGAATTTGCAGCTGATAAACAAAAACGCCCGAAGGATGTCAATTGACAGATCAGGATGACCATGCGGTAGAGTCCCTGTCCTTGACCCTGGATTTGAGATATGCTTTTTCCATCAATTCTTGTTTCATCACCTCTGCCCTTGGCCTGAAGACCTCAGTTGGCCAATTTCTGTTCAGTGAGCACAGATTTCTACCAGCGTTTATCTGAGTTGTGACTGTTTGTTTGTACATATGTCTCCTGCTCTAGTCTGTGAATGTCAAGAAGGTGGGGACCGTTTTGATCCACTTTGGTCTCTTTACTACCTAATAGGATTGAATCCATGGTAGGTACTCAATTGTGGAAAGAATGATTACAGATAGTCGCTATACTTATTAATAAATTTGAAGTTGATGAAAGTTGTAAATACTTGATGTGATAAATGTATCAAAATAATAGATTTAATTCAGTTAGAAAGACCACTTCTTATTATGGGGTGAAATCTGAAGGCATATTTAAATAGGACATAAATCTCACATTTAGACTCAAGTAATTTAAACACACGGGAGATAAGAGACCTTATTTAATATCAGATTATGTGTAAAAACCCTTGGGTCTTTTAGCAACCCATAAGTTCATTATGAACAACACGTGTGATATGGCATTTACGAACCAAAATGCCACAACGGGGGCGCCTGAGTGGCTCAGTTGGTTAAGTGTCCGACTCTTGATTTCAGCTCAGGTCTTGATCTTAGGGTTGTGAGTTCCGCATTGGGCTCTGTGTTGGGCATGAAACCTACTTGAATGAAGGAATGAATGAATGAATGAATGAATGAATGCTACAACAGTTGTAGATGGCATTAATACAGGCAGAGAAGGGGCTGTAAGCATCCCGCCTACTCAGTTCTGAATATCACATTTTAAATGGATCTTTTTGCTCAGAGTATCCCCAGAATAGCCAAGGGCCTATCGGCCGTATTAGATAAGAAGAAAATATAGAAGTAAATGCAGGTATTTAGATTTTGCTCAGAGAGAAGTGGTACTAAGGAGAATGTAATAGAGGGCCTCGAATATTTCGAAGGCAAGAAGTGATGGGTTTTATTGCATTTTAGTTGTTTTGTTTATTGTGTATTTTTCCTTATTTTGTTTTTCCCTATTTTGCCCCGATGACAGATTCAACTATATGTGTGGAAGCTATAAGAAAGCCAATTTTAAGTAAATATAAAAGAAAATTTTGAAATCAAGCTACCAAAAAACAGAATCTGCCACCTTAAAAAGCAGTAAACTCCTTGTGCAATGGATACTCAAGGCCGAACTGACTGCCCGGCCCCTAAAGGCAATTTCCGTATTGGGTGAGAGGATGTCATTCATTAACCTCTAAGGTCGCATCTGAATCCAGTGTTTTGATATTTTCCGAATTAATCAGACGGGACTGACAGCATGACCTGAATCTGTCCTATATTTATATAAACATCCCGTGGACTGCACCTCATTTTGGCCAGTACTTAACTGACTGAGCCACCCAGGCGCCCCAGTAGTTCATTCCTTTTTAACTGCAGAGTACTTTCTCTTGCACAGATAATACCATGGTTTGTTTGTCCTTTTACCCGCTGGCGGACATTAGGGCTGTTGTCTAGCTTGGGGATGTTACGAGTAAAGCCGGTAAAAATTGTATACTTGTTGTTGTACCTCTCCTTAGAAATCTTAATTGTGAGATGCACACCACACAAGTAACTTCATGGGTTACGTGTATATTTGCTTACTGTATTCATGCTAAGTGTTAGCTCACTTAACAAGCAGCTAGATGATGAGGACCAAGGATAAAGTGAGCCGGTGTCAGCTGAGTCCCGGGAGAAAGTCTTAGTTTCTAACGTGGTTTCTTGGGCGTAGTCGCGTATCAGCTCTGTTTTGCTCTATGATCAACCATCCCCCAAATTAATCGCTTAACACAGGGGTCAGCAGATATTTCTATAAAAGACCAGACCGTAGTTTAGGTTTTGTGGGCCGCCTAGGGTCTCTATTGCATATTCTTTTTTTTTCCAACTCTTTAAATTTTTTTTAATGTTTTTATTTATTTTTGAGACAGAGAGAGACACAGCGCAAGCGGGGGAGGGGCAGAGAGAGAGGGAGACACCCGAATCCGAAGCAGGCTCCAGGCTCCGAGCTGTCAGCACAGAGCCCGACGCGGGGCTCGAACCCACAGACTGTGAGATCATGACCTGAGCTGAAGTCGGACGCCTAACCCACTGAGCCACCCAGGCGCCCCTGCAACTCTTTAAAAATGTAAAAATCATACTTAGATGGTAGGCTGTGTGAAAACAGGCCACAGGCCAGACTTGGCCTGGAAGCCATGGTTTGTAGATCCATTAACACAGCAACGACTTATTTAGCTCACTCTCTGAAGATGGACTGGGCCATTTTGGTGGTCTGGACCAGCTACTATTCTTTGCTGGGCCTGTGCATGCATCTGTGGCCAGCTTGTGGCTGGATGAGCTATCACGGCCTGACTTGCACGTCTGATGGTTGACAGGCTGGCCCTTAGGAACAAATGCGACTAGGTCCGTGTGCCTCCTGATCCAACAGGGTAACCCACGGTTCTTCACAAAGATACTTGTCAAGTTTGTGCCTGTGTCACATTTGATATTGTCCGTTGGCCAAAGCAAGTCATGTCATCGGGCCATCACAGATAAGGGGGTGGGAAAAGACCCCAGCTTCCGCTGGGAGGAGGCACAGAGGCACATTGCAAGAGCTAGATACCGTGGAGGGGCCAGAATTTGTGGCCATGTCGCAGTATGCTGCAGAGTGTTGGAGAGGTTACCAGCAAGTTCTTTTGCAGACTGAGAGGACTCTGAGTTTAGGTGTAGGTCAAACGAGACGTGCTCTGATAATTCTTGCTTTGTGAGTAATCATGCCGGGTGAGACCGTTGGCATGTAGCTTCACAGCCAGTGGTAGAAACAAAGTATCTGTAGTCTGGTGATTTTGAAATATGAAAATTACTGACGAGAAATATAGTTAATTAATCACTTATTACTACTGCCCATTCATGGAATGCTGCCGTGACTAAATACTGGAGAAAGAAGGATTATGACGACTTTTCTGGCTATTCTTCCAGCTGGTCATTCTTTTGAAAAGAATTTTATTCTCCAAGCCGTTATTATTTTCTGATTCTTGATATGCCTCACATTCCCATAGCTGCCGACTGTTCAAAGGGTCCCTACAATCATGTAAGAACCTTTTTTCTTTTGGGGCACCTGCGTGGCTCAGTCGGTTCAGTGTGGGACTCTTGATCTCAGTTCAGGTCTTGACGTGCAGGGTCGTGAGTTCAAGCTCCGCGTTGGGCTCCATGCCGGGCCTGGGGCCTACTTAAATAAATAAATAAATAAATAAATAAATAATGAATCTTTTTTTTTTTCCTTTCTGTAGAAGCATCGTCATTATCAGTCTTCATAAACACTTGCTCGGGTCAGTTTCTCCCAAGCACTTACTAGGATGAATTTATAGGTATTACATAGAATGGGCATCCTTCGGCCCTCAGTCTGTCGGCCGAGACATGGGCGCTCGAGCAAGGGCGTCAAATGAGGTCGCGTTGCAGGGGTGAGAGCAGAGGGATGATTTCTCGGTTTCTGTTGGGAAGCGGGCTGCTGACAGCGCCTTTAGCAGCAACGTTTTGCCTTCTGCCGTGTGACAATATCACCGTGCCATTTGCAATGAAAAGAAAAGGCCGAGTGATTCAGAGTGTTGTGCTCATACGGTCACCTAAGGGAACAGCTGGCGGAGAAGATTCTCCCTAAAGCTTGAGGAGGCATCCTTGCTCTCGGCCCCTGAAGCGCTTCCTGTGGCTAGAAGTTCAGACGTGACCAACGCCTCCCTAGCTTGTTCCCCCTCCTGAGTCTCCGAATGCCCCTCCAGGGTCTTGTAACGCTCCGGCCCCTACCCGAGAACGAAACTGGGCACTGCCCCCGGATTGCTTCCGAATCTTTGTCTAGAGAAACTGTATTTACCCATAACTGTCCAATAGGTACGCAGTCCATCCGTTTCTCTGTGCTTTCGTCTTTTTTCACCCACCCACGGTAAAAGTTACTTTTTACATATCATCCCAGTGCAAACACCCCTGCGTACACACACATTATCTGTGTCTATAAGTATTGCTCTGTGTTCGAACAAAGAAGAGCCCCACCAAACATTACTTATCCTTACTGTAGAAGTCCTTCTCATATTTTCTGTTCTTTTCTTTGCCATCAAAAGCAATATTAGGGATGATGCACCGTATGGATTTCATGACCTATTACTGGTTCGTGACCTGATGTTTGGGAAAATGCCGTGCCTGTCATGTTTTATCCCTAACTCAGGCGTGGCCGTCAGCAAGTGGCACTCTAGGACCACGTCGCCTCGATCCCCATAAGATGGCTTCAGCTCGGGGGCATTGGACCCTCAAGGGGCCCTGGAAAGACAACTGCTGTAGGGATTTTGCTGAAGACGGACATTGTGCAGTGTTTCCTCCCATGTGACAAACCATGCAGTAATTTGATTTAGATCTCAGAGCAGAATGGAGATTTTGCTTTGCTTCCCTTTGCTTGCTTCAGAAACTCTGGATGGAAAATATTGACATAGAAAAAGGTGTAATCTTAAGTATACGGTACAATGAATTTTCACCATCTGAACGCACCTCTGTAACCAGAATCCAGATCAAGAGACAAAACATTACCCGCCCCTGAAATCCCCCTGTGCCCCCCTTCCAACCATTACCCACCCTTGCCCTCCGTGGGTAACCACTACCTTAAATTTAAACACCATTCATCTGGACCGTGTTTGTACTTCATGCAAATGGAATCATACGGCCTGTATTCTCTTGTGCCCGGCCTTTTATTTTATTTTTTTTTATTTGTTTTAAATGTTTATTCATTTTTGAGAAAGAGACAGAGAGACAGAGTGCGAGTGGGGGAGGGGCAGCGCGAGAGTGAGAGCGACACAGCATCCGAAGCAGGCTCTAGGCTCCCAGCTGTCACCAACAGGGAGATCATACCTGAGCTGAGGTCGGGTGGATACTTACCCACATGAACCCCCCAGGCACTCCTGCGCCTGGCTTTTTAAAACCCACATTCACATGGGGCGCCTGGGTGGCTCAGTTGGTTAAGCGCCCGACTCTTGGTTTTGGCTCAGGTTCCTGAGTACATGGCCTGCCTCGGGCTCCACAATGACAGCACAGAGCCTGCTTGGGAGTGTCTCTCTCTCCCTCTCTCTCTCTGCCCCTCCCCTGCTCATCCTCTCTCTCAAAATAAATGAAAATGTAAAAGAAAAAAAATAAAGGAGGTTTAAAAAAAAGCTCATATTCACCTGGAGTGTTGTATGAAGTTGTTCATTCTCACTGCTGTATGATACCCCGCTGTATAAATATGCTACGATTTATATATTCTGCCGATTGCCCCTGGATACAAAGAATGATGTTGTAAACATTCTAATGTGTCATTTGGTGATTATATGTGTGCATCCCTTTTAAAATTACACCAGGGAGTGACACTTCTGGGTCATTAGGTTTGCCTGTGTTGGCCTTTTATACCTTCTGCCAGTTTTCCAACGTGGTCGTACCCGTTTACATTCCCGTCAGCAAAGCGAAGAGAGTTCTAGCTGCTCCACGCCATCCCCAAGGCTTTGTGTTCTTAGTCTTTCTCGTTCTGGTGGGTGTGCATAGCTAAATGTTCCTGTGTCAAGCCCGATGATCTTCACGTCTGTCTCTAACTTTTCCTCCCTTCTTAACGTTTTATTCTGTTACATTTTCTTAATCCTGGATTTTATCTATTAATTGGTGACATTTATTCATTCTTGGAAGTTGCCCTCGAAGCACGTCCATGATATACACACACGTATGAATCCTTCGCTAGCGGTGCCGTGATCAAAAACCCCAGAGTCTCCCCTTTCCTCCAGCCGTCGCATCCGGCTGGTCGAAAAGTAGAATTGAGTTTCTCCTGTAGCCTTTCTTGAGTTCAACCTTGCCACCAGTTGCCAAGGCTACTTTCTTAATTCAGGCTTTCATCCTCTGTGTGCGTGTGTGTGTGTTTTTCCCCCCCGATCCTTATAGCATAAAGGATCTGCTTTTTATAATTAAAGTATAGCTGACACACAATGATACATTGGTTTCAGCTGTACAACACAGGGATTGGCCAACTCTCCATGTTATGCTGTGCTCACCAGAAGTGTAACGGCCATCTGTCACCATAGAACGCTGTTAGAATACCATTGACTGTATTCCCAGCGCCGAACTTTGTTTTTCCTGTGACTTCTTCATTCCACAAATGGAAGCCTGCATCTCCAACTCCCCATCACCCAGTTGGTTATCTTCTCTTCGCTGGAATATTTTCATAGTCTACTTGGCATCCATTTCCATTCTAATCCATTTCTTCTTGTCTTGTTTCTTCCCACTCCGAAGTTAATTCTCTTTAAAAAGAAAAATCTTCACAAGCACAAGTAATGCTGGTGTTTTTTCTTGTTTTTCCATCATATGAGGAGAAGCTTCTAAGGGACGAGAATGCTTGAACCTGTGAGGATGTACTCTCCCACGCTAGGGTCTTGATATTGCCTCAAGAATGTGATTTGATATTCTAATGGGGACGGTAGCGTTTTCTGAATATCACCCTTCTTGAGATACAAAACACAACCCTGGCCAAATTCTTTCTGGAATTCCCCAAAAAAGCATAATCTGATTTTATAACACAGCAGTATGTGAGCACGTAAACATCTGTGCTTTAGTAAATTGTTAATATGAGAAATGAGCTCACAGACTCAACTTAAGCAATTTGTTTCAGCTCTTCATACACAAGCAAAAATCTGCATGAAACCTGGTGGTTTAAGTCGAGTTAGCTCTTAATTGGAATGTGTGTTTGTTAACCCCAACAGGTCAAACCGCTTTTCCCTTTTGCTTCCTTTTTTTCCGGCTGTTTCTATACTTACCATCTACCTGTTACTGTGTTTCTTCACATGAGTCTATCTCCTCCTCCCCCCCCACCCCCCCCCACTAGATTCTAAGCTCCTTAAAGTCTAGGCCATATTTGGGTGCTCCTCTTGGAACCGGGGTACAATGTTGAAATTTTAAACTATTTCCAGGAGCACCTGGGTGGCTCAGTCTGTTGACCTGACTCTCGGTTTTATGGTTCCCATGATCCCAGAGTTATGGGATGGAGCCTCAGATCGGGGCTCCACAGTGATCATGGAGCCTGCTTGGGATTCATTCTCTCTCTCTCTCTCTCTCTCTCTCTCTCTCTCTCTCCCACCCCCCTCCCTCCCTTTGCCCCTCTCCCTCGCTTGCATGCACACACACACTCTCTCTAAAAGAATAAAACAAAATAAAAAAAGAATAAAAGAATAAACTATTTCCGTGTCCATCTTCCAAACATTTTCTAGGATTTACTAATAGTGAAGAGCGGTGAAAACAGTTTAACTGATAAGCGAAGACGTATGTCAGTGCCCAATAAGTACCTCATGACTGCAGTCATCCAAAGAAATTAATATAGGGGAATATGCGATAAACTTATTCTAGGTACAGCACATGAAAAAAAAAATTCTTGGAGATCTGTGAATTAATTACAATTCCTTGCGTTCATATTTTCCTTTTATCTTCCAAAAAAAAAAAAAAAATGCCTTGACAAAAATAAACCAGTGCTGGAGTACAAGATTCAGCCCTTGGTAAATCATTAATTGGTTAAATTGGTTTTAACCTCCGTTTCTCCCTTTATGGATTCCTGTCCGTGGGGAATTCCTATCACATCCTGTCTGTTGAAGGCCTGTCACTAACAGGGCTTGTCCATCAGGGTGCAGGGGATCTTTCTCTCCCACTATTTCCGACAAATCCAATATCTCCTGCCTCTCTCACTACTTCAGGGTTCTGCTCTCGGACAATATGAATGAGAATCCACCTTTTAACATGTGGGAATACTACTGATATTTTAACCTCAGCCCCAAAGCATGAGAGCCAAAGGGTGCTAATTTCATTCCTACCTCAGGCTTGTGGTTGCTGATTTATCTCACAAAAAAAAAAAGAAAAGAAAAGAAAATCTTATTTGACCCACCTGCTTCCTTCTTAAAGGTAAAATCAGAAGGAAAGACTCCTGGGGTGCTTGGGTGGCTCAGTCGGTTAAGCGTCCGACTTCGGCTCAGGTCACGATCTTGCGGTCCGCGGGTTCGAGCCCCGTGTCGGGCTCTGGGCTGATGGCTCAGAGCCTGGAGCTTGCTTCCGATTCTGTGTTTCCCTCTCTCTCTGCCCCTCCCCCCCTCATGCTGTGTGTCTCTCTCTGTCTGAAAAATAAATAAACGTTAAAAAAAAAAAGAAGGGAAGATTCCTTTTGCAAATTTCCGAAAAGGAGAGACAAACTCTTAGACCTCTCCTTTCCCCTCATGACAGCAGTCTCAAAATGGCAAGTGAAAGTGTGCAGAATTTAGTTTGTGCTGTATTCCCGACAGTATTCCTGGACATACTGGGTTTTCTTTTAAGGAATTGTGACTGCAGCACAAGCGACGTTGCATTAACATTGCATTCCCCAGCCTTCAAATCGTTTTCATAGTCATTATGTCATTTGACCCACACTGTGGCCCCGTGCAGTAGTATCTGAATTGGCGACAGGAGTCAACAGAGCTCCAGAGGGGGTAAGTGACCGGCCTCTGAGGGGCAGAATTGGTCCAGAGCTGTGCCTTGCTCGTCTTAACGCCTCTGCTAGAATATACACCTACGCTTGCTGCCGATTAAGAAGCTGCTTTTGATTCTGGTAGATATTCATCTCAAAGGGAAGGAAAAAACCCTGGTGTCTTCATTCGGTAGCATTTGAATATTAAATTTTCCTTATCTGTTTCAACTTAGGATGACTTCTTTGTTCGCTTAATTGACTGGTAATTCCTCTGTTTACTTTTTTTCCCCCCAAATCTCAAGAAGCAAGTCATAAGTATGAAAAAGGGTTACATTAGCATTTAACATTTTTTATGAAATTCGAGTATTTGAGAAAGGAGTCATTTAGGCAGGCATGTATGTAGAATTTTGCATTTTAATTAAAAAGCCTCGAAATGAAATGAACCTCTGACAGTAACAGATGAGTACTTCTAAAAGCTGCATTACTATTTGATATATGTGCAGTGTTTTCTTGTGGATAATAAGTCCTACGACTTGTTTCAAGGAAAGTGACAGGATTAAAACAATTAAAAAAGACAAAGCTGCTCTTTTTTAATCATATGCTCATAAATAAAACTGGGTTGTGAATTATTTCCAGAGAAGCAATTGACAAAGTGTAAGTAAATCACTCTAAGAACTAAAGCTGTCTTGATTTTTTTTTTGAATGCTCAAACCAAACCTGTATCCTTGTCCAATTATGAATTTCCTGTGACAAATAAATATTTACAAAGTATGAAATATAGACTTGGTGCACTTCCTAAGGCCAAAGCATACTATGAAAACTAAAATTTAATATTTTCTCTCCCCTCGAATACACCAGAATAAGAGCATAACTTTAAAATCATTCTCTCTTGGAGCAGACTGTCCATTAATCATTCTTTAGATAATATTGGCTTTGTGAGTTTTCAGGTAGAAAGAAAAACTGCAATTTCTAGATCAGAAAATCTGAGTATTTATGGATTTGAAGAAAACAATAAGACCTAGCAGAATAGAATTTTCTGTAAGCCCCATTATGAAGTCGAGAAGGACAATTCTTTCAACCCCCCCCCCACCCCTATTTTCCTGTAAAAATCTTTACGTTGTTAAAGGGCTTGATTGGGTAGATCCAAGGGTTAATTTACTTGTGATTTGGAAAAAGACTGAGACTTCCTTATTATTATTATTATTAAGTTTTTTACTGTGATGTGTGGGAGGAAGGTAGAAAGAGGCCCCAGAATGAATTCACTAATTGGGGTTTTCACCTGCTGTGAGTCTAATCGAAAACAAAGCCTTATTTGTAGCTGAAGAGGAAGGCAGATTATGCAGACTGTCAGAATTTCTGCCTAGTTTTGAAATTCCTGCTCTTTGCCACAGTCGTTGGGGAAAAGGCAGACAGACAGATCCAGCTCTGAGCCGTTGTTAAGGTAGACCGGGAGTGCTGTCGTCAGTGTTCTTGAACCACCTTAACCGGTTACCCATTTTTAGCAGGTGGCGGTGTGCTTTCTATCCGCGGGGTAGCGCTGTAGCCGGCGGGCTGATACCGAATTCTTTCCGGGGAAGCAGCCGCTGGCCTGTGAGGTTAATGAAGTGTGGCTTTATTTTTGTGAAGATGCTAAACTTCACATCTCTTTAGATGTTCGGTTTGAGATAGGTGGCTCCGTGGGAGCTTTGAAAAAATCTTATTAAGAGAAAACTACCTGAGAGGGAAGCTGAGTTCCACTTGATGTGGAACCTGTTTGGTGAAATCTCCGGTCTAGGTGGCAGCTGGGCCAGAGAACTTTCCTCAGCCTGGCTTACCCTGCCTCCCTGCAGGGGAAGGGCCTGGAAGAATAGGCTTTTGTGTGAGTGCGAAGTAACTGTGTCTGAATGCAGAGGGCTCTTCATTTACTGGTTAATGTGTACTGACTGGATATTCTTATATCCAGAAGACGCTGGTCTCAGACTGATCTAAAGAGATTGTTGTACATATTTTAATTAGTCCGCCGTGCTGTTTGCCCTCACTAGCAAGGACTCACCGTCATCACGAGCCTTTATTGGACGTCCGATTCACCGCTCGTGGCTAAGACTCGTCCTGTGCAAAGAGCAACGTGGAATCCTTACGTGTTTGCTACGTAGGCAGATGTTGGGATTTTACTGTAAAACATGTATTATGCTTGACGGAAGTAGTGCCTATATGCCAAATGAGTTTTAGAAAATGAGGCAGGTTATACTCAACATTGGCTAGGGAACAGAACGCGATGCAGGTAGAGACTCTTGGAGCTAGAGGAAGCTGGACCCTAGCGGGTAGTGCCGTCCCCCATTCCGTCTCTTTACCCTTTCCCTTTCTGCTCCTCATTTTAGAACGGTAAAACCTGACTAGCACTGAATCTCCAGCAGCCCAGGAGGACAAGGACGTGTTTGTGCAAGATAGGAGCGGCTTGGCCTCTGGCCTAGGCCCTAAACACCCTCCACGACCTGGGCTCGTCCAAACCTGTGACCCTACAGCACTGACATTTCCGGTCCTTAGCTCCAATCCAAACGTCGTCCCTGTGAGCTCCAGACTCAGAGGTCCAACTGCCTTTTGCGTCACACGGCCTCCTCAGACTCATCGTGCTTAAGACTGAATTCCTCCTCTCTCTCTGACCCTCTTCTGTTCTGAACCTGCCCCCCCCCACCCCGACATTCCTGGCTTGGTGAATATTACTCATGCAGTCTCGGGATTCACCCCTAGAACCGTGACTCAACCTTGGCTGCCTATAAGAATCACCTGGGGAGCCTTAAAAATCCCAGGGCTCAAGGTCAATTAGATCAGAGCAGCCGGCTGGCGAGGTGGAGGGGTGGCCAAGATGGAGGTCCGTGGTCCTGGTAGATCTTCTCTCTTTTCCACTCATGCATCCAATCAGTCATGACTCCTGGGGTTTTTTTAAGTTTATTTATTTAACCTTGAACCTAGAACCTTGAGCTCAGGACCTGAGCGGAAAACAAGAGTCGGATGCTTAAGCGACCGAGCCACCCAGGCGCCCCACGACTCCTGTAGTTTTAAACCTTATTTTATCGTTTCTCCACTCTCGGCCACTACCGTTGTTCAGAGCCCTGTCATATTGCCGTCAGCTTGTATCTGGTCTCCTAATTCCAGACTCCTCCGATCCAGCCCTCACTCCATTTCCCGAGTGATTTTGCTAAAAGGCAGATAGGACAGAACCACACCCGTGCTTAAATACAGACCTTTCAGGATATAGGTCAAACTCTGGATCGTCACACTAGGTCCTGCTCAATTTGCACGCCTGCTGAATCTCTATCTTGACATTCTCTCCCAAAGATCAAATAGACCACTGAAGCTCTTGAAAAGAAAAAGCTGTTTGTGGCCTCTTTACCTTCACACCTGCCATTATCACCATTTATAAGTGCTGATTTGCCTTTAGGCCCAGTTGACCAGACGCTCCTTTTGGGCCTACAGAGGAGGCTTCTAGAAATAGCTGTTCAGTGAATGAACCTAGTCATCTTCAGCTCCAAAAGGTGGAGTTAACTTACTCCTCCCTCGGAAGTCCCCACTCAGCATCCAGTCTAGTGAGCCACAGGGTGGCTTTGACTGGATGGGTCCCTGTTTGGTCAGGATCCTGGGAGAAATGGATGGTACATTTGAAAGTGGTACTTGAAAAGAGCATGCTGGAAAGGTTATTTACAAAAGCCTGAGCAGTGTAGGGGAAAGAACAAGGGCAAAGGGAGAGCCTGGAAGGTGCCGTTGCTGTAGAAATGACTGCCCAGCTAGACTTGTGGCGGGAGGGCTAAAGGAACTTAGCCACTTCGAGGTGCAAGGCCAACAGGAGGGAGCCTGGGGAGTAAATACGCAAACATCTCTCTCCTTCTGCCCCTTATCTCCAGCTGTAGGCCTTTCCTCATGGCCTCCCGTTGGCTGAAAGCAAAAGGAAGCCAAAGGGAGAGAGAGCCTGATTGATGTCATCCCCAGAGGTCCAACCCCCTGGGGCACAGAGCAGCGTGGAGAAGGGCAGAGGATAGAGGTGGAGGGGAGAATGAGGGGTTAGTCCTTTAGATCAGAGAGGCCTTCATTTTTCTAAGTACATGCAACATTGAAGTGGTTCAAAGATTGGAGTTTTGGGTATGGAAGAATTACCTGGGGTGCCTTCCTGGACCTCATTCCATCTCGTTCATTGCTTAGCCCTTTTTGTAGCAAACCTACTCTCCTCTCCTGTCAGACAGCAGTGAGATCGCTCATGAGCACCAAAGAAAAATATACAGATCATCCCCCACAATAAAAGAGGCCTCATCTCCCCATGGCAGCATAGTAGAGGCCTTGGAGCCAAACCCCCTCTTCCAGACCTCGCGCTGTCGCGTTCTCGCCATGGTATCTGGGATGAGTAGCTCATGGTAAATTCCGGAGTCAGAGTTTCAACTTGTTTTTTCTGGTGGCCGAGCCCCATGTTCCTTTCCTGTCTCTGATTCACGTCAAAACAGTAATCATAATAATAGCTACTATAAACAATTTATTTTCATACATGGCATCATTGTAGAATTTACATATGACATGAAGATATATAAATTCTGTTCTTTTCTCAATGCCTTTTCCTAATAAGCGAAATTCATAATCTAAGCGAAGCTGACAATAAAGCAGTTACTGTGATGCCCGTGTCATTTCTTAATAATACTTTCAGTATTTAATTTCTAAAATAACATCAAGATTTGGGAACAAGTCTTCAAGTGCCTATAACTCCAGTCTAAAAAAGAACTTAAAGATGTATTTTTGAGGATTGCCATCTGTCAAATTTAAGAAAAAAAAAAAATCTGAATAGTGATTTCTTATTTTCCATTCTTTTTTTTCCAACGAATTGTTCCTAGTAGTTTTCTAGCTGAACAGTGAGAAAATGGACTTGAGGATTTATATTTTAGCGAAACGTATCAGCACTCCGGAATCTTCAGTGGGTAATTTAAAAGTGTAAAACGAAGGAGAAGGAGAAGAAGGAGAAGAAGAAGAAGAAGAAGAAGAGAAGGAGGGGAAGAGGAAGCGGAGGAGGAGGGGGAGGAGGAAGAGGAAGAAGAAGGAGGAGGAGATGAAAGGAGCATGACAAAGCACAGGTGTTGCAAACCTTTAGCTCATTGATTTCTGATATGTACAAATGCCCATGCTGTGAGGCGTCTCTCTTTTCAGTGAAATAAACATAAACAGTATTTAAGTGATTTGCCACGTTGACACCGAGGTTAGTCACTGATTAATAGCAAAGGCCACAACTTTCTCCTCACAGAATACTAATCCCTTCTCCCCCAACGATAGGGGCAGACCTAGAATCAGCAGTTAGACCCAGGGACAACCTTGCCCAAAGGGAATCCTAGTGTGCCCCCCTCAGACCATAAGAGAAGCTGCCTCCACCACTCCCTGGCTCAAAAGGGCCAAAGGACGGCATTGCTAAGTCTCAATTTATGAGGCCAGCAGAAGTGCTATAGTTGCTTTGAAATCGTACCTACATGCACGTGTTTAATGATAACGGTTACATTTTTATTTGGTTGGTCAAGGGTAACGAAGACACTTGGCATCCCCTTTCCCTTTTGTTCACGTACTTTATTTTTTGCCTCTTTTGTCATGCTGTAGCAAACCGTAAAGGGGGATTGACATCTACAGCCCAGCCCCTTCAACTCCAACACTGTATGGGGGGGGGGGGGGAGGCAAAGGGAAATGTTGAGCCAAAAAAGGATATTTAAAATGAAAAAGGGGGACTCATTTTAAACTGTAAACTGAAGTGGAATGAATCAGCCAGAGAGAGTGAAAAGGCAGTCGTTGAAAGAAGATAAAAAGAAAAATAGGCCAACAAAATAAATGGACAAAGAGGGACAATGAAACCAAAGGGAGTTTGTCAGAAAACACTCTTTGGATGGATGCTAATGGAAGGTACTTTGTGAAGGATGCAAAAACTTGATGTGCTAATGAAGGCTTTCTTCCTTTCAGAGTATTTCCAGCCTTGAAATAATTTTGAACAGTTAACCTGTATTGTCATATGGCAAACACTAAGATTAGAAATACTTGAACTGCCCGGGCCCTGCGACTTTTCAAATAAAATGTTCCATTGGAGATGGTTTCCTTTGAGATTTCTCTAAAACGCTACTAAAAGACCGAACCGTGCACGCCGTTGGTGGTGGTGTTTTCTTTAGAGTCTATACCAGTGGTTCTCGAACTTCAAGGTGCTGTTTCAACTTCAGTAGGTCTGGGCTGGGACCCAGGAATTCCTCTTTCTCAAAAGTTCCCAGGCGATGCTGATACTGGTACACTTTGAGCACTACAGCTGTGTCACAAATACGAATGAATGCTGCTTCCTGAGAAGCCCGTTTAGCCCAGGCTGAGCATAGCCTGAATTCCATGTCCTTACAGCCCTACCACTTTAATCTGCGACTGAGGGAAAGCGGTGGGGGGAGAGAACTATGCTTGTGATTTTTCCCTCTCATGCTCTGAAAGGAAAACTCTGAGCCCACACACTTAATTATCTGCAATGAGGTCATTTGCACCTAGGTCATTTATTTAGGCAACAAGTAGTCTTGCTGGAGGTTTTAAGGCGGTGCCGGCAGGGCGGTGTGTGGTTTTCAGGTTCCTGGGACTACCTTAAATCCCTTCCTCCGTCTGTCTTTTCTTTTTCTTTCCTTTTTGGGAGGCTGAGCCCCCGCTGCGGGGTCTCCCGGAGCCCGGGTTCCCAGGTCGCTAGGTGGGGGCGGAGCCCGGCCCGGCCCCGCCCCGTCTGCCTGCAGCCCCCCCCTCCGCGCCCGCCCGCCCGCCCGCCCGCCTGCCCGCGCCGGCTCCTCCGCAGTGCTTTCAGCTGCGAGCCTGGGCGGCGGCGGCGCTCGACTCTCGGGGAGCCCGGCGGCTCTGGGAAGCTCACTCCTCCGCTCGCGCCTTCCCTCGACCGCCGAGCCCTTGCAGCCATGAGGGAGCAGCTCAAAGGGTAAGTGCAATACGGCCTCCTCAGATCGCCGCAATCCGTGCACTTGTGGCACGAGCAGGGGGCAGACCCAGGCGGCCAAAACTTGGACGAGCGCGGCGGCTGGACTCCGGGCGCCGGGCGGCCGGGCGTCGGGGAACCTACCCCGCGGGTCCTTGCTGCGCCGCTGCAGGTGCGTCCCCGCGGCGTCCTCCTCGGCGCCGGGTTTGCGGGGGAGCCCCCTTGCTCTGGCTTTGGGATAGGCTCGGCGAGAAAAAAGCTGATTTCTCGTCGTACCCAGAGGGGACAGCGCGTTCCCCAGGCGGGGATTGGGGCCGCGGGAGCTTTTTGCTCCTTTCCGGGCTGTGTGGACGTGAGCCAGACAGGCTGTTCCTAAACCGTCTCTCGACCTCGCGGAGGGAAGGGGCGCGCGAGGCTTTACCTTCCATTGCACTGCAAGTGCCAAAAGGTCAACTTTCTGCCTGATTTCTTCCGAGGATTCCAACTGACGTTCCCCTTGTTGGCTTTTCTACTGTGTTCGTTCTATGCCCCAAGTCTTGCAGAAACCGGGAAAGAAAGAAAAAGCAATTAAAGCCCAGAAGCCAAGGATTTGACATAGAGAGAGGATCAAGGGATTTTTGTTATTGTTTTCTGTTTTGCCCTCCGGGGTTGGGCGTGCAGTCTTTTCTGGGTGTCCTTCGCTCGTGTTTCTCCAGGTAGAGTCTGTGCTCGTCTTTAAGCAAAGTTTGTCATTCCTGATCTGATCGTGGCGACGAAAAGGGCAGGACACTTTGTTTATCTCCGTTAAATTGGAAGTTAAGTTTGAAGCTTAAATGGAAAGGGTTCGGTTGCCCGAGGGAGGCACAATATTAATTATGAAATGCTTTAACGTCATTTTTAAAAAGTGCGTCTGACTTAAGTGGGGAACCAGAGTCTTTTCAGTGAAATGTACGTTCTTCCTTGGCCAAAAAGCTCCTCTTGGTGTCCCTCCTTCCTTATCCCTGTCACCTATGCTCATCACCCCCCCCCCCCCATCTTTCTCTCTTGACTAGATTTTTTATTTCCTTGTGCCACATCCCCTCTTTGCAGGATACAGTTGCTCTTGGAGAAGCTAGAGGAGCAAATGGAACAACACGGTTACGTGAAAGGTCTCTGACCCTTGATCACGGCGGAATTGGTTTCAGTCAGCGTTGTTTGATCTTGGATTGGACACGACCCCGAAGTGAAATTGGTCTGGCCAAAGTTGAGGGTGGGTAGGATTTAAGCCCAAAAAGCAAATAGAGGGATGACAAGTAACAGCTGGCACAGTCACCGAGGCAATCATCTTTGGCCTGGCTTGAGCCAAACAGAATAAAATGTTAAATATCCCAGGGAACAAGAAAGGGGGACTAGAATAGGATTTCTGATGCTTAGGTGGACCCCCAGCCCCCTAAGCCCCCTCCCCACGGTAGCAGAAACTTTTAAATACATTTTCCCATTCCCGCCCTGCCAGTATTCCAGCAATGCAAGCCAAGTTCAACATTCAGCATGGAAATGCCAAGGTTCCTCTAGAAAAGGAGTCTGATCCCCAGATTAAAGGGAAATGATTTTGTGTGTGTGGATCAATGAGCTCCAGATTATATATGAAGCCGAACTGTAATCCTCTGCAAATCGCAAGAGAACGGTACCTTTTTATACCGCTGCGTGGCGATTAGTCCCCCCCCCGGGAAGTATTGGAAAGAGATTTTTTTTTTTAAAACGGCAACTGTTTGGAATATTTTCAGTACCCAATAACAGTGGTGGCAGAAGAAATCTTATTTTAATTAGGCAACTGCCATTTCCCCAGCGAGAGGAGTAAAAATGTGTTACTTTTTATAAGTGTTTAATGTTTGTTTTTAAGAAACTAAAAAAGCAATTCCACTAAGTCTGATTATTCCAGCACCGACAGCAGGAACAGCTCTGAGGCCGTTATAATAACCTTGCACACTACATGAAACTAAAGAAGGTGAGAGAAAATTTAAATTGTATGTTGGGAAATTAGGTCAGCCCAGTGCTCAGTAGAGTAATGCTTTAATTTCTTGTTATTGACAGTAGGTGTTGCCGGGCTCTTTTGTCACATCGAGTGATTTTGTATTTTAATTTGCGTCAGCTTCGTATCATGGCCTCAAATAAAAGAGAGAAGAGAGATTCTTGTAGTTTGTACACATTTTAAAAGGGGAAATCAGAGTTTAAAGGCTGTTTAGAGAGGCCTCTCTGATGCCAGGCTTTGGAACCAGCAGGGCTAAAATCAGTAAGAACACTTTTTAGAGATTTCAAGAGCGTTTTAAGGATGATTTAGGAATCTAGTGTCTGTGTTAATGGGCATGCAGAATTTTGATCTGTGTCAAACGTCATTATTCTCAGAAGACTGAACAAAGATGGACCCATTAACTTGTGAACAGGTTTCCAAGTCCCTTTTGGTTCGGCATGGTACATGCGGAGCGTGTTTCAGATGTGAAAAGTGACATGCAAAAAAAAAAAAAAAAAAAAAAAAGCAGTTACCAAAAAAGGCACCACCCACACTTCCACGACTACCTCCCCAGCACAGTATCTTTTTCTATATTTTCTGTATATTCCAGGTAGATCTGAGCTGCTTTTCATGGAGTTGGTGAGAATCGTCTCCTGTTTTTGAACTTAGACGCAGAGTAATAAATACAGCTGTAAAATCTGTGCTGATCACATACAAAAAATGGGTTTGTCCTGTAAGAGAGGGTAGGGATAGGAGTTCCACGACTTTGTGCATACCATTTCACACTGTCCATATTCATGTTTTCTTTCTCTTCTGGGGGTTAAATGTGTCTCACTAGGGCGCTGAATTCGCCACACCCTGAAAACACCCACATCCAGTGAAGCGAGTATTTGGTTCAACTTAACAGTTACCAAAGAATCGGAAGTCGTTTTAGCTGTGTGGCCAGTCGTTTTTTTAGCATGAACTGATTAGAAGATTATTTTTCTCTTTTGGAGGATTAGTCACACCCTTTATTCTTTTCTTCTTCCCACTTGTGTTCACTTCTGCTTCGTTCTGGTTTGTAATCGACGTGCAACCGAAATCCTACAGGTGACATACAAATCTGTTTTCTGGTTACTTGTCATCGCTTAAAAAGAAAAGGGTTGCGTGTTAGGAAGAAGGTAAAAGAAGATTGGCTTTTGGATTTGTGTGAGTTCATTTATGTGGATTATTCAAGTCCCCCAGAATCACAGGTAAGCGAGCAAATGAGGACCTGGGAGGGCCTGGTATCTAGCAATCCATGGAGTGGGGCTAGAAGGAGGGGCTCGGAATTTCTTCTATCTTCCAGCAAAGATTTAGCTAAGGACTGGTGTGGATTAAAGCAGAGTTTTTAGAATCCTTCCCCTGATTGTTCAAACCCATTTTGAACCACTGGAATAAATTCCTTCAAAAGGTAAAAATGTCAGTTTATCACCAGTTATGAGGTTTATTATGGAGAGAGGGAGCTACGCGAAGCTTGCATTCACTCTCTGTGGGATTCTCCGGTCGCTTGTACGCAAGTTTCTCTTTTCTTTTGGAATTGCATTTGGTACAAGTTACTGTGTTCTTCCGACTTGGCGTCCCTTACAGATGGTGGCCTTTCAGAGTGCTGGTCTGGTCAGGCTTATCAGCTCAAACAGACGTTTTTCTGCCCATCTATTGAGGATGCTACAGTCCTCCCACACACCGTGGAGATGGGACTTTATTATCATGCATTGTGTGTATGAAGGGCCTATAAGTGTGGACACGCGTGCTTTCCCCGTCTTGTCCCTTCCTCCCTCCCTGGCGCTCCCAGTGTGCACGGCCTTTGGAAATGATGGAGGCCTGAATGCAGGGTGGTCTTTCTTTGCTGGGCGCTTCTGTACAGAATTGGTACACCATCGCTTTCCGAGCTAAAAAACACCGAGAAGAAGCAACGCTTTTTCCGTGAAGCTGCAAGCTGCAGCCTCCTTGTGCTGTGCATATAAAATACCAGTTCCGCCCACCTCTTCTCCAGATCCAAAACCGGCTTGGTGGTGGGGCTTCCTCAAAGCCCCTGAGCCTGGACTGCGTGCGTCTTCTGCTCTCCTTGTTCTTTAAGACTTGGACGTCACTCCGATACCTTCCCTCCGCTCAGAAGCTCCTCTTGTGGTCCTCACATGAGAATCGTCTCTGTGGAAGAATAAGCCAGAAGTGAGCGCGTTTGGGAGAGACTGAACCGGCCCTTTGCGAGCGAACATTGTCTTGTAACTTTCTTTCGGTAGCCCTCACTGTCCAGTCGCTGGATGGTGAATATCGGGGGGGGGGGGGGGTGTCTTTGAAGGTGGACAGTTTGGGGAATTTCCACATGCTTTGTGACATTTTTTATTGTATTTTGCAGACCACAATAGATACTTCTCCTTTTAACTTCTTTTTTTTTTTTTTAATGTTTATTTATTTTTGAGAGACAGAGCGTGAACATGGGAGGGGCAGAGAGAGAGGGAGACACAGAATCCGAAGCCGGCTCCGGGCTCTGAGCCATCAGCACAGAGCCCGACGCGGGGCTTGAACTCACAAACCGCGAGATCATGACCTGAGCCGAAGTCGGACGCTTAACCGACTGAGCCGCCCAGGCGCCCCTTCTTTTAACTTCTTAAAAAGAAAAAAAAAAAAAAAGAGGTAATTCACATTGAGTGGTTTTTGTTCTCTACAAAGGATCTGGCAGTCTTACTGCAGGTGGATCCGCACCTGAAGTGTCCTCAACTAATAAAAAGTCGACTTTTAGTGGGTGTTAATTTGGGGGCCACGTAGTAACAAGAGCAGCGATGCACTGAGCACCAGAACGCGCTGGTCACCTAATCCACTGACGCTCCGAAGTGAGCAGGCTTGCCCCAAATTGTCCGGTTAGTAGGGCCCCCAGCCAGAATCCAGTCCTCAGATTTAAAATCTCTGCTGAGGTCACTTGACATTTGCTGCCTCCCCAAACTCCTCTTTCCTTGTGAGACCTCTGTACTCTCTGTTGGCCTTGAAGTGTCCACATGGAAGCCAGTGCTCTTCTCTCCATCCCCACCCTTCCCCCCAAAGATTACGCACAGGCCAGGCACATGACTCTTGAAATATCTATGTTCAGGGCTGCATTTTACCATATCAAAGCCTGTCACGCAATCCCCGAAAACTGGAAATACGATGCTATGGCGATTTATGTAGATGGGCCAGAGTAAGGAAAAGTATATGTAGTTATCTCTCCCGGATTTATTCTTGTAATTGAATTAGGAACAAAGGTGTTTTGTTCTTTCGGTGGCCAGGACCTGATAGCTGGCAATCACACTTAGCGAAACTTCAGAAATGGAAGAGAACTGTGGAGTGCTGTGTAGAGGGCTGAGTAAAACAAGACTGTTGAAAAGTAACGCGGAGAGGAAAGGGAAGCAGACGTTAGTCGGGCAGCGGCTGTACCTTAGGCCGGAATGAAATGCAGTCGTCGTGGGTATGAGACCTGCTTATGTAGAAGAAGGAGCGATAGAAAAATGTCAAGGGCGGTAAAAGCAAATGAGAAGTGAGGCAGTTTATTTATTGAACCGATATCCAGTCTGTCTTTGGGTGGAGCACCACTTGTCCGTGCCCTTTCTGAATGTTCTCCATTGGACAGGTGAAGAAATCCTGGGTTTCGTTTGTTGATTACCTAACAGAGGCGTTGTATTTCGTTAAAACAGAAGCACAACCGACTTGTGGGTGCCAGAAAGAAGCACACTCTGGTTACCGAAGTAAGTTCACATTGCTTTTCGCTTTGAGAGGAAGTGCTTTGAAGGAACGATGCCGAATAAAGGAGAAGCAATCCGTGCTTTGTTCTCCCCTTCCTTTTCTTTGCTACCCGTTAGACATTCTAAAGTCTCTCTCTGTATTTTCTGTTTTAGCCACGAGACCCAAACGACTTGCTGGGACCATCCCAAAATGACAGAGCTCTACCAGTCTTTAGGTAAGGACGTGGCCATGCTTCTTGACGCGTGACTTGTAGGATAAAGTAGTTTGTCCTGTGCCCCTCGTTTGTTGTCTCGATCTATCGCTCGATTGTTTAAAGGGTGAAAACGATGACTTTGTATCCAAAATTGACAGCTTTCTCGTCTCGCAGAGGTTCTCTAACAGTAAGTTTGAGAATGTCATTGATTCCTGAAAATTCACTATACCTGAGAGGGCCAAAGGGTCTCGGCGGTTGTCTTGGCTGCCTCAAAGGATGGGAAAAAAAGTACTTGCAATTTATGGCACTTGTTTTTCCCACCGAGAAAGAAAACAGTTTCAAGTTGTTCCTATTGATTTCTTCCCTGTGAAACTCAAGATAGTGCTTTTGCCAAACCACGAATGTAGCGTTAGGAATTTTCTGCCGTCTTTCCAGTGCTTGTAAGTCCTAAGCCTGCCGGGTCATCAGCGTGAACATCTAAATGATTTTTCTACTGTGCCGTGTTTTGTGTTTGTGTGACAGCCTCATAATTTTCCCCCCCTCATAACCTGGGAATTTTTTGAGCAGACACACAGCCTCCAGATAAGAAGAAAACGTCAGTCTTTTTAATGCTTGATGGAAGTCCACTCAATACCGTTTTAGATCTTTCGCGAATAACCTGAAATGATTTCTCTCACATAATGATGAGTTGTTTTTTGTAGATTGCTAGGATTTTATTTATTTATTTATTTATTTATTTAGAGCGACAAAGCACAAGCAGGGGAGGGGCAGAGAGAGCAAGGGGGAGAGAGAGAGAGAGAGAGAGAGAGAGAGAGAGAAACCCAAGCAGGCTCCACACTGTCAGCACAGAGCCCGACGTTGGGCTTAAACTCAAGAACCATGAGATCACGACCTAGAGTCATATGCTCAACCGACTGAGCCACCCAGGCGCCCCTCTTTTTTTTTTTTTTTTTTAATTAAAGATGGGTGATGGGCATCCAGGAGGGCCCTTGTTGGGATGAGCACTGGGTGTTGTATGTAAGTGGTGAACTACGAGAATCTACCCCCCAAACCAAGAGCACACTGTATACACTGTATGTTAGCCAACTTGACAAGAAATTATATTTTAAAAAGGCAAAAAAAAATAAAAATAAATGATTCCCACTTTATTTTTTTGTTCCAAAAAAAATTTTTTTTAACATTTACTCATTTTGGAGATTGAGAGAGGCACAGCATGAGCAGGGAAGGGGCAGAGAGAGAGACACAGAATCCGAAGCAGGCTCCAGGCTCTGAGCTGTCAGCACAGAGCCCGACGCGGGGCTCGAACTCACAGACCATGAGATCATGACTTGAGCTGAAGGCAGACGCCCACCCGACTGAGCCACCCAGGTGCCCCCGTGATTCTCACTTTAAAAAAACAGTTATGTCTTCTCCACTACTAGACCAGTTTTTTAAGTCGGCTTCTTTGTGAATGGACATATTTACAGACCGAAATGCGTAAGGTGGACTCTTTGGGTTTGAAATTAGGTGACACTGCCCATGGGAATCAGGGTGACGAGACACATCCTGTACCTGCTCGCGCACGGTGAGCACGTGTGTGTAGCTATTGCTGAGTTGCTGTCGTAGGTTCTCGTTGGTTAATGAGCTGCAGTTCTAGAGATATTCAGGAATGGCGTAGGAGATATTAGTCTAAGAAATTGGTTTCCTAGACTTTTTCTAATTATAAATGAAATTAGCTCCTTCTAGAAAATCTGAACAGTACAAATACAAAGTATGAAAAACAAAAGGTGTCCCTTACAATTCTACCAGCCAGAGATGTTTAGTACATTTCAATTAATACTATGTCATTTTCGTCTAGCAGCATGTGTGTATGTGTAGGAAGGGTGTGTGTATACATGCACATATGTTCACAGCACACTCTTTAAAAATTTCAAAGATACTGGGATCAGCTGATCTTCCAGGGCTGCATTTTCATCTCCTACGGAATATTTCTGGCTTATAATGCTGTGCTGTTCAGACCACAGGTGAAAAACCTAAATGGTTATCCTTCGGCAAATGAGAGAAGGGAGACCTCATCTGAAGTACGCGGCGGCTTTGCTGGGGGAGCAGGCCGTCCTAGCCCCGTGCTCTCAGGACTTCTGATTTTTCAGGAGAACCTAGAAATCTGTCAGTCAAGAGCTAGTTTGAATTCATCTGTCGGCCTCCTGATTATAACCTCGGGCTTACATAGATTCAGCCCACTTGTAATGTTTTCCCTCTAATCACAGTGACTTCTAGTTGTAATATTTTCATTTACTTTTACTTAAAAATTATTATAGAATTAATCATTGTTCATATATTTTGAAATTTAAAAATATAGACAAGCTAATGAACGAAAAAGAGGAGAAGACAAATCATGTATAACCCACCTCTTCAAGTTGGCTAATATTTAATAATCTAGTAGGTGTCTTCACAAATGTCTTTCTGTGTGGGGCGCCTGGGTGGCTCATTCGGTTGAGCATCTGACTCTTGATCTCAGCTCAGGCCTTGATCCCAGGGTCATGAGTTCAAGCCCCACGTTGGGCTCCACGCTGAGCATGAAGCCTACTTAAAAAAAAAATTTCTGGGGCTCCTGGGTGGCTCAGTCGGTTGGGCGTCCGACTTCGGCTCGGGTCACGATCTCACGGTCCGTGAGTTCGAGCCCCGCGTCGGGCTCTGGGCTGATGGCTCAGAGCCCGGAGCCTGTTTCCGATTCTGTGTCTCCCTCTCTCTCTGCCCCTCCCCCGTTCATGCTCTGTCTCTCTCTGTCTCAAAAATAAAATAAACGTTAAAAAAAAAAATTTTTTTTTTTTAAATTTCTTTCTGCTTATACATTTTTACCAAAGTTGGATGGATGGTTCTGTTTTATAATCAGCTTTTTTTTCACCTAAAGGTAATGTACCATGGCCATATTTCCATTTCATTACATTGTATTCTCTACTGGCTTACTTTTAATTGCTCTGTAATGAGAAACCACAAACGTGGTTGATAAAAAGCTAATTATGAACTATCAATGAATAGATGTTTGTACCTTCAGTAGAAATTAAATACGCTTTTTATCATCGTATTTCTGAGGTTTTCTCAGTAACTCAAATGTGGTGGTAAACTGAAAGCTGGTAATTTGGCATGATTTCTGACCGTGGGCAAATCACCTGACTTTGGGAGATCAGGGAATTTTACAGTTGCAGGGGGAGTTTAGAGCTCATGTATTACCAACTTTTTCTTTGATGAAATCAACTTCATTGAGATAATTTACAGACGATAAAATGCAGCCGTTTTACATAAATGGTCAATTCCAACCTCCTTTGAAATGCTGTTCTCCGCTCTCCTAATAACAACTGTCTTGGAAATGAACTGGTGTTGCAATTTGTTTTGTAGCTTTCAGAACGAAAATTGCCAGTCTTTTTGTTACAATCAGATGTTACTTAGGCTAACTTTTATCCCAGTGGTGACTCATCCGATATCATCTTCCATTTGTTGAGAGCCTACTGTATACGCCGCATCAACATCCATATTTCACAGGGTGGTGAGATCAGGTGCAGAGAAACCGTTTATTGGGGCTGCACAGCTTTCTGAGGCTACCCTGGGTTTTGCTCAGGGCCCTTTGTTAGCATTTTTACGGAATTCATTCATTTTGTTAACTCAGTAAAATATGTCCATGTAGGTTGCTATGCATCTGGTACAAATATGTACAAATTGACATTGTTACCTGTGGATAGACCGTGACTTCAATAGTATCTCTGGAACAAATCCATTGCATTTCTCCAGACGGTATGGTTGGTTCCTAAACAGTGGGAACTTCCTCTGTTTTTCCGGACACCATGGAATGATTGATTTTGTTTGTTACACGTCTATATTCCTGAGATAACCCACCAGATGAGGCATTATTTCTGCCCTCACCCACCCATTACAGGGTTTCAAAGTTGAAATACAAGCATAACATACCGAAGAGAGACCTTTTATTTCTTTTTAATATTTATCTTTTAAAGTTTATTTATTTTGAGAGAGACAGAGACAGCACGAGCGAGGGAGGAGCACAGAGAGAGAGGGAGAGAGAGAATCTCAAGCAGGCTCTACGCTGCCAGCTGCAGAGCCCGACGTGGGGTTCACGCTCACGAACTGTGGGACCGTGACGTGAGCCGAAATGAAGAGTCGGTCGCTTAACCAACTGAGCCATCCAGGCGCCCCTCTTTTTAATTTTTATATATGGTCTTCTCTTTTTTACTCACCAGGTATCCCATTAGGTCCAAGCTGCTATTTTGAGTTGGAATAAATAGTTGGAAGCCTTCACCTGCACCCATTTCCTGAAAGGTCTCATGAAAGCGAAACTGGTGTGTGGTTTGGTGTGTTAAGTGTTTTAGACGATGTGTAGCCTCCCCCGCCCCTCACCTAATAGAACCTGAACCTGTGGTCTGTGATCCCATGTTGAAAAATACCAAGATGCTGCTTCTCCAAGCTCTACCTGAGCTGCAGACATTCTCCCTGTGGAAGCTACAGGGGTTCACACAACCAGCCCGTCCTACACGTGTTTGTTAATGTCCCTTGTCCCCAGAAGCATTCAGACGGTCTCCCAGCACTCCCTACCTGTGGTCTGGACCGCATACGCTTGGAAGCCAAAACCATCTCGGAGGGGCTGAAAAAGTTGCTTTGCCTGCTCACATTCGAGCTCTCGTTAGTGGAGCGAGAGGTGATTTCCCTTCTCGTTGTTTTGTGTGTGATTCTCAAAAAATGAACTTCTCTTCCTTCGGTATTTAGCAAAACACAGTTTCGTCATCATTACCCCGTTCCTTCGGGACCCTGCAGCTGTAATCGATGAGCCAGCGAGAACCCATGACAGAAAAGCAGCAGTAGCCACACGCATCCCTCCCCGACACGGCACACAGACGTGTGTAGAATTTATGTGTCAGTACCCTGATTCCTCAGGTGACTTTGAACACAAGGAGACCACGTCATGTGTTTTAGGTTCTAAATATGTCCTCTCGCAAAATAGCAGACCTAAATTTTCTTTCCTTTTTCTTTTCTTTCTTTCTTTCTCTCTCTCTCTTTCTTTCTCTTTCTTTTCTTTCTTTCTTTCTTTCTTTCTTTCTTTCTTTCTTTCTTTCTTTCTTTCTTTCAACATGCAAGCCAGCGGGGAGGGGCAGAGAGAGACAGATAGAATCCCAAGTGGGCTCCATGCTGACAGAATCCCGGTGCCAGGGCTCGATCCCACGAACCGCGAGATCATGACCTGAGTCCGACATTCAACCCACTGAGCCGCCCAGGTGCCCCCAGACCTAAAAATGTTTAGTGGTGGAGGACATAGGCCTAAGTTCTTTGTTAAAAAAAAAAAAAAAAAAGAGACTACATTTCAGATTATTCTTAACCAGATCTAGAACAGCTTCCTGGAGTGAGCTCCCATCAAATGTGAGGAATATTTGTGCGTTCTTACTTTTGGGGCTGTGTACCTACTCAAAAAATTGTAAGTAGTGAAGAGAAGAATTGTCAGGCCTTTGCACTAATACAAAACAAGGCATAATAAAGAAATACTGTAAATGTTCACAATGACGGCCTGACAGTCATTAGGCATTTGAGCATTGGAAGGTCTCCAGAAAATTTTTACGCAACATTAACAGTTTGGCAAAAGCGTCTTTCAGTAAGAACGACCTGATAACAGTTTTCTTTCAGTCTTTTGCTCTGACTGCCCCCGCCCCCACCACTGCGGTGGGGTGAAGGGTATATAAAAAAACAAAGTTTCCCATATCTATTTTTGCACGGGCCTTAGTATTCTTATCTTTGTAATGAGTGTACAGGACAAAAGTAAGACTCTTTGTTTCTTTTTCTGTTACTTTGGGCCGAGGTGGGGCAGGTTGTTTCCAGAACTTGCTGTGATCATAATTTTTCGAGAAGTACCTTTGGCTGACTCTGCAGGCGTTTGGATTTCTAAAAGTTTAATCATTCCTATTTTTAAAAATGCGCATTCTAGAAAACAAACAACAGAGAGAAGATCCTGCCACCCCATCCGAGTCAGAGGCTCTTGAGATCTTTCCCAGAAGACCCACTGGGCCATGCATTTGTTGTTGCAAAGACCTGTTCCTCACCATTTCTTAGAAGCAATAATATGCCCGATACATGAAGTGAATTTCCGGTTTCTTTTAGTGTCTTTACAGATGCGACGGAAAGACTGTTGTTTTGTTAGATTCTCTGTTTTGTTAGGTTGTTTAGGTTGTAAGCTAAAACTCTCCAAAGCTCCAAGAGGCGGTTGCAAAATCGGTAGCTGTTAGATAGTAATGTGCTCCCGAATTTATTTTGAAATGTTAACGTAAGACTGACTTCTGTGAAGTGCCATTATATGACAAAAAGCCCATGATTTTTCTCATGACTTCTGTCTAGGTTCTTTACGTTCATCGCTAAAGTTTTTAAGTAAATACATATATATTTTTAAAAGCTTCCACCCCCCCCCCCCACAACATGTACTGCTTAAAAATACTTGAAGAAAGTATTTCTTAGTCCGTCTTCCTGGAATCTATTAGTTCGAAATGCAGTGAAACCATGTGGTCCTCCCCACGGCTCCTTGTGGAACTCCACTGTGACCTGTTTGCAAAGGAGACACATGCGTACAAAATAAGGTGACATAAAGAGGGAGTGCATGATCTGATCTTCCTTACTCTGCTTTCCTCTTGCCTCACTGAAGCCCCTTTAAACCCCCAGGGTTTTCTCTGCGGGGGGATTGGTTCTCATCCTTGCCTGCGCTTCTAGCATTCTTTGGAAAGATCTAGCCCCTCTTACCTGTCGCCCAAGCTTTGCAACCCGCTGGCCGGCATGATGCTCACCCAAATGATACGAAAGCTGTCAGGTTTGAAATCTGGACTGAGGCGTGTTTTAGGAACTCTCCGGAAAAGTGGTCTTAAAAACCCTTGTGATTTGGAGACAGACGGTCCCTCAGCACGTGACCCCTAACGTTGTGTCTGTTGCCTGAGAAGAGGTTTAGAAAAATGAGGGCTTTGTTTCAGGGTCCCATGGGTCTGAGGCTGGTGTGATTCTTCAGCAGTGCAGGTTAAGAGGACTAGTTAAGTCCCAGTTAAGTCAGGAGGCTAAGAGCTTCTTCAGGACTCATGACTAGCATTATTAATAAATAGACAAAGCTGCCAAGACAGAGTTAAGACCACTGCCTGTACCTTTTTCCTCAGTTGGTCCAAGAGGAGGAATATCCTAGCGGTTTGCTAGCTCTCTTTCTCTGGTCCAGGCTTTCTGCATCCCATTAAGTGTTCCCTCCCCAGGACGCTCTCCCATTTAGGACCCGTGGGATCCCGAAGGACCATGAATTCCTTGTACATCGGGAGCTCATCCTAATGCCTTTCGCAGCATATTACATAAAGTGTTCTCAACTAGGCTATTTGGTACTTAGCGTATTCTTTTCCTTGTCTCTTATCTCCAGGTCCTTAAGTATTAAACCCTCCTGTCTTTTGATTTTCTCCTCCCATAATGCCTGGAACTGGAAAGAATACCTGAATTCAGATTCAGGCTTTCATGTGACCTTGGGCTAATCCTTTGCTATTCCTTGGTCTTCGATTTCTGACTTTGCCGGTTGAACTCCTGGCCACAGTATAGCTCAGTCTCGTGCGATGCCCACCTCTCCAATTTCTCTTGGTCTGCCCCAGCCTGGAAGAGAGGAATAATAGGATAATCATGTTGATGATAATTGTACTTTCATTTTGTGTAGCACTTGATACTGTGCAGAGTTTTCAGAAATAACTGTATTTAATCCCTACACGGCTGTAAATTAGGTATATAGATGGCACATGACCTGAATTTTGTGTTAATTTCAGTTTCAGCTCATGTGTCCTGATCCTATGGAGCATACTTGCCGTTTTTGATTCGGCAAATAATGCTCGCCTCTCAGCGGATGGGGCGGCCGTTTCCTTGTTTCCTTTTGGACTTGAGCGGGACGAGGCACAGGACTTGCTTTGACTTATTTATACCGACTTATACGCATTTTATGGCTCCTGCTTTGCTGTTCTCAAAGGAATATCCGTTACTCCTAGCATGGTTTATAAAACTGCTTTATCAGCATAATTAAGCTATGGAATCTCAAATGACAGTCTTTATTCCCTCGCTGACAAAGTTAGCAGTGGAGATTTACTCAGATTTGCACAATACAAGACGTTAAGGCTGTTATGAATGTTCTTCCTTTACTTCTTACTAGCCTGCTTATAAAAGAAAAAAAGGAATAATCTGCTCTTTTCATGTCGGTTACAATCAATTGATTTTTTCCCCATTTGTAAAATAGAAATGTAATTTTCAAATCGAAATCGATGGCACGTTAATGGGATATTTTTAATAATATTTTTTCTTGTTCAGGTAACTTGCTTTAAACCTTCTAATTGAGGAGCATAAATCAGTAGGTATTTCCGATTTGCATCTCCCGAAGCTTATTTCAGAAGGAAGCTGAAAAGGATTCTCCCTCAGACTTAGACTGGTTTACAATTTAAAAGACCTGCCAAAGTGGGGTTTACTTGATCTAAATTAGAGGAGCATTAAGGTTACACCTGCAGCTGTGAGAAAAGTGCTGGATGTGGACAATTTTATGTAGCTGGGTCTGCAGAAGACGATTTTTGCACACGAAGTAAAGGCATCTAAAAACATGTCTGTTCTTATTCAGACACTTCCAATATTTCTTTTTTAAGCGCACAAGTCTGATTACCTCTGTACGTCTCTCGGGAGCTGCAATTTTGCTGGAAAGAGATTCGGAACAGTCAGAACACTCACATAAAATAGATAGTGAGTTTTTAAAGTCTGTACCCTCTACGGTAGTAATAAAATGACCTAAAAATATTCTGCAAGACTGTCTTATGACATAGCGGATGAATCATTAGCTTCTTTATGAATTGGTGATAGTCTGTGAGAATGTTGCAGAATTTGCCAGTCCACAGTCTCCATCCGTTGCGTAACTGCAGGGAAGTCCTTGCGCCCCCTCAAAAATTGAAGCTTATGTAACTGGGACATATGTTCTATACGAGTGTGTGTGTATGTGCACGTGTGCGCACGTGTGGTACACATGGATTTATTTATGTACGCGTTCGTTATCAAGTATTTTGGCGGGTAGGTGGTTAGTTTTATCTTTTGCTTTCTAGGTCCGTAAAGACGCTGTCCATTTTAGAGCATTGCTTCTCAAACTGAAAAACAGTTTGTTTGTTTTTTAACATTTATTTATTTTTGAGACAGAGGGAGACAGAGCATGAATGGGGGAGGGTCAGAGAGAGAGGGAGACACGGAATCGGAAACAGGCTCCAGGCTCTGAGCCGTCAGCCCAGAGCCCGACGCGGGGCTCCAACTCACGGACCACGAGATCATGACCTGAGCCGAAGTCGGACGCTTAACCGACCGAGCCACCCAGGCGCCCCAACGGTTTGTTTTTTAACATACACTGCATCACAGACTTGTAAGTGGGCCTCCTGAAACTGACGAGTATGCACTCAACGCTGCATGTAACTCACGGCACACGTTCAGCAACACTCACCCTGGCCTGCACTCTGTTCTGCGAAGTCAACCCCGCTGATCACGCATTTGGGCGTCATGGCAATGGCAAGTTGCCGTAAAAGTTGCTTAACGTACCCAGTTTCTGTATTTGTGAAGAACCATTCATTGGCGTGGCGCTGTCCTAGAGTGCTTAATTTTTGGAAGTAGAAATGTCAACTCAAATCAAGTGACCTCGGGTCTGTGGTTGGGGGGCTAATTAACGGACACCAGACAAGAACACCTAAAACAATGTTATTTATGGGACTTCATATTTTGCCAGATGAGCCAGATTCAGGCAAAGGAGGGATCTATCTTCTGTCCCATTTCGTAGGCCTTCTTGGCAATTATTTCAGAGGCTAACGTAATAGAATCGCTCTCTTATATGAAAGGCTCGTGTAGCAGGGCCCCTGCTGCCTAGGTTTTATGCGTCCCCCACCATGTAATTAAATACAATGTACACGATGCGATATTTTTCTTTTTTTTTTTTAATGTTTATTTATTTTTGAGAGAGACAGCGGTGGTGGAGGAGGGGCAGAGAGAGAGGGAGACACAGAATCCGAAGCAGGCTCCAAGCTCTGAGCTGTCAGCACAGAGCCCGACGCGGGGCTCAAACCCACTAACCGTGAGATCATGACCTGAACCGAAGTCAGTCGCTTCACCGACCGAGCCACCCGGGCACCCCAGATGGTGATATTTTTCAAATACAAGTTTGTCTTTATCCAGAATAGGAAATGTGATGTGTGTGCTCTTAAACGTTATGTGATGAATTCCATGGGGGAACTGATGGATGATCCTGTGACTGTCCTATCGTCACTTTACGAATCGAGGTTGGGAAGTAATGCAACGTAACAGCAAAGGAGTTCGTTCACTTTGAGGCTGGTGAGGCATGCATTTGAATTCTGCCTCTGCCACCAGCTCTCTGTGCCTACACGAGGGCGCTCACCATGTTGAGACGCACCTTCCCGATTTATTAAGTAGTTAGGATGATGCTTTCCTCGGAGAGTGTTGTAAGGATTTGAGATAATACATGGAGAAGGACAAAATGTCTGACATACTAACTGCTCAAGAAATTCTAATTACTATTAATGATGATAATTGTGACCATTCACTATTTATTATTCTTAGTGTTACTTTCATATACCACGTCCCTCCTTATCCAAAATCTCTTGGCTTCCTGGGGTGCCTGGCTGGCTCAGTCGGTAGAGCATGTGGCTCTTGATTTTGGGATTATGAGATGGAGCCCCACGTGGGGTGTAGAGATTACAAACAACGCTGAATTAGAAAAACAAAAATCTCTTGGGCTCCTGAGTTCAGATGGCCAGGGATCCCCAGGTTTAGGCGTTCAAGCCTGACACTCAGGGAGCCACTTAAGTTTTCTAAAGTAGTTGACCTCTTAACCAAGGTCCCAAGGTTCACCTGATCACAGGGTATCCCAGCTTCGGCAAGCCTAAACTTACTTTAATTTGAAGTACAAATTAGAAAAACAGATTTTCTGCTGTTTTCTTTACCTTCCTCCCAGTTCTGAAATAATAGACCTTTTGTAATAGAAAACAATATGCATCGTAACCTCTGACCATAAGTACAAATGACTCTTTATACATGTGTATGTGTGTAACTTGATATCTGTCTTCCCACCTGTATCTAGACGACCTTAAAAGTTTAAACTACAGCATCAAATATGTGCCATAAAAACACACTGGTAAAGGAACCTGCCCAGTAATTCATAAGTAAGGAGAAAGCCTGTAAAATAATGTGACATGCTCAGAAAGATGCCTGACAGCCTAGTAAATGCCTGACAAATGATGCTGGCAACTGTTGGAGGTGGGGGAGGGGGCGAGGGAAGGGCTCCAGAGGTAAGGACGTTATGACAGCATGAGAAGTTTTATATGACTCGCTGAGGATTTTGGATGCTTAGATTTTTCATTTGGGTCATGTGTCAACCCGGATCCAGCCAGAAAATAGAAACCACTCGGCTTGCTTCAGACAGAGGGTATTTAATGCAGTAAGTTGGTGACCCGGCGATGGAAAAGTGAAGAAGACAGACAGCAAGGAGTCCCTGTTATAACCAGGGCTGGAGGCCGGTGGCAAGACCTGGTAGCCGCAGAGCCCCGGAAACCAAAGCTACAGGCTGGAGCTTGGACCAGGGGTAGCTGGGATTACGGGAGGGAGGGCCGATGAGAGGGAGCTGGAGCCAGGAAGGAGGCACAGCTCCTGCCCGAGCTTTCGCCGAAGGCAGAGAAAGGGAGAAACAGCCTGGCCTCTCGTCTCCTCCTGCCCCCTGGTCTTCTGCCAGTAACTCCCAGTTGGCCACACTTATCTGGAAGCCTGTCGGTAAGGGAGCTGGAAAATGCCACTCTCTGGAACAAAGAGCAGAGCAGGGAAAGGTCAGAGAATGGATTTGAGAACCAACAAGCAAGTGACTCAAGGACAGGAGACCTTGCGGGTGGGGACGCGGCCTACCATCTACGCCACCGCGCAGGGATGAGAAACACAAAGCCTCAGAAACTTTCGCGGGACTTTGTGATTCTGAAGTGACACGAGGCCCTAGAGGGGCCCACTGGGTTCAAAAGAAGCTGACCTAAAAACAGCGGAAGAGAGGGTGGCCCTGAGAAGGATTAACCGCACAGAAGTCCAAACACTGAGAATAAGCGTCCACGCATTTCATTCTAGTACTTGAATTGTTTCCACTTGCTTGGTCTGAAGTCTGTCAGGGCAAACTGATGAATTTCTGTAAAGCAGGAACTGTCTTCCTCATCTTTGTCAGCAATGCCTGGCGCGTTATAGCCTCTGAGTAAACAACCGTTCTTTGAATGCAACACAGTAGAGCAGGGGAGAGTGATTTTGGTGGGGAAGAAGACAAGTGGCACTCAAGACGACAGAAAGAGATAGACGACGTTTTCCTGGGGCACATTATTAAACTGACAAGATGGAACTCTCTGGAGAGAGAGTTTTTTTTTTTCCAGGAAGGGGAACATAAAGCCTCATGGTGATAAAAATACAGAGTATCAATGAAGTCATCGATGTTATTGGCAATTTGATTTCTTAGCAAAACCAGGTGAATTGTTCCTCTGTCCTTTTAGGACAAAAAGTGATAACTCATTGACGATCAAGGCAGTAAGACCCTTGGAAGAAGGTGTCAGTGTGGACCTAGAATTTAAATAACAAGGAACGGAAGCGCTGAACACAATGTGATGTGCCGCTGGTCTCATTGATTCACGGGTTCCTCGACCCAATAAACATTTAAGAGTGTTCCAAGCCTTGTGAATCCTAAACTTTAGAACAACAGGATAAAAATATTAAGGAAAACAAGGCTATTGAACGTCTAAAAAAATTGGTGTGGTCTTATTTTTGGAACGTTAAGACGTGTGTGTACATTTCAGAACTTTTGGAAGATGAAGTTAAGTGTAAAAAAAATAAAAACACCTCAGATCTCAGCACCCAGAAATAACCACTAGTTACATTTTAGAGGATTGGTTCTAGTCTTTTTTTTTTTTTTCCTGTGCCTTATTATATGGTTGTTTGAGATAATATCGTGTTTATAATGTTGTATCCTACTTTATTCGCTAAATACCATTACGTTTTCTCTCTCGACCATTTTTCAGGGATGTTGTTTTTCCCAAGCTGCAATTTCTTAAAAATTATTTCTCATTTTTCAGCAATTAGTTTGTGACAGAGGAAACTCAAATGAATGTCAAACTGAAGGAAATAAATCTTGGAAGATTCTCTAGATTTACTGCAAACGGGCTTCTGAGAAGAAAGCCTAGTAACACGTCATGATACCTTCTGTCCGACAAGCTACTTACATATGAGCAATGTTACAAAATAAAGTCAGGGCGGTCCAGAATAGGCAGCCACTAATCAGAAGGCTGATAAGTAAAGTTTATCCAACGATAAATATGGTTTATAAATGGAAACGAACAAACACTTGTCTGCGACAAATAGTTTAATGGATACCATTTCTTGGACAGCGTATTTGTGATCTCAAGGTGACAAGGCAACTATCCTTGGAAACTTTGAGCATTACGGGAAAATCTTTGCCCTCTTAGCAACTAAGTGTAGACAGAAATTCAACTTTCTGGTGAGTTTCTGTAAGTTTCAGTTTTTATAATAACTGATATGTAAAAATTCACTTACTTTAACTTACCAATCTGGAAAGAGAATGAATAGTAGAACCCTTGATCTTAGAACATTTGTGGCTACAATTACCACACTCCGCTCCAGGTTCTTTCTTAACAGTGTCAATTAAGGCTTGCAGCCTCTTGCTTCGGTTACATTTTCTGACCAAGGTGCAATTAAAGAGTGTAGAGCTAATAATTTTTTTCCACGGTTGTTTCCAGTTTTGTTTTTTTACTGCTGGAAGTCAGTCTGTGAGGAACATCTCTGTGTATAAAGCCTTTGCGTATCTGATTCACAGAAGTGTAATCACGGAGTCACAGGGTATTCGAGTTTGTTAATTTCTCGGTGTGGATTACCTGGAGCTCGCAAAGATGTGTGCGATTTGCCCTCTTAATACATGAAAGCGCCCATCTGACCGCGTCTTTGCCGGGGTGGAGCCGTATGTTTACTTCTGCTATTGTAATAGAGAACATAAAACCATCTTATTGTTATTATTTGCATATCTGTGATTACCAGTGATCATGAACCTTTTCCTTCACATGTTGACTGAACAGGTTTCCTCTTGTGACTCATGTGAAAGCAAAACCAATTTAAGCAAACAAAACCCTTGCAAACTCTTGTGTTGTAATGCAAGCTTTTCTTTTTTCATTGCGTTGAGTGACTCTTGGGGAGGAGAGACTCCAGATGATATCAGTACACGTTTTGAATTCTGCCTGAGCTTCCTCTTCTTCAAGTCAAACCAGCCTTATCCCTTCATCCACCCTCACTGGACCTATTTTCCAGCCATTATGCTAGATTCTCTTATGCTCTTTGCCAGCTCCAGTGTCTTCATATTTTTAAGTCTATACAGAGCCCTCAACTACAATGGTTGTCTAAAGGGCTCATCAGTCATGGGCAGGGGAGGGAGGCTTCTTCCTGCCCCTTGAGTCAAGCAAACTCCTACATACCACAGATACGGACAGTTTACTTTTGTGGTCCTTTCTGTGAGGCATCCTTTTCCCCCATAAAATATAGAATACTTAGAACGTTCCAGGTTCTGCTCTGAGGAATGAGGTGCAGAGAAACGTAAGGCATGATCCCCACCCATCTCCCAAGCTGGTGTGAGCCAGGACATGCAGTGGACCTTAGGATGTGAGAGAAAACCTCGCCTGTGACGGACGCCGGGATTGCTTGGTCAGAAGAGCGTGGGATTCTTGATCTCAGGGCCTGAGTTTGAGTTTGAGCCCTGTGTTGGGTGCAGAGATTACAAAAAGGAAAAAAAAAAATTTAAAAAAAAGTCCTGGCCTGTGAGAGTGAAGGGCATGGCACCACCTCTACCTGTGGTGATGGGGGACGGCTCAAGTTCTTCTAAGTCCTTTCTGGCTTTGCAACTCAAGTGACCGCCGTGTTGATATCTCTTATGGCTGATGTCATAGTTGATTAATGCTAACATACACCCATTTTGTTTTTCAAGGCAAATTAAAAACAATTTAATGTCTATTTTTGAGGGGGGCATGGGGAGGGACAGAGAAAGGGAGACAGGATCTGAAGCAGGCTCCACGCTGACAACTGAGAGTCTGATGTGGGGCTTGAACTCCCGAACCAAGCCAGGAGATTATGACCTGAGCCCAAGTCAGATGTTTAACCGACAGAACCACCCAAGCACCCCTCAAGGCAAATTTAAATGTCTCAAGTTGGAATGACTGAAGGTTTAGGTTCAAGTGCATTTTCGCTCTCCTGTGTGCTCTGTCTTGCGCGCGCGTGCGCGCGCACACACACACACACACACACACACACACACAGCTTACATTGCCGAGTATCTTTCTGCTTGTTGTGAAGGGATTCTAAAAAACAGCATATGTCAGCTTCACACAATACCTTACTGTCTGCTTGAGGGGTTAAAATTGACATTGACCAAATAAAATTGACAATATATGCTATAAGACTATACTAACTTAATATCATGGTCAAATGTGTGGTATGTTATACAGGTAAACAGAGCACTACTGATGAGAATCCTTGGGGAAGACTATTTAGAGAGTAGAACAAAAGCATTGTTCTAACGAAAGAATTTTATAAGACTTAGGGACATTAAAATGTAGGCTAGGATATTCCCGATAGCGTAGCAGCATAAACAAAGGGACAATTGAGAGAAAGACTGGCCTGTTGGAAGTTCAGTGGGGGCATTGTTCCGTGAGAATCTACTCCAGTTTTTGAAGAAAAACCTGATTTAATGCTCTTCAATTAAAGGCAGTTTAAGTGCATCAAGTTACATAACGAGAAATTGAAATTTCATTTGATGGGCAATAGAAGGACCTTGCTAAATCTTCCGAAGAGAGTGATGCTGTTCTGTTTTCAGGAATAAGAATTTGATGGGATGGTTTCAGGATGTTGAGAGAGGGGAGAGATCAGTTAGGCTGTTTTGCTTTGTGGCATTTACGATGATGCGGGTCTTAACATAGCAGTGGGGGAAGTTTTCTCCTCAAGGTAGAATTACCCGAGAGTAGTGACAGATTGGATAGGTTTTCAAGAAAAGAGTTATAAGATGCCTTCTAGATTTTCAGCTTTGATGGCACAGAGAGTGGTGATAGCATTGAACAAAAAGGAAATTGCAAATTGATTGGAGCCATAGGAAGTAGGTCTGAATTGTATTGATGTGTGTGCTTATAAATTCATTTATGTAGTTCATTGTTTTACAAAAATTTATTTGGGGCAGCTCATATAAATGTATGAACTTCATACCATAAGCATATATTTCTCATTAATCTTCTCGAAAGCCCCATGAAGTGTATTACTATCTCCTTTGTGCAGACGAGGCTCGGAGAAAATAGGTAATTTGCTCACATAGCATGGCTGGGATTTAAATCTGCTTTAAATGCCTGAACCATGGGCGAGCCCCTGAGCTAAATTTTGTTCCTGGGAAGTGACAGTGTCATTTTGAAGAGGAACTATCTTGAAGGCATTTGGAAAGGGGAAGAAATGTTTTAGAATTATCAATATGATTTAAAAAAAAAAAACCTATCGCTTGTATTTTTATTGCACTTTATATATGAAATACTGGAGGCAGGGTGAGGTCCCTTACTTGTACTGAACAAGCGTCTATCCTGGATCTCTCCTCGGAATTTTTAAGATACGGTATCTCATGTCTCACAACAGCCCTGGAAACCGGAACTGTTGTTGTTCCCTTTACAAATGAAGAAAGTGAAGCTTCAGAGAGTCAAGGTTACTTATCCGAGGACACTCGGAAACTGTCATGATGAAGAGGAGGGGCTGTAGAGTCACAGATTTGAATTTGAATCCTTAGGCCTTTGGTTTTCTCATGTGTAAGACGGGACCGAAGTACAAAGATGGAGGCATTATATGCAAATGTATGTATTTATTGGTAACGTACAGGGAGTACCCCAAAAGCGATAGCCATTATTACTGTTCTTTTACTGCAAAGTCCTAACCACCACCCGTCCGCTTTTCTCCTTCATCCATTACACGGTAGTATTCTCCCAAAAGACAGTAGATGAAAGCCAAGTATTTGGAAGAAATCACAGCCAACTGTGGAAAAGAAGATAGATGGATGGCTTGGATGGGTGGATAGACAGATAGATAGATGGTTAGGTAGAAGGAAAAAACACACAGTCTTTTGTAAAAGTAATGCCTGCACACGATTTAAAAAAAATGAGGGGCGCCTGGATGGCTCAGTCGGTTAAGCATCCGACTCTTGGTTTCCTGTCAGGTCATGATCTCACAGCTTCACGGGTTCAAGCCCCACACCAGGCCCTGTTGGCATGTCAGAGCCTGCTTGGGATTCTCTCTCTCTCCCCCGCCCCGCCCCCCGCCCCTCGCCCCTCTCCCTGCCCCACTCGCGCTGTCTCTGTCTCTCTCAAATAAATAAACTTTAAAAATAAATAGGGGCATCTGGGTGGCTCAGTCTTTGACCGTCCGACTTTGGCTCAGGTCATGATCTCGCAGTTCACGAGTTCGAGCCCCGCGTCGGGCTCTGTGCTGACAGCTCAGAGCCTGGAGCCTGCTTCGGATTCTGTGTCTCCCTGTTTCTGCCCCTTTCCTGCTCATGCTCTGTCTCTCTCTGTCTCTCAAAAATGAATAAACGTTAGAAAAAAAATTGAGATAAAAATAAATAATTGAAATAGTCTAAGTGGAGGGTATGAACAGTGGGTGTTCTCTCAGCACTGATAACAATCCTCTGCTTTCACTCTGTAGATGCCGTTGATAGTATAGTTTCTGTGTTTCTCTCTATAGGTATTCTATGCGTATATAAGCAAACATACGTGTGAATGTGTAGTTTTTCACACATTGATAGCATAATAGACTCAGTGTTCTGTTCTCTGATCTTTTTATTTTTTGTAAGCTCTAGGCCCAACGTGGAGCTTGAACTCACAACCCCGCCCAAGATCAAGAGTCAGCCAGGCACCCTGAGTGATGATCTTTTATGTAATAAAAGCTTCTTTTTTTGCAGAGTAATAGATTGTGGATGAATATTTGCTATATGGAGAATTATGTTAGTATTTTTAAGACACAAAAACCCAGACGTAAATGTAAGAAGTTCAAGGGTGCCTGGCTGGCTCAGTCAGTAGAGTATATGGCTCTTGATCTCTGGGCCGTGAGTTCGAGCCCCGTGTTGGGCACAGAGTTTACTTTCAAAAAAAAAAAAAAATAAATAAATAAATAAATAAATAAATACGTTTAAAATCAACACCTAGTGACCTTTTTGCTTGGTTTACAAGTCCTGAGAACCAGGTAGCATTTATCAAGTTTTGAAAGGTTGATACATTCAAGGAAGTGTTGGGGCACCTGCGTGGCTCCGTCCCTTAAGCCTCCAGTTGTTTTGATTTCAGCCCAGGTCATGATACCACAGTTGTGGGATCGAGCCCCAGCCTTCAGCTCTGCACTAGGCATGGAGCCTGCTGGAGATTCTCCCTCTCCCTTTGCCCCTTCCCCGCATGTGCTCACTCACTCGCTCTGTCAAGAAGAGAAAAAACAAAAAAACACCAAAGAGACAAGTGTCTGGGACCTGGCTTCTTCCTTACTTAATTTGGGGTTTACGCCGGTCTTTAAAAGAAATGTTCACATTCTCACTTCCTGACTTATTTCCATAACACAGCCCACTGCAGAACCCTTGGGACTTTGGGTCTCAGGGTGGCTGAGAAGGATCTGAACCTTGAAAAAGTTAAGAAGATCCCAAGGTCTAGAAACTACTCTTAATAACAGGGAAATTAGGCTTTGCTTGCTTCGGGGGAAGATGTATTTTCCAAATTTAATATGAATGTCAAGTACTTGCTAAGGTTACAGAAATTCATGGTCTCTGTTCCTTGGGAGCAGGTGGGAGCTCTGAAGCCCAAAGAGTAGTTTTGAAGTCCTACTTGGAATGACCCCTTGTACTTTGCCTCTGGCTCCGTCAGGGAAGGGACACGGAAGTAGAGGTGTTGAGTGTTCTTAACCACGATAAACTAAGACACAAAGTAAAAGAAAGTGCGGGAACGTAGGAGAAAAGGATGTTTCCGGTGTTTTATGTGACAGTTGTTGGCATTTGCCTGTTGAAGAGAGTTCCTCAGCTGCTTTATTATTGCAGCTGAAACACCCCTTCTTGTCTCCAGGGAAGAAAAACAGAAAAAGGCTTGGCTTCTCATCCTTGTTCTTCTTCTAGCTGATGAGGGAACCCAGGACAAATTACTAAGAACTTTCTAGCCCTTAGCTTTACTCATTGGGAAAATGAAGATTTAGAGTGAGACATTTCTGTTTCTAAGATGCTACAGTATCTTTATCTTATTTGACAGAAATTATTGTTGGGGTTTTTTTTGTTTGTTTGTCTCCCAAAGAATACCCTTAAGAAGAACGCATACAGATAAATTAAAGCTACCTAAAGACTTTAATTCCTGGTTGCTCAGTAACCATTAAATCCCTCAGTCAGGCAACAGCCACATTCTTGCCTTGAGACAAGATTTAGCCCTTTCTGAACTTACCCTTGGGCTCTGCTCCAGAAGTTTATTTGGAAGTTAGTTGCTTACAACTTGGAATAAAATGTGTGGTAAATGATGTTTAGGTCCCCAAGCCACTGAATCTTGTTTAAGTCTCAAGAGTTCCTGATGAACTGCCTGGTGTGAATAGAATGAACGCAGCTACAGGTTCCTAGGGAACAAAATGCTTTTGGGGTAGAAGGCTCCCGTTGCTGGGGTTGATGGCTCTAGTTTCCAAGCTTCTCTGGGTAAGGAGAACTGAAAGTTTAAATCCTAAGAGGTCTAGTGACCTTCCTGGTCCTTCTACCACTCCTCCGGCCTGTCAGCTCCCTTCTCTTTGTCCTTCTTTTTTCTTTCTGCAAAGTTGTCTATGATGTGTCCACTTCCCTGCCAATTAAACGGTTACAAATGCATTTTTAAATTTTTTTTTAACGTTTATTTATTTTTGAGACAGAGAGAGACAGAGCATGAACGGGGGAGGGTCAGAGAGAGGGAGGGAGACACAGAATCTGAAACAGGCTCCAGGCTCTGAGCAGTCAGCACAGAGCCCGACGCGGGGCTTGAACTCACGGACCGCGAGATCGTGACCTGAGCCGAAGTCGGACGCTTAACCGACTGGGCCACCCAGGCGCCCCGCACCTGCTTTATTTCAAACAACTGCCAAGTGCCACATAGGAGGCGACAAAGACTGTGTTGCCAGTAAGGCTGATTCCGATGTATGTGGTTCCATCCCTAAGGCATCCTTTCTCATTAAAAGCAACTCAGTCTATGTCAGGGGACAAGGCAGGCCATTATCCGATGAAAAGCTCCCGCCATTGATTAATTTTATAACAGCTGCAGCTGCTGAATGATTGGTCTTTTTTTTTTTTTTTTACATGAATGATTTACATATTAGTATCTTTATCAGGCTCTAATCATGAGCATTTAGTCTTCAGAAACATTAACACGTCACAGTGAAAAGAAAACATTCTGTCACATGCTTCGTCTTTAAAAACGTACAGAAGTCAGCTTCTGGATGCGTGGGCAGTTTGAGTCATGTCACCTGGTCCGCTCCCCGGCTAGGATGTACAAAATGCAGAAATGAGCACATTTTACTATATTCCTAGATGCTTCAATATCCTGAATTGTGTACTATCTTGGACTAATTACTCATGCTGAAGGGTTTAACAAAGTTTCTTCTACCTCTCAAACAACAAGAATGTTAACATTAAAAACTCAGTCTCTTCCCTAGCAAGATTTCTTTTTTTTTTTTTAATTTTTTTTAGGTTTATTTGTTTTTGACAGAGAGACAGTGCGAGCGTGAGCTGGGGACGGGCAGAGAGAGAGGGAGACAGAATCCAAAGCAGGCTCCAGGCTCTGAGCTGTCAGCACGGAGCCCGACGCGAGGCTCAAACTCACCAACCGTGAGATCGTGACCTGGGCTGAAGTGGGACCCTTAACCCACTGAGCCATCCAGGCACCCCTCAAGATTTGTTTTTGAATGTTAATTTTTGAGAGGGAGAGGGGAGGGGAGGGGAGGGGCAGGGGGGTGGGGAGAGAGGATCCGAAGCAGGATCCAGGCTCTGTGCTGACAGCAGACAGCCCGATATGGGGCTTGAACTCACAAACCGGGAGATCATGACCTGAGCTGAAGTCCGAAGCTTAATCCACTGAGCCACCCAGGCGCCCCTCCCTTGCAAGATTAAAGTGTGATGTTGCAAAACAGTTTCTTTGCAAGAACGTTAATTTGCTTTTCCCATGGTAATGAAGATCAGATTTCCACTGGTGTTCATTTTGGCGTCTATCTTACTCATGAAGAGATGGAGGAGAATGGATATTGAGGGGAGTGTGGCAGTTGGGGACCAAAAACATGGAGAGAGGCAGAAAAGGATGCAAATCATTTTCAATCAGAACCTGAAACTGAACACTGTCAGATAAAGGAGAGATTTTAGGGCCTTAATTTGGGCTTCGAAACTTCCGAAGAGCTGAAAGTTACCAAAGCTTTGCTTTTTTTTTTTTTTTTTTTTTTTTTTTAAATAGCCTTTATCTTAAGAGCTGTAAAGAAGGATGCTACTTGTCTTTAAGGAGATTTTATACTAATGAGGTAAAGATACGAACATGTCTAAAGAGTTAATGAAAAATTGGTTACTTACAAGTGTTCATACATAGGTAGTTATTAACTTCCAGAGAAATATGTATTTAAAAATTCGAATCCTTATCTTACATCTGGGCACAATCAGACTTGTTAACGTCTCATTCAAAACAAATGTCTAATTAGACCTTCTGCAGATCTGTTTCTGTCTAGAAGCCTGCCTTATTCATAGAAGCCCGCTATTACAACGTTGTTTGAAATTAAATTAACTGTCAAACTGTCCCACATCCCTGGCGATACCAGGTAGCGACTGGTGGGGAGCTCTGTGATCCAAGATCTCTTCACTGCTAACGTTTTTTTTGCTCCGCTCCCAGGAAGCTTACAGGGAATGGGTGATGCTCTGTAATTAGTCTTCTGCAGTTTGTTGATGACAGTTCAATTAACGTGTCAGTTACAAATACATTTTGCTGCAAGTAAGAACACCTCTGACCAACTAACTGTACGTGGGCCCCACTGGGGGTGATGGTTTTGTAGAAGCCGATTTCTGGAGACCATACAGAGCTAGGGAAGGGTTCTTTAGCCACAGATGTTTGACCTCTTGGTTCCAGGGTGACTGCCGCCCCCCATCCCCCCGCAACCCCGGCAGGGAGGAGGAAAGGACCTTCCTCCTCCGAGGCTCTTTGTCTTTTCGGTTTGGAAAAGGCAATTCTTCCCTGCAGTTACCTTCTCAAGCATTGGTCAGACTGCGTTCACATGGCTGTCCCCGGCTGACTGAGAGAATTGAGACTCTCCAGCCTTTGTAGTAGAGAACGGCAGGGAGAAAGCATTTGGAAATGGGTACTGAGCGAACCAGCCTTCAACAATCTGCCACAATTTAATACACCCAACTCCTCTTTCTTACGCATAAGCGTTCTCTTTATGTTGCCTTTTTTTCCTTTCTCCCTTTATTGTAACTCCTTTATATCTTGGGAAAGTCTTGATATCTTTGTTATGTGTGTTTCAAAAAAAGAAACCCAAGCTCCAGCTGTAAGGGGTAAGCAAGAGAATCCTTCTAGTGACGCACCCATAGCCCTGGGAATTGGTAGTATTTGCAGAAAAATCAGATGTGGAATTCATGTCCTCAGCTGCTTAAACCTGGTAAAAGTAGGCAAGTTACTGTCAGAATCTGATTCAATGCAAACCACGTTGATTGCACAGCAGCGTTTATGGCCCTGGGTGCGGTAAGCTCACACAGTCCTTTCTGTAGTCCCCAGATTCTTTTCTCATCTTTTCTTCCTCAAGTATAAGAATGAAAAGTGAAGCTGCTTCTAATTAGTCATATTACCCATTTTCATCAGTATGAGTATAGATTTTATTTTTATTTATTTAAAAAAAATTTTTTAATGTGTATTTATTTTTGAGAGACAGAGAGAGCAGGGGAGGGGCAGAGAGAGGGAGACACAGAATCTGAAGCAGGCTCCAGGCTCCAGGCTCCAAGCTGTCAGCACAGAACCGGTCGCGGGGCTTGAACTCACCAACCACGAGACCATGACCTGAGCCGAAGTCAGACACTCAACCGACTGAGCTACCCAGGCGCCCCAGATTTTATTTTGATTGTAAACTGAGTATTTAAATTCACTTTTAGCTTTTATGGGCTCACTTAGAAACGAATCAGGGTTTCATAAAGAACATACCGTATATGGAAATTTTTCAGTTCTCTTAACCTTAAAAATGTTCACTGGAATACACCTGAAATCCTGTTGAAAACTCCTTTTGTGTTGGATATATAAAAATTGTACACAGCCATCTGTTTGCTTTGTATGTTTGTGTATGTATATAAGCATGCTCACATAACCAGGCTTTGCTGTGTGGCTATTACTTGGAACGTCACAAATACCCGGGAAATGCGTACTGGATTTTTGTGAGTGAGTACGTTGGTTTTGTATTTTCTCACGTTTTTAGAAGCCTGAATTTTCTATGAAAGTTTTAATTTTTTAGCCATCTCTGCACCCACCGTGGGGCTCGAACCCACAATGGCGAGATCAAGGATCGCTCACTCCACCGACTGAGCTAGCCCAGGCGCCTCTTAGAAGCCTAAATCTTTAAGCCATGAGCTTAGCACATGGTTTGGCCCATAATAAGCGCTTAGATAAATGTTAATTGAGGATTTAAAAATGTATAAGTAATTGTCACTTGATGAAATGTAGTCAGCAGAGTGATTGGGATTTTGGTTCTGTCTTCCCACCCGTTCTTGTACTGGAAAAGTAAGTATATTAAGGCAGTAGTATTTTTGGTGGCAGAGTCACTTAGTTTGCGTTAGTAAGAGGTGGAGACCAAAGAATTAATAGCTGGAAAGTTTTTGGAAAACCCGGTTAGAACTGCTTCCATAGAGTGATCTGAGTGAGAGCCAGAGAATAGCCAGTTATTGGAGGAAGCTGACAATTTCTCGACCAGGACAGGAAAAAGACTGGGTGACTACAGGGCAAACGTACAAGTTTGGGGGAGAGCAAGGGAGTGGTCTTGCCGAGGCCAGAATCTAAAAGAAATGCCTCCTGGGGCCCAACCGGGGAATTTAAATGACTGAAGGTGGCTGGGTAGGACCTGGGGCGACCTGAAAAGCTTCTCTTAGGGTAAATGAGCCTCCGCATCTCCTCTTGTTATGCAGGAATGCGAGTCTTCATCTTGCTCCCGAGAAGCCGGACAATGGAAGTCTCCACAAATTTTTAACTCTTGGCACATCAGTCAACAGTTCAAAAAACCATTATGTGAGCCAAAAATCCACGAACCGCACAAAAACAAACAAACAAAAAACCCATCCGCTGGCTAGATTCAGCCAGTTTGTGACCTCTGGTCTCTGGTTACCAGAGGAATAATCGAAAGACATTGGAGTTTGGGGAGAAAGCTCATCTGTTGAAATCCTGGAAGATAAGGGTGGGGGTGGGGGGGGCGAGGAACAACAACTAGCTGAGAAGCTAAGACCCGGTAGGAACTTCAGAATGTAGGGGAATCTTGTTGAGCCCGTTCTAAAACCGGAAGCTGCTGAAGTTGAGGCTCCCATTAAAGGAAATGAGGAAAATGTTTAATTTCATCATCAAAGTGGGTTTCTCCCCCCAGGTCCCCAGCTGTGAGAGAGGGCGGTGCATTTGAAAGAGGCAGTGTCCATCTTACGCAGAAAAAGTAGTACTCTTCTCCAGTCCCCCCCCAAGAGTAGGCCATACCATTATCCAGAAATGATTTGCGAATTCGGTTATAGGAAAAGCTGTAGCAAGTCATAAAAATTAAGTCACGCGTGATCATTTAAATCGTCTCACCTTGATTGTGAAGAGTAAAATGTGATTAAACGGTCTCTGCCCTAGAGAGTCTGGGATGTGCGCACATTTATGAAGAGAGAGTGGTAAGATTGCTTAATTAATGAAGTTTAAAACAGACTGGAAGGAGACGGGGCGGGGGCGGGGGGGGGGGGTCAGTTGCAAAGTTCGCGAAGCTGGTATAGTCGCGTCTATGGTTGAGTTGCCCCTGCCAGGACTGAGGAACACGCGGGAGGGCAGTGACTGAAGGCTCTGAGTCAAAGAGGGGGAATCCTGTCCGGCCATGAACTCTCTGATGGTCTCTGTCCAGAGGGAGCCGGGAAGGAAAGAGCATTGGCTTCATCTGGTGTGCCTACCATTGGAGCATGAAGAAGATGACAAGGGAGGCTGATGAGAGATTAATGACCAATTTCGTGACCTTGCCGATTGAAGTGCCTTCCAGCGATCAGGAGAGCAAATCAGGAAGTGCTGAGGGTAGAGAAGCTTTCTCAGTGAGTTGACAGAAGGAAGAAAAAAAAAAAAAAGGCTGACTAAATGTGGAATTTGGGGGCAGGGAGTGAAGTTAAGGATTTCCATTCTTTGGGTGTGCTGGCCTGGCAAGTAAGCCCTCTGTTTCGAGTGTCTTATCTCACTCCTAAGCTTGCTTATCCCTCACTGCCCCATGTCTGGGGCTGCTTCTCCCAAGATGAAACCTCCAGCCTTCTATCAGTGCGAGGCGGGAAGTAGCCGGTGCGCTTGGCTGCTTAGGGTGGGGGAGAAAGTGTCGAGGGCTCAAAAGACAACCAATCCTTGGATCTTTCAGCCACATCACAGCCTTCACAGGAGCCTGGAGGCTCCGAGTTTTGAGACTCCTTGGTTGTGTACATTGGGAACCTTCTTAATTAGCCCCCAGCCCCTCCCCCCCCCCCAACTTGCCCTTCTTCCCCTCATATTAATTGAGACTTGGGATTTCTCTGGTCTAAGTCAGTTAACCAGCAGATCATCTACCAAGCTTCCCAGATACTGCAGCTGTGCTCTGTTCTCTTCTTCCCAGATCTGTCCCTCTTCTGTTGGGGAGATATCCGTTTGAATTCTTACGTTGTCATCCTAGTAGAGTTTCGGGAATAAGGAGACAGAAACGAGTGTGTTCCCTCTGCCTTAGGTAACTGGAAATCCCGAGCTGAGTTCTTACAGTGATGTGGAAGGCCCTGAATAGGCCTCTTCCTGCCTGTCAGGCCTCATGGCATCCATTCTTCCTCACTCTCTGAGATTTCAGCACTACTGATCTTCTTAAGATTCTTCATGGTCCATGCTCTTGTCTACTTGGGAGCCTCCTTTTACACATGCTGGCCCATGATCTTGTTTTGTTCTTGGCCTCTACCCGGTTAGTCCCCATCACCCTCTAGATCTTTGCTAAAACCTCACTTTCCCAGAGCAGCCTGCCTGGCCTCTGTTTCCTTCCTTGTGTCCTCTCAGGAAATACTGAAAGGACAGATGGAAGGATTATGGCTCCATGCAGGTCTTTTAAAAAGCTTTAGACCAGTTTTGCCTAAACGGTCTTTTTAAATCATGAGTATTATTTTGTTTGTATTTTTTGGTGGGCAAGGTTTTGAGAATCAGAGCCACCCCAGTGCTTTCTGATCGGAAGCTGAAGTAAAAGGAACGTGGCCCATTGGGGTGCCTGGGTGGCTCGTTCAGTCAAGCATCTTGAGGTCATGATCTCACAATTGGTGGGTTTGAGCCCCGTGTCGGGCTCCACGCTGACATTTCTGCGTTGATAGCCTGGAGCCTGCTTGGGATTCTCTCTCTCCCTCTCTGTCGGCCCTTCCCCCGCTCACTCTCTCTGTCCCTCAAAATAAATAAAATAAAACTTAAATAGGAATATGGCACCGCAATGTCATTAGGAGTCAGCTCTCCATTTTCTGGGGAAGCTGTCCGGCTTCCCAAATGGTATTCATTCATTCATTCATTTTATTTAATCTCTAGACCCAATTTGGGGCTTGAACTCACAATTCCGAGATCCAGAGCAGCATGCTGTGCTGACTGAGCCAACAGGCGCCCTCCCCGAAATGGTATTTAAGGCTCTGTAGTAACCCCCCCCAACAAAAAAACTTTATGTGGGCCATTTGTTACAGAACATGCTTTCTCAACTAACCTTTTAGCACAGCAGGGGACTGGGAGCAAAACTAATTTGGGTATCCCCTCTTTGAGGAGAACAGTGTTGCCAAGAGTTAGGGAGCCTCTGCTGAGGAAGGCCAGGCCAGAGGAGGGAGCCAGAAAGGCCTCGAGCAAACCCACGGTCGGGATTTTGTGCTATCTTTGATTTCACCGTTGAACTTCTCAATTTTCTGGTTTTTTTTTATTTTTGGCTTATAACCTCCTTCTCTCTTCTGCAATTTGAAGTCCGCCACGTTTGGGCCACAGTGGACTACTTAGGTGCTTCTCTTCATGTGTTAGAAAAATTCTAGAGGGGGGCGCCTGGGTGGCTCAGTCGGTTAAGCGTCCGACTTCGGCGCAGGTCACGATCTCGCGGTCCGTGAGTTCGAGCCCCGCGTCGGGCTCTGTGCTGACCGCTCGGAGCCTGGAGCCTGCTTCACATTCTGTGTCTCCCTCTCCCTCTCTGCCCCTCCCCCGTTCGTGCTCTGTCTCTCTCTGTCTCAAAAATAAATAAACATTAAAAAAAAACATTAAAAAAAAAATTCTAGAGGGTCCCTGGTGGCAAATAAGTATTACCATTTCACTTCTGGAAGCGTCACTCGGTGGTAATTGTAAGTTCACAGGCTTGGCTTTCTGGAGTTCTCATAGCTCTGAAGGTGTACTTCCTGTGTCCCTCTGTGTACATTTACTTTATCCCCATTTGGGTGAAGTTCTATGTTGATGATGAGGTTTGAATGAGTTTAGAGTTTAAAAGGCCTCAAATATATTTAAAAACATTCACGGCCAAGTCTCATGGGTTAATGTACCTCTTCTTTCTCAGCTGACTTTTAAAAGATCAGTTCTAGAAACCCTACCCGTTGTCGAAGGGTTCCCAGTAATTCTGCGTTGTCCTCTAAAATCCCCGAGGCCTGGATGTGCTGGCTTACCTTGCTTTCAAGGCAGACTTGGTTTAAACTACTCAGTTTGTCTCAAGCCTCATTAAGACCCATGATTCTGGTCTCTTCTAGGGAGGTTGACCTGGCCCGGAGAATACTTGCCAGGTGGAGGGTCCGTTAGAACACTATAGGAAGAGTGAGGCCGGGGAAGGAATGCAAAGGGGATGAAAAGATGGTCTTCGTAGCCAGTTCTTAGAGACACTTAATTTGAAGGAGAAAGGAAGAGGGGTGGTAGTTAGCTGGTGTGGACAGAGTACGTGAAGTGTACATCCTTAGAAGTTGAGAGAGACTTGAGTCCATTTATTTTATTTTTATTTATTTATTTTTTGATGTTTATGAGACAGAAAGAGAGCATGAACGGGGGAGGGTCAGAGAGAGAGGGAGACACCGAGTCCGAAGCAGGCTCCAGTCTCCGAGCTGTCAGCACAGAGCCCGACGCGGGGCTCGATCTCAAGCCGTGAGATCGTGACCGGAGCCGAAGTCGGTTGATTCCCCAACCGACTGAGCCACCCAGATGCCCCAAGTCCATTTAAATATCTGCCACCTTCCTGTAGGAGAAGGGGTGCCGGGTGGGCGAGACTGTCTTGTTTTGGCTTCTTTGGAAAATGATGCAAATGGAAATGCAGTATTCGTTTACTTCCTCCTGCATGCCAAACATTCAGGCCGGAACTGTACCAAAAATGATCATACTGCCTCCCAATTGTATGCTTCACTCGTGGTCCCCTGAATGAGTTGGATTACGTTTCTTCGGGGATACCGAGTTGGTAGGAAGACGCAAAGACCACAGCGCTAATTTATCTGTTGGAATAATCTTTGGCCATCCAGCTCTTTCCACTCATTAATTTTATGAGGTCATTATCATTCTTCCTACCTAATAGATAAACACACTAAAACTTTGAGCCTTTACCAAAAAGTCTCATTTTTTTTTCCCCCAAGTCTCATTTCCAAGCCATTGGAAAGCCAGACTGGAATAGTCCTTGTTTTAAATCCTAGACCTCAGTTGAGTCAGAGATAGCAGGACTTTTGAAGCATGATCAAACGGCAGAAACCAGCTGTAAAGCCGAAATGAAAAATGCAAAACAAAAAATGGAAATGAAAGGGCCTAATGGTTTAGCTCTTAGAATATTTTCCAAGTTTTCCCTTGACTTTTTTTTTTTTTAATTTTTTTTTTTTTAACGTTTATTTATTTTTGAGACAGAGAGAGACAGAGCATGAACGGGGGAGGGGCAGAGAGAGAGGGAGACACAGAATCGGAAGCAGGCTCCAGGCTCTGAGCCATCAGCCCAGAGCCCGATACAGGGCTCGAACTCACGGACCGCGAGATCGTGACCTGAGCTGAAGTCGGACGCCTAACCGACTGAGCCACCCAGGCGCCCCAATTTTCCCTTGACTTTAAATGCTGAGGTGTTGTGCACTATTTTTGCAAGACCGTTGTCCAATGTGTGTAGATTTCTGACTTGAGCTGTCGTTCCTCTTTTCTGGCATTTGACACCTTCTAACATCCACCTTCCCCTGAACTGGAAGTAAAAATCTTACAACAGAAATATTTACCAAAGTCCAGAAGAATTCCCAGGCTAAACAAAGGGGCAAACCGCCCCCCCCCCCCGTTACTTGTTTTGTGCCTCAAAATAAAAGCTATAAATGGGCCGTCCCTTCAGTAGCTGGTGATTGAACTTGAGAAGGTAGATAGGTTGATATTTGCCCTTCTTCCGTCAGTTTCTAGATTTCTCTATTTTTAGGCTAGCACCAGCCCTGGATAAAATAATTCAAGTCATGAAGAGGAATGTTCAGTTCAGCGTTTTTATCCTTCTGAAGTGTGCTTTCTACCAGCTGCCATGGAAACATTGTGCAACTCGTTTCTTGGATAGTCTCACCCCTCTTGAGTTCCGGTTACTGAGCGCTGGTGAGCTCATTACAACTTGGATCCAAGTCCTGGAAAGGCAGCTCCCGGGGAAGGTGGAGGCCAGCCTCCCTCCCGCGGGGGACAGGGGTGGGGAAGGGGGCGGGGGGGAGTTTAGGTTTATTGGGCATGCATACTTCAGCTACCAGGTCAGCTCCAGCCTCAGCCCGGGACCGTGTCACGTTGTCCGCAGCTGTCCCACGTCTTGAGGTTTCTGTGTGCATCCTACACGCCTTCCCAAGGCTGGAGACTCAATGCCTCCAGCTGTAAGCCAGAGGGAGCGGTGCTGCAGATTCCTAGCAACACGGGCAGACTCAAACAACACAGATGGTGATCTCTCTTGAGTAGGGCTTTCAGGGCAGTGGGTGGGGGGTCCGCTGAAAGGGTGTCCGAGAGGATAAACTGGAGGCAGAATGCCATAGTCAGGAGGATTTGGAAGGGAACCCAGTTTGAACTGCTTTGGGGACGCTGCGAGAGCTGCTAGAGGAGGAATGTACCAGAGGCCTGTCTCGGAGAGTATTCCGTAGTGAACCGCACCCTGAAAGAATCAGATCACCCTTGCCTCTCCCGCTTGGATGTAGCTTCTGGTGGAATTTGCCAGTTCTTGAAATAAACTGCGAAACACGGCTGAAGCTTCTGACCTCCTTTAGATCATTTGTTCTGAATTCTGAATGGAACCAAGAAAATTAGCAAAGGGGTAGAATTGGTCGTGGGAGAAGGATCTGTTTTAGGAAAGAAGGAAGATGGTAGACGAGGCCGATGAGTCCAGGGGGAGTCGTAAAGGAGGCTTAGGAAGGAAGAGAAAAACCAGAGAAAGTTTCGCCACTGCCTTCTGCCCAGACGTTTGATCGACGCAGTCGACGCCCGACACTTGTGTGCAAGTCAGTGAATGAAAGGAAATTTGGAGTTGGAGGCCTGTTCCTTGGAAAGTGCTACGGGATGGTGGTACAGGAGGAGTAGTGTGTGCTTGACAAGAAGGGCGTCCCCGTGTTTCCATGTGGCTCATTTTACAAAAGAGCCAAAGAGGCTCGTTCATGAGCGTGTGAAGGAAGTCTGGGCCGCCGCGTGTGGGGAAAGCGTGATCATGCTGCTGGTGTTACACCCTTGTCGAGGGGAGGCCGGGAATGAGCGTCTTGTGGCTTAGTGCCCCAAGACGTGCGTTGGCTGAGACCACCCAAAAAGGTAAGCAGAGAGAGATCACGAAGGGCAGAAGGGGGGGGGGGGGGCCTAGGTGAATCAAGTTGTCCTGAGCAGAGAACAAGCTTTGGAGAGAAAAGTGAATTCACTTGGAGGAGAGGGAATCCGTACCAATCGCCTTTGAGGGAGAACGCGTTTAGACCCTTTTAATACATTGCGTACTTTTTACTGGTGTTCATCATAAACAAGAGACCCGCAGATAGATCCCAGGGGTGAATTGTTGGGTTCATTGGTCATAGTTGTCATCGTATATTCTCCTAAAAGTCCACAAAGTGGAACTTGAGAAAGGAAGAACAAAAGACAACACATACTTGACCTTTAACAACACCAAACAATAGATTTCATTAAAATGTACGATTAGAGTAATCGATCACCTGGGGATCTTGTTCAACGTGTTGATTCTGATCCGTGGATCTGGGTGGGGCCAAAGATTCTGCATTTCCGACAAGCTCCGGGTCGTGCTGTTGACCCTCGAATGACGCTTTGGACAACTAGGACCTACCTACCAGTGTATAACGAAGGCACGTCTCCGAACAGGCTCTGTCACAAAAGAACATTGCTTAACCACGGGGCGGAAACCAGTCTCACTAAAGCGTATGCAAAAGGCACCGTTAAGTCCCAGCCCTGCCTTTTTGCGTGCTCGGCGAGAGAGCCTCGCCGTGCCTGGCCACAGCCCTCGGACACAGCGGGTCTCCAAGTGTGGTCCTGGGACCAGCAGCGTCAGAATCTCCTGGAAAGTGGTTAGAGATGCGTACTGTCAGTCCCTCCCCGGATCTACAGAGTAAGAAAATCTGGGAGCCGGGCCCCGGGAAGTGGTACTTTGAAAGCCTCCCTCCCCCGGTAATTGTGATGCGGGCTCAAGTTGGAGAACCACTGCTCCGGCAGCCGGCTTCTGTTGACTGTCCGATGGAATTCGCGCCACCAGCAATTCAGTGACCGGCAGGTGGACCTTTTGGAATCCGGCCTAGGGCACCATTTCTCTGGGTGGAGAGCCTGCTAGATTCTTCTCGGAGCCCGATAACGGAAGGGCGGCCAGTGTTTCGAAACCTGTTCCAGCGGTCCTCATGTTTCGCAAACCGCTAACGTCACCAGCACAGACCTATCTAGCGTTAATTTGGATAATTAATGAATCCCCCGGTGTGATGGGAGCTAAATATAGCTGAAGTACTTGGAGTGGCCACCTCCGGGGTGAGGCTTTTTGATGAATTGCTAGCCACCCACCCCTAGAGTGTGCATTCCTGACTCAAGACGGCTGAGCGCCTCTGCGTCGTAGCGTAAGCTAACACGTACGTACGTCATGCTGCACTGGCCACGTGAGGGTTTTCTTTAAACTCGGCGCACTTCAGGACTACGCCACAGTCTCTTTATTCGCTCTCCTGTTGCTTTGTTGCCAAGATTTTAGCTACTGTGGTTAAAGCTACTGCCGTGGACATGCAGGTACACATCTTTTTGTGGACATGCTTTTCTTTCTTTTCGGTAAATCTCCAGGAGTGGAATATCTGGGTCATAAGAGAGATGTGTGTTCAGTTTCATGGGAAACCACTCAACCGGTTTCCCGAGGTGGTTGAACTATCTTCCATTCCCACCAGCAGCGTGTGAAGAGGTCCACTCGCTCCGTATCCTCGCCAGTATGCGTATCCTGGATACGTATACGTATCCAGGATACGTATACGTATCCTGGATACGTATATGTATACATATCCTGGATAGCATACTGTCATTCGTGTTGATATTTATGCTGAATATTTTAAACATCTTTTTTTTTTTTTTTTTTTAATGTTTTATTTTACTGAGAGACAGAACATGAGAGGGGGAGACTCAGAATCCGAAGCAGGCTCCAGGCTCTGAGCTGTCAGCCCAGAGCCCGACGCGGGGCTCGCACTCACGAACCGTGAGCTCCTAACCCGAGCCAAAGTCGGACGCCCAACCGACTGAACCACCCAGGCGCCCCGTCTGCCGAATATTTTAAAGTAAATTACGGACATCGTTTTTCTTCTCTCTCATGTCAATTCAGGTTTTTCCGTTTGGTCTCTGCAAAGGCCGTGAAGCTGATAATGTTGACCCAGGCGACTCGGGTGTGCGTTACATTATTTCCCTCTCCTAACCCCCAAGTAGAATTGGTGTCATGGGTGCCACTCGATTGTCTGGTTTTTTTTTTTTTTTCCTTCCTTCATTCTTTTGTTCGTTTGTTCCTCCATTCGGTCAACAGTTCACTAGCTGCAGGAGACCTGCTTTTTCAGAAAGCGGTTGTATATTAAGTCCCTGGGAGAGATGACAGAAGTAGGAGAGAGAGTCCTTGTCTCTGTGAAACCTACCTACACAGAAATGGTAGCAAAGAAATACAGCCCAGTTTAGTGCAAGGCTTGCACACCTTCGAGTAAGGGCATTATCTGAGTAAAGCCTCCTGCTGGGGAAGGTGAGTTGGGCCCGATAGACCGTCAGCCTCCATCACTGAGATGTTAACCTGTGCTGACTATTAGAATGATGGCTCCTCAGAGTATAAACTAAATGTTTACTTTAGTCCCAGTTATCTTGGAAAATGCATCTCAAACTCACACACACTAAGAAATTCTCGAAAGGTTAACAGTGCGTATCTTTGGGTAAGGGGATTATCAGTGATTTGCTTACTTGATTGTAAATTTTTCTTTAATGTCCAAGTTGTCCACAGTGAGCATGTGTAACTTTGATCATCAGAAGAAAGTATGATATTAAATGGGTGATGGGGATTAAGCAGGGCTCTTGCTGTGAAGGGCCCTGGGTCGTGTATATGAGCTATGAATCACCATGTTCCACACCCGAAACTGATCTTGCGCTGTTTGTTAACTAACTGGAATTCAGATAAAAACTTGGACAAAAAATCATCATATAAATAAACCCAGTATTCATCCTTTCAAGCCTGAAGCTCTCCCACTGTGATTTTTAAATTCTACAAACATACTTTTCATTTACCCGAGATCTTTGTCTTAAACTTCTATCTTTTTTAGAAGGTCTCCTGTATTGTCATTAATGAAATGTTGTTTTAATTATTACCGTGAAAACAAAGTCACCTATACTTAAAAAAATTTTTATTTTTGAGAGACAGAGATAGCATGAGCAGGGGAGGGGGCGTGAGAGAGAGAGAGGGAGATACAGAATCCGAAGCAGGCTCCAGGCTCTGAGCTGTCAGCACAGAGCCCGACGTGGGGCTCGAACCCACGAGCCGTGAGATCATGACCTGAGCCCAAATCGGACACTCAACTGACTGAGCCACCCAGGCGCCCCGATACGCTTCTGAAGAAAAAAAAAAAAAACTCAAAAAAGTATTGCATCGCCCCTTGATTGTTTGCTAAGTTCTAATAGCTATTTCAAAAATAGATTGCTTGTCGTCTTTTAATTGTGTAGCCAAGATCCACTCCAGTAGAACCGAGGTTATAGTCCAGAAGAAAAAGACTCCCTGTGTGTCTGTTCCCTTTTAGGAATAAGGACTACATGAATGAATGAATGCCCTCCGGGGGCTCTGCCACTGGAGTCCTTCACAGAACTTAGCTTTCCTGATTGTCAGACAGCAAAAAGACATTTTTGGGGTTTTTTTTGCTTTTCTCGCGTTGACGGAAGTTTTAAAAATGTCTTTTCAATGTTTTTATTCAGTAAACACATTATTCAGTGTGTGAGCAGGGGAGGGGCAGAGAGAGAGGGAGACACAGAATCAGAAGCAGGCTCCAGGCTCTCAGCTCTCCGCACAGAGCCCAACTTGGGGCTTGTACCTCCCCCACCCACAAGAGATCATGGTCAAAGTTGGACGCTTAACCGACTGAGCCACCCAGGCACCGCGCTAGAATTTTTAAATTTGGGGGATATACAAAAGATTTTTTTCTCTGTGTTACTGTTGTTGTTTCCGAAACATTGGGAGCTTTTGTGCTTTCTGATGAAATAACAAAACGCTCTCTCTTTTGTCTCTTTTTTTCCCCAGCTGACCTGAATAATGTCAGGTTCTCAGCTTATAGGACCGCCATGAAACTCCGAAGACTGCAGAAGGCCCTTTGCTGTGAGTATTAACCAGTGCTTGGAACACTTGACGTTCGTCTTGGCTTTAAAAAAAAAAAAAAAAAAAGTGGGACCAGGGGTATTTTCACTTGCAGAGGGGGAGAAATAGCTATCACACGTCCAGCTGCAACATAGATTTCCCTTTAGTAAGGTGTCTGTGGCCTAATGTGCCCCTAGACTACTTTGTGATATTATCTAGAGTCTCTCCTGTGTCACCGTTCCTTGATTAGACAAGGTGTTTGTACGTTCTGGTCCCAGCTAGTGACACTGGCATCCAGGGTTACCTTTCCGAACCTTGAAGTCTCTCTCCCTCTTCTGCCTTTGTTTCTCCTTCTTCTAAATGGTATGTCGTAGTAGAAGGTCGATACCTGCATTAGCCCCGCCGCATTTTGTAGGTGTGAGTAGATTATTAGCTTGACTGCTAATGTTCCGATGAATGATGTGATGATAAAGACCCAGATGATGGGCTAGTTTCTCTGCTTCTGCTGAGTATCCCAAGTCCGTGGGGAAATCGTGGCCTGTCATACGGCTCTGTGTCTTCGTCTCCTAGTTTATTTATACCTCTCCGCTGTCATCAAGGTGAGGTAGAATATATTGTTGGAGGGCCCGTGTGCACTGATGATAGAACCATGGGAGAGACAGGCACGGGCCCTACCTGGATGGCACTCGTAGCCTAATGAGGGAGACCCAGGGGATCCATGAGAGTCTGGAGACATAGGTGGATGAATAGAAGATCGTCGAGGAGGGGCACAACTGGTAAAAGAAAAAAAACAAAACAAAACCGCGCGGTCCCGTTTCTAGTTGCACACTTGATGGGCACCTTGAGGAATAGTGAAGAGACGGTTTCAAAGTCCTGTCTTTCGTTATGTGACAGTAGACTCGGGGTACTGTGAGAACAGCTAGTTGTGGGGGTGAGCTTTTGCTTGAGGAAATGGTGGCTAAGCTCTGGGAGTCCGGAAGGATTAGTCCCGCTCGCTCTAGGAGTGTTCGAGTTGGAAGGAGTAGCGTGTGCTGCTGTATTCAGGAACTGAACACACTGGAGCCTGGCTGAAGCCTAGAGTCCCAGGAAGGGGCTATGGTGAAACATTCGGCCGGAGACACAGGTGGGGGGCAGATGGTGAAAGGCTTTTGAAACTTATGTGGAGCTTAGAGGTCAGTGGGGAGCCACGCAAGTGGGGATGACACGGTGGGATTTTCATTTAGAAAAGGTCATCTTGCCTGCGCAGTCGAGTATGGGTCGACCGAGAGGGTCGTGCACCTGACCAGAGAGACTGGTTGAGCAGTTGTGGTGCTCTAAACTGGCAACGTGGTCTGGGGCGCCTGGGTGGCTCAGTCGGTTAGGCGTCCGACTTCAGCTCAGGTCACGATCTCGCGGTCCATGAGTTCGAGCCCCGCGCGGGGCTCTGGGCTGACGGCTCGGAGCCTGGAGCCTGCTTCGGATTCTGTGTCTCCCTCTCTCGCTGCCCCTCCCCTGCTCAAGCTCTGTCTCCCTCTGTCTCAAAAATAAATAAAAACGTTAAAAAAAAAAAAAATTTACACTGGCAACATGGTGGCCCGAATGGATGCTGGAGTAATGGAGAGAAGTGGAGACAATGGAGAAAATACTTAAGAGGTGAACGTGACAGGCCTTCGTGATGTACTTAATCAGGTGCGTGAAGGGGACCCAAGGAAGCTGCTAGGTGCTCGCTTGGGCGAACGGTGGCCCTGCCCGGTGAAGGGGGTGGGGGTAAAAGCTGTGCTACTCAGCAGAAATAGACAAATAATATTTAGGACTCATCAGCCTGCAGATGTTTAGGGAGAGTGTGTAGATGGAGAAGAAAAGAGTATTTACGACAGGGGACGAACAGTGTGCAGAGGGGACTGCAGAGGCGAGGCCCGCGGGGGAGAAGGAAGATCCCAAGAGTGAGAGGGCCGTGTATGGTGTGGAGGAAAGAAGTGGCCGGCTCCTGGGGGGCCGATGTCGATGGGAGGCCAGCATGGGGTTGGCACGAGTGCCCCGCGGATTTTGCAACAAGGGGTCGGTTGCTCCAGGGAGGTTGTTAGAAGCGTGGGGGAGGTGGTGAAGTGGTCTCAAAAGTACGCGCAAAGGGGACGAAATGATGGTTGTCACGGCCCGTTCTTGGAGACGCTTACTTTGAAGGAGATAGGACGAGGGGTGGTAGTTAGCTGGTCCGGACAGAGTACACGAAGTGGATGTACTGGGAAGTTGAGAGACACTTGAGTCTAGTTACATATGTATTTATTTTGAGAGAGAGAGAGAGAGAGAGAGGGAGAGAGAGAGAGAGAGAGAGAGAGAGAGAGAGAGGGCGAGAGCGTCCCCAGGAGGCTCTGCACGGTCCATGCGGAGCCCAGCATGGAGCTCGATCTCACAAACTACGAGATCATGACCGGAGAAGAGTTGGAGGCTTAACCAGTTGAGCCACCCGGGTGCCCCAGAGTCCACTTCACTGAGGAGGAGAGGCGAGGATGAGATAAGAAACAATGGGAGTTCTGGGAGCCTAGGGGAGGTAACGTGGGATCCAAGAGAAGGAATGGGCACCTCTCTGCTGCTGTAATGGGGGGCGGCGAGGAAGGGATCTGTGCAGGTCCGGGTAGCTAAGGAGACCCAGCAGGGGGGGAAGCTGTGGGAAGCCACGTAGAGGTTTGTTTTCTGCGGGAAGACCGACTTCCCTGCTGCGATGGGGAGCCGAAGGCGAGAGGGTTGTGGGTGGGTTCCCGGTTCTGGAGCATTGGCGAGAAGGGGCCCAATGTGAGCAGCAGCATTAGGAGCCCAGTCTGCTCAGTGTTCTGCCCCGGTACCCGTCCGCACGGCTGTGGCCTTTGTCCGGGCTCACTCAGTACTCGGGGGCCGGGTGGGTCCAGCCCAGGTGGGCAGAGGACATCTGGGCAAGAGCAGTGAGGATTTGGGCAAAAGAACGATTCAGTGGTTGAAGGGATGTCTGTCGAGGCCACGTTGGGGCAGAGGAGCCGTGAATTCACGTGCAAGCTGGTCATCGGGAGGGAGAAGGATCGAGAGGCTGACCGTTGGGGGAGCTCGAGGAAGAGCTGGTGTGGAAGTCCCTGGAAGGCCGAGAGGCTGTGGTCGGAGAGGAGCATAGCTAAACACTGTGGAACAAGTCCAGGTGACTAGGTCCAGGCTGTGACCGCCAGAGTGGGTGGAGTACATGTGAACTTGCATGGAGATGAAACAGGAACGCAGGGAGGTGAGGCAAGAAGGGCCGACACGTCAGCCCCGCCCATGTTGGGGTCTTCCGGAGGGGGGCCAGGACTGGGGAAGAGAGAGCTGTGAACCTGGGCTGCTGAGTCTTCAGAAATGAAGGCGCCTGACCCTGGGGTCTGCAGAGGCTCTAGCAGGCGGTCCAGGAGCGTCGCTGGTGTGTGGCTTGGTCCCCAGAGATGAGGAAGAACTGTCCCAGAAGTGAATTCCCCTGGCAGGAGAGCGTCTGTGTTCCTCTTTATCTGGGCCTCTCCGGTGCTTAGCACGAAGCCTGGCACACAGTACGATTCAAGATGTTTTTTCCTGGAATGGATGCATGAACAGAAGTAAATTGACGCTCCCATTTCCTTGTAGCTTATAGTCTGAAGCTGTCACTTTTCAGCTACATAGCTGCCAAGTTTAAGTGGTTTTTTAAAGGGCTCCCCAGGCCTGGGATTTCCTCTGGGACCTGTTAATGTACCATAGCTGGAAAGAGGTAATGCTTTCCATTGGTAAAGGGATAATTATGAACCTGTTACTCTAAAGGTTTTATAGTATATAGTATATTTCTGGGAGGTCCTAAAAGTCACACTCTGAAAAGGCCCCACAATAGACGAGATGGGAAACCTCATTCTGACCGTCTCTTTCCGTGACGTCGCTTCGTACCTCGGATTTAGGCAGTCTGCGCTTCTCCTGTTAAATCATGATTCTCTTTGCAAATATGTCCCATTTTCTGTCACTTCAACATATGTCAGAATTTCCAATAAATGTTGGGAAAGTGGGGGAATTTGATACTAGAAAAAAGTCCGGCCGCTTGAGGTTATAACCTCGTAGTGAAGTTAAGCTCCGAGTGTCGGATGTGGACTTTCCGCTTGTAAACAGATTTGAAACTCTCAGCCTGTCCTTTCTGAGCGCGACTTTTGTCCTCTTTGAAAAAGGTTGCGGGATAGCCCAACGAGGGTGTATTTATCTCAGTTAAGTGCTGGATTCTCATACGTGGCTGGAAGGTTCCACGTGTGGTAGGACTACAGAAGGAAGAGAGTGCCTCTCCCTTCCCTGTTGAAAACCTCTGTGGTCACAGTACTTAACTAACTGTTCAGTAGATGATTTAAGAATTTCCTCTTCACTCGCTGTTTGCTTAGGTTTATCTTCCTACCGTGCTGTCATCTCTGTGCCTGGAAAGCCACGAGAAAGGGCTACTGTCTGCGGAACAGGCAAATAAAACTTGTCCTGGCTAGCTTTTCCAACCAGAGGTCGCTTCTGCCAACTTTTGCTCTAATGAAAATTAATGGTGTTATCTCAGGGATCTCCTGATGCCAGTGACGAGTTGAAATTACTGATGCCTTAGGAAATAGGCAGTGCTACCTCCATTAAAGCACTTGGTCTTAGATGTTTTTTCACTTTATTATCAAAGCGCCAATATTGCAGAAACCCGAATAACACACTTGTATCCACCATAGAGCATTTGCTGTTTAAGTTGGGAGCTTCACCATCGGCGTATAGTGTCCCCAGTTTGTAATCGGTTTAATGTTGCATGACTCCATAGTGCCTTTCGACGCACTGTGAATGAAAATGAAACTCGAAGGAAAGGCAGAGACAAAGAGAAAATCTTGGTAAGAGGGACTTATAAGCTGGTTCATACGGCCGATACCCACCCCCCCGAAAGTTGGGAAGAAGATCATCCAAGCTTCTTCTCAGTCTTTTGTTCTCGTGACATCCTTTAGGTGTGTGGTTTCTAAAATTAAAAATATAGCCAACTTCTGAGAGCAGAAAGAAAACAAGGCGCTTAACAAAGCACACGTATTAGTTGATTAGCGTGTGGTGGGTTGGAGAGAGCCCAGACCATAAGGCTAAATATACTGCAGTTGATAAATGTGACAAATATTCTGCAAACAAGAAATCGAGAACAATTTGCTTCTGTTCGGCAACTGAATCACGTAGTGGAGAGATTTTGTACAGCCTGGAGTTGTCTGAATCAAGTCACAGCTGCCAGACTCAGCCTCGCCACGATGAAGCAGGTGAAAGATTTTGCTCCCTTCTTGGTGGATGCGCCTCACCTTTGGAGAGGGCACCCTGGGTGGCCTGCGACAGGGTTCAGTTGCTAACAAAGACGCCCAGGATCCATGAGAGCGTAGCTTACCCACCCTTATCCACATGGGTTAGAGGCCAGGTCTCTGTTATTTCAGGATTCAAAACAATCTTGAGGACTGGAGCCAAGCTCATTTTCTCCGCTTATGTGGTTTCACAGATCCTGGTGCCCCCAAAGAGGGCTCCTTTAACAGGACTCCCCTCTCTCTCTCCCTCTCTCTCTTTCCTCGCTCACAGGGGAGATACCATAGTCCTATTCAGCGTGTTCCGATACCCGTGAGGTGCACGCTAGGGGAAGAGTGGTTGGCCCGAGTGGTGGTGCTGAGGGTGGTTTTGTTTCCGTTCATGGTATTAGTAGGCTGGCCATCCTTCACCTTCCTTCTGGATCTGTGTGCCCACCAAGTACTCTCTTTGCACTGGGAGGTCTTTTCCATCCGTTCTTTTCCCGTTCCAAGCAGATTGTCTCTGGCTGGGTATTCCTTGCCCAGTTCCCAATTCTCCTTTCATTCTCTCTTATTTCATGTGGTCCCATGCTCTTTGGTCCATTGTTGTCATCGTGTACTGACATCTGTACTCTAAGTAGGAAATGAATGCAAGATGCAAAAAATACCGAGTCACCCAGGCTAACATCATATGAATAGTGGTCACTCCTAAATAGATGTTGGTGGGCATATGTCCCAGAAATCTCTGTTACTGTCCACCTCAGATTCCTGGCTTTTCATCACAGGGAAGCAGGCCCATCAATTTAAACTAATATTCCTCAGCGATCAGAGTGTCCCTCTGCCCGATTGTGGCTTTTCTCACATACTAATGGGTCAAATAGCTATTGTTTTTTACGTGTAATATTGTGACAGATGAGACATGGAGCATATAAACCTTCTACCATAGAGCGACTACCTTTCTTAATTAAACCTTTACCATCGCAATGACCACACAGTGTTCTTTCAGGTTATTATAAATCAGCGTTCCCCAGATTTGACTGGGTAAATATTCCCCTAGGATACTTTTCAACACAGGTCTTTAATAACCGATGTGTCCTGTGAAATGAGAACCAAAAGACATAGCCATTTTAATAGTGCTCCGTAGACTCATGGTCGCAGTCAGAATCCAGGGTGTTCGATAGATTGGCCAGCTGTCCTGTTCACTTCTTGACTTTTTTTTTTTTTCCTACTCCAGATTCTTTAGAGAGTTGACTCATACCTAAGGGAGCGTATTTTAAGCCTCTTTCTAGGCACCAACATTATGTTAGATTTTCCCTTTTTAACCCCCACGGTGTGGCTTTGTTCCTCTCGGCACCAGCGTGCCCTTTCTTCAGCATCATTAATTTTAGTCCAGACCTTCCACCCCCACACGGTGTGTGTCCCTTGGGTTCAGCCACTTGGCTAGTCCGTGTTGAGCTGGTGGCAAGATATGGCGTGCCCGGGCTGCCCCTTCAATCTCTTCCCAGGGGTAAAGGGTCAGAGTGGGTGAGTACAGGAAAAGGGGGTTACCCTGTTTCTAGGCAACGAAACATTTGTGACGGTCAGCCCCAATTAGTTGAGGGGTGGGGAAGGAGTGATCCCTTCCGTCAGTCCCCGTGCAATTCTCAACTCAACTCAACGTTCCAAGTAATAGCCATAATATCCTCTTGCAGAATTTATCAGCCTTTGAGACCCTTAATTGTAGCCCCAGTTCAGGGACTGCTGGGGATGGCATTGAAAAAGAAAATGTGGTGAATTAGGGAATACCTGTGGGTGTTCCCCACTTGAATTATCTTTTTAAGGGCCAGTGGTCTCACGGGTGTAGCCCATTTATCAAAGTGCGCGTTGCCCACGTTCCTTTGGTTACGTCTCCACCTGCAGGCCAGTGAGAGTGAAGCTCACTGGAAGGCGGTTCTGAACTTCCCTGAGCTTTGCTAATGCTTCCAAGGAACCGAATCTGGAGCAGACCTGCTGTGGCCTTGAGCTCTTCTTCTCTGATCCCTTCTCTGAGCTCCTGAGGTTCAGGTTCTGTCACGTCTAGATTGCACTGGAAAGTTCTAACGTCGGTAGCCAGTTTCAAAGCCGGTGCTGCTTGCGATCAAGGGTAGCTTGGCCACCATCATCAACAGTTCGTTTTCGTCCCTTTTTTTCACAATCATCTTTTGTTTTTGGGTTTTTTTTTTTCTTTTTCAGTAATCCTGTAGCCATAGTTTGAGCTAAGGGTGAGTTGGGGGGGGGGGGTCTTCTAAACAATCTGACTTCTGACGCTGATCGCACTGGGAGTGGCAGTTGGGGCTCAGTTGCTCAGCAGACTCACGGAACCCACATGACAGGGCTTCAGAATTTACAGTTCACCACTGGAAAAGGCTACAACATGCAGGATATGCATCAAAACCACAGGCTGCCTCACAGCAGAGGGCCCGGGGAGGCCAGGTGTGAGCTCCAGGTGCCCTCTCTGTAAAGGTGGTACCGGGACGCCCTTTGTCTCTTGCATCGAGAACCACCCCTGTGCGCCCAGACCACTTGGGAAACCAGGGAGCGCATAGCGGAATCTCACACAGGGTTTCGAGAAGCCTTCTGGTAATCGGAGCCGATTCTTCCCACATAGCCAGTCCCCAAACCAGATAAAAATGGTCAGGGTGACGTCGAGCAATGAACCGTAACGATGACGTGTAACCCACGGCTGCACGTCAACGCAGTAAGGCGCTTCTTTTCATCACTTTGATCAAGGCTCTGCATCGTGTCGCTCTTTGAGCAGAACAGCAACAAAAAAACATGTTATGCCAACGCCAGGGCCTCTGAAATTAACCCTCACAGCACAGATAACCACATCAAAGTGCAGTGACTTTCTTGCTGGGCAGCGATGTGCTTGCAGAGTCCTTCAGCCCGAAGCGTCAGCTGCTTCTAGAAGGGCGTGATGTCAGCAACAGCCTCCTCTTCCCCCAGGTGCCTCGTGCCGGGGTGAGAGCCGGCAGACACACAGCGGTTATCCCACCATTACCTGCCTCTGTTTCTGTCTCTGCACAAGTTAGGTTACAGGATGGTTTATACACTAGCACAGAGTCTCAGGGGCGACCCGTGGAATGAGCTGGGGGTAATGTGGGCACCGTGGGACTTATTGTAACCAACTTTCTCGTGTTTCTTTTTTTCCCCATTGTTCTCACTGGTAGAGAATGTGGGATGGTTTCCTTTTTCTGTAAAGTCTAAACGGGCACCTTCTGCAGCCTCCCTTTCTGCTTTCTCTTTTTTATGTGTATTTATTTTTTTTGAGGCGGGGGAGGGGGAGTGCGCAAGCAGAGAAAGCGCGGAGAGAATCCCAATACAGGGCTCCGTCTCACGACCGCGATCATGAGCTGAAGTCACTTAACCAACTGAGCCACCCAGGCGCTCCTGTATTCTTCCATATGTTCCTCCATGTGTCCTGCTATCATACCCAGAGCAAGTCTTCTGATCTCTGATCTCCGTTTTCTCAACTGCAGAACGATTCTAAAGGCGCTTTCTAGTTTTCTGAGCCTATGGTTCAGTAAAAGGCAAAAAAAAAAAAAAAAAAAATCTGGCCTTCAGCTCCTCACTTGTGGCATTTGTAGAAAGGACTAGAGGTATTGAACCTAGAATGTTGAAAGGGCGATTCGTCACAACCAGAGCCTCAGGAACCATTAATGGGATCCTGTGCTTAGGCCCCCCTCACCCCTACCCCTGCTTCATTTTCTGCTTTTCCTACAGGGCAGAGAGGGTCCCGGAGAGCTGGTCCTGTCCCCACCACCCTCTCTCAACCCCACAGCCCTCATGCAGAAGGACACCACCAAATGGTCCCTTTTTCCTCAGTGGCGTCAAAACCTATAGCATCCTGTACTGTACAAATAATTTTTGAAAGAGTGGGTGTATTAGCACAGACTTGCATTTTGATATAGGTTTAAAATCCATTCCCTAGTTAAAAGGTACACGTATTCATCTCCCAATGGAAATTCCTAGTTTGAGGTAAAAGCGTAGTTTCACAGAATTGTGTCTGCCGGTTGTTTTTTGAGGCTTCTAGAAACAGTCAGTCATTATGTCTAATGTCTCATCAAATAATCTCCGTGTTTTCTTGAAGGCGGTCGTTTTGAACACCTAAGTGCATGTCTGTGTGGCAGTTAAATTGTCCCTATCGATTTTCTCACCTCTTTTCAAGCCCGTAGCCTTGGCTATGGATACCTAAATAGAAGCCTTGGAAAAAAATGTCCCATGAAAGTGGCGTTCTTTTGGATGTGTTTGTTTGGCGGAGATGTGTTCTCCGGTCTTCTGTGATGGATCGTTCTCATGTTGAGCCACATCTGGTTTCAGCAGAGCTCAGCACACAGTATTTCTCTCACTATGTCATCTCTGCTCCTGTTATTTCAGAGCAATTGCCTTGCTCCCCTCTGGAGCTGTTTATACTCCAGAGTTTCTGTTCTCTGTGTTACCCATTCACCTGTACAGAGATGAGAGGAGACTCGGTGAAAAGAAATTCATGCACTTTGGCTACTGGTCCGTTTGCTTCCGTCGCGCCAGGAAATTAGACGCTCGATACAAAAATGAGTCTCACGGTTCCCAGCTGTTAGTTCGTGTATCCTTGGGTAGAAGGCAAAACATTTATAATGATTAAGGCAGAGTCACAAGAAAATAGTAGAAAAACTCCAAACCACCCAGAGCTTCCTTCAGTTGACAGGGAATCCTGCTGAGAATATTGGTGTTTGGAAGAAATCCGTTCTTCTCTTTCGCTCATGGAAACGGTGAGCTGCCTCTCTCAATGTTCTCGCTCCCTGGCCTGTTGCATTTGCCCTCTGAGGAAGTCCAGCATGCGGAAGAGAGGATGAAAGCTGGAGTCTTTGCTCTCTGTCCCTCTCTCTAGTCTCCCTTGCGGTGTCGCCCGCTGGGCCTTCCCTCCTCGGGGCCTCCTGCCTGCTTGCATTATTAGTTTTTTAATTCTTGCTTCTTTTTCCTACCTGCCTCCCTCTCAAATCGAGTTATGTTCTTTTCTGCCACTTTAAATCAGGCCTCGGCTTCCACGTAAAGAGGTCATTTCTTTATCTCGAGAGTACTTTAACACAAAAGGAGCGGGGCCTTTGCTTTGTCAGGGTGAGGGCTAGTCCCTGGCCCGTGAGGCCGACTGCTTGGGAGCACAGAGCTTTACTGACTGCGAAGGAAGAGAAAATCCCCTCCTGCTTCTCCTACCAGGCCTCTTTCTTGCTTCCAGGGAAACTCCAGAGGTTACTGTTTTTCTTTCATAAAAGAGAAAAACGCACACCACGTAGGGTAGGATTTACCCCCAGTTTGTTTTCCTTAACATTTAATTAGAACCGCCCACAAATAGCTAGTAAAATGCACTCGGGCCCTTAAATGTGCGTCCACTGAGCCCTGGGCAAGCTCTTTACTGACTGGGATGGTCCGTGTTTATCTGCAATTACATTTACAATTGTATTGCCCCCTCCCCCTAGATGGGCGAGAGATGTACTTAATTACCATCGATTGTTTGCAAGGCATCTTCCCGTGACTCTTGGGAGGAAAGCTTGCGCTGTGCTGACGCTGGACAAGGTTGAGGTTTCTCTTTCGTTAAATTTTCGTCTTTCAGCATATGACTAAATACCACTTCTGACCAAGGGAAACCGCACCCCCCCCCAGCCCCCCATCTTAGGAAGTTCTTAGAGGACTTGAAAAGATACTGTAAAATAGAATTTGAAGGTGAAAGAAAGAAGTGAGCCTCGGTCGGGTCTACAAGCTGAAGAGATTGTACACTTAGTTCTCCTTTTGAAAAGTTTAGTCAAGTTGATGGTTTTTTCACCTAATACTAAAGTAGCCGACCGATTGTGAGGTGACCGATATTTCAAGGCAAAAATCGCTTAATGATTATAAATGTGTAGCTGGAAATAGAGTTTACACAACCCTAACCATACAGATTAATCAAACCGACCTTCTGTAATACAAATCCGAAACAGTATTGTCAGGAACTCTTTCGAAATCTCTAGTAAACTACAGATTCTCTCTTATACAGAATGTGCAAATGAGTCTGTTCCCATAGAACACTCTAGGTCCCCTTAACTCTCCAGTACCCCCATACTTCAGGAACAGAAACTTTCCCTACCCACCTTCTTCCCCCGGTGCCAGTGAGATTCGACCGTAATAACCTCAGATCACCACTACTCCAGTCATCAGACTTCGAGCTGGGCGGGGTGAAGATAAGCCATTTTGAAAGAGGGTAGGGTTCAGGTTAGGTGTTCACTCAAGGGTGCGAAATAACCTGAACAGGATTTTCAAAGGAAAGGGAAAAAGGAGGATTTCCCCCTCGGAATCACTTGTGATTTTATGTGGCTTTTGCAGTGGATCTCTTGAGCCTGTCAGCTGCATGCGATGCCTTGGACCAGCACAACCTCAAGCAAAATGACCAGCCCATGGACATCCTGCAGGTCATAAATTGTCTGACCACTATCTATGATCGCCTGGAACAAGAGCACAACAATCTGGTCAACGTCCCTCTCTGCGTGGATATGTGTCTCAATTGGCTGCTGAATGTCTATGACACGTACGTATGGCCAGTGTAATTAGCATCACAACAGGGGCCCCAGTCTGGAAATCCTGTCCTCAGGATGAAAGGTTCATGAAGCCCCGTGACCTAATGCTGTCCCTGTGATACATCAGGTTTGCGTTTGTTGAAGCTGAAACATATTTTGATGAACTGGGTCGGAAGAGCTAGAATGTGCGTGGCTCTCAGAAAACAAACAAAACCCGGAGACGCTCATTTTTCAAATAGTAGAATGAGTCAGTGTGTAGCCTTTTCTTGCCCGTGTAATTTGAATTCTTCCATCCACTTCGGGAGCGGCTCCCACTCACTGGCAGAAATGGATGTGCTCCTGGAGACGCTGACGCACCTGTCACCAGATCGGAATAGTGTTCGCTCACACCCCGGAGGTTTTTGCAGAACGCTGTGAATTGATGAGCCAAAAAAAATGAGAGCGAGCCCTTCATGGAGCAAACGGGGCTCCTCAAACTGAGGAGGCCTTATGACACTGTCCAGGTTTCCATTTGGCATCTCCAGTTGATCATTCTCTTAGAGAGGACTTGGTTTTCTTGTTGCTTTGGATTGCCCACATTGAGGTATCCCCGGTTCTAGTTTTTGTCTTGAGCTTAATGAAGACAGTTGACGAAGGCAGCCGGCAGAATTGGTCTTCATTTTGACCGAATTCTTCTTGGACCTCCCAGTGATTACATGCCTCATTTCACATGCAAACAAGGACATATTCCCCAGTTGGAAATCGGGGAAGGCTTTCCGAAAGGAGTTGCATATCAACTATTTTGCCTTTTGCTTTTGTCGTAGATTTTTGCCACTTCTGTGATTCAGACGTACACCTCTTTCTTTGTCGTTGTGATAAGGTAGTGCTTTTTGAATTCCAAGACCATCTGGCTGTGTAATTCTGATCATTATTTACCGAGCCCTTGAACATACCGGCTTTCGATTGTGGATTACACTTAAATCTGGCTCTGATAAGGGTTCGTACTCAGTTGTTCCCGCCCGTTTATTTTGGTACCGTGTTCTTTGTAGATGACATATGAATGGATTCTGAGTGTATATACGGTCCCTTCCACCTGCCTCAAAATTACTTGGGGACAGTTTTAACCGCTTGAAGACCTGAGTTAGAGTTCATGAAGTTTATTCATTAAAACTTTGATTTGCCTTTTTTAAAGAGGGGCACAAGGAGAAAATCTTCAAGCATGGTAATTGTGTTAACGCCTTAAGTTCCCGGATTTCTCTTCGGCCAAGGGTTTTAGGCAGCTATACCAGTGAAAAGTTGAGCATATTGTTCACCAAAAATCACCCCAGTTGGGACCTATCCTTTGTAGTTTTGCAGTGCTAGATGGGAGAATTACGCCACAGTCCCTCTCTCCTTCTCTTTTTAACCACCGTCCAAGGTTTACTTTCTTTCCATAACAAAATAAAAGGTGCCAATTATTGAAAATCATTCTCTACAGAAGGAAAAATTTTTCATTCTTCGGGATCATTTTTCCCCCATGGATAAAATGAACCATTTTAAGTTTGTCATGTGGAATGCTTTATTTCAGCTTTCTATGTAAAACGCAAGTGTAAATATATTTCAAACATTGATCCAGCGGTAGGTTGTTTTTAAAATTGCTCTTTAAGATCATACGTTTGATTGTTCTCTAATAGAGGATATTGTATTTTTCTTAGGGAGATAACGTACATATTTCGTATTATGTGTCATGTGGCCTGACGTGAGCGATTTTCTTCTCAACGAGGGGCAGTCTGATCCAAATCTAAGAGTGTTCAAGAGGGCACAGCAAGTCAGTTGCTGGTATTTCTTTGGCTTTCGTAACCACAACAGGCAATGTGGTTCCGTGGCCAAAATAACTTAAGTGCGCAGTGGGAATTCTTCCACTGACCAACCTAAACCCAGGTGACTCTCCATTGAATAGAAGGATAATTTTTTTTATCCTTTTAATGTAGAGCCACTGTTACAATTCAAGTAAGGGCTTTTAAGAATTGCAGACTTGGTCATCGTTCTTTGGTCAAAGTGGTCAGATTTCCATTGCATTCTAGGCCCTCAGCCGAACAGGTAAGGAAGATAATGAAGAGAAAGAGATGATGAACCGAAAAGCTGTCAGCAAATCTTCCCAAGACGATTGGGTTCCTAAAACCGTGGTCACTAGAGTTCCCACGTCCAAGGCTTTTTTTCTTAAGAAGTGTTTACCATCTAGTAACGTGTCGGTAATGGGTTTTTTTGTTTGTTTGTTTTCTTTTTTGGTCTGATTATTCATAATAGGGGACGAACCGGGAGGATCCGAGTCCTGTCTTTTAAAACTGGCGTCATTTCTCTGTGTAAAGCGCATTTGGAAGACAAATACAGATGTAAGTCATGTGTGTTAACTCTCTTCTTTTATTAACGTTGCCTAATTACCCCAGTTTTAGAGGGGGAATGACTAGTGTTCTTACTTGACAGTAGGTTCCTCCCATAAGATGTAGAACTGCTTTGAGAGTCCCCAGCCTTGATTTGTGCCCTTCCCTGTCACACATTCCCTTGCAGGTATTTCAATAGAGAATGAGGATTAACTTCTCCCGTCCAAGTATGATTTTACATTACATTGACTGTGTCCGAATAAAACACATGTTCCTAGAGGATAAAGTCTGATTTCCTAACCCCTTCGCCGGAGTCACAAAAAAGAATGTGAAGGTTTAACCTGTACACTTGCTGACGCTTTGGATTCTTATTTAAAGAGTGCTCTCTGGCATTCGTGTTCAAGAAACATTGTTTATTTTATAATCATCTTACGGCAAGTTGTACAGACATCTCCAGATCTGTGACATGACTTCCATTTTATTACTTGAGAAACTGATAGCGTGCCGTTTCTTACAGGGTAAATATCACCTTATAGAATTTCCTTCTGGTTAGCTCTTGGGTTCTTCGGCTTCAATCTGGTGCATCCAAATTAAAAGCAAATGCTAGAGGAGAAAAAATGGTCGCGGTGACTAAACAACCATCCGTTCCCACTGTGAGAGACTGTACTTGGTTTTCGCCCTTTATATGCTTGTAAGAAGTCTTTATGGTGGGAACGTTAAGCAAACCGAGCCTGTCCTGTCGTTTGTCTTTTCCCCTAAGGCCTAGCCACGCAGGGATGAGATGTGCTGAGTTTAAGGATGGGCAGGAGATAAAAGAGATTGAATTTCTCCAAAACCACTCATTTCGCCCCAGGAGGAAGCCACAAAAAATACACGAGCCCTCTTAAGCTCTCACTTTTATGTAGTTCCGCTTGGGGTTTTTTTTATCCCCCGATCCAAAGAAAAATAGCCCAACGGCTTTTATTAACCATTTAAGAAAGGTATTTTGGATACAGTAGAGTATGTCTATGGGTTTTTCCCCTTTACACAGTGGAGTTACAGGTGAGTTTAAGATCTAACCTTATCAGTGGTATAGCAATGGCACAGCGTAATACCAAAGGGTGCTTTGAGCCTGTGTGTCAGATAACTAAGAGGGAACATATTTTAAGGCTGCGGAAGCAAAAATACTAACTTTAAAGTGGGATACGTGGGGCGCCTGGGTGGCTCAGTCGGTTAAGCGTCCGACTTCAGCTCAGGTCACGATCTCGCGGTCCGCGAGTTTGAGCCCCGCGTCGGGCTCTGGGCTGACGGCCCAGAGCCTGGAGCCTGCTTCCGATTCTGTGTCTCCCTCTCTCTCGGCCCCTCCCCCGTTCATGCTGTGTCTCTCTCTCTCTGTCTCAAAAATAAATAAACATTAAAAAAAAAAAAATTTAAAAAAGAAGTGGGATACGTGAAAATAATTCATAATTTTGAAAAAAAAAATCCGTGTGTATTGGAGAGATGGTAAAAGGCTGTGGGTGCCGTCTTTGATACTTGGTTAAAATATTCCATTACTTAGAGCTTAACATGTGCTTCATGAAAAGGAAAGGCTTCCTTGAATTTGCTTTCGTTGGCAGCTTTTCTCCGAATACCGGGTCTGATGAAAATGATCTTATTTCTGAGAACAGAACATACGTTGCAGGCATCGGGTTTGGTCCCTCATTCCGTGATGCTTGTGGCACATGGCTGACCAAACACGGTCCCTGCCCTCAAGGGGGATTATTGTTCTTCAGCCAAAAAGATAGACGTCCATTAAAACAATGACCGTATTGAGTGATGGGCGCTAATTTACCAATACGTACAGCCTCCTTTGGGAACACATACAAGAAACTCCATGATCTTAGGACTTCATAAAGAAGTTCCAATTTGGGTACAGTTTTGAATCTCTGATGTCCAAAGGGGATGGTGCTTTGGACCAGTTACGTGGTTCTTTCTGCTAAGATATTTATTTTCTGACAGTGGTTATGTCTTATATATAAAATATCTCCCAGAGGGCTATGTTTGGGCTTAGGAAAAATTCAGTTGTCAAAACCGTATGTAAACTTGCATTTCTCGCAGGGCCGTAGCTTATTTAAAAGCAGTCACGTTTTGTATATACACAGTGATGATTAACTTGATCCATAAAAATAGTAAATGTCCAGATTCACATGAATTAGAAGGAACCGCTCTCTGTGGAATCAGGGGCTCCTGTTAATAATGAGTACCGGGATCAGGGTTGGGAGGTTTTGCTCGCATCCGCTCGATGCTGCTTCTTGGTTGTTGAACTTCTCGTCTTCCATTCGTAGACCTTTTCAAGCAAGTGGCAAGCTCCACAGGATTTTGTGACCAGCGCAGGCTGGGCCTCCTCCTGCACGACTCTATCCAGATCCCGAGGCAGTTGGGTGAAGTCGCATCCTTCGGGGGCAGTAACATCGAGCCGAGCGTCAGGAGCTGCTTCCAGTTTGTGAGTTACCTTCTTAAGTCGCAGGTTCCTTTTTTGTGTTTCAAAAATTAGAAACAAAAACGGGCAACTCGAGTTTGTTGCGTTAGCTCCTGTGCAGGCAGGGGGGTAGGGGATTGGTGCTTGAGACCTCTGTGGGCAGTGACTTCTGGACTCTGGGTTTTGAGAGAGAGGAGGGTACGGGGGGGGGGGGGGGGGGGGGGAGGAGAAAAAAAATCTCTCTCCAGCAGGGACCCCCATGGTTACTAAGGTGCCGGGAGGGGAGAGAGTCTGCGGTGGTTCAGCAAGGGAGGAAATACATCTCCAGCCACAGAAATCCTTGGTAAACAAGAAAATAGGGGCGCCCCCGTGGCTCGGGCGGTTGAACGTCTGACTCTTTGGATGTCGGCTCAGGTCATGATCTCACGGTGTGTGAGTTCCAGCCCGCATCGCGCCCAGCGCCGACAGTGCTGAGCCTGCTTGGGATTTGCTCGCTCTCACTCTCGGCCCCTCCCCCGCTCACATTCATTCTTTTTCTCTCCCTCAAAATAACTCAGTTTAAAACTTAAAGAAAGAAAATAACTTTTGTAGGTGAGTCTTCAGTCCCTTAGCTTTTTTATCTTTATTTAAAAATTTTTTGTTGTTGTTTTTATTTTTTCCTTGATGCTTTTTGAACCCACTTCGGTTCTGTCATCATAGCCTCCTTTTCAGTGGCTGTTTGGTCAGGGGTTGAAATGACTCTCTTTTTGTAAGTTTTCCTTTTGTAGCTTGGACGTTCCTCTGCTATTCCAAGGCCTGAATGGTGACTCCCTCCGTAACAGGGTCAGAGATTTAGGCCCTGCTGGTGTCCCGTCCCCGGCGCAACGCGTGGCTTGTCCGTTCGCTTTCTTATCCTGCCCCGTTTCTCTTCCACATCCCGGTCAGTGCCCCCCAAGACCCTTTCTTCCTCCCAAGTGGCCAAGAACTCCCCTGATAGATACTGAGGTGGTTTGCATTTTCGCCACGGTCGGTGATGCTGCGGTGAACCTCTTTATGCATTCCGCTGTTTTCCTTGATGGAAGTTTGTCCCTTCAGATAAATTCTCCGGAATGGGATTACCAGACTCAAAGCTAGACCTCTGTGGCTTTGCATACACGTTACCAGATGCCTGTCCGTCAAAGGTCGCTCCTCTTGGTGAAACACCAGCCTCACTGAAGGGGTGAGATCTTTGCAGTATCACGTTATTCACAGTGGTTGTCTGGGGTTTTTTTAGGTTTTCTTAAAAGCTAAGCGCTGTTTTTTCTTTGATGGGATTTCTCAATCCATTCTAATCCCATGAACAAGAGAACTAGCTGTAGAGATAACCAGATAACCGGGTTAGGCCTCTGGTCTTTGACCACAGACTAGGATAAAACCACAGAAGGCCTCCTAGGGGGGACATTGTGAATATTTAGATGTTTAAAGCAGTTGGAACATTGTTTAAAAGTTAACCAGGCACATTGATGAAGCAATGGCACAGCAGCTAAAAATGTAACATAGATGTGGGGAAATAAATGCATTTTTTCCACCTCATACTCAGACTTCCCAAAATGTAAATAGACCATCACTACCTCTAGATTTTTTTTTTTAGCCTCTACAATGTAGACACAAGTAAAAGCGAATATCAATGGCCACAGATAACCTAGATTCATTTTTTTAAAAATCCATTTACAAGACTTGGAATGGATTGAGTTGTTTTTCTTAAGCAGGTTTTTCTTTAATCAAGTTTCACTTACTCTTTATTTAAAAGAAAACGTTGATCATTTTGAGAGAGAGAGAGAGAAGACGTGCGAACATGCGTGTGAGAGGGGGTCGGAGAGGGAGAGAAAACGAATCCCAAACCGGCTCTGCATTGTCAGCGCAGAGCCGGACTCGAGGTTCGATCCCACGAACTGGGAGATCGTGACCTGAGCCAAAACCAAGATTCGTGACCTGAGCCAAAACCAGATGCTTAAGCGACTGAGCCACCTGGGCGTCCCCAGTTACTCTTCAAATTGTAGTTGTGAAACACACACACACACACACACACACACACACACCCACGCACATTGATATATACGGCCACGCACGCTTCTGTGGGTATTGTGGCTTGGGTCGAGAGTAAGGGTCAGAATGTAAGTCGGCCAGTAGCCGACATGCATCAGGGCCACTGGAATCCTTGTCCCAGGGCCTCACAATACCGCAGGGCCTGGCTCCGTTTTGAATCGAAATATACTTGACATGTTACACGGTGTAAATTTAAGGCGTACGACACGTTGATTTGATACATTAATATGTCCTAACGTGATTGCCGCTGTAGTGATAGTGCTTCTGCCGTGTCGTGTCGTGTAATTATCATATGTGCGGTAAGAATGAGTAAGATCTAGTCTCTGACTCTGTCACTGAACAGAAGCTCCACCTTCCACATGCTGTGCCCTTATCAGGAGCCCTGTCCCTGTGCTTTCACGTGCTGCCTCCTTCTGCTGGATGTCCCCTTTCTTCCCTAACACATGCCTCTGTCCCGGCGATAGCAACACTGTCTTCTCATTGTCACAATCTCAGACTCAGTCTGTCGGCGCATACTCACTGAATGTGTCCTGACTAGCCGGTCTCCAAGCGTTTGGGAATGTCTTTGGTGAGACTAGGGGAGGGGGGGGACGGGAGGTCCTTCAAGATACTAACAGTGGTAACAGGTGGACTTTATTTTCTTCTCTCTACTCTATGGTATTTTCCGAATTTTCTTCTTGGAACATTTATAATTAGAAAAAATGGATAAAGCACTAAGTTGTTTTTTTTTTTAAGAGAAAGAAACATCTTTTGTCTGATGACCTTCCCTCCCAGTCTTACCGTGCTCTGTACCCTGACCTTGTCATTGCTGTTACTGCTCTCATACTGGTTTAAAAAAAATTTTTTTAACGTTTATTTTTGAGACAGAGCATGAACGGGGGAGGGGCAGAGAGAGAGGGAGACACAGAAACAGGCTCCAGACTCTGAGCCGTCAGCCCAGAGCCCGACGAGGGGCTCGAACTCACGGACCGCAAGATCGTGACCTGAGCCGAAGTCGGACGCTCAACCAGCTGAGCCACCCAGGCGCCCCTCTCATACTGGTTATAAAGAAACGTATTAGCTGTATGACACCACAGGTAGAAATCCGTTTCTTTCTGTGGTCCACTGAGTAAATCCTAATGTGTCTAGTTCTCACACCTTTCCTCATCTGCTTCCGTAACCACCCAGAGTTTGCTTTCACCACCCTGAAGCAGCCTCTCCCTACGATTTGTGCCTACTGTGCTTACGGGTAATGTTACTGTTGCCGCCGACCGTCACACTTGACCGTTGTTCCCGTGGATTCCGTCCTGAATCCTCACCAATCCTTTGAGGAGAATGGAATAGGCAGGCTTTGGGGGTCGGGTTTTTATTGTTTAGATGGACGAGTAAATTGCCTCTGCCCCTCAAGGCCCTGAGCTGGTGGAAGGCTTTGATTCCTAGTCCATTGTCCCCAACCCCCCACTCACCACCTCAGTCCCAAATGTGCCCTTTTTGATTCTCCTCTCCACCCTCCAAAGGTGAAATAACAGGCGTTTTCTTTGGCTCCGTGCTGGAATATGAGATAACCACGCGGGAGCACGGGGGGCTTGGGGGTAAGGGGAATGCTCATTCTGAGAAGTTGAGTATTGGCAGTTGGGGGTTTCTAGTAGGACGTCGTGCTCACTCTGTGCGTGCAGAGCACTGTTCCTTCGGTTTGGGAAGCCTCTCACCTGGGTAGTAATTGGCAATCGGGTTGAACCGATCCCTTCTGTGTACTTCGAGGTTGACGTCTCAGACCTGGCAGGCTTGTCCTCAGCCAGGTGCTCTGGCAGTCACCTTGCCTTTCACTGTGCACCGTGCATGAAAATGCGCGGTTTGCCGCGGCGAAGGAGACCACGAGTGAAGATGCCCTTTGCCCTTTGTTTGAAGCGTAGGGACCTTGGGACTGTGCCAGGCTGGTTCTTTGAGCAAGGCTGTGCTCAAAGGCCTGTTTTCTACCCACCTAAGGAAATAGCAGTAAAGTACTTAACTTCGGCAGATGCATTCCTTGTATCGCAGAAAGAGAAGGTGACTTCAGAAGAGAACTTCTTTTGAGTTGGGACAGTGAGAAAGGCGTAGCTTCTGGTTGTAGACAAGAGCCTAGAAGGGGCCGAAAGAGGGCTGTGTATTTTCCTGTGCAGCGCTCAGTGGGGCATCTTTTCAAGGTTTCCTTAGCTCGGATCCAGATCCCCCCGTTCGGGACACGGATGGTGGTGGTGGTCCCCCAACAATATGAATGTCCGTCAAAAAAAAAAAAAAAAGTTGGGGAAGAAACCCCCATGTTGCTCCAAAAGAGAGAAGGAACCCGCCATCAAGTGCAGGTACGATGTTTTGCCCATTTACAAATCAGTGTAGGTCTTTGAAGGAATTATCTAGTAAGCCAGGAAATGAAGGTATACCTGTGGATTTAAAAAAGGAAAATCTCCCCTCAATTTATGGGTTTGACAGCGGTACCTTCCTTGAGAGTAAACAAGGCAACCAGGGTAATGTTTCTCCCCTAGAAGCCTATTGCAATGCACGCATATACTGGGAAACAGACCCTGTGGGGATCTAGAAGTGAAGTTGTAAAACTAGTTTGTTGCAGGTAACGCATCATCATGTCGTTCCTCTTTGCATATTCCACGGACACACCTCCACTGTCAGACTACGTTGATCCTTCTGCCCTGAGTGAGGCCAGGCCCGTCCCGGAATTGGGTCGCACAGGCGGCCCAGACTGGAGATTGTCCACATGTCTCCTTTTTCGGATGAGAAAACTGCAGCCCGGAGAGGCAGAACTTACTACGTTCCACCTACTGCGATCCTAGCGCGTCAGATCTAGACAGAAGGCCCAAGTTCCCTGTGTTCCCAGCCAGTATTTCCTTCTGCTAGACCATCTGAGTGGAAATAGGTGGTTTGGACCAGTTCACATACTAGACTGAACAGAGAGCTAGGAGACGTGATCTTTTGTGTGAAGTTATGGTTGTAATAGGATGACACCGATAAATGAACACCCTTACCGCTGCCCCCACACCCGTGCGCACGCTCGCCCACATGCCCCATGATCTTTATTTAAGACCTTCTATTCCTGGGGCACCTGGGTGGCTCAGTCTGTTAAGCGTCCGAGTCTCGTTTTGAGCTCGGGTTACGATCTCGCAGTTCATGGGATCAAGCCCCCCCCCCCCCCCCCCACCATATCCAGCTGTCCTGCTTGGGATTCTCTGTCTCCCTCTCTCTCTGCCTTTCCCTCCCTCCCTCCCTCCTTCCCTCCTTCCCACGTGCACGCTCTCGCTCTCTCTTTCTCTCAAAATAGATAAATAAAAGATCAGTTCCCAATTGCAGGTGACTAGTCTTCCTGCAGATGAAACCTGCTAATGGTGACTCTTAGGTGGGAAAGCTTTATACCGTTAAGTGACTCCAGAAAAGAGGCGTGCCCCTGTAAATTGGATTGTGGCAGTGCCCTGAGAAGTACCCCCTTCCCCCATGATAGTTTGTCGTGTTCTCTTCTGTCAACATTTTAAGGACTTTATTGTTTAGATGGAATCAAGTATACCCACTTGATATTCAGTGTGCTTCCCCTACAGGAGCTTGGGCACCAAAATCTGTTTATTTTATATCTGTTGCCTGCCTCCTGTTGTATTTATGCATTCAAAACGACTAAGTTGCTTTTTCATCTGTCTTCTGAAGTTTTATATTCAGGTGACAAAAATGAATATCCTCTATGTACAGTTGCTATGATAGAAAATGATACAGAAACAAGAATAAATTACAACCTCAACTATTGAAAGCATGTTATTCTCTCTCTCTCCTATGTAAACCATCATTCCAGAATAACTGGAGTAGTGAGTGGCCGAGTGGTTACGTGCCTGGGCCCTGAAGCCAACTGCCTGGGTTCAAATCCCAGCTCGGCTATTTCCTGCCCTGGACGTGTTTTTTAACCTTTCTGGCCCCTGGGTTTTGGGCAGTTGTGAGGGCCAAGTGACCATTAGAGGCAGAGCACTTAGAGTCCTCGCAGGCACATAGTAGGTACTTACTAAGTGTTAGCTTACAGTGATCTGAAGCGTCTTGCAACATGAGACTGATGTGCCAAGATTAACAATTCCTTTTATCTATAGCCAGCCATCTGTAGATTTTATTTTAGAGACCCTTGACATACTCTTTTCTCCAGGAGTGTTAAAATACCATGCCAGGACACTTGGGAACCAGTGTGACAGCATTCCTCCTGCCATTCGATCGCATTTTACACCATCCATCCTGAAAATAGCTCCCGAAAATTCTCCTTTGCTTAGGTTTGGCTTCTTGGTCAGTAACCAAATCTGGGCCCTTCAGTTCCAAAGACATTCTTTTTGTACCCCTTTGGGTGGTAAATGCTGAACTCCTGCTTCCTTGAACTCATAATGGATATTGACTCATAACTACAATATTAGTAAGTTACTCCAATTTGGTATTCATAAACCGAGGTGGTATCAGTAGTGTGAGTTGACCATCGATTGCTTCTCAGTTGCTGGTTTTTAAAATTATAAGCTACGGTGGGTTTAGCTTCATAGTTTTCCATTTAATTTGTTGTGGTTTGTGTCGTTAACTTCTCAATGTGAGGTGATGGTTATTTTCTTCAGTATTTTGGAAATAGGTTTGTGTTGTAGTCGGAACCTGCTTCATTCCCACCAACAGTGCAGGAGGGTTCCCGTTTCTCCCCATCCTCGCCGGCATCTATAGTCTCCTGATTTGTTCATTTTAGCCACTCTGACCGGCGTGAGGTGGTATCTCAGTGTGGTTTTGATTTGTTTTTCCCTGATGGGGAGCGACGTTGAGCATCTTTTCATGTGCCTGTTGGCCGTCTGGATGTCTGCTTTAGAAAAGTGTCTATTCATGTCTTGTGCCCAGTTATACACTGGATTATTTGTTTTTCGGGTGTGGAGTTTGCTGAGTTCTTTATAGATTTTGGGTACTAGCCCTTTATCTGATATGTCATTTGCAAATATCTTTTCCCATTCTGTCGGTTGCCTTTTAGTTTTGTTGATGGCTACCCAAGGGATACAGGAGTGCTGATGATGCATAAGGGCACTTGTACCCCAATGTTCATAGCAGCACTTTCAACAAGAGCCAAATTATGGAAAGAGCCTAAATGTCCATCAACTGACGAATGGATAAAGAAATTGTGGTTTATATACACAATGGAATACTACTTGGCAATGAGAAAGAATGAAATCTGGCCGTTTGCAACAACATGGATGGAACTGAAGGGTATTATGCTAAGTGAAATAAGTCAGGCAGAGAAAGAAAGATACCGTATGTTTTCACTCATATGTGATCCTGAGACACTTAACAGAAGACCATGGGGGGAGGGGAAGGGGGAAAAAAGTTAGAGAGAGGGAAGGAGGCAAACCGTAAGAGACTCTTAAAGACTGAGAATAAACTGAGGGTGGATGGGGGGTGGGGGAGAGGGGAAGGTGGCTGATGGGCATGGAGGAAGGCACCTGTTGGGATGAGCACTGGGTGTTGTATGGAGACCAATTTGACAATAAATTATATTTAATATAAAAAAAAGAAACCTGTTTCATTCACTTAAACTGCTAAGGAAAATAAGCAGTGTGCTTTTCTTTGCTCTGCCTTCTAAAGTAGTAGTTCGTTGTTGTGACCAAATTTGTCCCTCCCTTCCTTCCTTCCTTCCTTCCTTCCTCCCTCCCTCCCTCCCTCCCTCCCTCCCTCCCTCCCTTCCTCCCTCCCTCCCTCCCTCACTATCTCCCCCCCTCAATGTTTCCCTTCCCTTGCCACAAGAGTCAGAGGTGCTAATGAAAAAAAATTTTTTTGAGAGCCATGCTTTTTTAGTTCGAAGGGTATTCTAGACTCCCTTTCATAAGTTCACCATTAAGTTTTTTTTAAACTTTTTTTTAATGTTTTATTTATTTCTGAGAGAGAGAGGGAGACAGAATGTGAGCTGGGGAGGGGCGGAGAGAGAGGGAGGCACAGAATCTGAAGGAGGCTCCGGCCTCTGAGCTGCCAGCACAGAGCCCGATGTGGGGCTCGAACCCACGAACCATGAGATCATGACCTGAGCCGAAGTCAGACGCTTAACCGACTGAGCCACTCAGGCACCCCACGTTCACCATTAATTCTAATTCACATGGAAACTTACCCAAAAAACTCATGGAAACGAGGAAACATGAGTTCAGTAAAGCCAGTTTGTCACTGGCTCATAAATTGAATTTTTTTAATGGAAAATTTTTTGTTCGTTTATTTATTTATTTATTTGTTTAGAGAATGAATATGAATGAGTGGCGGGGGAGGGCAGAGAAAGGGGGGGCGGACAGAGGGTCCAAAGCGGGCTCCGCTCTGACAGCAGAGAGCCTGATGCGGGGCTCCGACTCACCAACCACGAGATCATGACCTGAGCTGAAGTCAGATGCTTAACTGACTGAGCCACACAGGTGCCACATTAATGGAAAATACCTTCTGCAAAGATTATTTAAGATGAAGGGACCGGTAAAACTTCCTCCTGGGATATCCTTATCTGTTCATCCAGGGCCTCTAGTGTACCTTGATTCTCTAACAACTAGAGGTTTTTTGTTTTGGGTTGGGTTTTCTTTTTCTTGACGTCTGACCGAATACTTCAAAAATTGTTTTCTTTTTTTAAAGGTACATTAAAAAAAAAAAAAACCAACCATGGGGTTAAATGTATTCTGGTGGTCAGTTCTGTGAATTTAGACAAATGCATTGTGTGACTGTCCCTGCAGTCGGGACCCACAACGTTTCCATCGGCCCTGACGTTCTCTCTTGCTAGGTTGCCATCCTGCGCGCTGCCAGTCTCAGGAAACCATTACTCTGTTTTCCGTTCCTATGGTTTTGCCTTTCCCTGAGCTGGATTTCAAATGATTGTAGGAGGGCATTAATAGAAGAGCTAATGTTATACTTTGTACTTGAGCAAAACCTGCCCTGATACGTACTTGAGAAAGTATGTTTTGTTGATATCTACACAGATGCGTTTTACCGTGTCTATAGGAAACCCTTCTGTTCGGTAAGAACCAGCGTAAATTAATGTTGAGTATACTTACGGATTTGCATAGATTTAAGAATTGGGCTTATGTTCCCTGGAGCCATGGTGTTAATTGGTTTATTAGTCAGGTGGAGTGGAGAGCCTGAGGTCAGGACAGTTGTCCTTGAACATGTAAATGAAGAGTGGATAATCACTGTGTGTTATTGTTTGGGCTGATTTTATCTTTAATGGGTAATTCAGAGTCCTGATTAATATTTAGAGCAGTGACTGCTGGCCTCCAACCTGCTCATTATCTTCAGAACTTTAAATAAAATACCTGGTTTCTACCCAAGACAGCAGTGATGGGAAACCTTTTACTTCTCGTCTCACAAACACAACTCTTGACCTCTCCATCCTTATTTCAAACATGAAAAGTTTCCGTAAATGTAGGGATTCTTCAAGTCCTTTTTAGGCCGAAAATTCACAAGTATCTGGGAAAAGCACATCTCAAGCAGAGAATGAGGGGATGTTTCAGGAACACTGTAGCTGATGCCATTAATGCCATTTCCCCTCCCCTGTAACATTTATTAAAGCCCTCCCCCATGAAGGGGTGATTTGGAAGGAACGTTGGTCTCCAGCCAGTGTTGTATTTTGGAAGAACTTCCAGCATGAAGAAGAGGAGAAAGGACAGTGCAATGAGCACCCGTACATCTCCTGTGTACGGCCCGTGGGTTAGCACTTTGTCCCGTGAACAGTCCCCTTCTGCTCACTCCGTTCCTGCGCCTGTATTTGAATATACACACACAAGCACAGTTTTCCCCTTTATTCTTTAAAAGCCCAAGGGCATCACACCAGAAAACAAGCCCGTAAGCACTTCAGCACATGGGTTTGTTTGTTTGTTTGTTTTTTTTAAAGGACTTTCTCCTCCGTAACTGCAAAGCTCTCATCGTGGAAATGCAACATCCTTTCAGTAACATCACTTAGCATGCAGTCCGCACCGAAATTTCCCCATGGCCCTGGAGTGTTCCTCATGGGTGGCTATTTGCTCCTAGGATCTAGTCAAGGTTTTTGTCTTGGATTTGCTTGTTGTGTCTCTGTACTTCCACTTAATTGGAACAGTCTCCTCGCATTTTTTTCCCGCATTCATGACACTGACGTTTTGGGAGTTCAGGCCAGTTCTCTTAAAGACTGTCCTGCGTTGGGGATTTTTCTAGTTATTTCTTCCCCATGAGATTCAGGTGAACTTTTTTTTTTTTTTTTTTTTTTTGGCAGGAACACAACAGAGGTGATGTTGTCTGCTCGCTACATCACGTCTGGAGGGACAAATTAATACCTTGTTTTTTTAACAGATAATGCTAAGTATGTGAAGGACGCGTCTGCCACATATTTCCACGTAAAAGTGTCCTTTGCCCTTTGGAATCAGGAAGTCATTGGTGCGATATTTGGGGACCGTGAATATCCTACTCCTTAACAACCTTTCACCCTATAATTATAGCCTCCAGTGATGACCCTTTTCTAATTCAGTGATTGTATTGGCGGTTGCGGAAGAGCAGTTTTCCATTCTACCTTTCTTTCCGAACGCAGTAGCTGGGTTTCTTCTGTCGAGAGGCGTTCCCGTGTCTTCCCTCTCCGTTTTTGACTTTGCCCGCAGACATCCAATGTGATGTTGAATGTACCAGAGATGAGATTGCTCCTGACTGAGCTGCCTTCGGATGCTCCCTTTGCCATGGCATTGCCTAAAGTGCCAGCGCACAGAATCGGCCGTGCTTTTTTCCTCCGTAGCGATGCAAACAGGGATCTGATAAATAATACATTCCCGTAGCAGCAGCCAACTCTTTTATAGGAGTGACAGGTTAACCAAAGCATCTAACAGTAACAGGACCTGTGTGCTCATGAGGGTTGAGATGCTCGTAGGCTCTTGTGGTTCTTTTCCTGGTTGCTACTTCAGTATATGTCGACCCGAGCCTGTCAGCCTTTGTAGGTCATACGTGCCGTTGCATGCAGTACCACAAAGAAGGGGGAAGGGAGGTGATCGCAAAAGACAGGAGTGTTAGGGCACCTGGGTGGTCAGTCGGTGAAGCATCTGACTTTGGCTCAGGTCACGATCTCCCGGTTCGTGGGTTCGAGCCCCGCATCGGGCTCTTTGCTCGCAGCTCAGAGCCTGAAGCCTGCTTCAGCTTCTGTGTCTCCCTTTCTCTCTGCCCCTCCCCCCATCTTGCCCTCTGTCTCTCTCAAAAAATAAACATTGAAAAAAAATGTTTTTAAAAAACAGCAAAGAGGGGCGCCTGAGTGGCTCAGTCGGTTAAGCGTCTGACTTCCGCTCAGGTCACGATCTCACAGTCCGTGAGTTCGAGCCCCGCGTCGGGCTCTGGGCTGATGGCCCAGAGCCTGGAGCCTGCTTCCGATTCTGTGTCTCCCTCTCTCTCTGCTCCTCCCCCGTTCATGCTCTGTCTCTCTCTGTCTCAAAAATAAATAAACGTTAAAAAAAAAAAAAAAATTTAAAAAAAAAAAAAAATAAATAAAATAAAATAAAAAACAGCAAAGATAGGAGCGTGTGTTTATCACAGTGGTTTTTGACAATTCACTTTGTCCTTTCAGATGGCTGTCCATAGGTCAGTGCAGAATTTTGTTGGAGATTTAAGCAGCTGGGCATTGTCTTGGGTAGGCCTTGCTTAGGTCTCAGAGCCTCTAGAACTCTCCAGCAGGTTAAAGATTGAAAAGATTTCAGACATCAGCTGTTCCCATAGGAAATCACTTGTGTTTTTCCTTTTTTAAGACTGCTTTATGTACACGTATTGAAGTATTCAGTTAATAGATAGCCTTGAGCTGTTTCCTTAACTTCTTTGAGCCTTTTTTTCCTCTGTAGCATAAACATTCTGTCAAGAGTTACTTATCCTCAAGTTTTTTTATTTCTCCTATCTTCTCTCTTTAGTAATGAATTAATTTTTATACTTCAGAGTTTTAAAGTGCGCACGCAATCTGATAATTTTTGACACGGGTACACATGATGACTCCAGCACAACAATCAAAATGAGCGTATCTATGATCCCCCAGAAGTGTTTTTCGGCCCCTTGGGAATGCCTACAGGTCTCCGGTACCCACCCCCACCTTGCGATGATAACTTCCCCGCTCTCTGTCACTGTAGACCCCCTCGCATAGTCTGTAGTTCTAGGCAAATGGGATTTTATAGGAGGTACTCATTTTTGCCTGGCTTTTACTCAGCATAATTCAAGTTTATTTTTATTGTGTGTATCCATATCGTTCCCTTTTATTTACTAAACAGTATCCCATTCTATGGGTATTGCACAGTTTGTGTTTTTTTCCTCCCGGGTTTTTTTTTTTTTTTTTTTTTTTTAATTTTAATTCCAGTATAGTTTACATACAGTGTTTACTGTTAGTTTCAGGTTACAGTACAGTGTTTCGTCACTTACATATAACACCTGGTGCTCATCACAACAGGTGCTCTCCTTAATGCCCATCACCTGTTTCACCCATCCCCCCACCCCCCTCCACTCCGGTGACTGTCAGCGCTCTACAGTTAAGAGTCTGTTTCTTGATTGGTCTGGCCGTCTCTCTTTTTAACTTTTGCCCATTTGTCTTGTTTCTTAAATTCCACATTTGGGTAAAACCACGTTGTGTTTGTCTTTCTCTGATTTATTTCACTTAGCCGTAATACCCTCTCGATCCATCCACGTTTTTGCAAATGGCAAGATTTCATTCTTCTTTAAGTTCTTTTTTTAATGTTTATTCCTTTTTGAGATAGAGCACGAGCAGGGGAGGGGGAGAGAGGGAGCGAGAGGGAGGAGGGGGGAGACACAGAATCCAAAGCAGGCTCCAGGCTCTGACCTGTCAGCGTGGAGACCAATGTGGGGCTCGAACTCGCAAACTGTGAGATGGTGACCTGAGCCACACAGGCACCTCTCTTTTTTTTTTTTTTTATGGCTGAGTAATATTCCATTACAGACCCATGCACACACACGCACACACAACGTATCTTCTTTTTCTACTCGTCAGTCATTAGCCACTTGGCCACATTGGCCACTTGCTTTCATAAAAATTGGGCTATTGGGAATAATGCTGCTGTAAACGTTGTGGGGCCTGTATCCCTTTTTGATTAGATGCTAAATGTTCTGAATGGAGAAGGCAGAACAGGAAATGGATCACCGTGCTCATTTCAAAGCTTGGGCATTCCCAGCAAAGATTGCCTGGTCTTCGGGGTAACGACTCTTGTAACAGAGATAGCAAGTACAGCAAAGAGTCCTGTGCACACAGTGTGGCCTTTCACTTGAGACCAACTCTTGTCTGAAGAGAAGTAGCATAGACTAAAAGCAAGATGTGAAGCAGCCTTGCGTGGAATGTCCCCTCAGTATTCCCTTGTGTCCGTGACTGTCACCTCCTGAGCAACTCACATGTAAAGCACAAGTATCTTGCGTCTAAGGGGATCAAAGTGCCGCCTTCCTTCTGTTTTGTGACGTGCGGGTTTTGTATAGTTTTATGGGAGACTTTTTTTTTTTTTTTTATCACTCATTTGCTTTTCATAAAAATTGGGATTGTTTGGAGGAAGAGTCATTAATATTCTTTACAGCTCGTTCTTGTTCCTCCTTTTATGTCCGTTGCTAGTAAAATATTCCACCGATGCCCTTGGTAGATTTAGAGGTTGTTAAAGAAATCGTAATAACAGCTCAGGGAACAGCCAGGAACTGCCTGTCCTATACCGTCTGACCCTGGCTGGCCATTCTCCTTGTGGTTTTAAAGTCTCTGTGTACACACTAATGCACAACACAGTTTGGGTCAATTTAAATTTAGCAAATCTTCCCAAACGCAAGCATTTCACAATCAGGGCCAGAAGCGTTGGGTTGTGAGTGATGACTGCCTTTATCTCTTCACAGTGGTAGTGTTATTGAAATGGTTGTTTGGATTTATGAAGGGGATATTTTACTAATGGAACACCATATGAAACTTGTAAAAAATCCTTGGTTTGTCCTCGTGTTGTCCCTAAATTTACCTTCTTCTGTCCGTGACACTGTTTGGAAATTCTGTTCATGCATGGGAATGTATTCAACATTTATGTATTTAGTTATTATTTTTCTGTTTTTAATGTTTATTTACTTTGGGGGGAGAGAAAGAGAGAGAGGCAGAGGCGCAAGCGGGGGAGGGGCAGAGAGAGAGGGAGACACGGAATCCGAAGCAGGCTCCAGGCTCCGAACGATCAGCGCACAGCCCGACGCGGGGCTCGAACTCACAAGCCATGAGATCATGACCTGAGCCGAAATCGGACGCTCAACCGACTGAGCCACCCAGGCACCCCTGGTTATTATTTTTCTTATAAATGGGCAGGACCTCTCCTAAATAAAATCACAGCACACATGCATGCACGTATACATGCACGTGTGTACGTGCACATACACACTCTCTGAAACCAGCTGATTGGGATAATTATTTGCCATGAATAAATACATTTCTGCTGCTGTTTATCCCGGAAGACATTGCATAGGGTTGTCTCTTTGAGAAGCAGCTTGATTTCAGATCTGAGTCTATGATTTTAGCAGGTTCCCTCAGGACTTCTAGCTCGGTTTTGGTTTTTGTTGTTGTTGTGGTTTTTTTTTTTTTTTTTTTTTTTAGTCCTTTTTCTTTCCTCTGGGGACAATATATTGACCAATGTGGTTTTCATCTCCCACTTAATAGCCGAACAGGCCTCTCCTGGCTTCTCCGGTTCTGTGTTGTAGAGGACAGCTCCCTCCTCGCTGGATGCCCCACAGGGCTCCAGGGATGTCTGGTGCTTAGTTAACACTAGGTCCCCGTGTTGGTTTCTGAATTTTGCCACGTGACCCGCGATCATGTGAGATGTGAACATTCGGGCAGGGTTTCTCAGTCTTGGTACTGCTGCTACTTGGGCCCGGATAATTCTTAGTTGGGGGGCCTGTCCTGTGCATTGCCGGCCGGATATTTAGCAGGACCCCAGCCCCTCTCTACCAGACACCAGTAACATCCCTCCCCCCCTGGTGACAACCGGAAATGTCGCCAGACATTGTCAGATGTCCTCTGGGACGCAGAACCGTCCCTCCCTGAGAACCACTGACCTCTCGAGCATGGCTCCCTGCCTTTGAGTTTCCCTGCAGACCTGGTGTCCAGTGTGAAGTTTGTATATTCCTGTGTTTTAGGCCGGATCATTCTAAACATGTCCTCCATATTTACAAAGAGACTTTTAGCCTTTTGGTGTACGATGTGGTAAGAGACAGACCCACAGAGGCACTTACTTTAGAAAGCATTTAAAAGTCGACTTGAGCCAGTTGGAGAATGTTCTTCCTCTATCTTCTCCTCCTTAGACAACCCTTCTAGGTTTAATTTTGTTGCTCTTTCTTTCAGGGTGACTCGGCAGTTTTTTGTTTTGTTTTGTTTTTTAATTCTAACCTCATTCAGATACTCTAGTCCTTCCTTTTATTTATTGTGGTCACACTGCAGCTTAATTCCTGTCCCCTCGTTCAACTCCGTTCGATTCTGCAAGCTTGGATGGAGGGGATGGAAGCCTAGTTCCTGTCTTTAGGTTTAGACACGTATTGTTTTTAGGTTGTTAATTCTTTTATTTTTTTTTTATTTTGAATCATCTGAGAACCACTGGGTAGTCTCTTGCATAACATTGACTTCCCTTTCTACGGTTTTTCGGTGTGTTAAGCACTGTCATGTTTTTTTCAAAAACCTCGAAGTTGAGATGCTGACTGTCCGCTCTTAAAAGTACAGTGTATGTGTTTGTGGTAGCTGGGGTGTTGGGCATGCTGAGAAATATTCCCATCCCGTTTCCTCTGCAGCCACGAACTAATACTGTTATCCCGATAGAAAAATGAGCGTTCAGGTTGACTCCGTGGCAGCCACTTAGGGCCTGGTCCTTTGGTGCCTAAGGGTTTACGGAAGGTATAACATGAAAGAAACCCCAAAGTTATTCTGAACCCCGGCACATCCCCCTAACTCCAAACTTGCCGTGCGAGGTAGTGGCGTGTAAGGGAGAGAGGGCAAGGTCATCCTTGATACCGAGAGAAACGATCGGAGGCCTATATGTAGGCCAGCAAATAATGGCACCTAAAAGGATGATTTCAACTCAGTACAATCATACCCGCCCTTTGTCCTCAACAGCTTCCTCTTCGGCCAATCTGCCCTTATTTATTTTTTCTAGAAGGCCAAAACGTCATTTTAGCTGGGGTTTAGTTTTAGTTCTGTTAGATCTTTATGGAAGCTTTGCCTGGTTTTTAATTCTTTCCTTCTTTATTGCCAAACAAAAGGAGAGGGAATATACCACCAGGATACAGGATGGTTTGTAGTAAAAATGAAAGATCGAAACAGAAAGAGGATGTGAATCCCCGTATCTCGTCTTCGGTGCTGTCAGTTGGCATCGGTGAGCAGTTTTAAAAGAGCCAGAATGATGGATCTCCCATCCTGGGAGCTAGAAAGAACCTTGAGGATTTCCAGCCTTTAAACACAAGAGAATCTATAGTATTTTGAAAAGGCAGAACATTCTCTAGCTTCCCTTGGTAATTCACACTAATGCTTTAACAACTTTCTGCATCAGGAAATTCTGTATGAGTTACAGCCTAAATCGTTCATGCTGCTTAAGCCTGTTTCTTCTTGTTCTGTCCTCAGTGGAGGGATCGAACAGCTGGTCGCAGGCCCCTATGCAAGAGCCATTCACATAATTGAAAACTGTTATTAAATCGCCCCTTCAGCCACTCTTTCTGGCACATTCTCTTTTTTTGTTCTTGGCTAAATAATCCCAATTCCCTTAAACTGTTCTCATAGGTCTTTCAAACCCTTTAATTATCCTTGTGCCTTTCTGCCAAGCCTTCTCTAAGTTCTGGGTCAGCTGTAGCCACCAGAACCCGACAGCATTTTCTAAGAAGGGTTTGAACAGTACTGAGGGTAATGAGACCCACTTCCTCACGCTGTACTTGCTTTGCCTTTAGTTACACGTCGTGGTCATGGTGTTTCTTGCTTTCTTTTTTATTGTTTTACACCTGCATTTGTCACTGACTCACGGTCGGAGTTTTACTTGCCGTCTTCTGCAATGAATAGGAGCTTTCTGTGCTTATCACACTCCCTGCATTAAGCGTGAAGTTTTCCTCCGTAGCACGTCTTTTAATCCACCATTAAACACACGATCATTTAAAGCCGAGTCGGAAAAAAATATCTTGGGGTCAGCTTAAGCAACAGTAAATCTGCGTTTTCAGGAGGAATGAATTACTGGTGCTCGCCATTGTACTGGCTGTCTGCACTGGTTTGTCTCCGAGCTAGAAAGGGTTTATTTTGATAAAGTTCGTTTCTAGACCAGTGGAGCAAGAGATGGTTAGAGGACATGTTGCAGCTGAAACTTGTAGCTCCTTTGACAGAGGCTCTCATTGTGCTTTTGTGTACAAGGTGGAAAAGCGAGTGCAGCGGACTCCGCGGTAATAGAACCGGGGGGAGTCCTGGTTTAACCAGAGAAGGCTGAATCGTGGATTTGCGTTGGCCCGAGCCGCCCGCGCGCTTTCGCGGCGGTGGCTCCTGGCCGACCTTGGCCCTGCTTGATATTTTCACCACTGACTTTTTGATGAAGACAGAACACGTGCTTTCCAATGGAAGAAGTATGTCAAAAGAAAAGAAGTGTAAAAAACACCAAAAGGACACAAAGCAGGGAAGAATGGCTAATCTCTCGGCTTGGAGAGTCAGAATTCTTAAAAATTTTGATGAGCTGGTACAGCCGGCCCAAACCAACAGCCCAGTCCTTGACCGAAGGGAAAGGACACAGGTCCCAACTGAGCAAGTACAGACTAGAGGAATCACTGAAAACAGCCAAGAACAGCATTTCCCATTATGCCCAACCCAGCATGAGTACCTTGTGGTGTTGACAAGCCTTGGAAGTTTTTTTTGTTTTGTTTTTTGAAAGGTAAAGGTCTTGGGCTCACTGAATAATTAGTATGGGAAATTCTGAGGTCAGACAAAGTTTGACGTGTTTCTTTACCAACGACTCCTCAGCGTTTACTATGTTAACAATGCATTAAGAATTTTAAGAGGCAGGGGTGCCCGGGTGGCTCAGTCAGTTGAGCGTCCGACTTCGGCTCAGGTCGTGATCTCTAGGTTTGCGTGTTCGGGCCCCACGTCGGGCTCTGTGCCGACGGCTCAGAGCCCGGAGCCTGCTTCGGATTCTCTGTTTCTTTCTGCCCCTTCCCTGCTTGTGCATGCACACGTGTGTGCGTTCTCGCTCGCGCGCACGCTCTCTCTCTCAAAAACAAATAAAGAAACTTAAAAAAAATTTAAAAAGCAAAGAATTTTAAGAGGCAGATGTAATGAGTGCAGTGTTTCCGTAATCAAGTTCCATAATTCTTTTCTTGAAGCGTTTTGTTGGATGCTAGGTCTGCTGGATGCACTGGGAAACAGCCAGAGATTATACCTGAACAGAAACCCTATGTGCACGTACAACAGAATAAAAGAAAGTCATCCGGTTATACTGTCCAGACCAGTGGAGTGACCATTCCCAGCAGATCGTATTTGGAAAGTAGTTTCCTAAAGGACTGTGGCAAACGAAGGCATGTCCCATGAGGAGTAAATATAAGAACAGGGGTGAAGCGGCGTGGACAGACATGACCGCTCTGGTAAAGTCTTGGAAGGGCTCTTTAAAGCCTGAGACCATCTGGGTTTCTGGTCTTGCCAGGGTTCCAAGTGCCTTTCATTTCACTCATTGAAATCTTCAAACAACCCTCTGAGGCAGGTGCTATTTATAGATTAAGACACGGAACGGTAAAGTTACTTTGCCAAGGTCACACAGCCCGTACATGGTTGGGGTTTGAATTCTCCGTGGCTGGATTCTGCGGCCTCTGCTCTGCTCTGTGGATTTCAGCTCCGTGTGATGACGCGCTTTTGACAGGCGTACCTGTACTCAAGTGTTCAAGGTCATCCACTGAGGACGTTTGCTCCCTCACCCGGCCGATGTTTCTATAGTGGCCGTAAGAGCACACTGGCATTGCATCAGAGTTTGGACTCCGTGGTCATGGAAGGTCTAAGAGTTCTGTGGTGCCGTTCCAAGAGGATGAGTTCGCTTGCATGCTCCCTTTGATCTTCGGGTTCTGTAATTCTTGTTTTTTTGTTTTTTCCAATTTCCACAGAGTACCTCTGTGATAGCGCTCTCCACAGAGAAAAGCGCTCAACCCAAGCTTTCAAGCAGTACCTCAAATTGGTAGCATTTCGCAGCTAGGAGATTCAGGGTCCAAGGGCTCATTATAATGTTAAATTTATAATCGGGGGTAGTGGCTGGACTACTGCTCGAGTGGTGAGTTTTGTGAGCCGCGTGACCCGTCGGTTTAAACCGTGGTGCGCTCCTGTCTGCAGTACGAGTAGATTCGTTCTCAGTGAGCCACGTTCCAAGAGAAGCAACATGGGTTTACAGTGCAAATGCTCATTACTTGCGTGATACTACATTTTCCCATCGTATGTTCCGTTTAAATTGGTCTCGGAATAGGCGCACTGCCCTCTCTGGTTGTGGGCAAAAGCAAATGACAGTCGCGTCTATAGAAAACACTTCCATTCTAGGGCTCCAGGTACCTCCAGAAGATTTTTTTTAAGGTCACTGTAGTACGTGTTAAAAAAAAAAAAAAAAAAATAAGCCCGCAAGAAGCAAGCCAAGGTGCCTGAGGACCAGCCGAAACAGCAGACTGCAGGAGCAGACCCATAGGAATTTCATACCTCGGAATCAGTAGATTATTGTTGGAAAAGCGTTTACTCTGTTAAAAGAACAACAGGTAACATTGAAAAATCTCCGCAGTGAGCCCTAGACTTTTTAGATGACCTTAAAAATGACCAGATAGACCTTGCGGCTGTTAAAAGTATGGCAGCCAAAATTTAAAACTTACTGAATGGGTTTAATAGCCGACGGGATGCTACTAAAGAGAGAGAGAGCTAGCCAGCCGGTAGGATAGAAGGGATTGTTAGAAATGAAGCACGAGGAGGGCCTGTCCAGAGAAAAACGTGGGCTAGGTTGAGAAAGTCTAACATCTATTTAATAGATTTCTGGAAGCAGAACAGAGAGGAAATGGAGAAGAGGCGCTATTTGTTGAGGTCATGACTGAGAAGATTCCAGAGCTGACCAAAGACGCTAAAGATTCAAGCAGCCCAGCGACTGCTAAAAAGTATAAATAAACCCTAGAAACATAACACAAGACAGGAGGAGGACGAATTACCTCCAGAGGAGCAGTAGTGTGCTTTACTGCTGACTTGTTAACAGTAGCAACAGGGAAGGTAAAGTGGAATCATCATTCAGTGTGCTGAGACAAAATAAAAACAAACCCCCTCTGAGTCTAAACATCTGTATGTAATGAAGATAGCTGTCAAGAGTATGGATTTAGAAAAAGAGAGGGCCGCCTGGGTGGCTCCCTGGGTCGGGCATCTGACTCTTGATTTTCGCTCACGTCATGATCTTGCAGTTCACGGGTTCGAGCCCCATGTCAGGCTCTGTGCCGAGAGTGGGGAGCCTGCTTGGAATTCTCTCTCTCTCTCTCTCTCTCTCTCTCTCTCTCTCTCTCTGTCTCTGCCACTCCTGCTTGTTCTCTCTGTCTCTGTCTCTCTGTCTCAAAAATAAGTAAACTTTTTTTAAAGAGAGATTTCTCAGACCAGACAACCTGAGAAATTCTCCACCAACAAGACACTGAAAAGAATATTCTAAAGGGTGTGCTTGGGCAGAAGTGATCCCAGATGGAAGATGTGATGTGAAAGAGGCAATGAGAAAAAAACAGTGGACGATAGATTGCTCAGTCTAAAAATACCAAAAAAAAAAAAAAAAAAAAAAAAAAAAAACCAAAACACCTCTGCTATCTTGTAGGGTCACCAGAGATGTAATCAAAATGCATGACTAGGGGCGCCTGGGTGGCTCAGTTGGTTAAACATCCGACTTCGGCTCAGGTCATGATCTCACGTTCTGTGAGTTCGAGCCCCGCGTCGGGCTCTGTGCTGACAGCTCGGAGCCTGGAGCCTGCTTCCGATTCTGTGTCTTCCTCTCTCTCTCTCTCTGCCCCTCCCCTGCTCACCCTCTGTCTCTGTCTGAAATAAAATAAAACATCAAAATAAAAAAATTAAAAAAAAAATGTATGACTATAGTGATCCGTAAGCGATAGGTAAACATATTTCGAGTTTTCTAAAACCAGTGAACTGTTTGGGAGGAATGGCGTTTTATGAAATTTAGACATTGAAAGGGAGAGCGACAGGGACAGACGAGAAGCAACAGGGCACCGTGAAGACAGCACTGGACCAGGAGGCTTGGATTCTGGTAGCGTCTCGGCTGCTCGGCCATCGTGCGGCCTTGGGAAGGGTTCTTCCCTCGTGTGTGTCTCCGTTTTCCAGTCTGTGAAAGGAAGCTCTGGGACCGGATGCATTTTAAGGGCTCTTCATTATGATTCTGTGAAACACTGAGAAATAGATTCTCTGGGAGAAACAAGGAATCCATAATTCCTGAGTTGGTTTTTCCTTAACCTCCTGCGAGATGTTATCAGTAAGCGCTTGCATTTCACTTCCGGCTCCTTCTCAACGTGCGTGTGCAAACGCCGGAGCTGGGGGGGGGGGGGGGGGGGCGCGTGTCGAGGCTCAGGTGTGTGTGTTGCTCTCCTTCCTCCATGTGTTTGGTTTCCTCTGCTGTCTCGTCATCTAGCAGCCACACACGGGAATGGCAGTTTACCGAAGCCTCGGGGGACAGGTGGCTCCTGTGGGTGTTGGGGGGACGTTTGCAGAAAGGGGCTGTGAAAAGTGAGCCTCGTTGGGCCCCCGTTGTGCCTTTTGCTTAATTTCGGGCCCGTACTGACATACGCCTCCTGTCCTTTCTCTTCTTGCCCTGCGCTCCCCACCCCCACCCCCACCCCCTTCGCCCTTCCTCCTCTCCACACAGGCTAATAATAAGCCTGAGATCGAAGCGGCCCTCTTCCTAGACTGGATGAGACTGGAGCCCCAGTCCATGGTGTGGCTGCCTGTCCTGCACCGAGTGGCTGCTGCGGAAACTGCCAAGCACCAGGCCAAGTGCAACATCTGCAAGGAGTGTCCGATCATCGGATTCAGGTATCCGGGACCCCCACTATGGCACGTCCTCCCGCGTGGTTGTCACCTTTTGGGACTTGATCTTGTATCTCCTGTGCTAGTTGCCCTGAGTTCGTTCCCTTTCCGAACTGTGGACTGCCCTGATGGCTGGGCTATTTTGGGGGCTCTGACTCATCAGGCAGGTGTCCCTTTCCACCTTCATTGTGGAGCTCCGCGGAGCCACATCCTTGGTGGAACACGACTGACTGATGGCCTGCCTCCCCTGAGATACTTGTCTGTCGAGGGTATGCACATTAACTGTGCCGCCTCCTTCCTGGATCCAGAAAATGTTAACCGTCTCTCTGGGGGTGTTTTCATGTGTTGTTGTTGTTTTTTTTTTTTTTTTTTTCTGTTTATAGAAACTCTCTAAGAATCCGTTACAAAACTCAGAGATGATTCTGTGTGGGGAGACCTGTTATGGTAGCTCGGCTGCTTATTCTTCTCTTCTTCCCTCGAGTAACGAATTGTTTCAAGCAGCCCAGCGTTTCTTTACCTGTGAATCTGATTATGCTCTTTGCATGTATCCTAATGAACTTCTGAGGGAATATAAAGCATGCAAGTCAATGAAAATTTCACAAAGCGGCTAAAAAAATGAAAAGGTTCTTTATGAATTTACAAGTGAAAGAGATAGGAAACATAGCAGGTTATTATTCTGATCTTCGGAAAATGTCGCGGAAAGCCACTGGCTCTTAAATCCTCTGCCTTGTTGACCTGTTTGGGGAGATGGGCTGTTTTTAAGCGAATTAATCTTACTCAACGATAATCCCGAGCCCACATTTTGAAATGATGATGTATTTAAACATCTGGGTCAACATCAAGGTTTCCATAGCGATGAATAAGCCATAGAGTTGTAAACTAGCCACATAGTCTCTGCCCGTTCAGAACCTACCTAACGGCTATGTAAATACTCTTTTTCTAGTTATGCTTAGACTTGTTTTATTTCTTTGTTTCCTAATAACTACTTTGTACCATTTGTGTGCTTTCTTTTATTCACTACTCTTTTACCCCTGGTGTTTGTCCTTCCATGCTTCATGGTGTTGACAGAGAGGTTTTACACAAACCCTCAGAGGTTTCTAAAGCCTAGGTAGACAACAGTGAGTAGGCAGTGCTCACAAAGGAACGGTTTGCCTTCCTGGTTTCTGGCAGGTAAGAACGGTGCCATGGGGGACGTGGAGGGCGAGCCCCAGGGGACGGCGTTACGCTTCCTACCTCTCTTTTCTCACCTTCCCTAGCTGGCGAGATTTATGGACGGGGGAGGACTGATAAAATAGAAAAGGGGAGGGCTCTGGAGGGCCGAAGAGGGGGTTTGCGTTTAATTCTTTTACCCTTATCAAAGGAGATTATTTGGGGGACTCGGCCCTTGCTTCTCATCCTCCTCCTCCTCTCCCAAGATGGTTGGGATCTAAAAAAGGTAGCCGTCCCCCCACCTGCCCATATGTGGCAGAAGGAGTGTGTTTATTTGAATTGGCTAGGGTTCTTCTCTAAGAAAGCAGAGAATAGGAAACAGTACCGTATACCGAGAATGGGGGTGTGCGCCCCCCGGCACCTTACGGAGGACAGATTCTTTTGTCCAGCCCGAATTTGTCTTTCCTTGGGGCTTCCCTTAGGCGTGGGTGAGAGGCGGGGTTTTCTGGAGAGAGGCACACGAAAGAGATCAGCCACGCGACTCCCTGGAGGTGAATCGTGTCAGTCGTTCCGAAAACGGGATTGGGGCGAGATGAATTTTAAACGAGGCTTCTTGTGTAATTTTCCTTTATTTGCGGAAATTGCTTTTTCTCTTGATACGTTGTTTGGAAAATAATTGCTTCAGGAAACGTTTGTCCCCAGAATGGGTAGGGGGCCTGCAGCGCGTCCATCTCTTTCGCCTGGAAGTTCTTCCGAATTCTTGTGTTTGGTCTCCCTACTTGATCTGAAAGGGTTCCTAGTGGAGTTTAAATAAGAGCTGAAATCGTCTTCCCTCCTTCCATATGCTGATGGGATAATCTTCCTGCCAAAATGTTTTGATACTGTGGGAGAAGCACCCGAGAACTGTGAAGGCAGGAAGTTAATCACTTACCTGTGGGATTAATGAACACTGCATTCTGTTTGCAGAAATAGGAGCGTGTGGAAGGTTTATTAAAGAGTGTTCTTTGGGCATTCGATGTGAAGAAATGCCTGAGTGTGTGTTTTTGTTTTTGTTTTAACCAGGTACAGGAGTCTGAAGCACTTTAATTATGACATCTGCCAAAGTTGCTTTTTTTCTGGTCGAGTTGCAAAAGGCCATAAAATGCACTATCCCATGGTGGAATACTGCACTCCGGTAAGTCCGATGCCTCCCTGGCGGGACGCTTAGCTCACCTGGGAGGAGTTGCACTTTGGCACCGTGTTGCACAGGGTGTGTACAGCTGTGATTTGTAAGTTCCCGAGACGGTCCCCCCGCTGAAGGGGCTCCGGATTTACTTTATCCCTAGCGCATAGGGCAGTGCCTGGCACAGAACGAAGCCTCGAAGTTACTCCACAAATAGCATAGGATGAACGAAGAGATTTTTCATCTCTGTTTGGTGGTTGGCGAGAAGACGTTCTCAGCTGTGTTTTGTTACTGCCCTAGCGGTTGTGTGGAGACGTTTTATGCTGGGGGGCGTGGGGGGAGGGGGTAATGTGGGTTCCTTCGAATTTAGAATCCGCTGCTTTTGGCCAGTCTTGCTTACCTAATGCTAGGCCTTTGCCTTTTTGGTTTTTGTTTTTGTTTTTAATGTTTGTTTATTTTTGAGAGAGAGAGAGACAGAGTGTGAGCAGGGAAGGGGCAGAGAGAGGAGGGGACACCGAATCCGAAGCAGGCTCCAGGCTCCAGGCTCCGGGCTCCGAGCTGTCAGCACAGAGCCCGACGTGGGGCTCGAACTCACGAGCTGTGAGATCATGACCTGGAGCTGGAAGTCGGTCAGTTAAACGTCCGACTCTTGATCTCAGCTCAGGTCTTAATCTCAGGGTCATGAGTTCAGGCCCCGTGCTGGGCTCCACGCTAGGCATGGAACCTACTTAAAAGAAAAAAAAAAAAAACAAAACTACTCTGTGAAATAGGTATTATTATTATTATCATCCCCTTTTTACAGAGGAGTACTCTGAGGCCTTCAGTAATTTGCCCAGTGTTCTAGAATTGGGAGACGGAACTTTCTCCTCAGGTGTCGTTTTGAGGAAATGTTCAGTAGCTTACAGAACTTTGGAAGAATCACTGGTGAAATGGAAAGGAGATAGACTGGGTGGTCAGACACATCTGGGTGTCGGTCTGATGTTACTGAACCACTAGGTGCTGGTACTCATCAGCACCGCCGGACCCGGGAGCTTGTTAGAAATGCAACAACTCGGGCCCTGCCCCTGCCTCGTTCAATCCAACCTGCATTGTAGCAGGATCTGCAGGTAGTTGCTGCGCACATCCAAGTTTGAGAAGCTCTGTTCTAGAACTTTCCTGTCTCCCATCATAGAGCCATGATCCAGTACCTAGTGTCTTTCTCACTTTGATTCCTCTTGCAAACGTATTCAGTGATGCGGAGTGAGCCATGCTGTGAAAGAGAGGGAGATTCAGGGGGTGAAACGTGACGTCAGCGTGGATCAGATCGGTCCTTAAAGTACTAGAAAGTGTGGCCAGACCTGAGGTCAACTTTAAGACTTTAGAAACGAGGTGCTCCTTTGACTTCGTTTTTTCCGTCACGACAGCTTGCTGAGGTGTTATTACCCCCATTTCACAGACGGTCTGAGCCTTCGAGAGGTAAACAAGGTGGACAAGTTCACCCTACCGGTTAATGCTAGGCCCGGCCCGGTTTTTGTCCACCGACTTCGCTCTTGACCCCTACGGTCTCCTAAGTTACAGAATGAGTACCCCGAGGCAGAACACCGCAGTGGCCCCTTTACCTTGACCTCATACCCTCGTGTGTCTGATCTCGGCGCAATTTCCCTTTCAGACCACATCGGGAGAAGATGTTCGTGACTTTGCCAAGGTACTAAAAAACAAATTTCGAACCAAAAGGTATTTTGCGAAGCATCCCCGAATGGGCTACCTGCCTGTGCAGACTGTCTTAGAGGGGGACAACATGGAAACGTGAGTACTGGTGAAGGCCTCTTTGAGCTCCTCTCCGCCGAGTGCCCTCCCTCGCTCCCAAATGCAAACAGTCTCTCCTCTCTCTTTCTTTAGATTTTACTTTAGCTGGAAAGAGAAAAACAAGCTGATGTTCAATTGCCATTTTCCCGTGTCGGTTGTCCCATGCCAATTACCTGTTCCCAAACTTAATCTGGATCTCCCGGGGAGAGCAGCTCCGTGACAGCTACTGCTTCCCTGATAAGAAATGTGGGACGGTTTACAAATGAGGGATTCCAGCCTTTCGTTGGGGTTTTCTGCCCTCGCGAATCGCCAGGCGTGTGTCTTTTTTTGTACCTGATTGTGGGGTCGTGCTTAGTTGCTTTTATCTCCTTGAAAGAAAATAGAGTCCCAGGAAATTTCTTCACAGTAAGTAGCAATGATTCTCGTGATCAAAATGACGATACCTCCACCTGTATTCCGCCTTCTCTTGTGTTTTCCATATCTGATGGCAATCGCACAGTTGTTTGTTTTTCTTTCACCTCACTTTCCACCTGCGTTTTGGCCGTTGCTTTTCACGGTTCATACTTAATTGGCTGAATTTTATTGATTTTTGACTTCTCGGCCCTTTATTTTGTCTTTATTTATTTATTTCTCTTGATTTGTTTACTTTGTTTGTGGCTGAGTTTGCCTGTGTCTCTCTTCACCACCTCATTTTTTGTTTTGCAGTCCTGTTACTCTGATCAACTTCTGGCCGGTAGATTCTGCGTGAGTACTTGTGCTGAAGGGTGCTGCTGGCTTGCTTGATTTGACCATTTTTGTTCTGTTGGTTTAGTTTGGTTTTAAAGACCTATTAAGTTCCCGTCCTTCATTTCAATTTTTTTTTCTTCCGGCGATAAGACGCTGCGAGGGCCATCCGCCACAGATCAGGAGAATCAGAGTGAGGTTTTCAGGTCCCCACCTGGTCAGGTTTTAACCGGCAGAAATCCTGGCCTGGAATCAATCATCCAAGAAACGAAGGGGTTGTTAGTTACAGTCCCGGGAGACGTGTTTATGTAGCCTTCCACTATAAGCAGGGAAGAGCCTTCTGATTACATCATAACGTTCTTTAGCCATAGTTTTTGAGAGTTAATACTTGTGGACCTTCAAAAGGATGATGGTTTATTCTTTAGGGCCTGTTCTAAGTGGACCATTAAAAATCAAGAGAATTTGTTTTATAGTGTGATGTTGACTTTGATGGAATAATTTCAATGAGGCGTGTGTATGCTCCTGGACTCATCTCTATATACATGAGTTTCTCTGTTTGGAACTAAACTCATTTTGCTCTCCTCTCCGAACTAAATATTCAGCTCATAAATAGTTCGACATTTACACTGGAAGGAAAGTGTGCTGTCGACTTGGTTATTACTATTGGTGTATATTAATAATACTAATATTAGATACCAACAGATAATTGATTTAGCTCAGAGTTTATAATGTTATTAGAAAACTCTCTGGGGAGTCTGTGATTTACCTATTAGCAAACAAAGCGTGCATTGTTTTAAAGTTCTATCGTGCGGAGTTTTTATAACAAAGTTTTGGTATTTCAAAGCGTACTTTATTAAAATATTTATTTAAAGTCAGACAGCTCTATTATATGTAAGAGGGAAATGACCAATTTAGAAGAACTCAATTTATTTTTATTGGGTCTTTTTTATCGCTCCCCCATGTAATTTAATTTAAAGTGTATCCTTTTTTTTAAAAATCCTGTAGTGATAAACGCAAGCTATTAATTGAGGTTTATTTTAAGTCTTTATTGGCCTCAAAGAAGTGTGAGGCTTCCCTTTCTTGGTTAAAGCAGCGTTATTGTGCCCCTTAATTTTGAGCTACGGTACCTATACCTGATTTTTTTTTTTAACCATCGGGGGAGTGACTTAGATTCACTTCTGGTTTTTGCTCTTGGTAGGTAATGGTTTTTCCCTAACCCGGGTAGTTTATTTGTTTATAGAAGTTTGAACCTTTCTGAAATAAGAAACTTCAAAACACATTGAGAGACTGAAATCCTCAGTGTGGCCGGATCCTGATAAGCAGACGGATGTACTCTGGAATAACTTCTAGCCATTTGAAATATTCTAAAGACAATGATGCTAAAGAATCACTTTGAAAATGCACGGATAGAGGTAGCAGAAAATAATAGGCAAAGGATAGCTAACAGTTCCCTGAATAGGGGGGGGAAAAAAAAAGAAGTTTATTGTAGACATAAACTAATGAGAAAAAAACATGGCCGTGAATTTAATGTCACCTGTTTTAAGTAGAGGGTGTTTGCCTTAAACTTCGAAGAACTTTAAAATTAATAACCTTCTTTACTACAATATCTTCCTCTAATGACTGAAACATAGAATCACTTTGCCTTTTTATAAAAAGTTTGTTAGATTATTCAGAAATAGTGGGAAAGTCTACTTTTGAGGAAGAAAAACAAACCCAGCACGCTACGGTCCCTATTTTCTTCGATACCAGCAATTTTATTAAAGTCTTTACCCTTGGGATTATACATAATTTATGAAATATATTGCCCAGCTCTCCGGTTCAGGCAAAGACCCAGGTGCTGAGGTGCTCGAATTTCGCAGGAATTGCCCCTGATGATGTCAACAGATTCTCATGTGGATCACCGAATTGGGAAGTTCACTGAGACACACACCTTCTGTTTTTCTTTAGAGGAAGCCCTCGTTTACCCGCTATTTGTCATATTACCTTTGAAACTAAATCTGGCCTAAGCCTTTTATATTGTTCGTCCACAAAGGAGACGGGTAGTCTTCTTGGAGCACGTCCACTTTGAAACCTAAATGGGTGAAAAGTTATTAGTGCAGTTGTCACAGAAGAGAAAGGGGTAGTGGGTGGGATGGAATTGGCCATTAATAATCACAGGACGAATCTTTCTGGGTATATCGTTTCGTGTTTAGGAAGTAGGAAGGGAGAACGGTATTCTTACCGTCTCTCAGAAAAATGTTTCCGAAGGCTTTGGGTTTAGTTTTGTTTCTGGACTAAGGGGTTTTGTACTTTTACTTATTCTTGGTTTTTAAATGATTCTTCTCTGAACTGTGCTCCCTTCTGGCTCCTTTTCTGGTTTAATAAGTGCTTCCTTTAGTGTACTTTCTCTTTTTTTTTTTTTTTTTTCTTTTTCTTTTTAGATTTCTGATTATCATGAGTTCTTGTGCTTAGGCATGCTGTGTTAGGTGCTACGAACATTGATAAGAAAAATAACATGGAATTAGCCTCAAGGTTAAGAATTAAAGTGCTGCATAATATTTTCTGTGTAAGATTTTATTAAAGTGCTTTGGATTTACATACCCAGTTTTCTTGCTATGTAGTGCCTAGCTCAAAGGTGTCAGGTTTTCTTCTAAACACTACCCAGCTAGCCACTCTTAGAAGAGCAAACAGCCGTTTTCCTTCATGGTGGGCTTTCAGCTCGTAAGAAGTCTGTACATGAAAAACGAGTTTGTTCCGAAAGACGGGGCTTATGAACCGAATAATCCAAGTACTAAACTCTCTTGACCTGCAGTGAATATTTTGAAACAAACGTGAGTTAGCATGTTTCTAATACTGCGCTATGGCAGGCTTCTAAGGAACGAGCAGATGAGCTCTACAAAACCAGAGTGAAGATTCACACGAAAATCTTTGGATCTGCCTAGTAAATCGGGTAGTCATCCCTGTCTCCTCCTGACGGTTTGAAACCTCTTGGTTGTCCAGTGCCAATTGGATTATGGGGACACTGGACCTAGACAACAGAGGTTTCATAAATAAGGCCTTTACCCCACAGGGAAGCCCTCCGTTCCCTAGTTGTTTGCTAGACCGTGTTGGCATCATCTTAGGATTGCGTGTCTTTAAGAAATAGGGATTTCTAGTACATTTTCGCTGTCAGCCTACATAACTACATGGTTTTTTCTTTTAGTATAAGGAAAAACAAACCTATTCTTAGTGTTTCGACCAAGTCATTTAATGCTGTTTGGACGTTGGGCTAAACCAGTCCTCACTGAATAGATTACTGTTGACTTTTGGATTCGTGCCTTTACCTAAGGGCTTTCTGTGTCAGGACAGAAATGGAAGAGAACTTTTGTCCTACTCCAATGAAAACAAAAAAGCCCAAGTCCAAACTGGTTTTCAGAACAGATGGATTTTTTTTTCCTAACATGAATCCGAAAGTGCTATAAAAACTTCGAGGATAATTAATAGATCTGATAGGAAAGGATGAGGAAAATGTTAACCGTACCAAACCTCCTGGTCTCTGGAGCTAAAAAAATAAAAATAATAAAAATAAAAAAGGGTTTTACGCCCCAAAGTATATAATCCTCCCCTCTTGTTTGCTTCTCTTGCATATTAGCCCACAGTAGCCCTAATAGATATTTCAGATACTGTGACGTTTTATAGAATTTAGTTCTTTTTTTTTTTTTTTTTTTTTTTTAAAAACATCACAATATCATTTTGGGTCCTTCAGTTTTATTTTATGGAGTAGTGATAGAGTCCTGCTACTCAATTGGTGGATGATATATTGCTTCTCCACAGAACTGCACAGAACAAGATAGCTTGGGGTGTGGAATCTTAAGAGGTCCCAGACCGGCCTGGCCTCTTCAGAATCAGATTGTTGACTGAGAGTGTACTAGGCGCGCGTAGAATTTCCATTCGGTGAGAGAGCAGCTGATAAACGGCATGGGTGTAAACTCTTGAACGTTTTGGACCGCCTAGTGCCAACACAAGTCTCAGAACCGTAGCGTGTGAGAAACGAACAAGGGAGGAGGAAAGTGCCCCCAGAGAGATGGTCTCCCCCGGCCTTTTCTCTAATGGAAACTCTCCAGAGAAGATTCCGATCTCTTTTTTACGGCTTCTGAAAGAAGTAGAAGTAGGAGAGTGGACTTCTCCAGCTTGGATTTAAGACACTCGATGATATCGGAGATAAAGGAAAAACTAAATGTGTACCTTATCCAGAGAGCTAGAGTGAGAGCATTCTAGGCCATGTATATAACATGACTGTGGTGGGGTTTTTTTTTGTTTTTTTTTCTCCATTAATGGATGGTATCTGTGACTAATCACATTTTCTGCCTTATAGGCCCGCCTCGTCCCCTCAGCTTTCACACGATGATACTCATTCACGCATTGAACATTATGCTAGCAGGTATGACACTAGTTGAATGCTAGGCAAATATTGATTGAAGTAACTAACCAAGGAAAGCTAACCTGTAATAATTTGCAACAGATCTTTTCTTTTCCCCCCAATCTTGTCTGACTTCTACTAATCAACTTGCCCTCTAACTTGCATGCCATTGCACTGCATGTTGTTCTCGGGCACCAGTAAGAACGTTGGTCCGGAACAATCTCCCCCTAACCCTGGCCTTTAAACCTTTCCGATAGCTTTGTTATGTTTTGCATACTGCGCACGTTTCATAAATTGGCTGAGAAATCATCTGACCTTAGGAAACCGCTAGACCAGACATGCCCAAGCGAAGCAGCAATACTACGTTCCGTAGAGATTACGAAGGCGTTGGCTTTCCGTCTGTGTGTTTATTTCCCTGATACGCTGTAAAGAAGAGAATAATTAATTTTCCTGATCCTCGCACCTTTATGTCCCACCTTGTTTGTGTTTCAGATCATCGTTATACCTAAAAACTCGTTTGCTAACTGTAAGATATCTTTTGCTCGTTAAATGAGTCTGTAAGAGTTTGGTTAACTTTTTTTTTATTTTTTAGTGGTAAAAAGTGTTTACGATTGTCTCAGGGGAAGGAGGTTTTTTTAAAGGTAAAACCTGGTGGCAGACTGTTAAGAGAGCTTACTGTGAGTCCATCCTTTTTCAATATTCTAACCGCTCACGTGTTTATCCACCGTGGGAAGCACGAGCGAGCTCTATAAGTCTGTCATCAGGGGAAGGCTTCAATTGGCCTAAAAATACCAGGGGTAGAGAAGGAGTAGAGTGTATTTGTTGTTAGGGAAGCTTCTCTTGTAAAAACAGAGGCCTTTTCTCAGTGCCGGGAAGATCGATCTGTGAAGAAGAAAAACCTACCAGATACAACTTCCCTTATAATTTACGGCGTAAACGTGAAGCCGCTAACCAGCTGGGCTCCACCACTCACTGCCTCCAGAGGTTAGGGCAAACACACACATCCTTTAATTTGAAGGATTCCTTTCTCTTCTTGACATGAGTTATCCTTTAGTTTTCAGGAATGTTCGATTAGGTCTTGAATAGATTCTAAGAAATCCCATAAGTTTTAATGAGCTTTTACGTTTTTTATCAGGCTAGCAGAAATGGAAAACAGCAATGGATCTTATCTAAATGATAGCATCTCTCCTAATGAGAGCATGTAAGTATCCTGTCTCTTTTTACGAAATGTTCCTGACGATGAAATTGCTTTGAGGGCTTTAGAGGTAGGGTAGCGCAGAAGATAGGAGTTAGCGTGATAGTCATTTGCTCTTTCAAGGAACCGCTCGCTTGCTTTTTTTCTTTGACTCTTAACAACCTGACAGGGAAGGAGCTCATCCAAGACGTGGCCTTAGTGGCAATTCCAGAGCCGCAAAACCAGCTTGCCTCACTCTTATTTAATACCAGACCGTCACAGGCTGCCCAGGTGCCAATATTGACATTGTGTTAAATGCTTAATCTTTGACGAAACCTGCCAGGTATCTAAAGGGATTGGATGTTAATTTTTAAAGTGATGGCTGAGTGGTATTTCCTCCACTCGGGGGGGAGTGGACATCCAGCCTTGGTACAGTTGGCATCGGTATTCCCATCCGGCAGGTTAGGTGGGTAGTTTCCTTCAGAGATCCAAAGTGGTAGCATCTTGGCTAGCCAAATAAGGCGAGGCAGCCTTGCGAAGGGTTTCAGAAGAAGGAGTTCAGATTTGGCCGAAGTTTTTTAGTGGGATGATAAGCCAGGCCTGTCAAGTAGAAGCACACAGCTATGGCAGGGAAACAGAGGCTTCGTTACCGAGCAAGGGAAGCGTTCACAATGAGGAACACACAGAAGTAGTGCATGAATCAAGGGCCCGAGGTGGAGGGAGCTGATGAAGAAGCTAATCTGAAGGAAAAGATAAGGACCTACTAACTGAAGGGATACTTGAGAGAGAGAGAGAAAAAAAAAAAAATCTAGTCAAAGCACAGTGATGCCTTTGGAAAGTTACAGATGTCTCACCACTTTGTCATGGAGAATCTAGACAAAGGGAAGAATGAGGGGTCAGTCTACTCTGTCGGTGTGGCACCTCCCGGTCACACTCAGGTGAGGCAAGGGCCTTTACGAGGATTAGGCTGAGGGAAATAGTACCCGAGTGGTATTCATACGTAATTGGTTATGGAAGACACGAGAACAAGTCATCTGGTAGATAAAGGCGATCACTTTCAAAGGTGAGTGGTGAATCGAGTCGACAGTCAGTCATCTGTTTATGACTGAGTTACTTAAAACGAAACCCATCTTTTCCCCATTCGTAACTGTGGTATATTCTCTTTCTCATCCATGGGGATAAGTATCAGTAGGATTACGATATGAGAGCCACTGACAGGAAAACAGGTGGCCAAAGAATCAACCAGACGTAAACAGCCTGGATGGTTTGCTTCTTTGGGTCGCCGATTTTGATATGAAATTAATTCAAGTTGTAGCCGCACCATAATGGCCGCCATTCAGTGGCTGCCTGAGAGAACAGTAAGAGAAACTTAACTGTAGCTCTGTTGTAACTAAACATGGGACGTTCTAGCAATAAAATTCCAGAATTTGGGAAAGGGGATGGTAAGTTGGGTAGTAAAACATCCTTTTACGATTTTTAAATGAAATTTAGCTTTAGCTCCTTCTGAGGACATAAAATCCATTTTGACTCAGGGTTAGGTGATAAAATCCTGATGTTTCGGGGGCAGGTCTGGGGAGGTGGTTTGGTGCATTGGGTGACTTCACGTAAATGTTTGTTTTTAACACCCAGTAATTATTTGTAGTCCACTTTGCACTTCTCAGCCAATTACCTGGCTTGACAGACCAAAATCATTTCGGGCAGGAGGATTTTTGCCTAAATACCTGAACTGTTTTTCAACTCAGAAGACTTAGGGGGATATTAACATGTCATCCTGCTATCTAACCAGAAACAGAGGGCTTTAGCCTCTCGTTGAGAATAGAACGAGGTTCTTATAACTTAGAGGCACACAGGCTTCCAAAGAGCTAGGAGCTACACATGTGGAAAATGATTTCTCCCGTGTATTAAAGAGTTCTAGTTTTACGGAGACATTGCAGTTGCTTCCCCAAATTGTGAGCCTTTTGCTTCTTTGTTCCTGAGGATTCGTCCTTAAAAGCTGTTCCAAAGAAGTTGTTCAGGCTTCTTTGAACTAATCATCCTAATGGCTTTTTTTCCCTTCGAATTTTTGGTTTTTTATTTGAACAATAATTGAGTGAAACCCTCATTTGTCTACAGGTTCGTTATTGTTACCGTCTTGCCTCCATGGCTTTTTAAGTTCAAACCGACTTAACCAAAGCAACACTTTTTGGTTACTTTGTCTTCCCCTTAAGGACATATTTATGATTGTAAAGGCTGCATTGTTTCCCTGGTCATTATCAACAATAGCATGGGTCAGCGAACAGGTTTTCTTGACAGGCTTCAGAGCAAAAGTATGATGAAGCCATTGTTCTGTCTTTTAATATTTGTTAACTACTGGTTGAGTGGTCAACACGGAGTCCCAATGTGTCCGTGACCCTGCCGTTCCTTTACCCATGTAAATAGGCCACGTTCACTGGAAAATTTGAGCAAGCAGTGCTTTGAATTCTCACCAATAAGACTGTAGATCACAGCCTCAGAAGTATGAAAGTGTCTTAAGAAACAGGAAGAAGGGTCTAATTACTTGTTAAGAGCAAATGTTTCTATTTTTAAATACACACCCGAGTCCCTGACCCCCGGAACAAAATAAGAGGGGAAAAAACCAAAACCTTTGATTTTATTTTCCAGAGATGATGAACATTTGTTAATCCAGCATTACTGCCAAAGTTTGAACCAGGACTCCCCCCTGAGCCAGCCTCGTAGTCCTGCCCAGATCTTGATTTCCTTAGAGAGTGAGGAAAGAGGGGAGCTAGAGAGAATCCTAGCAGATCTTGAGGAAGAAAACAGGTGAGTTTTCTTTCTAGCTTTGTCATTGGTATGCAGAGCGCATACACGTGCACACGTAGAAAAGCGCCAGGAGTCTTCACTTAGAGTCATTCTGTGTCTAATTGTTTTCTGCGATAATCTGTTGAGCTCCGTTTACAGATGCTCTCTCTCTATGAATGCAATAGTATAACTAAGAAGTCCTAATTGAGGGCTGAAAGGAATTAATGCTAATGGTGGTGTTTGATTTGTTGCATGTGTTTCAGAGGCTTTGATTTTATATTTGAGCATAGAATTTAAGAGCAAAGCAAGTCATTTAATTTCACGATTACACGACGGGTACATGTATTTGGCCATATTATTTACGCCACAGCGTTCAAGAAAGTAGGTTCGTTGGCTTTGCCTCATCTGCGAACGAATTCACTCATCTTATATTTCATCATCGGCCACAGAAATCACGTGTGCTCACCACCAGGGCAGATTAGTGAGACAGTTCCGGTTGTCAGTACCATCTGCAAAAGGTGTTCCCAGAAGAAAGGAAACTGTGTAGAAATTAAAAGGCTAAAGAAAATTCACCACATCTGCAGGGAGGACAAAGATGTAAAACTCTGGGATTCTGTGTGGTGTCAGGATAATAGAAATCATTGGACTTTCACTTTGCTGTTAGATTTATTATCTCACAGATCTCTTGGTCAAGAAAGGCTTTTACGTATGATCACTTCTGACTCCCTGTGCCTTCTTTAGACAAATGCCACCAGGCAAGTCTTTAAAGGAGCAATTGCTCAAATTTGTGGGACTTGAGTACTTTCATCTCTGTGATTTAGCCCAAGGCTCCAAAACCTGTGAATCTAGACAGCTTGGTGTGTCTGCGAACCGGTGCCCTCGGGGAGTATCGTCACCTCAGGATGAAAAAGCAAACTGCCATTCATCCATTGCTTTCTGCCGCCACTGCCCACCTTCTCGCTCTTAAAACCCCCGACCTGTGGCCACGCTCCTTATCCGGTGGGCTTCCCCTCACTGCCTCTCTCACCCCTCCAACAATATATGCCCCATACGGACTTGCATTGTGTATCTTTCCAGGACCATCATGGCGTTCATTGTTTGTTGGGTTTCTGCATCTAGGAAGACAAAAAGCCGGCTTTTCGGCTGGGCCTTTAAAACCTTCCAGAATTTTCTCTTCCTTTTACAACATTATCTTCTTTTCTACCTGTGTTCCGGCCACACTGCTCTAGCAACCGTTTCCGAGTACATCCTGCCCTCATCCGCTTTCTGGGTCACGCGCAAGCTCCCTCCCATAGCTGATGAAGGAGTCCTACCCATGTTCCGTGACCTTCCTCAAAATAATCTCCACGGAGCCCTGTTAGAGCCCTACTTTTGGAAGCAATAGGTCTTTTGCCTGTATTCTCCGAATATTGTGAATCTTTCTCCGAGAACTCCCTGATGGTTTGCCTTTTTATCAGCGATGCCCCGTGTGGTGCCCTCCCCCCAACCCGAATAAGACGGGGAATGCCTTTGGGCCGAGGACTGTGTCTTAATCCTCTTAGTGGTCCCCTACAGTACCTAACATGGTTTGAAGACTCAGGGGGTAATCATGGAATGTTTGGTAAAAACCTAAGTTTAAGAATACAGCAAGGATGTCGCACGAGTGCCATCCAGGAGGTAACACTGGACGTTTTGTTGGTTTTCACGGTAACCTTATTTTTGGTCTCCTTTGTAACTGGCACTGAAGATGAGGGTAGACAAAACATTTCCGTCTGCTTTGCCGAGGATCCTGATGAGTATCCATCTGTGTTAAACCTGCAGTTACGTCAGGGGTCAAAGTCAAACTAGAAAAAGTTGGAATTGGCATTGTAAGTAGCGTGTGATGCAACCCAGGAGTAAAAATAGTTTTGTACCATAAGATTATTGCCACTGCGCAATAGATCTGTCTGTGTCATCGGGCAAGAGTCTGGTCTTGTTTGTTGTTAGCACACTTTCTTCGGTACCATGACAGCCAGGGTAACGACTACTGATAAATGTCATTTGCATATCGTTTCATCGTTTCCGGAGTGCTTGACTGTATTTTGGGCCATTTAATCTTCCTTAAAGCTGTGTAAAGAACTTAGATGGGAAAATGCTGGTTCACAGAGGTTCAAATGGATTGACCCAAATTTCACACTCAGCCAGTGGCAGAACCAACCTCGGGCCCAGATTTTCTGACTCAAAAATAGCCAAGTGCCCCTTGGACCAGCGACCAAAAAAAGAGTCATTCTCTGTAAATAGAATTTGTATAGAATTGTCACATATTCCCTGGAATGGACCTTGACGTGAGACCATATTATTATTTTTTTATTTTTTTAATGTTTATTTTTGAGAGAGCGAGAGAGAGAGACAGAGCATGAGCGTGGGAGGGGCAGAGAGAGAGAGGGAGACACAGAATCTGAAACAGGCCCCGAGCTCCGAGTTGTCAGCACAGAGCCCGACATGGGGCTCGAACTCATGAACCAGGAGATCGTGACGTGAGCCGAAGTCGGACACTTAACTGACTGAGCCACCCAGGTGCCCCTGGAATTTTTTTTTTAAGTTCATTTTTTTATTTTTGAGAGAGACAGAACGCACACGCGCGTGCGCGCGCGCACACACACACACACACACACACACACACACACAAGCATGAGTGGGGAGGGGTAAAGGGAGAGGGAGACGGAATGTGAGGCAGGCTCCAGGCTCTGAGCCATCAGCACAGAGACTAACGTGGGGCTCAGACTCTCAGACCACGAGTTCATGACCTGAGCTGAAGTTGGATGTTTGACTGAGCCATCCAGGCGCCTTGAGACAGTATTATTAAGGACTAGATAGACATGAATAAACCAGTTCATGTACTTGTGGTACAGGGATCACTACTTTACCCTGAAAAATATCCAAGATCGTTCTACAAGAATGGGATGGTTTATTCTGTGAAAGAAAGAAATTACACCAGGGCTCCTCACAGCCGCCAGATGAAGAATCTGATGTTGATGGAAGTCTTACTGTAAGTTCTCTTGACCTTCAGGTAAAGGTCATCAGGTTGAGTTTCTTTCTTTCTCTCTCCACTTTGTCCCATTTGCACGTCCTGCCACATTCCAAAGAAATGTCTCTGCAGAGTGAAAGGTACACTGTCTCCTGAAAGGACACTCGCTGGGCTATACGATCAGACAAATACAAGCGTACTTGTAGAGAAAGCGGGAATGGAAATTTAAAATTGAGATTGTCCCATGTCCTTTGGATGTCTGTTTGTTACCGTATCTATGTGTATTTTGCGTTCCTTTGTTCTAACCTTAGGACTAATCTCCAAATAAGTTAGCAAAGGAAAGGGGCTCGGAGATCACCGTTTCCGATGAGATATACGGTATGGAATTCTGTTGTTTTTCATGACACCTGCCCCCCATTCCCCTTGGAAAAGAGAGAATGCCTAATTTAGAAGTGTCTCCAGGGTGTCTTATCTCTGCCTTTAGGATTCCATTTCTCTTAGTTGCCACACATAGCATTCGATAAATATTTGTTGAATGAATGAAATGAAGCTGAATTTATTTTAAGTGTGGCACTCACACATGTACTTTTGACTAAAATTATTTTTAAAGCCTTATTTTGTAGAGGAATGCCTTTTAAAAGCTGTTCTTCTTGCTTTTCAGAGTCTTTCTTTTCCCAAGTTCCTTGATTAGCACCAACTGTTGCTTTCTCATTAATTGAGAATCTTAAACATTCGTTTGCCAAATCCTAGGCCGTGTACGTCTCTCCCATTCTCTTGATCGTTGGTTCATACCACAAATGTAAAGTGAGAGCCCTGAGCAGAAGCTAAATCTGACTCTGAATTTTCTTGATAGCATCTCCTAAGGTTGGATGACCAGCGACTTTACACAGTCTTGAATGTTTCCCTTCTGCAAAATGTCTTGTGCTCATTCTGCAGATAATGCAGACTGTCGTTTGAGTGAAATCAGTCGGACATGAGAATTTTATCCGTTGTGTGTCCTCAGCATTGCAGTCGCAGAGTTCGCTTTTTTACGGCATCGACTCCAAAGTCTGCGGTCTCCTGACTGAAATCCATAGTGTCAAATTGCAGTGTATTTTTCTCTGCACCGTCCACATGAAGTCAGACCTGCTCTGAAGTTTTAGGTGTGACTCTAGCAATGAACAGGTAGCCTTTATGAAAGACCCAAACTCATTGTCATCCTGCTGCCTGCATAGCAAAGTGATTAGATTGTCCCCAAGTCTAGAAGGAGAGTAAATACTAACCAACCTGATTCACTGTGAAGTCTGAAGTTAATTACAGTTGTCAGGAGATGTTATATGATAGCAGGGAGCCCTGTGGATTCCTAGTATCTACTCGGTGCCTTTCATAGGTCTTGTTTTTGGGCAAACAAGACAGTGTGCAGTCTCAGTTTGAGTTTTCCTTGCCCCTTTTCACTCCTCCAGTGATAACGCCAGCTTACCAATGTTACATTCACGAGGATTCTAGACTGGCTACTTAACAGCACAGAGTTGAAGTGGCTGGAAATCACGATCCTGTTGCTTTACCCTGTAAATGAGGGGACGACTTGGGGCCCGGGGCCGGCCTAGTCTCCGTGGTCTACTCCACGTGACTTCAGTAGGGCTTTGATGGTAAGAGTCCCCAGTGATGGTAAGCACACAGCCAAGACGACAGGACGCTGAGGGGGATCAGGAGTGGCCTTGCCAGCAGAAGGAGGAGCAGAGGGGGTCAAGGTGAGGAAGAGCAGGGAATGTTCGGGAAACTGCAAACAATGGTGTCGCTTTTGTGATGAGGCAAGAAACGGGAGAAGATGAGGCCTCACGAGTGGGCAGGGCCAGGCCGGGAAGGGCATGATGCCACCTCACCTGGGACTGGGAGCCACTCGGGCATAAGCCAGGCGCGGTGCTTTTAGATTTACGCTTACATCCATCACTCGGGCAGCTGTGTGGAGGGTGACCTTGAAAAGAACTCTACTGGAAACAGTAATTCAAATCGGGAGGTAGCATGGAAACCCACAAAAGAGATCAGTGAAGCCTCAAGAAAGAGAAATGGGGCAGACAGGCTGAATTTGAGTGGTATTTCTGGGCAGGGGCAGAGCTGCTGTTCGAGGGATCTGGGGACCGAAGGGACAAGCCCCAGTTCTAGAGGGCGCCTGGCAAGATGATGGTCGTTTGCAGCTGGGACTGACGATCCAGGGGGAGGACAAGTGGGCCCCTTTAAATTATCTATTTTTTTAAATTTTTGTAATGTTTATTTTTGAGAGGGAGAGTGTCCATGGGGGAGGGGCAGAGAGAGAGAGAGAGAGAGAGAGAGAGAGATGGAGGATCTGAAGCAGGCTCTGAGCTGTCAGCACAGAGCCTGGTGCAGGGCTCAAACTCACAAACTGTGAGATCATGACCTGAGCCGAAGTCAGACGCTTAGCCGACCGAGCCACCCAGGTGCCCCATTAGCTATATTTTTAAAATAAATACAAGTTGGTAGTATTGACACTATTTATAGACGTCCTTCCTCAAGGGTCAAGTGGCTGGAAGACAGGGAATGGGGTGTGGGAGGGCTTGAGTTAAGGGGCTGGTGACACATCCACGGGTTAATGTCTGACAGTCAGAAATGCAACTATGAAGCTTCCAGAGATACTAGATCTAGGAGTCACCAGCTCCCAAGTAGTACTTGAAACCACAAGAGTGAACTTTGCCTACCCAGTGTGGTGGAAGGACGACTCTGGGCTTGGTAGAACTCTGGAAGCTTTGAACGTGAAGATGTCTGTGTAATTACCTTTTGAAAAATAGGTAATCACGCACATGAAACGAAATCCAAATAGTTCAAACATGCATACAGAGAAGAATGAGTCTTTCTCCAACTTTATCCCCTGGCTGTCATGTTCCCAGCTCCAAAGGTGTTCGTTTCTTGAGTTCTTAGGTATCCTTATAGCTACTCTCTACACATGTAATTGTTGGCCAATATATCGGTGGTCGTTGGGATTATTTCATACAGTAATACCTTGGAGGGGTCGCCTCGGTCTTCTCTTTTTACTTAACAATCCCTAGTAACTTGTACACGCCGGAAGAATTTGCCAGAAGAGGAGGGGAGGAGAACTTGGGAATGATGGAGCGAGAGTGGTTATGGGCACAGGAGGAGGTGTGGGTTTGAATGGGAGAAGGGCCACCTTTGAAGACCATGTGGGCGAAGAATATTAGGGTATGGAGCGGGGGTGGGGAGGAGAATGGAATGAGCGTTCAGTATTCAGTAGACATCATCGGTCATTAGCGGAGACTGCTTCTCATAGCTGGCCTGTACATTTTTTTGAAAAGTTGGACTGGGGGAAAAGAGTAGCAGTATCCAAGGAATTGCATGGAACTAGGCTTTCGGGTCACTTGGCAACATGTGCCCCCAAAACAAAGGCCTGCAGAGCTTGATTAGATAAAGGGAGTGAGTTTTCCCTCATCAGTCGGACAACCAAGGTCAGTTCCGGTGAGGAAAGCCACCATGTGAAGAAAAGCTGAAGGGCGTACCCATAGCCTTAATAAGCTATGCCGGCGTCAACCGACTTAGCTCTACTTGGGCAGGGAATACTGGCACAGGGGGTGCCGTCACCGTGATTCAGAGGCTCGGTTTCTAACTAACCAGTCCAGTTAACTCAGTTTCCTTCAGTCTGTCCTGAGTTCATCAAAACAAAGCCCAAGGGGACCAGTTCGTCCTAACCGATTCATGGAAGGGGATGGATAACCCGGAAGGACAACTTACTTCTCCCTTGTTCCTAATTCTCTTTTTAACTGTCTCACCGTACAAAATGTGTTAATGGTGCCTTAAACCTCTTCGGGGGGACACCATCGCATTTATGTACAAACACTTAATCTATTTAAATGGGGAAGAGATGTTCAGAGACTGAACATAGGTCGCCTATCTCACAATCACTTATCTTAGAGATCAGAGTAAAAGTCACTCAGTCGTCTGGTGAGCTTAGGTTCTTGGCGTAAGAAACGGGATAGTCATGAAGGACTCGAGGAAAAACCAAGTACCCTTCTGGTGATAGGAATATTCAGGAATTACAGGTACAGCTGCCCTCTCCCTCGAACAGGCTGGGTGAAAGGTAAAGCTCTTATGATGATCCAGTTTGCCTTTTTAGATCCCTCAGCAACACCCTCGTCCTCCTCTTGCCTCACGTTGCGGTGTCATCCTGCTGCCCGAGAATTGATTGTGGTCATGACTTTCTTTAGCTGCTTTCCAGGCCTGAGGATAAAATTCCAATTCAGTTCAGCGGATAGGTAGTGAACGGTTAATGTGTTTCGCAAACGGCCAGGACTACAAACATGAATAAGCCGCGGTTCTTCCCTTCCTGGAGCTCAAAACTGAAGAAAAGGCATTGAAATACAAATAACTAATTGCAAACCGCTAATTCTGACGCATCGTTACCACTGCTCAGGGGGCACAGAGGTCAGTGATCAAGGCTGTCGGGAGGGATTGGAGAGACCTTCGAAACTGGAGTTGAAACTAAAGACCAAATCGGACTTTCCCAGGACTTTTCTACTTTTTGCTGGAAAGGTAGTGGAAACATGTCACTGGACGATGGCCAGGGTCTGAGCTCAGGATGTGGTGGTCAAGGGAAGAAGGGAGGAGGAATGGGAAGGTCACTGAATGAATGAGGCCACAAGGGAGATGGAAGAGACAGCAGTTGGGTGGTTTGGACATTTTTAATTGGGGAACAGGGAAGTATGATCATTCAGAAACAAGCAAAAGAACACAGTACACACAGGAAAAGCTACTGATGGACGAAGGTCAATGACTAGAGAAAAAGACCTGTGGCCTGGGCCTCCTGAGTTCTGTTTGTCCAAAGCGATTCAAGGGGCAATTTGCTATACTGATTTTATGTATTAGCTCTCCAAAAAGGATTGGAAACAAAAAAAAAAAAAAAAAAAAAAAAAAGCACAGCAATAAGATTCCCACAGCCTAACTAGTAAATCATTGAACATAGAAGGGATAGTTAGTATAGTTGATACAACTGGGATTCAGATTTCATCCCAGTTTCCCCACAGTCCGTGGGATGAGAGGAAACATCATGATATATCAATCTCTTAATGTTGGATGAAAGAAGCATGCACCTTCCTAAGGAAACACCGTCTTCCTTGGCTGTAAATAGGAACGACAGTAAAAACAGAGCTGTCATTTAAGCGCCATGTCCTTGCTAAGGACAGGGACTGTTCTGAGTACGTGTGCGATCTTATTTAATCCTTCCAATGACACTATGAAGGAGAAGGTGCTTCCTAAATAAAGACTCATTGGCACCAAGAACAAAGGACACATCATAGAGCTGGCATTAAAGGCCAAAGAAATGATGACATTTCTCCGGGGAAGAAGGGCACCGTCGCCTAAAATGCTGTGTTTTGCAGAACATCTCTAAGATACTCTTTAAGAAGTGATTGCAGGGACAGATAAGCTCTGGAAACACTTGCCTTGGAAAGTCATGATTAATTCACCTTTGCCTTGAGGGGTCGAGAAGAAACAGGATCAGATTTGTTTAATCCAGTATTGACCCATCCTTGACCTCAGCCGAGCCGGAATGTCCTGCAGCACCCAATTTGGGAAGAAATTCACATCTGTACTGGATTTGAAAACCAGGCAACGAAACAGTACATGTGGCTCTCCCCCGTGGTCGGTGAGAAGTCTACAGCTCTTGTCTTTTGGGGGCCGTTGGAGGAAGTAGCTGTAAGAGGTGTCTGTGCAGACGAAGCCTGGATTTATCTCACAGCGGTTATTTTTGGTTTGCTCTAGTAGTGAAGCCGTATAAATGCAGACACCAAAATGATTTAGTCTGGAAAATCCAAAGATAGGTATTAAATCCTCTCTCGTGGCCATAGGAAATTCTTTGTACTCTTTTTGTGGAATATCCCAGCGAGTAACCCTGGCTTTCCATGTTTTTTTTTTTTTTTTTTTTTTGAGTAGTGAGATGCAAAGGCCCGTTGTTATTTGAGGCCACTCCTGGTCTGTGAAATAGTCAAATGCGTATTACCAATTCACGGGAAGACGTTTCTTCTGTGACTTGTAACAGAAAAGCTGATGCAGTGTTCATTTCGACCACAGCTTAAGGGGTAAATGTAAAAGATAGGTCGCTGCTATGTGGCTCAGCGGAATGCTCCTTGAGGAAGCTGGCTTTTTTTTCTGACACTGAAATGTTAGGGGGTAAACAGTCACTCTACCAACATCGTGTGGCTTGTAAGAGCAGTCTGGATTGAGGACCAGTGGGTTTGGGGGCGTGTGGGGTGGTGGCCTTGGAGGAGGCCTCGGGAGAGGTTAGAGGCCTCCTAGGGGAAAAGATCCATGGAAAGAAGATGAAGGGTGTCCTGGCATACTTGATTGTAATTGTGTATGCCCAGTTAGAAATGGGCTCCTGGCGTGTGCTACTTGGTAAGTGGGTGGCTTCTGCAGCTAACTAAACATCCTTCTTCCTTTTTTCAAACTATCTTTCTAATTAAAGTTGACTCTCTTTTTTGCATCTCTCAATTCTGGGTTGCTTACGGCACCCCCTGACTGCTAACTTGAGGGCATAAATAAACCCCTATGATCCTTTCCCTATCATTTCCTAATAAGTCAAAGTGATTTTTTTCAAAGATTGAAATAACCTGTAATTTGAGCTTTAGCACTGAGCACAATTCCCAGTCACTGGGCATTAGGGTAAGGCTTGTCACCATCCCACCAGAAGGTGAGGGACAGTGTCTCCTACATCTTTATCTCTGTGGTGCTGGGTGTACAAATACGTGTTGGGTAAGCGAAAGGATGAATACCCTTTGGAATATTCCTGTTCCAGGATGGGTTTGGGGGCGTTGATATTTGGCTGTCTTCCTTGTTTTTCTCCTCTCTGACGTTACTGCTCTTTTCCCCGGACCTTTTATTATGCCTGTTCAGGTCGTTCTGTCATTTTCCATTAGAGTGAAAACAACTAAGTTGTGGAGGTTGACCCAGACTTGAGCATTTTCTGGGCTTATTTTTAGGCTCTTATTAAAATTCATCATTTAAAAGTATTGAGAAGTAGCTGCATAGCTAATTCTGCAGGCACGTATACACCATTTGTTTCTTTTACGTAACGGCTTAAACCTGATTCCTCCATAGTAGCAGAGGGCATTGGAAAATTGTTCTGCACTGGGAAAATACCTTGTGTGCTATCAGAAGAGGATTTTGAATTTAGAACTTAATTTTTTATAGGAGCCTTATTGAGATAAATTCCCATAACCATGCAATTCACCCATTCAAACTGTATAATTCAGTCTTTAGTAGTATATTCACAGAGTTGTGCACCCATCATCACACAGTTTTAGAACAATCAAAAAGAAACCTCTACCCGTTTTTAGTCACTGTCCATTTCTCCCAAGACAGCCTTGCTCCGGCCCTAGACGGTCGCTACTTTATTTTCTGTGTCTATGGATATGCTCATTGTAAACGTTTGATACAAATGGAGTCCTACAATATGTGGTCTTGTGTAAGTGGTTTCTTTCACGTAGCATATTTAGAGAGACACGTATGTGGTAGCATGTATTAGTGCTAAATTCTCTTTTATTACCGAATGATATTCCGTGGTACGGATATGCCGCCATTTTCTCATCATTTCAGCAGGTGATGGACGGTTGGGTTGTTTCCACTCAGTGGCCATTATGGATAATGCTGCCAGGAACATTCGTGTACAAGGACTGGACTGGCTTGACAGAAATGATTCTGTAGTTTCTGTCATTGTAACAGAGGAGGCCATAGGATCAGATATGGCAAGAGTATAGAGCAGTGCATGCCAGGGAGTGAAGAATAGGCCATCAAGATGAATTTACTAGGAGAATTTAAGGCTGAGTCTAACTACTCATGAGGGACTCAAGCTGGGACACACAAAGCTTAAAATTATGATTCTCCTAGCGACTGTTACAGCTTTTTGCTGACCACAGACAATGAAAGTTTGATACTTTACTGTATTTGTCTGAAAATTGAAACATACTTCTCCCAACGGTAGTATTCCTGGGGACTAGATTCCTCACTTCTAAAACCTCTCCGATCCTAGTGTGCTTTTTGAATGGTGAAGAGTAGCCACTGTCATTTTTGTTCTGGGTTTTGTTGTCTGCCTTATTTCCAGGTATACAGTTAAGATTTTTGATGACTTTTTCTCTTCTTTGGTTGAAATTTTGATTAATGTATTTATTCTATAGACGATAGTGTGTTAGTCCCCGATCAGGGATTTGTGAAAAATAGGTCATTGAAGATAAACTAAAGCCAATTAATATTGTCAGATTCTGTTAGAACTCAAGTAAGGTATCCCCTGATGTGTCAAGGGCATATCCCCAAAACAGAGTGCATCTAGATACATTAACCCTGTAGACCTGGTCTGAACATTTTATGATCGGTGGCCATAGTTTGATGGTTTTAAAGGAAATCTCTTCCTAGTGATCTTAGCTCAGTGATTTTATTTTGCCTAGGTGCTCAGCTGTGATACACTTGACTGTAGCACAGATGATGGAAAATACAAAAAAAAAAAAGGCCAAATTCTGGGGTTGGTGCAGTATTGACTGGGGGGCGGGGAGCTAGAAGTGATATATATATAAGGAAGACAAATACTGAAGAATCCATTTCTAAGCACTGTATATGTTTATTTTCTGCCAAGCTTTAGTTGATCGCTTTCATTTCAGATAATTTATTATTATTATTTTTTTTTTGGTAGGAAGCTTTCAGCCCACCGGATTTCTAAATCTAAAAAGTACAGAATGTAGAGAGAAGTAATAATCATGAACAGAAGGAACTGGCCATGGTTCTGAGCAATCTGCACATACGGAATATGGGCCACATACCGGCTCATTAATGCCTAACCCTGATGAAACGGGTCCTTAAGTCATTTGCCTAGAGAGTCAGCAAATGGCAGAGTCGAGTCGTGAATCAGGGTCTTTCTGATTCGAAAACCATGCGCTCAAACCATGTTCTTGTTTTTTAATGTTTTTTCACTTTGAGAGCGAGCGAGCGCCCAAGTGAGGGAGGGGCAGGGATCCTGACAGGGGCTCAAACTCCTGAACCGTGAGATCATGACCTGAGCCCAAACCAAGAGTTGGACGCTTAACCAACTGAGCCACCCCTCAAACCATGTTCTAATTCCCTCTTCAGCCATGGATGGTAAAAGGCACCAAAAACGGCAATGTGTCAAAAACAACCTAATTTTCCTGTACATGCTTCAACATCTCTTTTAATGGAGCTCTCACTGGAAGAAATGGTACATTATTGTAAAAGCCAAGTAAGGTTGGCTTGTATAATAGACTTGTATACACCTTTATGCCGAGCAAATTTCAGTGGGAAAGGGGTTGGAATTAAGAGCTCTGAATACATGAAAGGATGACAGTGTTAAGAGAGAAGGATTAGAAATCAGAGCCTCGGGGGGTCCTGCCATTTTTCCTGTTTTTGCTTAAGACCTAAAATAGGCCTACTTTCACTTCCCACCCTGTGAGCTGCTCCTTAATTAACACTGGTAATGCCAAGGTGCACTAATGTCTTTTTCTGTCTAGTTTAGGAGTATTTTTGACTGGGTGCTTGATAAGATTTTACAGTATAGCTTTAAATTTATTATAATTGAAAAAAGCTCTGTGCCGTTGCCTGTTTTTAAAATTCTTCAGGCTTGCAAAACTTGTCTTTCCCATTTTTTTTTTTTTTTTTAGAAACTGCCCATTTGCTAGATTTATAGTAGCTGTGATAATTCTATATGATATACTATATTTGCCTGGATCCAGATTGGTGGCTATGACTGAGCTGCTTTTTATAAAGTATGAGGGTAAAGCTGGATTTCTGTGGGCCTCATCTTTTTAGATGCAGACCTTTGTCGCTGTTCCCTCTTGATGTAATAGACGCCGTACGTGCTCATGCGTTGGTATACAGTTCAGTGTCTCTTACTGGTAAGAAATACCATTATGCAATTATGTCATTACACATGGCATGAAGTTCGATCTAAGGAGCAGATGACCCACCGTGAACTCAACACTTGAATTCTGTAAACTCACAGAGGTTGTTGTAATAATGTTCTTCATCCTGACTGGCATGTAGCTAGTTAGGATTGCTAGAGGGGCCAGGTGCTTTCATGGTCTCCGCAGGTGGATCTAAGGCCAGTTTGATTCTTTTGTCCATTAATTGCTTAGGAAATTTTTCCTAAGGTTATTTATTTTTAAGCCATCTGCACACTCAGGGTGTGGCTCGAACTCATGACCTCAAGATCAAGAGTCGCAGTCTCTTACAACTGAGCCAGCCTGGTGCCCCATGCTTAAGAACGGACTTTGCTTTAGTGTGACCTTGTATTCTAGAGTACCGTTCAGTGCTCGTAGAGCAGTGTCTCTGAAGTTCTAAAGTAAAGAACATGAGCCAACATGTTCATTTGCTCATTTTCGTATGTAACTGACGTTACCTCAGTCCTTTCACACTGTTCTATTTTTCACGAGTTCTTTTTAAATACGTTTATTTTTGTGTCTGACATAGTTAGAATTGTTGCACTGAAGCGTGATTGACATACAGTGTCGTGTTAGTTTCACACGTACAACACAGGGATTTCGAAATTCTATACAGTATGCGGTGCCCCCAATGCTAAGCTTACCATTATTGACGATACTCCCAAACCCTATACTGTACTTTTCATCCACATGAGGTATTTTAGAACCGAAAGTTGATCCCTCTTAATCCCCTTCACCTCATTCGCCTCTCTACTTCTCCCCTCAGGCAGCCACTAGGTCTTGGGACTGATGAGTCTGTTCGGTTTGGGATTTGTTCCTATTGTGTTTTAGGTTCCCCATATAAGTGAAATCCTATGCTCACTTGCCTTTCTCGGTCTGACTGACTTCACTAAGCATAATACTCTCTAGGTTCATCCGTGTTGTCACAAACAGCAAGATTTCTTTCCTTTGTTACGGTTAATGTTCCAGTGTTGATACACCACATCTTTATTTTTCTTTCAGTGGACTTGTGGGTGTTTTTTGCTCTTGTCAACAAGGCTGCTGCACACATGGGGGTGCATACATCTTTTTGAGGTAGTCTTTTCTTCAAACGCCCAGAAGTAGAATTCCTGGATCTTATGTATGGTAGTACAATTTTGAATTTTTCGAGGCAACTCTATACCGTCTTCCACAGAGGCTGTACCAATTTACATTCCCACCAGTGGCGCACATGGGGTCCTTTTTCTCCCCCTCTGTGCCAACACTTGTTTCTTGGTTTTTTGATAATAGCCATGCTGACAAGTGTGAGGTCCTATCTCACTGCAGTTCGGATTTGCATTTCCTTGATGATTGGCGATGTTAGACATTATTTTCATGGGCCCATTGGCTATCTGTATGTCTTCTTTAGAAAAAGTATATGCAAGTTCTTTGCCCCTGTTTTAATTGGATTCTTTGGGGTTTTTTGGTGTTGAGTTGTAAGAGTTGTTTAAAACATGATGTGTATTAACCCCTTCTCTAATATATCATTTGCAAATATCTTTTCCCATTCAATACGTTTTCTGGTTGGTTGGTTGGTTGGTTGATGTCCTTTGCTGTGTAGAAGCTTTTTACTTTGATGTAGCTGCAGTTTATTTTTGCTTTTGTTTCCCTTTCCTGAGGAGACATATCCACAACAATGTGGCTAAGGCCAAAGTCCAACAGATTGTTGGCTTTGTTTTCCTTTAGATCTCACATTTAGGTCTTTAATCCATCCTAAGTTTATGTTTATGTATGGAGTAAGAAAATGGTCCGATTTCATTCTCTGGCAGGTAGCAGTCCAGTTTTCCCAGCACCGTTTATTGAAGAAATGATCTTTCCCCGTTAGGTATTCCTGGATCGTTTGTCATAGACTATTGACCATACAAATGTGTGTTTATTTCTGGGCTCTCTGTTCTGTTCCAGTGATCTAGGTGTCCTTTTTCGTGCCGGTGCAATACTATTTTGATTGCCGTAGCTTTGCAGTATAACTTGAAATCTGGGATTGTGTTACCACCAGATTTGTTCTTCTTTCTCAAGATTGCTTTGGCTTTTCAGGATCTTTTGTGATTCCATAGAAATTTTGGGATTATGGGTTCTACTTCTGTGAAAAATATTATTGGTATTCTGATAGAGATTGCCTTGAATCTTGTAGATTGCTTTGAGTAGTATGGATGCTTTAACAATATTAATTTTTCCAGTCCATGAACATGGAATATCTTTGCATCTGTCTGTGACCTCTTTCATCATAGTCCTAGAGGTTTCAGAGTACAAGCGTTTCACCTCCTCGGTTAAATTTTGTTCCTAGGTATTTTATTCTTTTTGAGGCTGTTGCAAGTGGGATTTTCTTACTTTCTGCTAGTCCGTTATTAGTCTATAGAAATGCAACATATTGCCGCATGTTCATTTCGTGTCCTGCAACTTTAGTGAATTCATTCATTACTTCTTCCCTTCCAGTTTGGATGCCCTTTATTTCTTGTCAGATTGCTGTGGCCAGGACTTCCAGTAGTATGTTGAATAAAAGTGGTGAGAGGAGACATCCTTGTCTTGTTCCAGACATTAGAGGAAAAGCTCTAAAGTTTTCCCACAGTGACTGTGATGTTAGCTGTGGGTTTGTCATATATGGCCTTTCTTATGTTGAAGTGTGTTCTCTCTAAGCCCACCTTGTTGAGAGGTTTTATTACGAATGGATGTTAAGGTTTGTCAAATGTTTTTTGCTTCATGTATTGGAATAATCATAAGGCTTTTATCCTTCATTTTCATAATGTGGTGTATCGTTTGCTCAATTTTGTGGAAGATTTTTTCATCTATGTTTATCAGGGATATTGGGCCTGTAATTTCCTTTTTCTTTGGAAGTTTGTGTTTTGTTTTGGTTTTTTTTAACAACAGGTATTAGTTCTAATAAAGGGGCACCGGAGTGGCTCAGTCGGTTAAGCGTCTGACTTTGGCTCAGGTCATGATCTCAGGGTCCATGGGTTCAAGTCCCACGTTGGGCTCTATGCTGACAGCTCAAAGCCTGGAGCCTGCTTCAGATTTTGTGCCTGCCCCTCGCCTGCTCGCACTCTCTCTCTCAAAAAAAAAAGAAACATTAAAAAAATTTTTTTTAATAAAAAAAGTGTTTAATATAAAATACCCGTGAGGCCGTCTGGTCCCAGACTTTTTTGTTTGTTGGGAGTTTTTTTGATTACTACTGATTGATGTAGTCAAACTGTTTCTTCCTAATTCAGTTTTGAGAGACTGTAGTTTTCCAGGAACTTATCCATTCGTTTTAGGTTGTCCAATTTATTGGTATGTAATTCTTTTTATTTCTGTCATGTTGGCTGTTCTTTATCCCCTTTCATGTCTGGTTTTATTTGTGTACTCTTTGTTCTTGATGAGTCTGGCTAAAGGTTTATTAGCAATTTTGTTGCTCGTTTCCAAGAACCAGCCCCTGGTTTCATTGATCTGTTCTGGTTTTTTCGTCTGTTTCATTCATGCCACTCTGATCTTTATTATTTCCTTCCACTAACTTTGGACTTCGTTGGGTATTGTTGGTTTTTCCTTTTCTAGTTCCTTTAGTTGTAGGTTAGTTTATTTGGGACTTTGCTTGTTTCCAGAAGTAGGCCTGTATCCCTGTAAATTTTCCTCCTAGAATTTCTCTAGCTGTGGCTCAAAGATTTTGAACCATTCTGTTCCCATTTTCATTTCTATGTATTTTTTTTTTCCGTCTTTGAATTTTTGGTTGACCCATTCGTGGTTTACTTTCCACGTGTTTGTGTCTTTCCAGTATTTTTTTCTTGCAATTGATTTCTAGTTACGTACCCTTGTGGTCACAAAAGAGGCTTGATATGATTTCAGTCTTGTTAAACTTGTTGAGACTTGTTTTGTGGCCTAACACGTGATCTGTCTTGGAGAATGTTCCACGTGCACTGGAAGAGAAAATTTTTAATGTCAATTTGTATCTGGACACCCATGCTTGTCCACTGGATGACCTAAAATAACCAGATGCATCTACATAATTGTCGGCTGGAGGGATTTTTTTAAAGCTGTACGGAGAATAAGAACTTAAATAATGGGAGCCTTCTTTTCAGGAGGACTGGCTGCGGGAAGAAATTCTGGTGACAAAAGCCATGCGCGGTGAATTTGAATTAGTGTTCTTTAGGGAGCTACCAGAGAAATAGAACTTACCAGATAATCAAGAGCGTAAATAGATTCTCCCTGGAGTCGTCATCCGATTGCTGACATACATTCGTTTCTATTGAAACGACATCATAAGTACATTCTAATGAGAGAATTGAGAGGGGTGAGATGTACAACTTCAAGAACGCGATATACATTGTTAGCAGTATATAAATTGACAGCGAGTGTTTGTGGTTGAGCTTTAAAACAACTCCCCTTGGAACTGAGGTAAGTATTCTATTGGTCTTGTATGGGAACGCTCTCCCCTACAATGTGTCCAAAAAACCTAGCGTTATGATGAACTTTAAAAGGCACTGGCACAGGTATTCTTCAAGATCAGAAAATAAGTATTTCCCTATTTTGCTATTTCCTGTCGCAAAAATAGGCCCTAACGACGCTGCAACCCGGACTACACGTGTTAGGAAAAGGTATCTTTTCATTCAACACACCACACCTCACTTTTTCAAATACTTGGTATTTTACGTGGTTTCTGGCCAAGGTCCCTCTTTTGAGCTATTTTTGAACCTGTGGCCTGACAGCTTATCCTGCTTCAGAGTCTTAGGAGGAAAAACTAGTCCCTGGAAATCAAGTTTGTTATTGAGCTTAATGGAAGATTTATGCGTGTCACCTGTGTGCTTAGGAGAAAGGCACTTGGTGGGCTCATTTAATCCTGTCCTGGTAAATTTATGTGGGAATGAATACTGAGGGAACACTGATCCTACATCTATAAAATCAACATGTCCTGGGAGGCTGCTGACGCACATGACATTAGCCCTTGTTTTCAGCCACCTTCCCCTGCTTCTGGCGTTGATCCAGTGGTGGCTGACGGATGGAAATGAAAAGAAGAAAACCCGCACGTGCTGAGCAGCGTGTACAGATGACTAAGTGCACCTTCAGTTCCTGCTATAGTAACAGGAATTAAAACTCCCCTTAGAAGGTAGGGGCCCCGAGCCAGGCATTTAAAACCAGGGCTCCACAAACACACGTAGAGACGTGTACGTGGAGTGAACAAAGATCAGTTTGGACTGCCTCACTTACCTGCAGCCAGGGATGCAGCGTTATGCTCCAAGGGGAGGAGGCGGGGCTTGCAGTCGCCAAGGAGATCATCGCTACGCAGCCTTGAAACCAGGACCTGAACCCTGTTTGCCTGGTGACGAAATGAGCAATGAGTGCATTCGTATCAATCTGTCAACTACCAATGGAAGGTCTAGCTCTAGACGGGGGGCCCTGAGTGGGCCCAGTCATAAAATTACCTGACAGAGCAGAGTTCAGAAGGAGAAGAAATAGATAAGGAAATGCCACTGGGTAAAACAACGACTCTGGCACCTGCCGGCTCCCTCAGTAGAGCAGGTGACTCTTGATCTCAGGGGTAGGACCCTGAGCCCCACTGCTGGCTGTAGAGAGGTGTAAAAATGAAAGAACCAGATGGATTTGCAAAAGGCCTCTTTGCAAATGCCAACCGTGGTCACTGAAGTCACTAGACTCAAGAGGACCAACTCTAGGGGCACCTGGGTGGCTCAGTTGGTTAAGCTGTGAAGCCTGACTCTTAATTTAGGCTCAGGTCGTGAGCTCGTGGTTCATGAGACCGAGCCCCCTGTCTAGCTCCCCATTGACAGTGCAGGGCCTGCTTGGGATTCTGTCCTTCTCTCTCTCAAAATAAATCAGTCAACTTAAAAAAATAAGACAAATTCTACACTTTACCCCATCAGAGAAGATAAGGACATTTAAAAGAAATGAGCAATTAAGAGAGACAGAATTCACCACCAGGCTCCAAAATATATCTAGTAGGCGCTTTCGAAGAACATGGAGGAAATGGCAGAGAAGCAGTATTTGAAGTCACAATAGCTGAGAATCTTCCAGAGCTGAAGAAGGATAGGAGTCTTTAAGGAAATGGTCCCCTGAGAGGAATTTCCAACATCTGGGAAGGCAAGAAGGGGCCTCTGTAGAGTCATTGATATTCTTTACAGCCCAGCTTTGGGGAGCCCTGGCAGATTCAAATAGACCGTTTCTGGTTTCCACTGGCAAACATAAAAACAGAAATGTAATCATGTTGTATACACCAAGCCATGTTTTCTGAACAAAGACACTTATAATGAACTCATTTAAAAAAAAAAAAAGAGCTCTTAGGACAGCTAGATCCAGAAGATCAAGGTACCAGGGAAGACCTCTCTAGAAAATGTAGTCACGTACCTGTGTCTCTGAGAAGAGCACTTCAGAAGATGGTCATCGTTTGCGGTCCTGTCCTCAAGTCCACATGTAAAAATAGTGTTTTCAGAAAGAAGAATCTTGAATGGGATTCGACGTTAAAAGGTGGCATGAGTTGGGACTTTTCGGCAAAGTTGGGTTGCTTGTAGTAACTGCAAGGAGGAAGAAAGGTGATTCCTATCAGATGAAACCTCGTAAACACTGGATGCTGCTTCAAGTTGGCAGAAACATTTTTCAGTAGTCAGGCATTGGATTTAATTAACGTCAGTAACTACACGTATCGGTTCCCACCTTCAGGACTGACGTGCAGAGTCTGGCTTAGGGTAAACTTGTTTCGAGAAGTTGTCTTATTACGGCTTGGTCAAAGCAGCTTGCCGTGAAACAGTGCAAACACAGCTTTCCTTGAAGCGTGATGGCAGATAGGATTTCAGTCTAAAAGATCACGTATTGATTTCCCACGTGACTTTCCACCACTTCTAGAAACCCTGTAAAGTTAGGTCCAGGATAGAGCTTTACAAAGAAAAAGAATAGATGGGGTTTTAGGTCTTCTCCACTGTGGAGATCCAGCATCTTGGAGGACACGCCATCCCCTGTGGATCTTTCAGTTCAGATAGGGAACCACAGGAAATATTTCCTTGACTAGAAACCTGGTCACATGATGATCTTACTTTCTCAGACTGGGCAGGGGGAAGACTTAGCTTGTATCTCATGGATTTTCTCAGAGACCTAGACCTCCCACATTTGTGGAGAGGAAGTTCTCTCAACTGAGGCCAGATACCCATTGTTCACAGATGGTACTTCATCTTATTGTGGTTTTTACCGGAACTACGAGAAAGAGATCGAGAGTCGTAATCAGGCACACGGTAGCCAACAGGAGAAGTGTCCTCATTTGGAACTGTACTCTTGGCAATTCTAAAGCAAGAAGGAAATCTACAGTCTTAAATGGATTTATTAAAAAAACAAGTGTGGTTTCAGCATTCCACCTGAAGAGCTGGAGTAAAACCCAGCGGGCAGCAGAGTATCGTTAATGGATGCAAAGTCAGACTGGAGTCAAGTCTTGGATGTGATGACGCGATAACAGCAAGTGACTTCTCCCGTGTTGACTCTGTATCCATCCGATGTAATTGAAACCCCAAATTTCAACAAGAAGAGCCAAGACACCATTAAGGCAGGGCACAGCAGGTGGGCTTCCCAGACACCCATTTAGTTCAAGTTGTAGTGTGTGATCTGCATGGCAACATAAAAATAAACCAGCAGAACAGGCCCAGAAGCACACTTGTGTATTCATGAGGGCTTGATGTATTGCAGAGCTACCGTCAGAAAGGAGTGACGAAAAGATGGACTTTTTAGTGAAAGGGGCTGGCTTCACTCCTCTGTGGGATGGGGAGTAAAATCAGATCGTGTCTTTACAGCAGCCACAAAAGAGTCTGGGTGAAGTTCTAAGTGTAAAAACAAAACAAAAAAAACCCCCAAATTTTTAACTCGACACCGTAGGTGTAAGGAAGATTTTCTCAAAAGCAGCAGAACACACAGAGGATATGTTGAAATTCGAAATTTGCGTACTACATGGGGCGCCTAGGCGGCTCAGTTGGTCAAGCGTCCGACTTCCGCTCAGGTCATGATCTCACAGCTCGTGAGTTCGAGCCCCGCGGCGGGCTCTGTGCTGGCAGCTCAGAGCCCGGAGCCTGCTTGGGATTCTGTGTCTCCCTGTCTCTCTGCCCCTCCCCTGCTCACGCTCTGTCTCTCTCTGTCTCAAAAATAAACTTTAAGAAAACAATCTGAAATTTGTGTACTGCGGGATGCCATGTACAAAGTTAAACAGGTATCCAAGGAGACAGAAGGAAGTTAATTGCATCTCTGTTTATAATGGTAAAGGTTGGAAAGTACTTAAATATCCATTGACAGGATAATGTTGTTGACGTATTCAAGCAGGAGAATAAGACTTTACAGCACTTAAAATCACCAACTATTATGTATCAACATGGAGAAATCTCCAAAACGGTGTGGAAGGCAAAAAGCGACTCTTAGAATGGTATGTACGTTCTTGAACATAATGTTCTTAAAGTCTAAGAACATTGCCAAATAATGCTGTGAGATTGAATCCCAGGAAATGGCCATTTTTGTAGGTTAAAAAAAAAAAAAAAAAAAAAAACCAGCCCGAGACCAGCATCTTTGCCAAGTTCAACCTAGTATCTGTGGATACGTTCATGGTAATGACAGACCTGGAATTCAGGACGGCATTATCTCCTTGGAAACGGTGGGGCCGAGGGACTGAGATTCGATACTGAGGAGAGGACATAGGAAAGCTGCGACTTTATGTCTTCCAAAAATTTTTGAAGCGAATTCGGCATAGGTCACGTTTATTACAAGAGTGTGGTGGGTCACAGTCACGCTCCTACTATGCTGTTTGATTTTGTTTGAAGCCAACCCAAGTGTTGATAGAGGTAAAAACTTGTGATCTCGTGACATCAGAAAGAAATGGTTGCAAAATGACTAAACCCATTGCTGCTCATTCATCTGAATGTGGCACTTACAAGGCCTTTCGTGTAAAATAAAAAGGGTGAAAAGCCTCTCCCCACACCGGGCGGAAGCCTCCAATTTTATTTTGTTTGATCGTCCTCATGAAAACCATTCATTGAGTACCTCTCTTTCGCTTGCCGTTGTGTTTGGTGGTGGTCAGATGTAGCTCTGTGCCCTCTAGGAAACCCGAAGGCGATGTTCAACTTGATCTTGTTGTTTTTTTTTTGTTGTTTTTTTTTTTTTTTACTTTTTTTTGACGCCCACAGGAACCTGCAAGCCGAGTATGACCGTCTCAAGCAGCAGCACGAGCATAAAGGCCTGTCCCCACTGCCGTCCCCTCCCGAGATGATGCCCACTTCTCCCCAGAGCCCCCGGGACGCCGAGCTCATTGCCGAGGCCAAGCTCCTGCGTCAGCACAAGGGCCGCCTGGAGGCCAGGATGCAGATCCTAGAAGACCACAACAAGCAGCTGGAGTCGCAGTTACAGCGGCTCCGGCAGCTCCTGGAGCAAGTGAGGCGCGCGTCTCTCTCCCGCGCGACGCGGGCCGCCGCGTCCTTTGTCCCCCGGCCCCGGCGCTAGGCAGTAGGGCTCGGGGTCCTTTTCAGATTCTCCCCGAGTATCCGTTTCTCGAGTACTCCGTAGGTGCCCAGCCAAGCGCTGGCTGTCGAGGGAAACCACTGTATCTTTGTGTGTGTGAGCCACTCGAAAGGGAGCTGGGAAATAAATACCGGAAGGTTTCCCCCCGTCTCCTAAAAGCGAATGAAGATCGTGCCCTCTTGAAACGGAGTTCTTTTTCTTTTTTGGTTTGAGCAGGGGAGGGACAGAGAGAAAGGGGGACACGGAAGCCGAGGGGGGCTCCAGGCTCCCAGCCGTGAGCACGGGGTCCAGTACGCGGCTCGAACTCACGAACCCGCGAGCCGAAGTCGGACGCTTGACCGACTGAGCCCCCCCCCCCGGGCGCCCCGGTTTCTAGTTCTTAAAACCTCCCTTTGGAAGCCTCTATTGAAAACCTAGCAAGAGCATACGCTGCGGTGGGCTCTACCCGCACGGAGTCCCAGCTTTGTGGCAGTTTTGAAGTTTGACACGTGTCCCCTCCATCTTGTTACTCAATGCAGAAAAGTATGCATTCTCCATTACGTTTTTTGTGGTCTCACATGGTTTCCCCATCGTCACATGACCTTCTAAGTCGTTCAGTCATCGGGTCTCGTGATCTTATAGATCTCGTTCCGATGGAGCCATCCTTCCTTTTCAAATGTATAAGGGGGGACAGTTCAGATACAGAGACGTCATCTGCGGAGCTTTATCAACAGCAAAACTTGGCAAGTTTCTACGTAAAAAAGCTTATAATTTCTGAGTCCTGAGTACGCTCATTTTAAACGTGTACATTTATTGGAGTGCTTATTATGAAAACTAATTCTGTTTTTTTTTTTCCTGGATACCTTAGCCCCAGGCCGAGGCCAAGGTGAATGGTACAACGGTGTCTTCTCCTTCTACCTCTCTTCAGAGGTCAGACAGCAGTCAGCCTATGCTGCTCCGGGTGGTTGGCAGTCAGACTTCAGAATCCATGGGTAAGTGTCTTAGCTACTCCTGCGGTTTGTTTTCCCTTCGGGGCTGGAAATGGTGAATTGTTTGCTCGGAGGTTCACGTCATGAACCTCATCACCTACTGTCTGCTCCGTATAAGGCACGGTCATAAATGTCTTCGGCCTACAAAAATGAGTCACACGGGCCAGGGCCCGCCGTTCCGTTACTGAGAACAAGGCAACGTGGGACAGCCTGGCTGGCTCAGCCAGTTGAGCATCTGACTCTTGATTTTGGCTCGGGTCACAATCCTAAGGTCGTGGGGCCGAGCCCCGTGTCAGCTTCTGTGACGAGCCTGGAGCCTGTCGGAGATTGCCTCCCTCCTCCTCTCTCCCCCCCTTTCTAGAGTAACGAAAGAAAATTGTAAAAAGGAATAAGGCCGTCTAGTCTTTAAGCTCCATTCATTGTGGAGGCCAGAAAAGGCTTTACCCTGAATTGCTTTCTGTGAACAGTTAGGAAGCGAGCACTCTTTGAAGAAGGAACGACGTTAAGTGAAAATGAAGACCTTGGGCCAAGGGCTCAGAACTCCTGTAGAGAAATCTGGTCCAAGCAGGAGGGCAGGAAATAATGCCACAGAGGAAGGCCGGGATCACAGTACAGTGACCTGAGTGTTGGGCAAAGGTGTTTGACTCCTACTGGTCAGTGTTGGAGAGCCACTGAAAATCCTGTTTCCCAGGTACGCAATGTCTCAAAAGATCTATTCTGGCAGCTGTCTCCGGCCCAGAGGAAAACTTTTATAGGTGGAAAGAGAGATCAAGAGGCAAACACAAAAGGCCAAGCTATGGGAGTTCAGAGTCTAGGCTTGGGAGACATCAGGGATGGGGGGGAAGACAGGACTGCGAGACTAGGATCTGAAAACACGGTGCCTGGGGCTCCAGGCCTGACTGGGAACCGAGCCGAGGCCACTTGGTTGGAAGAAGATAGTCATCCCTTTGGGGACATACTGTGAGAAACTGGCAGGTCCAAGTCATGTGCAGAAAGGAGTAGCAGCGCAGGTCCGTAACTGGCGTGAAAGGACGGGCTCGGGGATTTGATGGCGCCTTCCACAGAGTCGACAGCTGCAAGGCGTGAGCTGAGAAGCTGGTCACGAAGGTGCCGGGATCCGGCGTCTGGAGGCAGACCTCCATTTGGGTGACGGGGTAGTGAAGGAGTGGCAAGCAGGTAGGGGGAAGATGCGGGCACAAGGTCAAACGCAGAAAACAAATTACAGCGCGTTGCACCACGTAAATGCACGAGCCACTTCTGAGAAAGCATTTGCAGCCGAGACGAGGGAAGTAAAGGACTGGGTCATCTCGAAGACGAGGGAGGCTTAAGCAAAGCGAAGACACTCGTGAAACGTGACTAAGTAACAACAAGGACTGGAGTAGAAGATGAATTTGTTGAGGACAGGGTCTAGTGTTTTTCAGCAGTGTTCTCTGCTAGGACGGGGTTCGAAGAAAACTGGAGGGCATGAGACATAAATGACGGTAGACGGTCACCAGCCATCTGCCTGTTGGATTTTCCTGCCCTGCTAGACTTCGACATGCCGGGGGCGGGTCGTGAAGGCCCCAAATACTGGCTCTGTCCCCTTCCTTTCTCCTTCTCTCTCAAGGCACAGCATGAGGCAGACCCCGTGTTTTCTGTTTCCTTGTCCCTGGGCCGAGACTGGTTATACTTGACCCTCTCGATCTTACCTCCGGGAAGGGAAGAGACGCGTGTTCTCCTTGATCCCTCACCCGTAGACCTCTGGTATCCTGGTGTGTTGACGAATTCATTTTAGACTTCATTTATACTGAAGATGTTCCACAGATGAGCATATAGAGAGGCCAAGTGCCCAACCAAAATTGGTGGGATGGACAGGAAGAGTGAAGGATGTGAGTTCTGTGGTGCTCAGGGACCATGGTCTGGGAAATTGGACATGATGAAGGTAAAATGCTTTCAAGTCCTGCCCATGTGAGCAGCTGCTACATGGAGACCATTGAGGGCTGCTTTGCATGGGTTTGAGGAGACCCGGATTGTTGGGCTCTTCAGACGGTAGTGAGGTTCTTAGGAATAGAGGAAGGAAGATGAGGGCACTGAAGAGGGCAGTGGACACAAATCTGATGAATTTTAAGACCTTCAAGCAGTGGGCAGAGTCCTGTGTTCCTCCAGAGAAGTCAAATCGTAGGAGAGCCAGGTTCCAGTGCTTCCGTGAAGGAAGAGAAGGTGTGGGAAGCACTCTTCCTGGCTTTATCGCACCCCCGGGGATGCAGGGCGGTGTCGGCATCGGATTCCCTGTGTCCCCGTGAGATCTGAATACAACTAACGGGCTGTTGCGACCGAAAGTGATAGCTCAGCCCATGAACAAATAGATGCCTTTGAAAAGTCTGTAAACTCCAAAAGCAACAGAGGTCGTGGGCTTTCCGTGTTATTTCCCGCTGCAGGATTTCCCCTTCCTTGGAAGTCATAAGCAAAGCATGTGAAACTGAGTTGCATATTTTCAACAAGTGAGATTCAGACCCTGGGTGCTCAGGAGCATTAATCATCGAGGCCTGTCATCACTGGCACAGAGGCAGTGTGTCCAAAAAGCACCCAAATGACAGGACCCGTCAGGTTGTGGTCCTGACGATTTGGAGAGCCGAGACGGTTGGGGCAGAAGAGCCGTACGTGGTGCATTTAGGCTAACTGGCTAGTGTCAGGTGGACTGGCTGTGTTTTTGGGGTTTGTCCAGCTCTGTAACCATCTTCTCGAAGGCTGCATGTGAGTATGTGAGTGAGTGCAGCCCGATTCTTTCTGCTTTGAGTGTCCGAGCAGCGATCAGGCTGGGAGTTGCAGAACCACGCTGCATTCTTTACAGAGAGTCTCCCGGTGACTTTTTAACGTGTCGTCCCAGGCGACCTAATGAGTTAGAGTGCTTCCGGCAACCACCAGGTACTCAGCACTGTGACGTCTCTGCATACCATATGTGGCTTCCCGTACGTTCTGTGACGGGGACAACATCACGAAGCTTCCATTGTGTTGGAAGAGACAAATTAGCAAAGTCTACCTTCTTTGGGCTTTCGTGAACTACACATACAGGGGTCTGTGACTTAGCGACAAGTCCTAATTGCTGACTACCCCTTACCTTCTTCCCACTTTTTCATCTAATTTGGGTAAAGAGGTTCCCTAGCTTCTTATTCCGAGTCATTTCAAACTGTGGCAGAATTGGAGTTAACTGAACATGTTGCCACATTTGCTTTCTGCGTGTGTATACACCTCTGTGTGCGTACTGTGTACGTTCACAGTGTAAGTGCCTATTATATGTGTGCAGAGTCTGTTGGTTTGTATATTTAACTGGCGCATTTAATAATTACATTCCACACATAATGACACTTCGCCACCTATCTTCTAAGACTAAAGGTCCTCTCTTGCAGAATTATCACACAGGAGGGGGTGCCTGGGTGGCTCAGCCAGTTAAGCATCCGACTTCGGCCAAGGTCATGATCTCCCGGTTTGTGAGTTTGAGCCCCACATCGGGCTGTGCTCCCATAGCTCAGAGCCTGCTTCCAGTCCTCTGTCTCTTTCTCCCTCTGGCCCTCCCCTGCTCACCCCTGCACTCGCTCCCTCTCACAAAGAGACGTTAAAAATTGTTTTAACTAAAGAATTGTCACACAGGAAATTAACACTGATACAATAGTATACATGACTGAAATTGAAATAGCCCCAGTTCTGCCGGTAATATTCTTTATAGCTTTCTATTTTTTTTCATTCAGCATCCAGTGAAGGGTCACATTTGCACTTAGTTCTCATTTCGTTCTAGTCACCTATGATCTAGAACACTCCCCAGTGTTCCTTTCTTCCTTTACCTCCCTTCTTTTGATTTTTTTCACTTTCTGTAAGTGTTACACCACGAAATGCACACATGTATATGTCTGGATGAGTTTGGACATATGCGTCGGCCCCTATCCCAACCACAAACAAGGTCCTAAATATGTTGCCCGCCTCCATAAATCAACCCTCTCCTACCTTGTCTAGCCGAGCCCCGTCTACGCAAGAAGCATTCGTTTTAGAAAGCAAGCACAACACATCCTTGTGTAGACAGAGAAACAATCCACATACTTAACAGGTTTACTTGGAGGTTCTGGTTAAAGATGGCGATAGCAGAGTCCTGAAATTACCTCCTCCCACAGACATACCAAATCTATAACTGCATACGGAACAATTCCCTCTGAAAGAAACCCAGCACATGTCAGTGACTCCTACACATTGCAGACAAACGGCGGCGGGGAAAAACACCCCACGTTGAAACAGGTAGGAGAGGCTGAGACACAACGCAATGCCGTCATAAACTCCAGCCCCCGTGTGGCAACACGCAACTGGAAAGGAGCTCACAGCTTTCCCGGGGAGAGCTCTGAAGCTCCCATCTGATGCCCCAGCTTTCCAGACTCCTGCCTGAGAGATGGGCCCCCAGAACATGTGGCTTTCAATTCAACAGGGCATGAGTCCAAGATAGCCGAGGGCTCACGCGGACTCACCATGGCTAACCCCTCGGGGCTCCGCGCAGGGGCGACAGAGTAAAATACACCCACTCAGTCTTCAGAGAGGCCGCCTAATTTATCACAACAGCTTCAGCCTGAGGAGTAGGCTTCTAATTTAACGCACACACAGGGGCCACCTGAAATACTCCCCAGCGAACGTGGAGGCTGGCGGTTACCATCTTGCTGCCCTCCCGCCTCCTCCCTCCAGGTCACGTGCGATCTCTTGGTTTTCAAGGCTGCCACCCGGGAGACACAGAGCTTGATCATCCGGATTCAGTGGCCAGTAGGGCTTGTGTTCACAGGTTCGGTGGGATGGTGGCCAACAAAAAAATGTCAACGGCTCTCCCTCGGGGCTCAGAGCACAGGGAACCAACACTCCCTCCCACCTCCCAGCCTTGCCCTGAACAAAGGAGATCCGCAGGCTTGAAAAGCTGCTGGCTCCGATCCTGCCCTTTGGCACACTGACAGGTCTTGGCTTGCCCTCAATCACTGGGTGCCACTAAGAACCAAGAAAGCTGCTTGGACAAACACAAATGTTTGAGAGACAACCAAGAGCTAGGGCAGAGTTGAAAGAGAAGATTCGTCTACAAGAATTTTAAACCAGTCCAAGACTGGGAGAGGTGGCTGTTTTATCCAGTGCATAGAAACCGACACAGACTGTCAAGGAAAATGAAAGGGGATATGTTGCCAATCAAAGAACAAAACAAAACCTCAAAAAAGATGTTAATGAAATGGACATGAGTGACTTTACTGATTGATAGAGTTCAAAACGATGGTCCTAGTGATGCACATCACGGTCTCGGGAGCAATGCACCTAAGGTGAAAACTTCACCAAAGACAAAGAAAATAGAAGACAGTACCCAGTTGAAACCACAAAGCTGAAGAATACAATAATTGAGCTGAAAAATACTTGAGAGGGGTTCAGTAACAGATGACATATACTCAAAGAATGGATGAGCAGTCCCAGACAGGACAGTAGAATCCATCCATCAGAAGAGCAAAGACTGAAAATGGCCTAAGAGACTTCTAGAATACGATCAAGCTGACAAATATTCACATTAGAGGGGTCTCAGAGGAGCAGAGAGAGAAAGAAAGGGTCAAAAAACTTTCCTAACTTGAGCAAGGAAACAGACCTCCAGATCCGGGAGCCCAGAGAGTTCCAAGTAAGAGGAATTAAGAGACACACACCCAGACACGTTATAATTAAATTGTCAGAAGATACAGACAAGGAGAGAATCTTAAGCAGCCAAGAAAATGTGTGAAGTACAAGGGAACCCATATAAGACTATCAGATTTGTCAGCACAAACTCTGCAGGTCAGAATGGAGTTTAATGATATATTCCAAGTGTTGAAAGAAAAAAACTGCCATCCACAATACTCTATTCGGCAAAACTGTCCTGCAGAAGTAAAGCAAAGATAGAAGAGTTTTCCACACAAGCTGATGGAATTCACACCACTCGGCCAGTCTTACAAGAGAGGCCAAAGGGGCTTCTTTAAGCTCAAAGGGCACTAATTAGTGACAGGAACATATATGAAAATATAAACCTTACTGGTAAAGGTAAATACATCATTACATTCAGAATAATGCTGTAATGGTGGTAGGTTAATCGCTTAGAAATTTCATATGAACGTTAAAAGGCAAAAGTAGTAAAAATAATGATTCATTAATGGATGCACTAGATAAAAAGATATAAATTGTGTCATCAAAAGTGTAAAATGTTGAGAGAGGAGTAAAAATGGAGATTTTTTTTGTTTTTTTTTTAATTTTTTTTATTTATTTTTGAGACAGAGACAGAGCATCAACAGGGGAGGGGAGGAGAGAGAGAGAGAGGGAGACACAGAATCCGAAGCAGGCCCCAGGCTCTAAGCTGTCAGCACAGAGCCTGACACGGGGCTGGAACTCACGAACCACTAGATCATGACCTGAGCCGAAGTCGGACGCCCATCCGACTGAGCCACCCAGGCGCCCCAAAAATGGAGAGTTCTAGAATGCATTCAAACTAAGTTGTTACCAACTTTAAACAGACTATTACACATAGATTGTATATAAGCCTCATGGTAACCACAACACAAAAACTTTTGGTAGACACATAAAAGATAAATCAAGGCACATGACGACAGAAGATCAAATCACAGAGGAAGAGAGCAAGAGAACAAAGGAAATACAAAATAGCCAGAAAACAATTATGAAAGTAAGTGCATACCTATGAAAAATTATTTACGTTTCTTTCTCTTGCGAGAGAGAATCCCAAGCAGCCTGTGCACTGCCAGCGCAGAGCCCGATGTGGAGCTCGAACCCGTGAAGCCATGGGATCGTGACCTAAGCTAAAGCCAAGAGTTGGAGGCTTGACTGAGCCACCCAGGTGCCCCTGAGATATTACTTTAAATGAAAACAGACTGAAACCTACAATCTAAAAAGCCCCACCCAGGACTCCAGTGTGCTAACTCACAGAAGACTGAAAAGGACCAGCACCTTGTGATTTCACTCAGATGTGGACTCTGAAAGACACAATAAATGAACAAACAAGAAGAGTCAGAGTCAGACCGATAAATACAGAGAACAACCTGATGGCTGCCAGAGGGGACAGCGGTAAAGGATGGGGCAAGATGGGTGAAGGTGAGTGGGAAATAACAGTCTTCCGGTTATGGGATGATTAAGTCAAGGAATAAAAGGCACAGCACAGGGAATGTAGTCAATGATAGCATTGTATGGTGACAGATGGGAGCTACACTTGTGAGCATAGCGTAAGGTACAGAGAAGTTCAGTGACTAACGTGACATTGCATATCAACTCTACCCGAAATTTTTAGGAACTCCCATCTACGTGCTGCCTATAAGAGACTCACTTCACATACAAGGACACATGCAGACTGAAAGTAAAGGGATGGAGAAGGATATTCCATGGAAATGAAACCAAAACAAAGCTGGGATGGCTTTACTTCCATCAGACACAATAGGCTTAAAAACAGAGACTGTCCTAAGAGACACACAAAAAAAGGCACTAGGTATTAAGGGGACGGTCCAATAACGATATGACATTTGTATCTATTTATGAACCCAACATAGAAGCACTAGAATATATACAGCAAATGTTAACAGACCTAAAGGGAGAAATTGACAGTAATACAGTAAGAGTAGGGGACGTTAATATTCCCCTCTTTATTAACGGATAAATCATACAGACAGAAAATCAGTACGCAAACGCTGGACTTAACGGATAACTTAGATACCCGGAAACAGAATATACCTTCTAAAGCATAATTGGAACCATCTCCAGGATAGATCCTAGGTTAGAGGCCACCAAACAAGTGTTAGTAAGTTTAAGAAGATTGAAATCAGGCATCTTTTCTGACCACAATGGTCTGAAACTAGAAATCAGTTACAAGAAGAAAACTAGACAATTCCCAAAGAGGTGATTAAACAACATGCTCCTCAACAACCAGTGGGTCAAAGAGAAATCAAAAGAGAAATTTAAAAAATACCTTGAGACAAATGAAAGGGGAAACAACATACCAAAATGTATGGGACACAGCAAAAGTAGTTCAAAGAGGGAGTTCACGGTGATAAATACGTACGCCATGACACCAGAGAAGTCTCAAACAACCTAACTTTACAGTTCACGGAAGTAGAAAAAGAAGAACAAAGTCCAAAGTTAAGAGAAGGAAGGAAATAAAGATCAGAGTGGAAATAAAGGGAATAGCATCAAAAAAAGGCAAGATCAATGACACTAAGAGCTCAGTTTTTGCAAAGATAAAAATAGACAAACGTTTAGCTACACTCACCAAAAGAAAAGGAGTCAAAATTAGAAATCAAAGAGGAGATGTAATAGGTGATGGGGATTAAGGAGTTTACTTATTATGATGAGCATCACGGATGTATGGAATTGTTGAATCACTATATTGAACACCTGAAACTAACATAACACTGTATGTGCACTGGAATTTAAAATTAAAACAAGAAAAGGAGATAATAAAACAGATTGTCCGAAATACAAAGGATCGTAAGACACGCTTAAAAACAATTATACGCCCACTACCTCGACAACCTCGAAGAGATGGATGGATAAATTCCTAGAATACCGCAACCTACAAAGACTGGGTCATGAAGAAATACAAGATTTGGCAAGACCCGTTACCAATAAGGAGGTTGAATTGGTAATCACAAACCCTCCAACCGACAAAAGTCCAGGACCACATGGCTTCTCAGGTGAATTCTACCAAACATATAAAGAGTTCATATGTATCCTTTTCACACCTCCAAAAAACTGAAGAGGCGGGAACACTCCCAGACTCATTTTACGAGGGTAGCATTACCTTGCTACCACAACCGGACAAGGACACCACAAAAGAAGAAAATGATAGGCCAATATCCACGATAAAGACAGATGCAAAAACCTCGGCAAATGTTAGCCAAACAAATTCAACAATATAATACAAGGATCGTATACCACGATCCAGTGGGATTTATTCCAGGGATGCAAGAATGGTTCAACGTCTGCAAATCAGTATGACACAACACAGCAGTGCCACCGAGGATTAAAATCAGACGATCCTTTCAGTAGGGGAAGAAAAAGCATATGACAAAATTCAACATCCATCCATGATAAAAACTATCACCAAATGGGCATAGAGGGAATATACGTCAACATAATAGAGGCCGTATGGAACAAGTCCACCGCCAACATCATGCTCCACGGTGAAAAACAAAGCTTTTCCTCCAGGACCGGGAACAACACGAGGGTGTCCACTCCCACTGCTTTGATTCAACATAGTATTGGAAGTCGTAGCCAGAACAATCACTGAAGAAAAACAAAAACCAGCCATCCAAATCGTAAAGGAGGGACAAAACTGACCCCAGTTTGCAATGTGTTTTATATAGAGAAAAGCCTAAAGACTCCACCCACTAATTTTTAGTGGGACTACTTTTTAGCAGGTACTCCACCCGCTAACTAATGATTAGTTAGCACTAATAATTGAATTCAGTAAAGTTGCAGGATACAAAATCAATATCCAGAAACCTGTTGTTTCTCTACGCTAATAACAAGCTATCAGAAAGAGAAATTAAGACAACAACCCCATTTACATCAAGAAGTAAATACATAAAACACCTGGGAATACATTTAATGAAGGTGCTGAAAGACCTGTACAGTGAAAGCTATCAACCATCGATGGAAGAATGATGAAAGAAGATGCAAACAATGGAGAGCTATTTTATGCTCATGGGTTAGAAGAATATTGTTAAAATATCCATCCTACGTAAAGCATTTGAGTTAATGCAGTCCCTATCAAAATCCCAATGGTATTTTTCACAGAAACAGAACAATCCTAAAATAGGCATGGAACCACCAAAGACCCCCAATAGCCAAAGCAATCTTGACAAAGACCAAAGCTGGAGGCATGATGGTTCCTGATCTCAAACCATATTACCAAGCCATAATGGTCCAGACAATGTGGTATTGACATTTAAAATCAAATAGAAAGATCAACGCAACGGAGTAGAAAGCCCGGAAATAAACCCATGCATATATACTCAATTTATCTATGACAAAGGAGCCAAGGATATACAATGGGGAAAAGAAAGTCTCTTCAGTGAATGGTGTTGGGAAAACTGGATATCCGTAGGCAAAAGAATGAAGCTAGACTACTATCTTGTACCTTGCACAAAACCCAACTCGAAATGGGTTAAAGACTTGAACCTATGACCTGAAACAATACAAGTCTTAGGAGGTAAGCTCCTTGCCATCTGCCTCAGCAAGGACTTTTTAGATTTAGCACCACAAGCACAGTTAAGCAAAAGCAAACAAGTAGGACTACATTCAACTGAAAACCTTCTGCACGGCAGAAGACACCATCAACGAAAAAGGCAACCTATGGAATGGAAGAAGATATTTGCAAATCCTTTATCTGATAAGAGATTATCATCCAAAATATATGAACTCCTACAACTCAATAGAAAAGAAAATCTGATTTTCAAATAGGCAGAAGAGCTAAATAGACATTTTCCAATGTTTATGTCCAACAGGTACATGCTTCCTGCTCTCAAATAGATGGCCAAAAGGTACATGAAAAAGTGCTGAACAGCACTCATGTCCAGGGAAAGACAAGTCAAAATCATAATGAGATTTCACCTCACACCTGGTGGAATGGCTGTTATCAAAAAGACCAGAGATAACAAGTGTTGGTAAGGATGTGGAGCAAAGGGAATTCTTGGGCATTGTGGCAGGAATGCAAACTGGTGCAGCCACTATGGAAAACAGTATGGAGGTTCCTCAAAAATTTAGAAGTTCAAGTACTACATGATCCAGTAATTCCAGTTCTGGGTATTTATCTGAAGGAAGCATAATCACGATCTCAAAAAAATATCTGAACCACAGTGTTCACTGCAGCATCAGTTATAATAGCCAAGACATGGCATCAACCTTCATGTCCAATGACCGATAAAGAAAATGTAATGTGTGTGTGTGTGTGTGTATTCAATGAAAATTAAACCATCAAAGAGACTAAAATCCTGCCATTTGTGACAACATGGATGGACCTTGCAGGCATGATGCTAACTACACTCAGTTAGAAAACGATAAATACATGATCTCACTTACATGTGAACTCTAAAGGAAAGGAAACTCCTAGATACACAGAACCAGATGAGTGATGGCCATAGGCAGGGTTGGGAGAAATGAGTGAAGGTGGTCAAAAGGTAGAGGGGCGCCTGGGTGGCTCAGTCAGTTGAGCGTCCGACTTCGGCTCAGGTCACGATCTCGCGGTCCGTGAGTTCGAGCCCCGCGTCGGGCTCTGGGCTGTTGGCCCAGAGCCTGGAGCCTGCTTCCGATTCTGTGTCTCCCTCTCTCTCTGCCCCTCCCCCGTTCATGCTTTGTCTCTGTCTCAAAAATAAATAAACGTTAAAAAAATTAAAAAAAAAAAAAGGTAGAAACTTCCGTCGATAAGTTTTGGCGATGTAACATACAGCATAGAGACAATTAACAATACTGTACTGTGCTGTATAATTGAAAGCGGCTAAGTGAGTAAATCTTAAAAAGTTCTTGTCACAAGACAAAATGTGTAGGTATTTTGGCGACCAATGTTACAGTCATCAATTTGCAATATATACATATTTCAAATCATTATGTTGTACACCTAAAAAAATAAATTGAATATTGGCTCTGAATGTCACTACTTTTCACTGTATCATTCACAGTGTGGAATGACCCCCTTCCATACTGACCAGCTAATCATTGGCATCATCATTAGACACCAGAATATATTTAAAAACCTGTACAAAGCAATTGTATTCAAAATTGAAACCAGGTACCCTAAAGCCTAATTTAAAAAGCCATTGGAGAAAGGCAGTAAAGATAGAATAAGGCAATCATACATCGAGTTGGAAACTGGTTCAAGACATAACGTGATTTACATTAGTAATCTAAAGAAAAATAATGGTGGGCGTAGCTGTTTGTATACAGCCCCCCTTTTAAGAGAAAATCTAGCACACTGTTCCTATTTGATACAGAGAAAGCAGTTGGCTTAGGTATCATCAAAATCACAGATAAAAGGATTTGCAGATCTTTTCAGCATAGGCTACATAGGTTCTGGCTGGTCGCCTTTTTTTTTTTTCTTTAATGTTTAATTTTGAGAGCGCACAAGCAGGGGAGGGGCAGAGAAAGAGGGAGACAGAATCTGAAGCAGGCTCCACACATTAGCACAGAGCCCGGCATGGGGCTTACACCCACAAACTGTGAGATCGTGACCTGAGCCCAAGTCAGGGATGCTCAAGTGACTGAACCGCCCTGGCCGAAGTCGCTTTTTAGCAAGTACAACCATGATCATTTCAGTCGAGCAAAGGGAATTGGGTCACATGGGCTATCACGCCTTCAAGTAAAGCCTAAAACCATGGTGAGTGTCAGAATTTAAACAACATTTTGTCCATAGCAAACCAACTTTACCCTGTCTTATTTTGGTGCGTTCGTTTTTTTTGTAAATGTATCAGTCATTTTGTTGGACCACCTTCAGACAGGCTATGGAGGCTATAGCTAATAATTCAGAAAGGATTTTGTTTTACATGTTTGTGGGAATCAGAGTGGAGTAGACTCTACTTGAATCATTGTTTAAAGCACTTTCATTAACTAAGTATGCAATCCATTGACTATTAACAATATGCTGTTTGAGCAGCCAGTGAAACAGTATAATAGGATTAAAGGCTGGCCAAATTCCTAGGGTATACAGTTGGGACTTAATATTTTCTCGTTCAATAACTGGCTTTGGGGGGGGGGGAGGTGTGGGGTAAGGGAGAACCTGTGGTCACTGGTGTTATTTAACACATTTCTGGGTTGCCTGTGATAGCTACACATGAGTATGTGATTAGAAGATGTATAAATATTAGTAGCTTTCTGGTTTGATGTCTTACAACGGTACGTAGCAGTCACCTATTGCCGTGTGACAAAATAATTACAAAATTCTCAGGTTACATAGTTCTCGTTCATGCGCCTCTTGGTTGGCTGGAGTTCTGCTGCAGCTCATCTAGGCTTGACTCCAAGTTGTAGGGTGGATTCAGGTCTGTCCCATCTCCCTCTCCTCCTTCCTGGATGAGTAGGCTCTCTGGGCTACTCCTTACAGGAGTAGCTGTCTCATGCGCTCCTTACAGGACATCGGCACAAGAGGACAAGCCCAACAACCCAAGGACGTTACAGAACTCCCCTTCTATCTGCCAACATTCCATTGGCCAAAGAAGGTCACGTGACCAAGTCCAAATTCCTGGGGCAGGGAAGCATGCTCCCCCCCCCCCCCCCCAGTACTCGGTCACTCCCTTCTGTCTACACTGACCTTCTTGCTGTTTGAGCAAGCCAGTCACACTCCCCTCTCAAAGTCTTTGTGTTTGCTTTCCTCTCTTGTATATCCACGGGTCATGCCCTCACGTGCTTACAGTTTTTGCCCGACTGCACCTCATCAACGAAGGCTTCCAAGATTCCCCTTTCTGAAGGTTCCCCACTCATCCTCTCTCGTGAAGGTTCCTCACCATGTGACATACCTACCTAACTTACTTGTTTAGACTGTGTACCTCCATATGAATGGGAGTTCCATGGATACAGGGCTTTTTTGTTGTTGACTGCTATCTCCCCAACACTCACAACAGCACCTGACATAGAGTTGGCTCTTGATAAATGTTAGTATAAATAAACTAATCTTGCCGTGTGGTCATCCGTATGGCTATTTTTTTAGACATTTAAAATCTGGCTCAATGTCAAAGAATCCAGTGGTGTCGCTCCAATTTCAGGTGTCATTGAGCAGTTTTCACTTTTCAGTATAATTGACACAGAAAATATTAGCCGCCAAGCATGTTTCAGCGTCGATTCAGCTCTACTCATGCACACACGTGAGAACTCTGATGTTGATTCTTAAAAGGAGTAGTTAAGCCCAGAGGACTTTTTACTTAGTGAGGCAGTCTTGAGCAACCAAGAAAACAAGATGATACTTTATTCGTGTATGTACTGTGCAGGATGTACGAGGCACTTGAAAAATATTGGAAGGGATACCTTCATCACTGTCCTGAAAGTTTTCCGTTAAAGCAAGCCAATTTTAGATTTGTACTTGGACACTCGGATTTGAAACTTACAGATAATAGTTCATCCGTAAAGATGAACCTGGTCGACACCATTAGGTTTATGCTTTAAACTTTGATCCCTGAAATAAGTGAGGCAGACGAAGGCCTACCCCATCCCTGAACTGTATTTGAATCTTACCACACTACTATTCAGTTCCTGGAGCTCCAGGGTAATGTAATTCACCTGTCAGGCTGGTCACGCTGGTCACGCTTGCCTCTGTTGGTTCGGATTTATTCCGTAAGGCGTATTCTGGCTCAAGCAGACGTACTGCCATTCAAAATGCCTCATGTTCCACAACTTGGCAAAATTTGCATCAGTAATGGGATGAAGACATGCATTCACCTCTGCAGTTGTCAGGATTCTGTTCCTGCTGGCATCGTTTCATTCATTCCACCCTCACCACATAATGGTAGTTTGAACTCTCAGGAAAAAAGAAATTAAAGGTGCTCTATTTCATTGTTTTCATTGCTAAACACATAAATAGAAGGAAGTAGTGTGTGTGTGTGTGTGTGTGTGTGTGTATGTAGATTGGAAGGTAGCTACCGTAACTTCTTTTTCTATCTTGTGATCTTAATTTTCACCACTTATTTCTTGTCCTTAGTATCTGAAAGAGGTTTTCTATGGTATATTACCATGAGACTCACAGAAGTAGAGGCTCTTTGTCTGTCCTGTGCCCCTAAGCTCTCCACTCTGATGTTGACGTACAGCCTTACATCCACCGGGATAGGACTCTGTCTTTGCGGTGAACATTGGGCCAAGGATTGTTTGAGCTTACACTTTAAAAAAAAAAAAAAAAAAAAGGGTGAAAACTTAGTAATGAATGCAGGATTATAATCGTAAATGAAGATCCCAGTGGCATAGACAAAAGGAGATAACAAGCGTGTTTACGTCACTAAATCGCCGGCTGTCCAGTCATTTCCAAGTCCGATGTGAACCTGAGGTTGTCCTTAAGCATCTTCATTACTGTTGATCTGGAAGCAAGGTCTTGCTTTAGATGCAAGTGACACTGTCCTGAACGAATAGAGCTTGAACTTAAGAACATCAGAAACTCAGTTTGCAGAGACTTTGAGAGTTGCAAGTAATTTTGTTCTCAGTGAAGAAATCTCTCCCTTGCTGCAAATGTCTGAGGTGCGTTCCTGTCAACCCATGAACCATCATCAGTAGAGACATACAGATCGACATCACCTTCAAGAGGACTCCCTATCTCAGACGAGGACCGTCCATCCCTAATTCCTTTTTCTTCCAAAACATTCTTCTCCCTTCACGTAAACAGATTCTTAAAAATGAGAAGGAAAAAAAAAAAAAACCACAATTTCCCCTTTAGAAGCCTCCAAAAACACGATGATGATAAAGCAGGCCCGTGTAACAAAGAGGAAAGGAACATTACTCCCCAGTATCCTTCGTATCCACGGTCCTTAGAATAGTAATATTTCATACCCTACATAGGTCACGTGCAACTTTTATTTCTCCCTATTTCCTTGGACTTTAAAAGTACTTGAGTTTTATTTACCTTTGGTTCAATGTCAAAGGAAAGAGTGGAGAAAACCCCTCTGTCTCCACTTCTTCCTTTCCTTCCTAAAGTGCAGGCAAAATGTCACGTTCTTAGTTCCTTTTGTTGAACAGGCACACTGCAAGGGTCTAATAATTTTTTCGTTACAAAGGAAAACATTTCACCTTTATTAATGGGGCCTAAGAAACTTAGGTCGATTTTATCTTGGCTTCTAAACAGGTAAACCATTTCCTTCTCCCAAGACCAGAATATAGATCCCCGCGTGGAGTTCTTCCCTTGAAGAAGTCATTCCCCAATTATTCAGCTTGAGGGGTTATTTTTATTGATGTTATTTATGAGCAAATGGAAATGATTCTAAAATGACTTTTTAAACATTTTTAAAATTTTTAAAAAAATGTTTTTATTTCTTTTTGGAAGAGAGACAGCGCAAGCGGGGGAGGGGCAGAGAGGGAGGGAGACACAGCATCCGATGCAGGCTCTGAGCTATCAGCGTAGAGCCCAACGCGGGGCTCGAACCCACAAACCGGAAGATCACGACCTGAGTCAAAGTTGGACGCTTAACCGACGGAGCCATCCAGGCACCCCTTATTTTGTATTTTATAGTAATCTCTGCACCCAATCTGGGGTTCAAACTCATGACCCCAAGATCAAGAGTCACATGCTCTACCGAATGAGCCCCCCAGGCACCCCGACTTTTTAAGTGGGACCGTGGGCTTTTTCTCAAAATGTCTGTTTTCCGTAAGCGTCACTGGCCATTATGTGTGCTTGCTTTCGTTCAGGCGAGGAAGACCTGCTCAGTCCTCCCCAGGACACAAGCACAGGGTTAGAGGAAGTGATGGAACAGCTCAACAACTCCTTCCCTAGTTCCAGAGGTAAGGCCCACGACGTGCAAGTAACTCACTCCTACTGGAATTAGACCCCTCGTTTCTGTACCCTAGCCCACGTATTTCCCGTGTTTAAGGAGGCACTTGCTGACAGAGTGCCAGTCTGGGGTCATTGTGCGAAGACAATATTGTTGAGTGTCGAGTTCTGGTTTGGATGACTGAATTGACTGGTTTTGGATGCTGGTTGAATTCAAACACCGGTATAATAGCGTTGTCTCTAGAAATAAGACTATCAACTTACACGTTATCTTACTTGCTTTGCGCATTAGTCTGAAGCGTTAATTATGAGATAAGATAGCTTATTCTTAAGAGCAACGATGATGTGACTTTTACAAAGAAATTCATGCCCCGATGGCACCTTTGCCGGGGACACACAGTCGATACGCGCGATACGGTGAAATCCAGAACAGGCCTAGTATATGGTTGCGGGGGCGGGGGGGGGGACTCTGACTTCCAATCTGATGCCCTTTATATTCAAAAATTGTATCTTACCCCATTTGTTAAGTACAGGTACAGTGAACTCTTTGTATGCTACTTTGTTGTTGACTTCACTTTCCTAGGTAGAATACCATCTCTGTAAAGAAAGATGTTAATTCTATTAATGCCTTTATTTCTCAGCGTCACTTTGACCTTGCGTATTTTGCCCCTCCTATAAAAGCAGCATTTTACCCCTGCCAGATTTTCCCACTAGCCTGTAGGAGCTTCAGATGTCTTCCTTCATCCAAGGAGGTACTTGGCTCCCATTGCTAGCATTTGGGAGTGTTTATTTTACTTTGACATAACATATTTTACTTTGACATATTTTGTGACATAAACCAGAGTCACCGACCCCCCTCCCTTCAATGAATAAAAAGAATGGCTGCAGTCACCTGTAAGCAAGTAGATGGAACACCTCGACAAGCCAAAGCGGAGGACACGAGTCTCGGTGGGCAGGGATCGGCATCCCTCGTGGGCAGCCCCGGAGGGAAGGGCAGCAGAGAATCTGGCTGTTTGTTCCTCTCCGTGAGGGCCACGAGGAGGGTATTTTGAGTCCTGTGTTTTTCTGATCTTTTTGTTCAGGGTCAGCCCCCGGTGGCCGGTTCCTAGCTCTTTGCTGTATGCGTGAACGTTGTACGGTGCACGTTAAAAGCACTAATGTTCTGATGGAGCGTTGCTAAGGAACTGTTGGCGGAAGCTAATTTTAAATGTCTGCACCAGCCATCTTTTCCCTGCTGAGTGCCTCTGATGTGTTGATTTTAACACCTAAAAATCTCAGCTGTCTTCCACCCACCCCCACCTCCATCTTGACTGTCTTAGCGGTCTTCTGTCCCTAGATGCCATGGTTCACGAGAAGACCACACGTTGGTGTGATGTCAATCACATGCTCTTCCTTTTAGCCCGCCAGCTTTTACCGGCACCTAACTTTGGACCACTGGAGGTGTTAGGGATGCAAAGAAATGCCAGATCCCTCGCCCTCGAGGCGCTTACGGTCAACTGTGGACTTCCGAAGTTCACATTAAAGTATAGTATTACTGCCCTGACCTAGGGCTCTAGGACATGAGGGAATCCCAGAGGCACCCTTTTGGATAAGAGGGGTTAGCCTCAGGCGCGGCGAGGGTCTTTCTCAAGTTCACACAGCCAGAACTTTGGGCCCCACACGTAGCACACGTTTCGTTGACGCCGTCCTATCCCTTGAAGGTCACAGACGGCTTCCTCGTCCCAGACCCTTAAAATGAAAGCTCGCTTACCTGCTCTGTGGGAAGTTGGTGGCTGCTTCGTCGATGCCCTGGGCATCTCCTCCACATTTAAACTAGAGTCGAGTGGAGGCCATAGAAGGGCCCATGGCCCCGCTTCCCTTCAGGCAGCCTTTGTGTCCTGGGCCCGTGACCCATCCGAATTATCTTCAAGTCCTTTGCACACTCTCCCTGCATCCCCCCCCCTTTTAGTGCGTGAAGCTAGATACCACACGGGTGTGGAAGAAGCCACCTGGAAGAGGGCAAATTTACCTCCTCCGATTTATGTGGCAGTTAGCACCTCTGACGTTAAATTTACTTCTGTGATGGTGATCTACTTCTGTGGAAACTTGGGGGAGCTTCGGGCCACCCCGATAGCGTTTACTCACCTCGCGCTTAGAGAAGCATACCTTCCACCGAGTGCTGATTTGAGTTCTCAGAAGATAAGGAGGCTTTGTCTGACCAGTTCCCTTAACTGAGTTCCTACTTAACAGTAGGCCGGAAGCCTGAGAGAAGTCATTTATTTTCCTGAGGAAAGCAATGAAGATCTGGCCGTTCTTTCTGCGATGCTGTTACCTTGACTTCTTTTTTTGCTACTTCCTGCCACGTTAGGCCTTACCACTGAGCCCCTACTATTGCGCACCCATTTCCAGCGTGTGGGGGCTCCTCTCACAGCACCAAGCAATTTGGACACCATCTGCCCAGAGAGAGCATCACATGCCACAAGTTTAGGGCTTCGGTCCCGCAAGACTGCCCTCCCCCTTCACCTGGGCTTCTGACCCGCTGTAGACTTAGGGGTTCCAGTGACCCACTTCTGGGGGGTGGTACGGCGGCTCACACAACTCAGAAACGCTTCCTTCACTAGATCAGCGTGTATTACGAAAGGCCGGAAGTCCAGAACAGCCGGACGGGAGAGGTGCACGGGGCGAGGCGTGGGGCAAGGGTGTGGAGGTGCCGTGCTCTCTCGGGGTGCATTGCCCTCCCAGGACCTCCACTGTTCACCGACCCAAGAAGTTCTCCCTCCCCCTGGGTTTTTAGAGAGGCTTCATTCCGAAGGTGTGATTGATCACATCATTGGCCAGTGGTGAGGCAACTCAGTCTCCAGCTCCCCCAGTTTCCCTCCCCGGAGGTCAGGGGGTAAGGCTCAAAGTTCCACCCGCCCCTAAACCCGGGGTTGGCTTCCCTGGGACCCAGCCCCTACGTTTAGGTGTTTTCCTAGAATTGCCTCATTACTTCAGAGGAACTTTTCAAAGGTCTTAGGAGCTCTGTGCCCTGAAAGGGAATTGAGACCTAATACGCATTTCTTCATTCTAAATCACAGTATCACAGCTTGTTTCCCTCAAGTTCAACTGGATAAAAAGTCTCATCATTAGAAAACTAGGATGGAAAATATATATACGGTAGGTTTTAGTGGGCGCATCTTACCAGCTAGTAGGTACGTTGGGTTGATACCGAGAAGAGCATTTTGAGCCCTAACATCTCAGGATTACAGGCTCTCGTACGTGGAAAGGCCTCAGAGGGTCATTTGAGCACTTCTGATAACCACAGCAGTGGCTTTTGACCTTTTTGACCACTCTCCATAGTAAGAGAAACAGTTCACATCTCAAACTGGATTAAGGATATAAGATACATTGGGTGTGTGTATGTGTGTACAGAAACACATACGTATACACCATGTATATACACCACAGATATATGTGTCTGGTCACATATACGTACGAAGATCAGCAAAGTTTTGTGAAGCACTGCTTCCTATACTACGTAGAACGCACACCGTGTCTCTGCTTTATTGATTCCAAAATCAAACGCTGGCTGCAACCCACTAAACTGATTTTCGGACGCAGTGGTTTAAAGAAGAGCGATCCAAGTGATCTCAGTTTTCCTTGCCCAGATGAACATCTTTTTTAAAAGAAAGTTACACTTATTGGAAACATTTTACCAATGGAAATGGTGGAAGTTTCTGCCAAGACCTTCCTGATAGCTTAGAGGACGCTGTACTTTTACTCTGAGTCGGCCACCCGTGTTCCCATTGCTGTGTTAGGATGAATGAAGTTCACGGTTGCTACAGCTGTTTCGGACAGCTGTCTGGGTAACTCGGGACAGATGCCGGAGCCAGAGGTCTGACATTTAGTGGAAATGCGCTGTTAACTACCACCTCGTGGTTTACTTAACCCTGCTAGATAATTGCCACCAGGGGAAAAGACTTTTTCAATAGAATAGTATGTTTTTCATAAATGTAACGTATACAGAGAGGGGAGTTGTTTTGCATTATCCGTTTACAGCTTTTTTGTTGCCGTGGGCCACAGTTTTGACTTCAGGCTCCAGTCTTAAGGTATCGACAAATCCTCACCTTGCCTTCTCACCACAAGTACCCGGAAGCCCCAAGTGCCTTGCTCATGGCCACTCACCAAGTGAAATTAGGCTCCTGATCTTATCTCGCTGGCCTTGCTGAACTGTTACCCGAATTAATCAGGGGGTTACGTGCCCCTCCGGCTCGTGAAAAAACTGCTAGCCAGCACTGGCCTGCCTCCTAGCCAATATAAATTTCAGGGCGTTCAAGGTGGGAACCCGTGCATGTTTAGCTTTGTGGTGATATCTTTCCTGATGAATCTCGGGATAGAGTTAGTTATTCACAACCACTTGAGGGATTTGAGCGGCTCAGTGTATATTAAACACAGAACGTTAGCCAATTTCTATCGGATCTCTCTATCTACCAATAAGACGTCCCTCCGTCTGTTAAGTATCTGTAGAAGTGGAATTCCACTGTAATAAAAATCGTTATCTACTATAAGACACTTTCTGATTCTCCACCATTATTCTATAGGAACAGTACATGTGCAGAATGAACAACAGACATCAGTTAAAAATAAACAATTTCAGTGATTCGCCCCTATGTCTCTGAGCATCTCGCATCCTAACAAAAGCGTTTTTCCATGTATGTGCATGTACGGAAAAAATGCTTCCCTTGTCAGTGGTATGGGATTGGCTTCTCTAAAAATGGGGTGCCGCTCTATACTAATTAACGAACGATAGGATTCGAGAGAAGCTCGTACTGCAATAAAGACAATTTACAGCACAGTTAACAGTGCTGTGCAGGCATTTCTGCTGCCTGTACAATCTCGTACCTGCTGACCCGTGTGCCGCGTTTTTACCCCCAACGTCCACGCCATCCTCTCATGTCACCCAGGCCTCCATAAAGCCCACACGCATTCTGTCAGATGCCTCTAAATTAGCAACCCAACAGCTTGACAAAACCTGCCATCTTCTCAAATTCAAGTCTTGTCTGTGGTTCTTTTATGCAAGAACAGCATAAAGACGGAAGCATTCGTGTGCCCCCTTTCAGGCACCACTCTGTTTCCCTCTAGCTTCCGTGCATTTTGAGCCGTTAGCCCTTTATACCACGGGCCGACAAACTACAGGCTAGGAGCCAAACCTGGCCCACTCCCTGTTCTTACAAATAAAGTTTTATTAGAACATAGCTATACCCCTTCACTTATGCTCTATCTATGGTTGCTTTCTCACTCCAAGGACGCCGTAGTTGCGGCAGAGTTGAACATTTGCTAAACAGACCGGGTGGCTTGCAAAGCCTAAAATATTCACCGTCTGGCCCCTGACACGCACAGCTTGCCGACCCCTGCCTTACACTGTTGCGGTCCATTCTAAGCTCATTACATACGCACAGTTAACACACTTCAGTGCTGGTCAACTTTCAGCTCAACAGAACCGTGCTTTTGGATGGACGTGTGTATTTGTGTCCACGTTCACCAGAGACCACACGTGCTTTAAGCCTGAAAGTATAGCCGTTTGAATCTTCTTTCGCTTGTGATAAAACAGGAACCCTAAAAAGGGGCTCGTTCTTCCTGAGCTTTTTAAAACAGTTGGTAAACTGAGATTACAAAGCTGAAGTTACCCCCAAAGTGGTAACGTCTTGGGATTCTGACCCTAAAGGATGAATCATCTCAAATTCATACTGCGGGAGGAAACTTGACTTCTCCAGACCCGACCGAGCCCTTTACTCAGACTCAGGACTTCCCCCAGTGTACTTCCTTTTACTCCTGATTCATTTCCTGACAACATATCACAGTGCCAGATGGACAGCCTAAGTGAAGCTCTTAGGAAACTCATTTCCGAAGAATGTATTTGTGAAATAAAACTTATCTGGCGCTTTTATTTATTATTTATTTTTACCGGTAGAGAATATTTTGAAGCGGTGCAGGCAGTTAGCCTGTATTTTGTCACTGGAGAAACTAGTCCACCGCAGTGGGAAACGTTATTTGTTTTAACTTTGTTTAAACAAAAAGCGGAACTTCCTTTTGTGCTGTGGGAATGAGCACATCGGGACCCAAGCGATGAGGGCGGATTGTGAAAGAGATTAGGATTGACGTAGCTCTGGAAGGTCCGTTGTACGTGAAACGTGGTTTCTGAAGAAGTGCCCGAAGCAAAACCCAAGTCATTTGCTGCATATTCGGTGATGACCCGCAGATACCAAGCTCTGAATATGGCTTGGCGTAGAATAAAGACAGGTAACCCTTATCACTCCAGGAACCATAATTACATTCTGAGACTAAATGCCGTTACTTTCTAACGGCACTCTTTCCTAAGGCTCTTTCGTTTTAGAAACAGACCCAAGTTACAAGCCAGTATAAGTTACCAGCCCTTGGGACGCAAGTTAAACGGTAATGGGCAAGGCCAAGTTGCCTAAAACACCAGAGAACTCTTGACCATGATCTCGTGGCTACCTTACTAATTCATTTCAGCCCGTCTTTATCAGATGCCCATAGTGTTGGGGTGCAGACGTTATTGGAGCTAGAGAGGATGGCTAAGCCACATGTGGGCCCTGCCCTCAAGGACTCACAGCCCTGTAGGGGAAGGGAATAAATTCTACCACCAGACAGTATAACCGTGAAATAGAAAGATTAGAAAACAAAAAACTTGCTCAAGGAGTCCAAAGCAATGGATAAGTCACTCATGCTGGGACTCTTTTGAACTATCAAGAAGGAAAGGAGGTTCTCCTCCCTCTCCTTTTCCCTGTCATCTGGTTTGGGCCTACCACTGGCAACACCCACTGCTGAGGAGCCAGTGCCCTTTTTTCTCTCTTCCCTGCTTTGAGGAACGTCCTGAATACCTTGGCCATGCTTACGTGGTCGAGCGTGCGGTTTTCATACTTGTAAGAAATCTTGGGAGTCACGTGGGAAAATTCAGAACGAAGGAAAAGAGGGAGGGAGGAAGGGACGGAGAGTCCTACTCAGAGAACCTGTAAATGCGTACTAGAGGTTTTAGACCCTGACCTTGAATTTGGAACGATTTCTTTTGGAATAGAAGTTCCCTACTTCTTTGGTCTGCACGAGTAGTCCTCACATCGTTGTGGGGTGTTTCGGTCCTTGCGGCCCCTGAGCATGGTGGACCCCGGGGGAAAGGAGGTGACGTACTAGGGGTTCTCGTGTCTCCGTCCTACATTCTGGGATTTCACCTCAGACTGTCGCAAGATGTGTCTCGCTGCTCAAGTCGAAGTTTGAAAACCAGTATTTCACCCGAAGGCCCTCGTGGTCAGAGGAGATTCCAAGCCCAAGACCTGCTGGGTATGGTCAGAGGTCCCGAATTTTCTGTCCACTTATGGATATTATCATACAAGATTTTATCAGAACCTACTCTCCAAAACTAAGCATACCCATGGAGGATTCCATAAAACAAACAAGGCGACTGGGTCTTTTGCCACTGACTCTCAAGGCGCCTGCTACCTGCCGAATTATGGGGAGGAAGTTGAAGGCTCATTGCCGGATCTGGCTCTGTGGCTTGCCCATTAGTGGGGCTCCTCTCCTTCCCCCCCGCCCTTTTTTTCCTTCTCTTTTCTCCAACGCCCCCCACCCCCATCATCCTGGGCATGCTCGGCCTCTGCCAGACAGAACAGATTGTCCCAAGGGGATGGAGTCTCGCTTCTGTGGCGTTTTGCCTCGCATTTGGGGTGCAGACTTTTGGGACACGCAGTCAGCTGCTGTTCACGTGCCAGTAAGTTGTGAAGTTGAGAGTGACGAGATGGGGATTGTTGGACGTGCAGCCTGAGGTTCTAAAGCCGTCCTTGAAAACAAGGCTCACTTAGTCAGATTTCTCCGCTGTGCTCGCTTCCATCCAGTTTAACACATGAATTCTATGGATTCTGTAAGTGATGTCTCCTGGATCATGTTATCTGTTTACACTGATTTTAAGTGTATGTAAAGGTTATTTGACTGGATGTGTCTTTTGGATTTTTTTTGTTTTGTTTTGGTTTTTATTTTTTTCCAGAAGGGAATAAATGAATTGTCATCTCAACATTTGTTTGGTAAAAGCAGCAAGACGGGTATGAAACTGTTTATTTATGCATTTTTTTTCCTTTCTGATATCTCTGCCTCTTCCTCTCTCCCGTTATTAAAGGAAGAAATACCCCTGGGAAGCCAATGAGAGAGGTTAGTGAGATTCAGGCTCACGGCCATGGCTTCTGTGTGTCTCATCACGCTTTCTATGTTTGGCGCTTGTGTAAGAATTGTGTGTGTGCACGCGCATGTATGTACTACAGTGTGTCATCCCGTAAGGACGGTAGTCACCTCTCCACTTGCAGCTCATGAGGAACATTCTTCAAATGTTCACCGCCATTGTCATCACCATGACGACAGGAGCAGGGGTTGGGGGAGCAGGAATCTCTCTAAAATGGCAGCCCTCGTGCTCGCTTCGGCAGCACATATACTAAAATGGCAGCCCTGCGTGGTCCCCAGGTTGGAATCCTGCAGTTCATCGTCTCTCGCCATTTATCACACGAACAGAATCCTCAAAACGATGAATTTAGCCTTGAACATAACCGACGAGTCGTGAAGTTTCTGCCTACTTCCAGGACCTTAGCGTTTTCTGCCAGTGCCCTTGGTTTTTATTCTTCCAGAATGAGTTCGTTTTGTTTTTGTTTTCCTTTTTCCTCATCCCCACCCTCCTTTCCCACTTCAGCTAACCTTTTTTTTTTTTTTTTTTTTTTTTTGAGCACTTACTGGGCCAAGCACTGTTGTAAGCACTTGCCATCTTTTTCATAGTGTAATCTTCATGACAAACCTGTGAGGTAGGTACTCTTATTAACCCCGTTTTCCAAATAAGGAAACTGAGTCCGTGAGAGAGTAAGCAAGCAGGGTGTCCCAAATGACAGAGCCAGAATTTGAATCCAGGCAGTCTGGGCCCAGAGCCACACTCTTCAGTCTTCATCGCCGCCTTAGCAAATGGGGTTTGAAAGGCTCGTGTCATCTCAACTGGCCCTTTCGAGAGTGCGCTTTCTCTCCCTGGCATTTGGAACCAGATAGAACACATCCAAGGAGGGATAAAAATTGAATGTTGGAGACTTGAGGCTTTTTCTAAGCGCCTGTTGATGGGTTCGAAGCGGGTAAGATACAGTATTCTCACTGAACGTGGCTTGAGATTTGACAGGCAAAGCTCCTCCATGCTTCTGTCAGAAGCATTGTCTCAACATTGCATTACCTGATCAACGGCTATTGGAGGACAGTGTTGAAGGACAGCTCAAGTGAAACAAGCTTGTCCTTACCTAGAGTTTAGCGTGAAGGATGGGAGAAGGAAAGGTCCTTGATGGGTAGCGCCAACCTATGCTGTTCCGGGACACAGGTTGGACAGGTAGAGAGTTCTCATGTGAGAAGATTCTAGATCCTTAGCGACAGGATAGCCAAGAGTCATCCCGGATTCGTTTAAACATAAGGAGTCCTACTGGAAAGTCTGCCAACACCATGCCATGCAAGTCTAATGAATTGAACGGTCCTTCGGTGTGTCTGTACCCATGCTTTCTTCCAAGGCTTGGGACAGTGGGGTCCTGGGGCAGGGGGGAGTGGCAGGCTGGGAGGAGAAACTGAGGACACCTGAGTTGGTGAAGCAGTGAATGCTCCTGACCGTTTGCCTGGCTCACATACTTCTTATGTGAGGCTTCTTGGGTTCATTCTTATGGTAAGTGCCCCTTACAATTGATTTTGACGTGCTATGAAAAGTTGCACCTGAATTTTGACCACCCTGAACGTGTTTATCTCGTGAATGAATTTTACAACAGGCCAGCAATACCTATCATTCGAGTCACACGGGCATTTGGAAACTTTACCACCTGAGTTGTATATTCGAGTCAGACAAGTTTCCAGAAATCCAGAGAACCGAAGTGATTTTTTAGTGCTACCAAAATGACCTCACATATACAGTAGATTAGATTTTTTTTTTTTCAAAGATTAAATTGTGAAGAAGAAAAACACGCATGTCACTGCAGTATTCTGGCCTTGCTGTGGCCAACTGAATGCGAACCATTTATTTGGGAACTGTATTTTTAACAAATAGGGTGCCAGATTGCTACTGAGGTCTTGGATCTCTGCCAGAAAGTCTCAATTCCAATCACTGTGGAAAACGACTCCCTCCGGCCGTGGTGGCTCGTGAGACTAAATGTGTTGTGGTTAGTGCCAACTTGGAAAAAACACACAACCGCCCTAATGTTCGATGCATGGTGCCTTTGTGTTCAACAATCCTTGCTTAAGAATGGATTAAATCAATACTTTCTACAGACGTATTTTTATGTCAACTCGTGCCTGAAGCTGACTGCAAACCCCTAAATCCTGCCTGCTTTTCAGTGCCCCTCACGTTCCTAGTGCGAGATTTTAATTTTGACTTCAGAAAAATCTGTCAGGTAAAATTAATGACCTCACTAATGTGCTGCCTTCCACACATGGATAATAGAACCAGGATCCAAATCTGTTTTCTGTATCCCTATCAAGCTGTAGTTTTATGCCTCCGGGGGATTGAGTTATGATTCTTTGGGGCAGTATTTTGTCAAAGAGATAGAATTTTTTTTTTTTCTGGCTCTAATGAAAACCTCCGTGAAAAACATTGCAGTCATTACTCTGCTGAAACAGGTATTTGTAAATAAAGCAACCAAAGGCAGAATACAGATGCGGTGAGGGGACTCTGAACGTTCTTCATTTTTCTAGCACAGGGACAGCCGTGAGGGCACTTGTGAACCTTGTAGACCGTCCAGACAGGTTACAGGCCACCTGGTGTTTTGTGGGCGTGGGCGTGGTGTATTTAAGAGTCACTTTTTAAATAGCAGACACCCCTAGAAGTGATGCCTCTGGAGAGGCTCGAGAATTTGCCTTCCGGGTAGTAAACTGAACACCATTGCAAGGAGTAGAAGCGACACGTACGTGGCTGTATAATCCATGAGCGCATTTCCTCTCCAACTGCAGTCTATGTTCCCTAGCACACAAGCTAAAGTAAAATAGGTACTTTTTGATTATGATCAGTAAGCCCGCGGGGAAAAGGAGTTCTTCCCTGTTCGGTTTGTGTTTTGTAATACATGGTCTGTCTCCCAGGTGGGCTAGCCCCTAGTTGGATGTGGGTGATGAGAAATAGTTTGAGTTCTGGTCACTTACCAGCTTGTAAGGGTCTCAGGGTTTTGTTTTTCCTGGCTTCGTTGATAGCTGCGAAGACTGCAAGCAATTGCAAACTTGCAGGTAGTCCACACGAGTAATCGGGTAGATCTCCCTGGGTTTCCCGGCAGTCCAAAAGAGATACGAGGGGGCCGCTGGGTGGCTCGGTCGGTTAAGCGTCCGACTTCGGCTCAGGTCGTGATCTCGCGGCTCATGGGTTCGAGGCCCGCATCAGGCTCTGTGCCGACAGCGTGGACCCTGCTTGGGATTCTCTGTCTCCCTGCCCCTTGCCTGCTCTCTCAGAATAAATAAATAACCTCAAAAAAAAAAAAAAAACAACCAGACACAAGGGAAGCCCTTCAACCTGGCAGCATCAGTTAAGTGTCTGTGCTCTAAGGAGCAGCCGGGGGCCCACCGTGTCCTCCAGTGGTTTGTATGGTTTAGAAAAGCCAAAGCTGATTTCCGTTCTTCACTGAGGACTGCCACACTGCTGGCTCACTCGAGGAACGGTACACCTGCTTTGCTCCACAAGTTTTTCTGTTTGCAGCCTCAACCAACATCCAGAGTGTTGTTTTTGTTTTTTGTTTTTTTTTTTAAACAGCCAGTTCTCGTTGGAACTCTTCGCGTTAATACAAAGCTCCACGAGAGTTACAAACTTCATCACCTCCAAGTCAGTGGCAGAATGGTGTTCAGTTTGTTCTAAGTCTTAACTTGATCTGGTGCCATCGCTGGGCAGGTGCCTGCCTGTAAATCCTCCGCAGACCCCTCCCCCTTGCTCTCATTTAAAAAAATTGTTTTAATGTTTATTTATTTTTGAGAGAGAGAGAGAGAGAGAGAGAACCTGAGCAGGAGAGGGGCAGAGAGAGAGGGAGACACAGAAGCCGAGGCAGGCTCCCGGCTGTGAGCTATCAGCACAGAGACCGATGTGGGGCTTGAACTCAACAACCTCAAGATCACGACCTGAGCCGAAGTCGGATGTCGAACCCACTGAGCCACGCGGGCGTCCCTCTGTCATGTGGATTTCTAAAATGCTAGGTCTCTTGAAATAAATATGAGAGCAGAACACCCGCCCTAGTCTAACACCGATAATGTATATAAGGTCGATACATGGCAAAGTAGTAATAGCCTAGTAAAGCATTTTTAGTTCCAAAGGCAGTGCTCCAAGAGTACAATGATTTACTAATGTCCGCGAATGAAAATCAGCCACATGAAAATATGGGACACGTATGAAAAGGCAAGTCATAAACTCGGTCTCAGATGATCTGACTCCACATCTGAATTTGGCCACAGAGTACCAGAGACACTGCGGCTTTTGTGCTCCCTGCTGGGGGATTCATGCTAGGTCATGTCACATTACTACCAAAAGGCTGTTCTGATAGTCCACCCTCATTGAGGAGGAGAACAAAAAACGCATTCACAGGATCCCCAAGTCCATGCTTTGCATGTGGGTCGGATCATAATTAGGCTTGAGAGCAATTTGGAATGAAAAGGGATTTTTTTTTTTTTTTTTTAAGAAGCAGCTTCCAGATTCAAAGGTTCATATCCCAAAAGGTTGAGTCCAGAGTTTGTTTTCCAATTCCAGTAAAAGCAGAGAGCAAACAGCCTCCTCTCCCGTGGCCTCGGAAGGAGGCAGCAGCTGGAGACGGCACCGAAGTGAAGACTCCATGTCTTGGTCACGGTGGTGGCCATGATAATGGCAAAGGCGGTAGATAGAGTCACGGTGGCAGCGGAGGTAGTCGGGGTGGCGGTGGTTTGGGACTGCAAAACTTGGAGTACAAGGACACGGTACGTCATCTCCCGCAACAAGGTGGAAAAGGGACACCCCATCATGCAGCACTCCTGTTATCAAGGGAACCTTGTGCTTCCCCGTGCAATCCTTTTGCTAGATCCTTCCATGGGGAAGATGAGTGCACTCTCTGACACTCGTCCACGCCAACGACCCCAGTAGCCCGATCCGGTAGTCAGCCGATACTAACCACGCAGAATGGCTTCATTAACAAGGCTTTGCTTCTTCCGGGAAAGTGGTGACAGATCCAATCGTGTCGTGTAAGACCTCGATGCGGCTTCTGTGTTGTCTTCACCTAGAAGCGGGGAAGGATTTCCCGAACGGCAGAGAGTCAGGCTCCTGTTCCCTGCACCTAGTGTCAAGTCTTTCTTTCTCTTTGTTTTCCAGGACACAATGTAGGAAGCCTTTTCCACTTGGCAGATGATTTGGGCAGAGCGATGGAGTCCTTAGTGTCAGTCATGACAGATGAAGAAGGGGCAGAATAAATGTTTTACAACTCCTGATTCCCGCATGGTTTTTATAATATTCATACAACAAAGAGGATTAGACAGTAAGAGTTTACAAGAAAAAAAAAAAATCTATATTTTTGTGAAGGGTAGTGGTACTATACTGTAGATTTCAGTAGTTTCTAAGTCTGTTATTGTTTTGTTAACAATGGCAGGTTTTACACGTCTATGCAATTGTACAAAAAAGTTATAAGAAAACTACATGTAAAATCTTGATAGCTAAATAACTTGCCATTTCTTTATATGGAACGCATTTTGGGTTGTTTAAAAATTTATAACAGTTATAAAGAAAGATTGTAAACTAAAGTGTGCTTTATAAAAAAAAAAGTTGTTTATAAAAACCCCTAAAAACAGACACACACACACACACACACACACACACACACACACACACACTTGGAGGCAGCGCATTGTTTTGCATCGTTTTAGCGTGATATCCATATGAAATCCATGCTTTTTTCTTTTTCTTGCATATTAAAGATAGGACACTTCCTCTAACACCACCAGATGATTACTTCACAGCGCTCTTTTTGGAATCGCTGGCCGAGTGGGACTGGCTGTGGTTTTTCGCTTTCTGCATCTATATGTCTAGAAGTATGTAAATACTGGAGGGATATAGATAAACAGATCTGAATTTCTGGAGACCTTTGACATTTCTTGTTCAAATGACCTGGCCACTTCCTAATGCAAAGAGATTGCCTCTGGTCCCGCAGGCTTACCTGCTTGGTCTAGAATGAATTCTCCCTGGAGCCTGAAACCAGGGGGCAGCTACCACACTGAAACACTGTCTGGGGCCCCAGATGTTTCTCATTTGCAACTTTCCACTGACAGCGACGGTACCGAATTTTTGCAAAGGGACATGTGAATGAATACACAGGACTTAACTGTGTCCGAGTGACCCGTTAGTTGATACATTCAGCTTCCGGCCGCTGGCAAGGCCACCATCTACATTTAACGATGCTTCAGCGGAAGTCACGACATCAGAAGATATTTTTCACTCGCAGACAGTAGGAGATCCTTCTGGTAGGGCTGGAAGGCTGTGGATTGCCAGCCGATCCCTGCGAGGGAGGGAGGCCACTCTTGAAGTAAAGGGCTGGATGAATGTTCCTAACCACACTGAGAGATCTTGGTAATTACAACGAATCCCCTCTGCCCTCTTCTCACAAACAGCAGTGGTTATTTTAGGGGTTTTTTTCTTTTCTTTTCTTTTTAAGGACTTTCCCCATTGCAATGAGTTTTTAAATGCCACAAGACTTCATTTAAAATAACCCTCGGGAAAATGTGTAAGACAGCCTCGTCACGGTGTGTTACTGTTAAATATCCACCCACACGCCCATGAACTTGGTTGCCCTACTTCACATTTCTCTACAAGCAGTTCCACACAGGTTTGTAAGGGGGAACGGAGACGGATTCGCGCGTTCCGAAAAGTACTCCAAACCCTTGGCTGGTGGACGAGGAAGGTTAACGATACAAAGATTGTTCAAAAAGAATAACCCAAGAGGACTAACTGGTAGGAACAAGCTTTACTCTTTCGTGTTCTTAGCCTTCCTTTTTTTTTTTTAATCATTCATTCAATAGAAATCACCGTGTGACCTATTATTTTGCAAATCTGTTACCTCTTAGGTCAAGTGTTAACTTCTGGGGAGTGGGTTTTGTGTATTATTTTATTAATGATGATTAACATCCAACATGGCTTCTCATGCTATTTCTACCTCACTTTGGTTTTGGGATGTTCCTAATAATCGTGCACACATGCTTTCACCCACTTGTCTCCTGCGTCAACATTTTTCTCGATTTTTTTCCCCCCGTTGTAATTTCCACAAGAAAACCCAAAGCTCTAAGGTAACAAAACGACCTGAAGATTCGGTTTTAGTCTTGCATTTTTTTCCTTTCTGTGACACCGGACTTTTTCCTTTACCCACAAGTTTGGTTTTTTTGTTTGTGTGTTTGTTTGTTTAACCATGATTAAACACAAGGGGTTGTGTTACTTCCTACTAAGCGGTTTTGAGTTTCCTTCTAAAAGCAGAGGTAAATAGAGTGCATAATTTTATTTTAATCTTTTTGTTTTATCTTTTAGACATTAGTTCTGGAGTGAGTCTGTCAAAATATTTGAATAAAAATTGAGAGCTTTACTGCTACATTTTAAGCATAATTTGGACATTACTTCGTGTTCTTTATAACCACCAAGTATTAAACTGTAAATCATAATGTAACTGAAGCATAAACATCATGTGGCATGTTCTGTCATTGTTTTCAGGTACTGGGTTCTTACTTGAGTATCATGATAGATTGTGTTTTAACACCAACACTGTAACATTTACTAATTATTTTTTTAAACTTCAGTTTTACTGCATTTTCACAACATATCAGACTTCACCAAATATATGCCTTACTATTGTATTATATTACTGCTTTACTGTGTATCTCAATAAAGCACGCAGTTATGTTACAAAAAAAAAAGTGTTGAGTGTGGTGCTTTGTTTTTCGTTGTTAAATATGTAATACAGTCACATGGTTGAAGAGTGAAAAATCAAGAAAGCCAAATGGTGAAAATCCCCTATTCCCATGCCATCCACACTGGCCTGTGAGTGAATGTTGCTTTCTTGTGTATCCTTCCACACTACCGTTATTGAGAAAGCAGTTAGCAAAGATCTGTGCCTCCTTTTGTTCTTTTACTACACCTAAGATCGCTTTCTATGCACCCAGTTATATACCTTGCTTTTATGGGCTCAAGAGAGCCACATTCTTAATTATATTGAAACAATTTTTTCCGTTTCAATATATCAAATGCTTTCTCGTTGTTTTTTTTTTTTTTTTTTTTTTAAACGTTTTTATTTATTTTTGAGACAGAGAGAGACAGAGCATGAATGGGGGAGGGGCAGAGAGAGGGAGACACAGAATCGGAAGCAGGCTCCAGGCTCCGAGCCATCAGCCCAGAGCCCGACGCGGGGCTCGAACTCACAGACTGTGAGATCGTGACCTGAGCCAAAGTCGGACGCTCAACCGACTGAGCCACCCAGGCGCCCCTGTTGTTGTTTTTTTTTTATAGCTAATAATATCCCAGTGTATGTTAGTGGGATAGTATTTAGGCTGCCCTCTTTGGTAGGATGTGTGGGTTGTTTCCAGTCTTTTCCTGTGACACGGAGTCCTCTACATCTTCCATTTCATCAGGACACCTGTGCCAAACTTGGGCCGGGGGACACATTCCTATAGCTGAGATTTCTCGATCAAAGGCGGCATTTGCTTCTCACGACACTTCCTCACAGCTGAAGGGCAGTCTGAGCGACGGGGGTCCCACCTAAAAGGGTATACCTCAGAACTGGTTCTGGGGAGGATAGCCCTCCTACGCCCAAGTCACGATCACCACAGAAGGAGATCCCCTCACCCCTGCCCCAACTGCAGAGGAGGCTAGCGAAAGGAGTAGCCCATCGGCTCCCCTTGGGACGGGTCCTTTTTGCCTCTGGCCAAGATTCCTGGAGCGGAGTTCCCCAGCAGTGTTCACATGGCAGACAGAGGTCCAAAGACGTTGCAAAGCGCGCTCTGGACGTAACAGGAGATGGTCAAGCTTATTAAGGATGATACCAAGAGAGGGGCGCCTGGGTGGCCCAGTTGGTTGAGCGTCTGACCCTTGATCTTGGCTCAGGTCACGATCTCACAGGTTGTGGGTTCAAGCCCCACGTCGGGCTGTGCACTAACAGCACAGAGCCTGCCTGGGGTTCTGCCTCTCCCTTGCTCTCTGCCCCTCCTCCGCTCGCAAGGGCTCCGTCTCTCTCAAAGTACGTAAATAAACTTCAAAAAATAAAAGGGACCATACCGAGTACGTATGGCATCTCTGATAGGAATCGCTGCTCAGTTTCTCCAGGTGGGCCTGAAGGCCACATACACCGAGACTAATTTTCACCATATTGCCATCAATCATTTATCCCTCCCACCATAACCTCCCCAGACCTGCGTTGGTTTCGGAGACTGGCTGTTTTGATGGACGACTGCACGGGGAGGACTGTGAGGAGGGCGTTTGGCTCTCCGCTCTCCCCTGGGCACAGGCCGGCGGGGAGGGAATCGTTTCGCTTACGATGTAGAATGGATCACGCTGGTGCAGGTTGTGCGCGAGCAAGCAAAATGCGTGCTTGGGGGAAAGTACCAAGACGAGTGGCTGTCTTCTGCGGAGCCGAGCTGGGATCTCCCTGAATTTGCAATCCTCTGACGGGGGAACGAATACAAAAACCGGCGCGGTGCACGTGCAAAGACTTCCCTTCCGATGAAGGGTGGCAAGGACGTGCCTCGGATTCTTTCCCACGGTAGCAAAGCCCCCAGACTGGGAACCACAAACACATTCTCCATCACTCCTTGGGCAGCAGGGTGCCGGGAGCTCATGAACTCCCTTGATGACCTGCGAGCAGCAACACATCTGACTTTCCATACGAAACAATATCCTGTGAGTGTGGGAAGGGGGGGGGTGATGTCCGACCGTGGCTTTCATAGGCAGCAAAGATTACGTAGAGTAACACACACACACACACACGCACGCACGCACGCACAGGATCAAGTTTCAGCTCTTCCAGGACTATTCTAACTCAAGCTAAAAGAAACATGACAAGACTAGCGCCAAGAACCCCTATCTCCCCTTTATCCCAATTCGACAACTGTTTACACACGGCACCATTGACTTTCTCCTTCCATATATAGTCTATTTGCCTCCTGAACCATTTTGAGAGTTACGTTTCAAGCATCATGCCCCTTTATGCTTAAATACTTCATGTGAAGTTTCTGAGAACTAGAACATGCTCTTGCATAAGCACCTTATCATTATCAGAATAAAGACACTTCACACATTCAACAAAGATACCATCTACACGGCCATATTCAACTGCTGTCAGTTTGCAATGTCTTTTGTAGTTGTGCGTGTTTCCCTGATCTGGTCTAGGATCTAAGTCACGATCTTGTGACATTTAGTCAGGTCTCCTTAATCTTTGATGGGGAATGGTTTCTCCGCCTTTCTTTGGTTTTTGGTGTTTTTTTTTTTTTATTTTTATTATGTTTATGTATTTATTTTTTGAGAGAGGAAGGGAGAGAGAGAGAGAGAGAGAAAGCAAGAGACTGAGCCAGGGAGGGGTAGAGACAGACCGAGAGAGAGAGAATCCCAAGCAGGCTCCGTGCTGTCAGTGCCGACCCCCAGGCGGGACTCGAACCCACAAACTGTGGCATTATGACCTGAGCCAAAACCAACAGTCAGATGCTTAACCAACCCAGCCACCCTGTTTTTTTTTTTTTTAATGTTTATTTCTTTTTGAGAGGAAGAGCAAGCATGTGAGCAGCTGAGGGGCAGATGCCGGCGGGGGGGGGGGGGGGGGGGGGGGGCGGGGCACGGAGGGAGACAAAGACCAAAAGCGAGCTCTACACTGGAAGACCTTGATTTTTTTTTTTTTTTTTTAAGAGTACAATCCAGTCACCCTGTAGGATGTGCCTCAATTTTGATTTGTCTTTTGCGCCCTTCACGATCAGATCCAGGGTGTGTGTTTTAGCACGACCAGGACATGAGGCATGATGTGCCCTCAGCACACCGTAGCAGGAGGCACGTTATGGTGGTCGGTGCCATTCTCTGTGATGTTCACTTTATCCCCTGGTGAACGTGGGATCTCCAGGTTTCTCCGCTTGGCATACATTTTGAAACCTCATTACGCTTAAACCTTTGGGTTCACCTGGGAAATCGCAGTGTTTTCCTATGTGTTCGTGGACACGATCTGTGTCAAATAAGCACAGTCACTTGCAGAGAGACAATGCAGACTTGCAGAGATGGCAAGAGAGCAGCCTTCCGAATTCACCTGCTCCCACGGACACAGCGCATCCACAGCTACACGCAGGACAAGTCCCCCTCAAAGAAACCCGGAAACTAGCCGAGCGGCTCCTATACGCGTCAGGCCAACGAGAAAAACGACAGGAGAGGCTAACACACGATCTCGCCACAAAGCCCCATCCCTCAACGTGGCGAGACACACAACCAGGAGGAAACTCCCAACCCCCGGCTTCTCCCGGGGGGGGGGGGGGAACGGGTGGGGACCCCACATCTGGCACCCCAACTTCCTTGAGAGCTATGGGACCCCAAGACATCTGGGTTTGAGAGCCAACGGGGCTGATAGCCGGGAGACGCACAAGGCTATGGGGAACTAGGAGACAGGTGTGAAAGGGTTCAAGCACACCCGGCACGGCCGATCCCCTTGGAAGAGGCCCCGGTGCTTATATTAATAGCTGTGGCCCAAGGGACACGCTTCTAATTTAACGCACATCCAGGGACTGACTGGATGACACTCCCCGGAGAGCCGGGAGGGCGGCCGATGCGATTCCCGTGCTCGTCCCCGGCCTGGCTCCAGCCGGCCGGGATCTCCCAGCAAGAGCTCCTGCTCATGCGTGGCACTCCGCTTGCCGCGGCCACTGGCCAGGGGACGCCCCTCCGTCCTCTGGCCCGCGGGCCCAATGGGGCCCCCCTACGTGGGTGCCACGGGCCCGTGACAGACAGAGAAGTGGCTCTTCACCAGCTGTCCTCCCGGGGTGAGGCACAGAGGCGGCATACAGAAACATCTGGTCCTTCCTTAAAAGAGGCCCATTTGTTTATCGTAATGGCCCCACGTGGCCTGAGAGACCGGCTGCTAATTTCACGGACGTGCGGGGGCAGACGGTGATACTCTAGAGAAACCAGAGGATGCCATCTCTGTGCTGTCCCTCTGTTTCACTCCAGCTCACCGGTGTCTCCCATAAGTCCCAGGGCTTAAGAATACCATAACTGGGGGCACCTGGGTGGCTGGGTGCAGCATCTGACTCTTGATTTCGGCTCGGGTCACGACCTCGTGGTTCCCGGATTCAAGGCCCACATCCGGCTCTGTGCAGACACTGCTTGGGATTCTCTGTCTCCCTCTCTCTCTCTGTCCCTACCCACTTGCTCTATGTCTCTGCCTCTGTCTCTCTCTCTCTCTCTCTCTCTCAATAAATAAATAAACTTTTTTAAAAATTTAAAAAAGAATACAATAACTGAACTGAAACACTCAATAGTGTTCAACAACAGGGTCGATGAAGTGTAAAAAGACCCCCACGAACTTGGCAACAGGGCAGTGGAATTGATCCAGAGGAGCATGAACAAAAAACATAGAAAAGTCAAGATCGCTCGAGAGACTTATGGGACACGGCAAGTATTAGGAGGGTCCCGGAGGAGGACAGAGAGAAAGGGGCAGAAAACTACCCCAACCTCAGGAAGAGAGAGAGACCTCCAAATCCAGGACACCCAGAGAGTTCCAAAGAAGATGAGTTAAAGACAAGAGAACTCTTAAAACTGCAAGGGAAAAATAAATTGTTACACTCAAGGAAACGCCCGTAAGACCATTAGCAGATTTTTTTTTAGCAGAAATTCACAGGCCAGAAGGGAGTTTCATGTTATATTCAAAGTGCTGAAAGAAAAAAATTGCCAACCAGAATACTCTATCCAACAAAGTTGTCCTTCAGAAGTGAAAGACAGAGTTTTCCAGAGAAGCAAAAGCTGAAGGAGTGTAGCCCCAGACGGGCCTTCTAAGACACGTTAAATGGACTGCATAAAGCTCAAACAAAAGGGCACAGATGAGCAACAGGAAAACCTGAAAGTATAAATCTCACCGGTAAATGGTAAATAGTGAAGAGTTGAATTCCGAGTAATCTAATGTAACAGCGGTGGGTTAATCACTTACAAATGGGTATACAAGACAGATGTAAATCGTGACATGAATAATATAAACTGGGGGGGGTGAAGGTAAAAACGTGGAGCTTTAGAATGCACGTGAACGTAAGTTGGTAACGACTGAGAATAGACTGCTATAAATGTAAGATGCCTTATGGAGGCCTCCTGCTGACCAGGAAGCAAAAACCCGTAGTCAATACACAAAAGATAAAAAATAACGAAGTTAAGCATACTGCTACAGAAAAGCATCATATCACAAAGGCAGAGAACATGCGAAGAAATGAACAAAGGAATTCCAAAACAACCAAAAAACAATGAGCCAAGTGGCATTAAGGCCATACCTATTAACAAGTACTTTAAATGTTAGGGGACTAAATTCTCTAGCTGAAAGACAAAGAGTGGCTGAAAAGATTAAAAAAAAAAAAAAAAAAAAAAAAGATGGGGCGCCTGGGTGGTTCAGTCGGTTGAGCGTCCGACTTCGGCTCAGGTCACGATCTCGCGGTCCGTGAGTTCGAGCCCCGCGTCGGGCTCTGTGCTAACAGCTCAGAGCCTGGAGCCTGTTTCAGATTCTGTGTCTCCCTCTCTCTCTGCCCCTCCCCCGTTCATGCTCTGTCTCTGTCTCAAAAATAAATAAATGTTAAAAAAAAAAAGACAAGACCCAATGTTATGCTGCCTACAGGAGACTCACCTCAGCATTAAGATACACGGAGGCTCAAAAAGGAATGGACAAAAGTGTTCCACGTCAACGAAAACCAAAAGAAAGCTTGGGTGGTTATACAGGTAACGAACACAACAGACTTTACACCAAAGACTGTAATAAGAGACAGAGGTCATCGCATAATGATAAAGGAGTCAATCCGACCAGATACAGTATTTGTTTCTATTTATGCACCCAACATAGGAACGCTGAAACATATGAGGCAAGTATTAACAGACTTAAAGGGAGAAACACCAATACATTAAGAGGAGGGGATTTCAATTCCCCCCTTTTACCAACGGACAGATCATACAGACAGAAAATACGGAAACATTGAGCTTACACGTATATTAACAAAACATCCCTTCCAAAAGCAGCTGAATACCCTTTCTTTTCAAGTGTACATGTAACATTCTCCAGGATAGAGCATACATTAGTCAATAAGACAAGTCTTAATAAATTTAAGAAGATTGAAATCAAGCATGTTTCCTAAACACAGTGTTATTAAACTAGAAATCAGTCATGAGAAAAAAACCTGGAAAATTCACAATTATGTGGAGATTACACAACATAGCAAATTCAGGAAAAAACTCACTACTAGTAAGAAGATGAATCAGTAATCAAAAACCTCACAATAAGTAACAGTCCAGGACCACATACCTTCAAAGGTGAATTCTACCACACATTTAAAGAAAATTAATACCAATCTTTCTTAAACTCTTCCAAAAAAAATAAAAGGGGAGGGGTGCCTGGGTGGCTCAGTCAGTTGAGCATCCGACTTCGGCCCAGGTCATGATCTCACGTTCCGTGAGTTCGAGCCCCGTGTCGGGTTCTGTGCTGACAGCTCGGAGCCTGGAGCCTGTTTCAGATTCTGTGTCTCCCTCTCTCTCTGACCCTCCCCTGTTCATGCTCTGTCTCTCTCTGTCTCAAAAATAAATAAACATTAAAAAAAATTTTTTTTTAAATAAAAAAAAATAAAAGGGGAAATACTTCCAAACTCATTTTACAAAGCCAACATTCACCGGACCCAAAAACCATACAGTGACCCCGCAAGAAAAATCAATTATAGACCAATATCCCTCATGAACACAGATGCAAAAATCAACAGCAAGATATTAGCAAACCAAATTGAGTAATACGTTAAAGGATCATATACCATGATCCAGTGGGATTTATTTCAGGTCCGCAACCACGGTTTACCATCCACAAATCAATGTGATAGACCACATGAACAAAATGAATGATAAAAAACCATCTGACAATCTCAAAAGATGAAGAAAACACATTGACAAAATTCAACCACCATTTATGATAAAAACTCTCAGGAGCAGGTGCTATGGACAGAACGTACCTCAACATGACAAAGGCCAATATCACACTCGATGATTGAAAAAAAAACAATGAAAACTCTTCCTCGAAGATCAGAAACATGACAAGGAGGTCCACTCTCACTACTTTTATTCAACATAGTATCGAAAATCCCAGGCAGAGCAGTAGGTCAGAAAAAACAAAATTCAAGGCATCCCCATCAGAAAGGACGAAGTGCAGCTGTTTCTATTGGCAGATGACATATTATGTAGAGAGAGCACTAAAAAACCCGAAAAAGCCCACCAAAAACTATAGGAAAAACCCCCAAATTCAGTCAAGTTGCAAGAACAAAATCAGCGTACACAAATCCGTTGTGCTTAGCAGAAAGAGAGATCAGAAAACAATCCCCCTGACGAGAAATAACAAGTGTTGGCAAGGAAGCGAAGGGCAACTGCGTGCGCTGTGGTGGGAATGTAAATTTATACAGTCACTATGGAAAACAGTATGAGGTTTCTCAAAACCTTAAAAAGAAAACTACCAGGGTGTCTGGGTGGCTCAGTCAGTTCAGCGTCCAACTCTTGATCTCAACTCAGATCATGATCTCACGGTTGGCGGGATGGAGCCCCGTGTTGGGCTCTGTGCTGACAGCATGGAGCCCGCTGAAGATTCTCATTCTCCATCTTTCTCTCTCTCTCTGCCCCTCAGCCACTCACACATACGCTCTCCCTCTCTCTCGAAATGAACAAACCTTAAAAAAAGAAAAAAAGTAAAAAGAGAACTCCCTTATGATCGACCAACTCTACTTTTGTGTATTTATCTGAACAAGATGAAAACAACCAACTTAACGTTTATTTATTTTTGAGACAGAGAGAGACAGAGAGAGACAGAGCATGAACAGGGGAGGGGCAGAGAGAGAGGGAGACACAGAATCTGAAACAGGCTCCAGGCTCTGAGCGGTCAGCACAGAGCCCGACGCGGGGCTCGAAATCACGGACCGTGAGATCATGACCTGAGCCGAAGTTGGATGCTTAACCGACCAAGCCACCCAGGCGCCCCGAAAACAACCAACTTAAAAAGCTATCTGGACCACCATATACGCACCCTCCTTGTGGCATTATTTCTAACAGCCAAGATACGGAAATAACCTAAGTGCCCCTCGATAGACGAACAGACCAAAAAAAGAATGAAATCTTGCCATTTGCAACAACGTAGGTGAAACTTGAGGGCATTATGCTAAGTCAGTCACACAGAAAAAGACAAATACTGTATGATCTCACTTATAGGTGGAATCTAAAAAGAAGCCCGGTGCTCATAGATACAAAGATAAATACACAGAACAGACTTGTGGTTGTGGGGGCAGAGAGTGGTGAAGGGGGTCAAATTTTCATTTATAAAATAAGTTGCGGGGATGTAATGTACAGCATAGTGACTATAGTTAATACTACCGTGTTGCATATTTGAAATCGCTAAGAGATAAATCTTCAAAGGTTTCATCGCAAGGGGAAAAAAACCTTTGAACTATATAGGGCAACGGATGTTAAGTACACTTACTGTGGCGACCATGTATTTTGTGTTCTTGGACTGGAAGAACTAACGTCCTTAAAATGTCCATACTTCCCAAAGAAATCTGCAGATCTTTTGAAAAAAATTTTATGTGTATTCATTTTTGAGCAAGACAGAGCATAAGTGGGGGAGGGGCAGGGAGAGAAGGAGACACAGAATCCAAAGCAGGCTCCAAGCTCCGAGCTGTCAGCCCAGAGCCCGACACGGGGCTCGGACTCATGAACTGTGAGATCGTGACCTGAGCCAAAGTCAGCCGTTTAACCGACTGAGCCACGCAGGTGCCCCAGAAAGCTCCAGATTTAATGCAACTAAATTCCAAAGACATTTTCACAGAAATAGAACAAACAATCCTAAAATTTATATGGAACCACAAAAGACCCTGAAGAGTCAAAGCTATTTTTGGAAAGAAGAACAAAGCTGGAGGCATCACACGCCCTCATTTCAAACTAGATTATGAAGCTATAGTAGTCAAAACAGTATGGTACTGGCATAAACACAGACATGTAGATCGACAGAGCTGAATAGAGAGCCCAGAAATAAGCCCACACATATATGGTCATTTACAACAAAGGTGCCAGGAACAGAGAGTGGGGAAAGAGCAGTCTCTTCGGCAAATGGTGCTGGAAAAAATGGACAGCCGCGTGCAAGAGAATGAAACGGGACTGTTATCTTACAGCATATTCATATATTAAGTCAAAATGGATTAACGGTTTGAACCTAAGACCTGAAACCACAAAACTCCTAGAAGAACATACAGGGAGATAATATCCTTGACATCAGTCTCAGCAGTGATTTTTCAGATTTAACACCAAAAGCAACGCCAACAAAAGCAAAAATAAACCAGCGGGACGGCAAACGAAACCGCTTCTGCACGGGAAAGGCAACCATTAACAAAATTACAGGGCCACCTATGGAAGGGGAGAATTTTTTGCAAATTATACATCAGATAAGAGGTTAATATCCAAAATATATAAAGAATTCATGCAATTCAATGGCAAATATATACATACATACATACATATATATCTATATCTATATCTATATCTATATATATATATGTATCCCCAACAATCCTACTTAAAAATGGGCAGAACATCTAAATAGACACGTTTCCAAACATGCCACAGAGATGGTCAACGCATACATGAAACGGTTTTGAACATCACTAAGCATCAGGGAAACGCAAGTCAAAAAATCACAATGAGCTATCACCTCACACCTGTTAGCGTCGTATTAACAAAAAGACAAGCAGTCGGGCTGGGTCAGAAAGCCAGCAATACCCGTGACTGTTGCTCAGGGGAGAGGTCTGAGAAACAGGAAGTGATACTCTCCTAGAATTCCAGACACCTCAGACATTCCCCTGCTGCTAGGATAAACACGGGCCCTGAGAGTAACGGGACCGTGAATTTGGGTTGCTGTGGCTTTAAATCTTGGCAGACAGCAGATGCGGGGGGGGGGGGGGGGGGGGGGGAGGGGGGAGGGGGGTTCACCCCCAACCCCACCCCAGGGGCCCACGCCAGAAGCCTGGCTGCCCAAGGTCCTTTCGCCTCCTGGAAGGCACCAGACTTTGGGCTGGCGCGGCTCAGTCCTCCTTTTTGGCTTTGGGTGTTCGCACCCCTGCAGGGCCTTTGGGCCACATTCCGGTCTCTCACACCTGGTGGGGCCTCCGGAGCGGGTCGCCTCCACTGTGACTCCCATGGGGCGTCAAGGGAGGGTGACTGGAGTTTGCCTTTTAAGTGGCATGAGCCACATTCCTTACGAACGAATCTGGGAGAAAGGCCTTCCAGGCCGGAGGCCCTCGGGCGTTTCTCCCCCCCCCCCCCCCCCCCAGAACTCTCTTGCTGTTCGCATGGGGTCCCAGATGCCAAGAGATTTGACTGCCTCTGGAAACAACGCCCCGGGCAGCAGCACCTGCAGCTTGACTCCACCCTGCTCTGAAGCTCAGGGAGCCCCAGGCCATCCTCTCCCTGCCCCCCTCTCTGGACTCGTATTTACTGCCTGACGCCCCGTCACGCCCCGCCCTGCACCCATTGGCCAACTGGTGGAGTGAACGACGCAGGCGCCGGCGACGCACACGGGGACAGGGCGCGTCTCGAAAATATTTTGATACCGTACAGCGTATGACACGAGGCCGTGTCTTCATACCGTTCGCTGCGCAACCCAATTTTAAAAAGACACATTTTTTTCCATGGGACCCTAAGGCCAATCTCGCCAAACTGCCACAAACATTTTAAGCACTTGAACAAGTTGTCGCTAAACTCGACAAAGCAATAAAACCGTGGATTCGGTATCCTTCACCCGTGTGTTTTATCCTTACCTTCTGAGGCTTCCAAGACTGACTTGGTAAGGCAGAGCTCCCCAGTGGTGCACGCCAACACGTCCCCGGTGTGGCGACGTCTTAAACCTTGAAGGCTTGAGGGTGGCCAGATGGAGCCTGTAACCTTCAGCCTCCCGCAGTTAACCCAGGACGCCCTGCAATTAACAAGCAATCTCTCGGTAAGCCGTGCAAACACTTGGGACGTGCACTTGCGACGTGCAAGCACTTGGGAAATACTGCACTGGGGGAATACGTGAACCACCACGAGTCGAGGTTACTGGTTCCCCAATTCCCGTCCGTACAACTGAACATCCGAGGCATGCTGACAATTTTCATGAGTCAGGTGTCTGTGGCTAAGATGGGTAACTCTTCTTAAGCCAGAAGATGATCAACATTCAACCCGTTTTCACAGTCAAGACAGCAACAGGGGACTCCAAGCCATCAAGGAAGTTTCTGCATACATCCTTCACACCCCGGGGTCCCGGGTTTGATTTCGCCTTTAACTTGCCTGCATAACCGCAAGCCCCTATACTAGGGCTCCGATTAAGTCCTAGCTCACCAGCCTCATTCATGGTTTATGCTGGTTGTCTTTACAGATTTTTTTTTTTAGTTTAGTTTTTGAGAGAGCGAGAGAGAGAGAGAGAGAGAGAGCAAGCAGGGGAGGGGCCGAGACAGAGGGAGAGAGAGAGAATCCCGAGCAGGCTCTGCCCTGTCACTGCAGAGCCCAGCGTGGGGCTGAAACTCACAAACCGTGAGATCACGACCTGAGCGGAAGCCGGGAGTCAGACGCTTAACCAACTGAGCCACCCAGGCGCCCTTGAGAGAATTATTAGTGAAACCCTTTCACTCCCAACAATGTCCTGGTTAGTGGAATCAACTGCCTGGCCACCTACCTGTAATCAGGCTGCACCTAAATTGTTTCAACCACAAGAGTTTCTCAGTAGACATGGTTTTAGCCTTTGGGGAACGACCATTCATCACACACGACTCTCCCCCACTTAGCAGTCCCCCGGTCATTGGGATGACACAGTCTCCTCAAGCCATTTCCAGGGGCCTCTTAGGAAAGAGGCAGGGAATTACCAGTTCTCTTTCCAACCCCAATACAGGCTGTATTCTTTGCATATTCTCCCGCACGGGCGGTCTCCAGCTCCTGGAGACATTTTAACGGCGTTAGTTCCTGCATACTTTTCCTACTTTGTCCAACCCTGTAGTCACTTCTCTAAAGTAATTTCATGACACTACCCCAGATAGAAACGCTGACGATCTGAGAAAAGCCGCGTAACAGAGATGGTTTCCGAGGGTGGAGAAAGAAGTTATCCCCATTCCTTTGCATTCACTGAAATGTAACCTCTGACCTCAGTGCATTTACAACTTGTAGCTACTTACAGCGCAGACCTCAGTGCTCTGGCCGCTTTCCCCCTTGTCTTCAGGACCAGCACTCCCACACCCCAGCTTCAGAGGATGCCGGCGGGCCGGTGATGGCTCACAGCCGCGTCCCTCTCTGGGCATCGCCTTCGGCCACAGGGAACGGCCTTGTGCAAGGTTAAAACCCCTCTCTTGAAGCGACAGCCTGGGCCAGTGACTGGCTGATGGGATGACACAAAAACCTAGTCCCCCGGTTTCAATTTGGGACAATGTTGAAGGGCCACCCCAGCTCCAGAGCACCCTGCGGGATCCGCTGGGGCCTCAGTGGCAGACACACCTCGATTGACCTCCTCAGCGCCCCCTGCCTGCCTCACTTCCTTCACCTGTTTCTCCCACCAGCTCGCCCAGGAAACCCGCGCGTGAACAATCCCAGCAAACTTCCTGCAGCTGAGTACTCCGTCCGCGAAAACACTCCATCTCAGAGATCGATTCCAGGGAGGGCGGCCCCAAACCCTGCCCTTAGCTTTCCTGGGAAACAGCCTTACAAACCGAGAGTAACTTAAAACCATTCTAGCTGTCTCTCCATCAGCGGACCGTCAGCCGCTCCGTCCCTCTGCTCCTAGCCCTCAGCCTGGCCTGCAGTCACTGCTGCCTTCCTACCCCGCAAGGTTTCCTGTCGCCGCTCGGGCTCTGCACATCAGTGTCCCTCCCTTCCTCCGTACTGAGCGGAATCACCCTCCTCCTCCAGAGTTTACTCACTCGTGGTTGCTCCCACCAAAACGCTTCTGTGTGATGTGAATGTCCGTGCGCTTCTATTTTTACGGTCCATCCCCCCTGTGGTACGCCCCCGGGCTCACTCTTTGAGCCACTTGTCTTTAACGTGAATGCCAGCTTGGTAAACTCATTCAGTCTCAGGGCTATAAATACCTTCAATATGATGATGTCTCGGGTTGACGTCTCCAGCCGGAATTTCGTCCGTGAACTCCTTCCTTGCAGGTAGACTCAGCTGCTTCCTCAACATCCCTACCTGGAGGTCTCCTGGTCGGGCTTCTCTAACTTCCCACGTCTGAAACTGAGCTCCTGAGGTACCCACCACAACCACCCCCGGCCACCATCTAGAACGTTCTCTACCCCAGCCGTTAATGGCAACTCCATCCTTCCAGTTTCTCAGGCCAAAAAGCATCATGGTCCTCGACTGTTTTTCTTTCTCATTCACATCAGCAAATGCCGTGGGCCCTGCCTTCATCATACATCTAGAATCTGGTTACTTCTCCCCACGCCTGCTTCCCCTGCTCTGATCGGAAACATCATCATCACGCTACTGGATCATTACAATAGTCTTCAGCTGGTCTCCCAGCTGCTACCTTTCCTCCTTCACCCTCTGCTTCACACAGAGTGATCCTTTTTGTTTGTTTATTTTTTTGAGCGAGAAAGAAACAGAGCAAGAGCAGGGGAGGGGCAGAGAGAGGGAGACACAGAATCCGAAGCAGGCTCCGGGCTCTGAGCTGTCAGCACAGAGCCCGACGCGGGGCTCGAACTCACGGACCGTGAGATCATGACCTGAGCCGAAGTCGGACGCTTAACTGACTGAGCCACCCGGGCCTCCTGCAGAGGGATCCTTTTAAGGCATGATCAGATCTGGCCAGTTTGGGGCTTAAAGCCCACCAACGGCTCCCCCAACCCAGAACAAAAGCTCAAGTCCTTGTAGCCATCTGCAAGGTTCTAACACAGTCTGACCTGTGCCTCTGTCCCCAGCCCTGCTACCTGTCCCCTCGTCCACTCTGCTACATGCACCTTACTGCCACCTTACCGTTTCTGAAACCACCAGTTCTGACCTCAGGGCCTCTGTGCTGGCTGTTTGCTCTGCCCCGGAGGCCTGTTTTGCTGGTTTCCTCACTTCCGTGGGGTCTTTACTCAAAACTCACGTTATTGCAACAAACGTCTGGGCCCAACATGGAGCCACTTCTGCTCGGGAGCCACGTAAGCAGACTGAAACTTAGATCAAGTTTTGTGCTCCTTCAAATGCTCTGCTTGGCCAGAAACACAGTATATCCGGTCAGCCAGTCCCCACCTGCCAAGCCAACTCTGGGCTCTATACTTGGTTCCTCACTCCTTTCTCTTTATCCTATAAAGTTTCCTGCCTTCTGCCCGATTCTGCTCTTCTCTGGACCCTTGGAAATGGGGGCCACCCACTTCATAAAGTGTAATGGTTTGTCTGTTTCACCTAAATTGTCTTCGTGAATCATCTTCTTAAGTTTATTTATTTATTTTGAGAGAGACAGTGCGAGTCGGGGAGGGGCAGAGAGAGAGGAGACAGAATCCCAAGCGGGCTCCAGCACCATCAGTGTAGAGCCTGACGCAGGGCTCAAACCCACGAAACGACGAGATCATGACCTGAGCCGAAACCAAGAGTTGGGCGCTTAACCGACTGAGCCACCCAGGCGCCCCTTTCTTTCATCATCTGTTAACAACCTTCTCAGTCGCACCTATCCTGGCCACTGTTAGAATCGCAAACCCCAGGGCATCTGGGTGGCTCAGTAGGCTGGGCACCTGACTTCGGCTCAGGTCGTGACCTCGGGGGTCATGAGCTCACGCCCCGCACGGGGCTCTGCTGACAGCTCAGGGCCTAGAACCTGTTTCGGGGGCTGCGTCTCCCTCTCTCTCGCTCTCTGCCCCTCCCCCACACTCACTCTGTCTCTCAAAAATAAACGTTAGAAACCATTTTAAGAACTGCAACCCCCAAACACTGTCTGCACCCTGTCCCCACTTCAGTTGACTACATCACATTTATTACCAGCTGGCATACTATAATTCTTTACTTCTATATTTGTGTGTTCTCTGTCTCCCCTAGCTAGAAGGTAAAGTTTGTGAGGGTAGGGATTTGGGTCATTTTTGCCCACTATGATATGCCAGAGCATCTAGACCTCCCGGCCCATAGAACGTGCTCGGAGTGGATGAAGCTACTAGGGAGGAGAGAGAGTACAGTTTGAAAAGTCACATTTAGGGATCTCATCTCTAGCTTTTCTTTCCTAGGCATTTGTCATGTTCTTTTCATGGAGTGGTGTTCAGAGCTTCAGGACGAAAGAGACAGCCGCAGCCACGTTCCGGCAGTCACAGTCGTGACTGCTCAGGAAGTAAGATCCTAAGAGGAATCAGTAAGGGAAGTGGAATTTCATACAGAAGGGGAAAAAAAAACTAACGAGGGTGATTTAACGTCCTACATTAAAGACGATGACGAGTTGTTCTCCAGCCCTGCTGAGGAGAGAACCACCCCCCCCCCCCAACCCCCAAAAGAGTTTCAGTGAGAACTTAAAGAATTTGGGAGGATATACCAGGAAGAATTCAGTAACACCCACCCTGGCCAAATACTGGTTGCAGTGGATTCATCTTCCGTCGGAAGTTGTTGCAGGAGAAGGGATTCCCCTTCAAGTCTGGTCCTACTCGATAGCAACGTGGGTAAAAGCTAAAACCAGAATGTCTGATGGCCTCAGAACAAATCTTTCCCTCCTCCGCCTTCTTTGGCCGGACGTCTTGTCTAAGCCTGGCCTTTTCCGCATATGACAACACTTCACAGCCCACCTCGCAACTTAGTTAGCACCCTGCAGCCCATTCTGGCATTTTGATCAAACACAGCTCCGTAAGTAATGTTCAAGTCTTCCTTGAATCTTCCCTCCACCTCCTCCCATCCTCCCACCATGTTTCACTTAAACATGTTTGGCATCCCAGCTCCTAGATACAGAAAACAGATCGGCGGTTGCCAGAGGTGGGGGCTGGCGGGGGGTGGTGGGCAAATGGGTGAAGGGGGACAAAAGGTACAAACGTCCACTTATAAAATAAGTAAGTCCTGGGGATGTAATGTACAGCCTGGTGACTGTAGTTAACAAGATTTCAAAGTTACTAGGAGAGATCTTTTTTTATTTTTGGAGAGATACAGAGAGGGAAAGCAGGGGAGGGGCAGAGAGAGAGAGAGAGAGAGAGGGAGAGAGAGAGAATCCCAAGCAGGGTCCACGCCGTCAGCACAGAGTCCGATGCACGGCTCGAACTCATGAACCATGAGTTTGTGACCTGAGCCGAAATCGAGAGTTGGACGCTTAACCGACTGGGCCAGAGATCTTAAATGTTCTCATCATAAGAAAAAAATGCATAATTATGGTGACAGATGGTAATGACACTTATTGTGGTGATCATTTGGCAGTGTATACAAATGTCGAATCATTATGTTGTACATCTGAAACTAACATGATGTTACAGGTCAATTATGCCTCAATAAATAAATATTTTCGGTATCCTCAAACTGTATATAATACCCTGATGTACTGATGCAAAACTCAGCCTATTTATATATGTACAACATACAAAAATTTTTGTAAACGGTTGTAACTGTAAAGTAGGGGTTCGTTTATTTTAAAGGGGTTTTTTCTAACTCCGAAAATACAACAGTCTAAACAATTATGTCAATATTCATAAAATACGCATTTACTGGGTTTGTACTTCACGCCAGGCACTTAGGATATGAAGTTCAAAGGCGGTTGGTGTGTAATTTCCAGTCTACTAGAGGATAGAGGTAAGAAGTACTTGCTCTAGGGGCGCCCGCGTGGCTCAGGCGGTTAAGCCTCCGACTTCGGCTCAGGGCACGATCTCACGGTCCGTGAGTTCGAGCCCCGCGTCGGGCTCTGGGCTGACGGCGCGGAGCCCGGAGCCTGTTTCGGATTCTGTGTCTCCCTCCCTCTCTGCCCCTCCCCCGCCACAGGCTCTGTCTCCGTCTCTCTCAAAAATAAACATTAAAAAAAAATTCTTAACAATAGTTTAAAAAGGAAGTAATTGCTGTAGGTCATGATTAAGCTCACACGAGCTAGGAGTGGCAGTACCAGGATCGTTCGCTAAGGAAATACGGAGAATCGGGCAAAATTCCATAGGGAGGACCCCTGTACCGGGTCAGACACTTACATTTGCCAGCACTATGATAATATCCTTTCCTGCGTTTTGTTTGGAAAAGCCCCTTTTCCATTAATTTGATCTTTAGAGTGAATGAGCGTTCCCTGCAGTATCCGATGGTCATGAAAAGATCCTGCGTGGAATTGGCACCAGATGTCTAATAGAGTACATGCAGCCCAAGGATCGTCATTGCCAACACAGAATTCCCCATTTCTGGTCACATCTAGCAAGGATTATTTAACAGAAAAGCAGCTTGAATCCAGCAACGACCCTATCTGAATACCAGCCCAGGAGCATTGCTGTACAACAAAACACACATAGTAGGTCCTCACTAATTTTTGGTTGGATTTCATTCTTACATAAGTGAATCAACAAATTAAACACATAACGTATGCCTGTATTTGATAAATTGATACAACCCCTCTTTCATCAAAAAGGCCGGGTATTTGGAGCTTTCGGTCAGACGTTGCAGATTTCTAAACGATAAAAAAATTAGAGAAGAAATGAATGATTCATATTAATAGCAAGAATTGTTATGCTAATTGTGAGTTATTTGTGCTCTGTACTATTTTTTGCTTTCTACTGAATAGTCATTATCTTACTCCATGTCTCTCTTTCAAATCATTTGGAAAACAAAAATGAAGACGCTGAATAAGGAGATAGGATCCGACATCTGCATTCTGACGTGTCAAATCAAAGTGACCACGGAAGTCCTGCCCAACTTAAAAACAAGCGGAGTGACAAAAGTTTCTCTGGAAAACGGTGCAGTCAGGAGAAGCCAGGCTGGGCTGCAGTAACAAATAGACCCCACTATCTCAGTTGCTAACCTCAACAAAGATTTCTTTCTAGGCCACATCACAGGTCGGGGACCAGTCTCCCAACATCTTGCAACTCCACCATTTCAGAAGCCTTTGAGTCCAGCCACACGGAGCAGAAAATGAGGATGTGTAGAAAGCACATTTGTGGGAGGCACAGATCACTTCTGTTCATATTCCCATTGGCCGGAATTCAGTCACAATTTCCCAAACCCACTGCAAGGAAGGAAGCCTAAGAAATATAGTCTTTCTGGGTGCCCAGGGAAAGAAAATGGACTGGTGAAGAGGTAGCCAGTCTTTGATACAAAGGGAAAGAACTTAAAACACACTTTGTATGCAAGCAGCGTTGTATACTGTGATGAGGTTCCCGAGTTAACCCACCCAAAATGCAACTGAAAATCAGCGCTGATAGAGTAACACCCCGGTGACACGAATGTCACCTCTCTGGCCATCTTGTCTACCGAGGCCCAAGTTGAAAACTCGTTAACATAATAGAGGTTCTGCATTCTGTACCTTCACTCATCTTTTCTTCCACATTTACTGCACCTTCCTGCGGCAGGCGCTGATCTGGGCACTGAAAACGGGAGATGAGATCTGGTCTTTGCTCCCAGCGGCGATCACAAAACCAACCCCCGTCAGACCGAGATAAGAGCCAAGGTGTTTTCAGAAATTGCACGTACATCGGTAGGGCTGGAACAGAGTGGGCAAGACAAACGCAGCAAGGTCCATGGAACGAGACGCTGTGTTTCATGCTGACAGTTTGGGCCTTAAATGGGAATCCACTGAAAGAAGTGCAATCAGATGGGTACTTTTGAAAGACCACTCAGACCGCCTGCTGTATGGAAAATGAACTAGGAGGACACGGTGGAGAGGGATGTGGCCGCTAGGCAGCTGTCACTGTTTTGCCATCAAGGACGTTTTGATGTGGACACCTTTGTGCAGGGGGTATTTTCCACGGGGTGATTTTGAGGCAGAATGAAAAACAAATCATTAGACATTCTCTTTCTCTTTTCAGAATGAAAATTGCTTTGTTGCTTTTCCCTCCGATTATGTGCCCATTGTGAAATATTCAGACAATACGAGGAGGTAGAGAGGAAAAGTAAAAATCACTCATAACCCAGTGCCTGGTGAAGACCACTGTTGACATGTTCAGTGTATATATTTTTATTACTTTCCCCAAGCATACTTTTTCTAATAGAAATGTGATAACACCGTAAACACAGATATAACCTGCTTTCTTTGTTTAGCAAGCAATTCGGAACATTTTCTCAAAGCACTAAGTCTGGCTATCATAATTTTTAATGGCCACAGAGAATTCCATGGGTTGGATGTCTGTGTATGGTGGTGGCTAAGAGTATAAGCTCCACATCTGAATTGTCTGGGCTCTTTTTTTTTTTTTTTAATGTTTATTTATTTTTGAGAGAGAGAGAGAGAGAGAGAGGCAGGGGCAGAGAAAGAGGGAGACACAGAATCCAAAACAGGCTCCAGGATCTGAGCTGTCAGCACAGAGCCCAATGTGGGGCTCAGGGTCACAGACCACAAGACCATGACCTGAGCCAAAGTCGGATGCTTCACCGACTGAGTCGCCAGGGTGCCCTCAATTGTCTGAATTGCAATCCCGGCTCCAAGCTAAGGGCCGGCAAACGAAATCTGTAAAGGGCCAAATAAATGTTAGAGATTTTGTGGGCTATATTGATCAGGGTCCTCCAGAGAAAGAGAACCAACAAGATATGCAGATAGATAGAGACGCAGAGATACAGATCTATGTAGATATCTACAGAAAGATAGATCTGTATCTCAATGTCTCTACCTATAGATATCTATAACTTTGTGTCTATAGATAGATACGTCTATTTCTGTCTCTGTCTCCTTATCTATATATTTCTATATGAAGAAGAGAGATATTTTAAGGAATTAGACCACATGATGGTGAAGGTGCAGAATATACAGAGTGGGCCAGCATGCTAGAAACCCAGGGAACTGTTGCAATCTGAAGGCTGTCTGCTGGCAGAATTCCCTCTTTCTCTATGAATTGATTGTAGGAGGCCTACCCATTCCACGAAGGGTAACCTGCTTTACTCAAAGTCTAGCGATTTAACTGTCAATCTCATCTGAAAAACGCCTTCACGGAAACATCTAGAATAACGTCTGACCAAATATCTAGAGACCGTGGCCTACCCAAGGTGACACATACAATTAACCATCCCATGAGCCACGTGATTTCCGTGGTGATCTACTCACCTCTTTCATTGTGGTGTGAGGGCAGGTATATACCATACGTAAACAAAAGGGCATGGCTGTGTCTCGACAAAACTTTATTTAGAGAAACAGGTGGCAGGCTGGCTTTGGCCCATGAGCTGTAGTTCGTTGAGTCCTACTCTTGGCTACTTTCTAACCGCGCAACCTTGGACGGGTCCTATCCGTCCTTTAAACCTGTTTTCTCATCTGTGGGAACCGGGGATGATCATAGTTCTGAATTCAAAGGGCTCACGTGCGAATCAAGAGACAGTACCTGTCGAACACCTGGCCCAAGACCAGGCACGTGTTAAGTGCCCAACGAATCTTCCCCTCATTATCATTTGTGCATGATCTACTGACAGAAGTTTTTAAACACCTTCATTAGGACATAATTGACATACAATAAACTGCGTATATTTAAAGTATACAACTTGAAGAGCTTTAACAGATCTATACGCTCATGAAACCATGACCACAGTCAAAGACGGTGAATCCGTCCATCACCCCAAAAGCCTCATCCGCCCCTGGGACTCCTGCCTATGTGTTCAATTACTTCCTTAGGATAAAATGCCACACGTAGGATCCCTGATTTGTAGGGTACGTTCACTTCGTACTGTTATACATGTTGACAGGTTGCCTTTCAGAAAGGTACCCGTCGGCAATGACTGTCTCTCCTGGCTTAGTTTCACTTGTTACGTTGACGCCGTTTCCGGATGGACCCAAGGTAAGGCCACGTGCTCAAGTCACGAGTGTCGAGTGTGGGCTCGCATCTGACACATCCGGAGACGCTTACACAGCAGGTGATGGGCACTAGATGACGACAACGGACATCCACGGAAGTGGTGCTCCCTTGCGGGAACAAGGTCTGAAATTCCAGCCCAGGTGCGTGATCCACTGAAGGAGCATCCTCGCTCGGATTCTGCCAGACGCTGACTCGGCTGCAAAACCAGCCAGTCACGTGATCAGGAGTAGAGGCGCATCCAGCAGGGAACAAGCCTTCCTACCTCTTAAGGACTTGCTTGCTAATAACTGTTTGTACGCTTGCGGGAATTTGGAGAAGTGGGTTTAAAATTTAATTTCATAGTTGACCCACCAGCCACTCCCAAGGTGGTGAGGACAGGTACGTACGGCCACCACCCAGCTTTAATATGTTCACTAAAGGACCTTGACATTTGTTGGACTGCCCAATTGGTTAAGATCTGTTTGCAACATCTTTCTTGTCCCTGCCAGTCTGAAAGGGAGATTATGCCTTATTGTTTTCACTTGCATTTTTATTACTAGTTAGGTCGAGTGTCTTTCATATGGCTGGTGCCTTCTTTTGTGAATTACTTGTACATATCTTCTGACCATTTTTATACTATGGTGTTAAAAGCTTTCTTATCGGTTTGTAAGAGATCTTATTATATTAAGGACATTAGTCTTCTGTCATAGGAGTTGCACATGTTTGCCCGTTTGTCAAATGTTTTAACATTGTTTATAGTGGGTTTTTTTTTGTCTGAAGTAGCAAAGGTTACCAATATTTTTCTTTATGGTCTCTGGCTTTGGTGTCATGGCTTAGACGTTTCTCCCCCAAGAATATATAAATAATCACATAAATTTTCTTCTAAGGGTAAGAAGGACTGTTTTACACATTCCTTGGGAAAAAACATGTAACAGCTGAAAGTTTAATGGTTTGTAAAAAGTAGTACTCAGAGGTTTAAAATTGCCTTTCTGATGGGACGATAAAGTAGCAAAAATGGGTTTTGGCGTAATTTCTGAAATTTGGCCTTCTTGCTCTGCAGACACTCCCTCTCTCTCCCTCCCTCTCTCTCTCTCTCTCTTTCTCTCTCTCTCCCTTCTAACTAACTAATTCAAAATAGAAGGGGAGGTAAATTGGGGAGGCAGAAGACTCAAGAATATAGACATAGGACCCTAACCTTCACCAATGAGACACATCTAGGCCAGCCTTTGAATCAGAAATCGGTGACCCTTTCAACCAAGTATTGGGCTGTAAAATAAAAAATAAGTTTACAAATAACATAAACAAAATGTCGAGAGAGAGACAGAGGTTGGTGGTCTAGAGAAGCAGACACTGCCCGAGTCACTGCGACAAGGTCGCAGCAGATAAACCCAGTTTCCAGAAGCATCAGTGGCAGAGTCGCCTGCAGCTATGCCCACGCCCAGCATTAGTGATGTGATCAGGGCAGCCTGTCCCCAGGAATGGCGGCGACGTGGCCTCCACCAGAGCAGTTCTGCTGGGTGATTGCAGCCCCACTGGAAAGCATGTGAACCTTCAGATGTCTCTCCTGGCTGAAACTAACAAGAGGGGTGACGTTGTTTGCAACGAAGAAAACTGAAGGGTGTGGAAGCAAGGGCAGGAGTGGCTACGTAAAATAGAACCTCAGGGCACTGGGTGCCTAGGTTGGTCTTGCTGGCCTGGTGGGCCTGGGGGCGGTGAGAATTCATCCAGCCTCGGCCCCTGTCAGGGGCTCTCACCTAGCGGTCCTTACTGGGCATTGATTACGAACAAGAGCTAGATCGGCTCTACCAAGCCATACCTCCCATCCCCCAAGACCAACCCACTCACGAGTAGTCGAATACTGTGAGACGCTTACCAGTCACATATTAGCGGGAAGGAGCAATCCCCACCCTCTGTAGTGAAGCAGCAGCAGGCCAGAGTCACAGCAATCAGATATACTTCTAACCAGCTTTTTAAAACATTTGACCATCGTGGTGACGTTACGCATCAGAATATTCTATGCGTACCAGAAAGTGACTCAGTGTTTATGACCGTCTTTTGCCTGAGATCCTGGAGGACATTCAGGGCTATTTGTATCCCGGGAACTGGGATTCTAACATGGAACTTGCTAAAACTTGCATACACACATATAATTAAGACATCTGGCTACATTATGTTGGAAATGTGGTTCTTTGAGCCTGAAAGTGTTCATTTAAATGTGGGCTGCACCGAGGTATAATTTTTTTAGAACACAAATCATAATCCAGTCTTAAAAGACAGTATATAAAAATGTGTAAAAATGTGTAAAAAACAATGGTCTTGCCTCGACAAGTAGACCCTCACCCCAAACTGCTAACGATAATACGTGTTAGATGTTCGAAAAGCTCGTGAGATTATTTTCTAATAGAAACTGTTCAGCCCATCCTACCTCTAGGAAATTGACTTAAGGATGAGGTAATACTTTAAGTAAACAATTTAGGAAGTCGATCCAAATTGCTCAGAGTGCTTTGCAGACGTGAGCTAATTCCGCCTTGTAAAGAAGCTTGTGTAACGGGATTCATGTCTATGGTTCCCTTTGAAACTGTTTCTGGCAGGTGGTGGTTTGCTGAGGGAAAGGTATCTGTGGTAAGGCACGGCCCTCCCCAATCTCAGGGCATCTTTAGGGATCCCGAGACGATCCTCAACTTCTGCGGGCAGACTTCCTGATTATATCATAACACCTTCCTGCCTCCGTCTCTTGGGCCCTCAACTCGAGGAAACAGCTGTGGAGGGACGCGTATGGGGGAAAACACCTTGAGGGAAAGGAGGCTGGTGATTGCTATGGTTTAAAAAACACGCAAACAAACAATATCCTGAGACCACACAAACTTGAGCTATTTTGGCCATTACCTCCTCTGAAGCTCACGGCTCAGTCCCTCCCTGGGAACTGCTCTGTTGAGAGTCGCTTTCTCATCCAAAGCTGTGCCCGCTTCCCGGCCGCAGCCTGCATCCAACGCCTGGCCAGTGCGGGGTAGGCCTGAGGGCCCTGTTCCCTCGCCTCAATTTAGGAGGGCTCTGAAGGGCCACCCGAGGCCTACAACTCCCCACGGAGGTGGCTGAGGGGTCTGCATCACAGTTTAACTTCTCCCTCTGCCCGGCCCTGCTGCCCTCATTCCCCCCACAAGTGTATCTCCCTAGATAATTCCTCAGGGAAGTTCCGGTCCACTCATCTCCATCCTACAGCCTGTTTCCAGGGAACCTGACCTAAGACACACCCATTTGAAGGACAAGGTGCGCGAGGAAGAGTCGAAAAGATAATCTTACGGGTCTAACTAATTCTTTTACATTTTTATTGCCTATAATTAACTCATCTCTGAGGGAAATACTGACTGGCCTTGAACTTTGACTCATGGTTACTGCAGGCCTGGCCTGGTGCCAGATAAAGGTTTCGTTCAGGATTTGCAATTATCGAACCACAGCAAAGCCAACAGGGTGGGGGCAGGACACTAAGGGTTGGGCGTGTATTAATTCCCTCGGGAATTAATGTCAATTCCACTAGGAAAAAAAGAAGGAAAAGAAAGAGAAATAGATCGTTGGATAAATCCATAACTACATGGTGAGCACCTACAGTATAAGCAATTGGTTACCAAGAAAGAGGGAAAAACAACACGCCTCCCCACCCGCCCCAGAAGCCCACAGTCGAACTGGGAAAACAAGCAAATACATTACTAGAGAAAATGTGGTAGGTTAGTAATGGGGGGGACGTAGGGTGTCATGACAGAACAAGAACACCTAACCCTGTCAAGTGTAGGGTTAGGACAGGAGAGAGAAGAAAAGAAGTGTCCACGTGGAACAAAAGAGACGAGTCACGGACGGGGAAAAAGAGGACTTCAAGAAAGCGAATCCAAGGAAATAGTAATCTACAAGGCAAGAGGAGGAATTTGCAGGAAGCCATTCTATTTATAAAGTTGCAAAACTGGAAATAACCCAAACGCTCAACAATAGGGGAAGGATAATAATAGAATATTGCAAAGTAGTCTAAATGGAAGTAATGCACATTCCACCCATTTGTGGAAATGTGATGTGAAGTAATATTAAATGAGTAACGCGGAAATGGTGCCCGCTCACTGGGCTCTGACTCTATGAAAATGTGTGCCTTGATAAACAATGACCAAGAAAACTCTGCGTACCAGAGGAACAAGAATTTAATGTGTCATGTGTCCTTTCTGCCCCTTTTCCCCTATTTGAGTGTGTCACCTTTCTGGCCTGATTTTTAAAAATATCCTCCTTTCCCCGTTATGAAAGCCTTATCCATGCATGCACCAGCCTAGAAATATTTTGGAAGCCTTTTAGAAATATTCAGAAACTCCTGCTCTTAACTACAACGAGAAAAAATAGCAGTATCACCCTGAGGAAAGACCAGCATTTTAGACTCTGTGGATCTTTGACTTGGAGTTGAACACTTTGAAATGACATAAAGGACATACGTATTTTAATAAACAAGAAAGTGACAACCTTTGTAGAAAGCCTCCTCGGTAACATATCAACAGCTTTTTTAAAAGTGTACATTCTTCGATTCAGAAATTGCAATTCTAGGCTGTACCTAGTGCTGTGGTGGCAAATGTTCAACAACCAGATCTCTGGGGGGAAAGCCTTGGATCTGTAGTGCTTGCCAATTTCTATGGTGCAAATACCCCTCTCGTGGCCAATTCCAAATTACCAATGTGATGTCAAGAGATACGCACACATGCGTCCACACAAAGACTCGTACACAAATGTTCACAGCAGCATCATTCAAAATGGCCAAAAGGTAGACGCAATCCAAATACTCATCAACTAGTCAATGGATAAGCGAATTGTGATATTACAGCAGGATTCTCGCACAGAGAGACGGGACCGCGGGGCTCTCTTCGTCCAGGAAGCAACTTCAGGAAGCAAAAAAGACTGAGTCCCGGATGCAGCAGGGTGTAGCCTTTTATGCAATGTCTACCTCTTTGTCTCCCATATACGGTGACGCATGTCGTCTGAGTAGACACGGTCCAAGTCAGGGTTGTGTCGGAGTTACGCCATCGTGTGTAGGAGTTGATGGGGCCAAGTGCACGTTGCCTTCCTTTGTTCTGAGAAGGCCTCCGCCACGTTCCTTAGGGAGGGGCTCGACCACAATATATGCAATCAATGCAGTACTACTCAGCAACAAAAAGATAGGAACTATTGATGCAGGCAACAACCTGGATGAACACCGAATGGAAGAAAGAGGCAAAATAAAAGTACGTATCGTACGATTCCACTTACATACAATTCGACACAATGCAAATTATTGTGACCGAAAACTGATCAGTGTTTGTGTGGGGCGTGGGAAGGAGGCAGAGGGAGGGACTGCCAAAGAGCAAGAGAAGACTTTTGGAGGTGACGCCTCTGTTCATTATCTTGCCTGTGGCGATAGTTTCCTGGGGATACACCGATGTCAAAATTTAACAATCAATCCACTTGAAATGGATGCAGTTTACTGCATGTCAGTTACACCACAATAAAACTGGTTCAAGGAAAAAGACCGCTCAGGGTCTTCTGTACTCCTATCCCTTGCGATCTCCTTAAACTTCTCATGCGCCCAGCCTAACTTCCAATGGCTAACACCCCCATCTTTGTGGGAAGTTTGCCCTCGGGCTGCCTGAACCCACATTGTTCTACAAACTAGGTGAAAGTGCCCAGGAGTTAGCGACTCCCACCTCTCCCACCTCTTTGCCCCCAGTACCCTGGGCAGCCTTTAATGGCTGACAAGTACAAGGGCATAAATGCCCAGCACCCTTGAGCCTTGGCCAGGATAATTCTGGGGTGGATTGTTAATCCAATTGGGGTTAAATTCTAGAACCTCCTCACGGTAGCTGGCCTCATAAGGACCCCAATGACGGGCTGTCTTCTATTCCCTTTATCACTTCTCCACTGCCCTACCCGGGTCCATGCACCCAAATAAATTACATGCACTCCAGTCCTTATCCCAAGGTCAGCTTCTGGGAAAGCCCAATTTAGACAGGGTCAAAGGTCTCATGAGGATTTCCCCCTGGAAACTAGAGGAAGATTGATTTGAGGATTTGAGTTTGAAGGACCTTTGAAGATCCCTTTGAGTTAAAGCACAGTTTCTAAAGCTAACGTCTGGCACAAAAAGGTTTTCGCAACAATGGATGGGTAACAAAAACAAAGCATTAAAGGGAGGTCATTGTGATCTCTCTTATGTTTCTGAAAGATAATACTGGAAGAGACAGAGAAATTCTAGGAAGAGGAACCACTGATTTAAAATATCAAGATATTTGGGGGCGCCTGGCTGGCTCAGTCACTGGAGTATGCGACTCTCGATCTCAGGGTTGCGGGTTCGAGCCCCACTTTGGGTGTAGAGATTACTTTAAGATTTTTTTTTTTTTTAAAGATACTTATGTAAGTTAGGTTTGGAAAAAAAATAAGTGGCTTTCAAGGTCCTTCTCCCCAAACGAATACCTGCAACTAACATTCGTTCTTATCAGGCCCCTTGTCTCAGCCAGAAACTGTTCCAAGGGGTGGGGGAATAGGGCATTGAAGAAGACACATAATATCTTTGCTTTCATAGCACACGTGATCTAACAAAGGAAGACAGGCAATAATAATATTAATGCAATATTAATACAATATACAAGACAGGCAATAATAAATAACCACAAAAAATATCAGAGTGATCAATTATTTGCAGAGAATTAAAATCGGGCGAAATGAAGGTAAGGGCTGATGGTGTGCCTGCTTTAGGTTTGACAATATCATACATTTGATTGTTGTTGTGCAAACATCTCCCTCATGGGAAGAGTACTTCCCCTCTCCAGTGATGTTGGCCGTGTGAAGCGATCTGAACCATGTGGAGGGAGCAGTGTGCGAGTTCTGAGTTGGGGCCGTGGAGGCTTGAGGGTTTTCAACTGCTCACCTGGGAGGCGATGCGGACCGTAGCCCGAGACAGCGCGGACGGCTGCCCCAACCGCCACACGGGCCTGCGAAGCAGAGATTCATGCTTGTGCATTTTGAGGTGGTCTGTGACCGATCGTCACGGTCAGGGAAGCTTCTCTGAGGAGGTGACGTTTCAGCTGAGATCTGAATGGTAAGAAGCCAGTCCCGTGACGGCTGTTCCAGGCAGGAAGAACATCTAACGTGGGTAAAAAGATGCAAAGGTGGGCACCAGCTTGGCATGCTCAGGGACTTGGAAGGCCACGTGTGAGGCTGGACTGTGCAAGTGGTGGAGTGGAGGGAGGGTGGCACGAGACGAGAACGAAGGGGAATCGAGCACAGGCCAGAGGGACCTGCAAACTGGAATAAGGAAATCGGTTTTCCTTACAGGTGCAGAGGAAAGCGCCGAAGGATATAAGCAATGTAGTGACCCAATCGCACTGATTTTTAAAAGATCACGCGGGCTGGTGGGTGGAGAATCGATAGAATAAGGGACTTGCATACCGTTCTGCTAAACCAGGATGCAGTCTCGGAACCTCCCTCGACCCAGAGTTCCTGAACTACGAAACAGTTACGATCTTCATGCCAACTTAAATTTAGGGGTTGATAGACAACTAGATACAATCCATACATAAAATAGCTTAGGTACCATTTCACGCGTACGTAACAAGGTACTCCAAAACTCAACGGCTCAAAACAACCACCACCATTCACTGACTCACACATCTGCAATTTGGCCAGGACTTGATGGGGAAAGCTCATCTCTGTTCCGTGTGGAATCAGCTGTGGGGGGCTCCACCGGGGGTTGGAGGATCCATTTCCACGGTGGCCCCATTCACAGAGCCGGCAAGTTGGGGCTAACTGTTGGCCGGGGGCCTTTGTTGTCGTCCACCTAAGACTCTCCAGGTGGCCACTTGGACTTTCTCACAGCTTGGTGGCTGGGTTCTAAGAGCAAGCTTTATAAGAGGACAAGCCCCAGTGTGTAAATGCTTATCAAGCCCCTGCGTGCATCGCACTTGCGAGTTTCCCACTGGCCGCATGTAGTCACAGGCCAACCCCAGAGGCAACGTTGGGGGTGGGGAATATCCAAGGGCATGAATACCGGGTGGGTGCAATCTCTTGGGGGTCAATGATGTCACAAAACGAAAGCCAGACCAAATCAAACTTCAAATGAATCGGTTTTTTGAGAGAGAGAGACAGAGACAGAGAAAGGGTGCAAATGAGCAAAGGGCAGAGAGAGAGAGAGACAGAGGGAGAGAGAGAGAGAGAGAATTCCACAAGGGGCAGAGAGAGAAAGAGAGCAAGAGGGAGAGAGAGGTGGGGCTCACCCAGAGCGGGACTCATGTTCACCCAAAGCAGGACTCGAACTCACGACCTTCAGATCATGACCTGAGCCAAAGTCAGATGCTTACCAGACTGAGCCACCCAGGCTCCCATAAGTGAACTTTTAAAAGGAACCCACAGATGGGGTGCCTCGGTGGCTCGGTCCATTAAGCATCTGACTCTTGATTTCGCCTCCGGTCATGACCTTACAGTTTGTGAGTTCGAGCCCTGAGTCGAGCCCTGAGTCGAGCCCAGCCTTGGGATCCCGGCTTGGGAATTCTCAATACCTCGCTCTCTGCCCCTCCCTCACTCCCTCTCTCCCTCTTTCTCAAAATAAAGAAATGAACTTTAAAAAAATAATAAAATAAAATAAACCCACTGGTTTTCACACTTGCTCTAATAGTCAAGGGGAAGGTTTGTGGTACAAAAAAACAGGTTCATTTTTCAAAATCTCTTTGCTATAAATAACTGCCTAGACTTCTTTTCAGCACCTATGGCATTCACCTTTTTTATATGTATCTCATTCATGGTTGCAAATACATAAAAATGTAAATACTTAACACGATATAAAAAGACAACAGGTCATAACGGTGGTTGTTCATTTTCAGAAAGTTAGAAAGCACGAAGGGAGGAAAGAAAAACAAAAAAAAGACGTAGTTCTTGTTGTTGTTTTTTTTTTTAAAGTTTATTTATTTTTGAAACAGAGAGAGACACAGCATGAACGGGGGAGGGGCAGAGAGAGAGGGAGACACAGAATGGGAAGCAGGCTCCAGGCTCTGAGCCGTCAGCCCAGAGCCCGACGCGGGGCTCGAACTCGCGGACCGCGAGATCGTGACCTGAGCTGAAGTCGGACGCTTAACCGACTGAGCCACCCAGGCGCCCCAAAAAGACGTAGTTCTTAACAGCGTTCCAAGGCAGAATATCAGACGGTGGGGGGATTTTTCCTCCTCTTCGCGTGGAAGTTTCACATTTCAGTCAATGCAGACTAGATAGCGATCCAGCGCCTCTGCAAGCTTATAATGCGATCCTTTGTGGCGTTCAAAGGGAACATACTGGTCACCCTTGCTTCCCTTCTGTGCTCTTTCTGCACATGTCTGTCTGCAGTCACCGCAGCTTTGCCGTACCTGACGCAGCTCCTTTCACCTGCCAGAACCACGCTTGACATGCGGAAGACCAAGGACCGTAGTGCGTTCCATTCTCAACCCCTGGAGGACCGGTGGTTTGGCTTTAATCTTTCGCGACATCAAGGATTTCTATTGAGCCTGAGCAGAGGAAGAGGGAGCTTTTCTGTAACCGTGCCCTGCCACTATTTTGACCATGAGCTGTTAACAGGAGATGAGCGAAGTCAAGGCCGGCCAACCCCGCGTGGTGAGTCAAACCCCACTCTCGCTCTCACGCTCCTCCTGGAAGAAAGTAAAGTTGGGACAGTGAAAATCGATTTCCTCTGACTCAATTGACCAGAGAGCGATCTGGTCTAGGGTCTAGGGTCTAGGACCTACCTCTTCAACATTTCTGCAATATTCCCTGAGGGAAATAAGCAGCAACAACTGCAGGGAGTACAAGTTAGGTCGGGGGTCCCTGAAATCTGATACCTTGAATTGATCTTGTATTTTTTTTTAATCAAAGCATAATTTACATACCGTAAAAGGACAGATTTTAAATATACAGCTTGATGAGGCTTTAACACCACAGTAACTACCATCCTCATTAAATCGATGAATGTTTCCCTCATCCTGGAAAGTTCTCTTACGCTCCTTGCTAGTCAACCCCCCTGCCAAAGACAACCACTTCCTAACTTTTATAGCCATAGCTTAGTTTGGCCAGCTCCTGAACGTCACCTAAGTCGAAATATCTAGTATTTTGCGTGTCTTAGACTTCTTTTGCTCAACACAGTCTGTTAGAGAGTCATACGTATTGTTGAGCGCATCTGTGGCTCGTTCCTTTTTATCGTTCAGTACTATATAACTGTATGAATATACCACAATTTACTTATCCATTCACTTACTGATGGACATTTGAGTTATGTCCGGGGTGAGGATATTATGAATGAAGCTGCCATGAACATTCTTTTATCATTCTTGGTTTCCTTAGATATTACTGCTTTCTTTTTTTTTTTTTTTTAAGTTTATTTTTATCTATATTGAGAGAGAGAGAGAGAGAGCACAAGCTGGGGAGGGGCAGAGAGAGCGGGAGAGAGAGAATCCCAAGCAGGTTCCGTGCTGTCAGGGCAGAGCCTGATATCAGGCTCGAACTCCCAAACGGGGAGATCACGGCCCGGGCCAAAGTCAGGAATCCGATGCTTGGGGCGCTTGGGTGGCTCAGTCATTTAAGCGTCCAACTCTTGGTTTCTGCTCAGGTCATGATCTCACGGTTTGTGGGTTCAAGCCCCACATTGGGCTCTGTGCTGACAGTGCAGAGCCTGCTTGGGATTCTCTCTCTCTCTCTCTCTCTGCCTCCCCTGCTCTTGCTCCGTCTCTCTCTTTCTGTCAAAATCAATAAATAAACCTAAGAAAGAAAAAAAAGTCAGACACTTAACTGACCGAGCCACCTAGGCTCCCCCTACGGTCCTTCCAGTGTACGTGTGGTTCTATTTCACATCCTACATACTTAGGAGTAGAATTTCTGGGTCGTGGGGTAGGTCCCCACGTAACTTTATAAGAAACTGCCATACCATTTGCCAAAGCGGTTGTACCACTTCACGTCCTCACCGCTTACTCACCAATACTTGGCGTTGTGTTTTTAAAATTCTAACGCTAAAATAGGGGGCACCCTAGGTGGCTCAGTCGGCTGAGCACCTGACTTCAGCTCAGGTTATGATCTCTCAGTTCAGGAGTTCGAGCCCCGCATCGGGCTGTCAGCCTGCCAGCACAGAGCCCACTTCGGATCCCCTGTCTCCCTCTCGCTCTGCCCCTCCCCCGCTCTCTCATGCACGCTCGCTCGCTCTCAAAAATAAATAAACATACAAAAAAATAAAGCTAAAATAGCATCTCGTTGTTGACACACTGGACCGTTACCTTGAAAATCTGGGGAGCCCGAAAGCTGGAAGTAGAAAAATGTCAGCCCAAGCCCTTCCCGGTCAACCCGGATGTAGGCGCAGATGTACGGCCACACTCAACTCCCACTCTGCCTGGGTAAGCATACACTTGGCGTTTCAGAAGCAAAGGGCTCTGAAAAGTTGCCATCACACTATATTCAGTAGAACTGAGCTACCTTCCATCTTCCATTGCCCCTTTCCCTCTAAATCTCAACGCGAGTATTCAACCAAATATATGACGGGTAACTGATCACTACTCTGACCGAAACGGGCTGAAATCGCACTTTCCACGTATTGCCTCTTCCACCCAAAACCACGTTCAAATTCACCGCTGAAATGAAACCCATGGATTTATTGCCACAGGAAAGCCGAAGGCTAAGTTGTAAACCCTAAAAGACAGCCGTCCTGAAACGACTTTGCACCTTCACCGGCCAGCGCTCCCGAGTACTCATCTATAAGACGGGTGTGCCCAACCTGGGAGTCGCGGTATCAGCCGAGAATGGATTAATTATGAAGAAAAAAAAAAAAAAAACCTTCAAACTTTCTGGAAAAAGGTTTCCTACAAAATACAAGATTTTTTTTTCTTTTGCTTCACAACTATGCTTTACTTTGCGTTTAACGAAGAGGAAAAGATAACGATAAAAAGGCAAAGGCAGGGTCCCGTGGCTTTGGTCTTCCCTCGTTATTTTATATTTTGTCCTTTCTGTCTGGCTGTGTCTACTCCTACGTCACGCCCGTGGACTGACCTTCACTTCCCTCAAGTGGGACAGATAGCAGCTCTCTTTAGGATAATATCTTCTTTGCAGAATAGATCCCAAAGGGTCCGTGAGCTGAATAAATAAGCAATGAAAAAGAGATCGCACGAGAGATGAAGAGGCAGAGAGAGAGAGGAGCGGTGCCCTCTCTTCAGCTGAGGTGTGACAAGCCTTGGAACTAGAGCCTATGCACGTGGCACCGCGACAAGGGAAGAGCTCGGCGCCGGGGCCGCTGCTGTCCTGGCACATTGCAAACGCCTTCCTCGCAGAGCGGACGATACCAAGGTGCACAGCCTATCCCCCTACCAGGCCTCCCTGTGCATCCAGTCCCGATCAGCTACCTACCCCGGGAATTCATGACACTCCCGGGGGGCAAGTCCGGAGAGCTACGGGCCCAGGGCAAGGAGCTCAGGGTGCCGGTGGCCTCTATGCTAGAGAACTTGGGAAATAAAACTACGGAAACCATTTGGAGTGTTCGCCAAATGCTCTCGGGTCACCCCTCCCCAGGCATGTGATGAGGTGGCATTTCTCTGTCGCCTCGGAAACCAGAGCACGTGATGGTCTTTGGCCAATGAAACGTAACCACAAGTGACACGTGTCACTCTAACGGCCCCTGTGCAATCCGCCATGTTTTTGTTCCACCACTGCGGTGACACCGCCGTCATCAGTCTGGATCTCTGCGTGGCAGTAACAAGCGGGTCCTGGTCACTGACGCGCCACGGAGACCTAGCAAAAGCAAGACCCTGTGCTTTCAGGACCCTGACGGTAGGCGCCTCCTTACGTTTTGTGTCCCAGGCACTTCTCTGGCCTCACTGGTCCTGAGCGAGAATTAAGCTCGTATCGAGTTACCACGCTGAGATCGAGGGTGTAGCTCACGCTGCCTGATGACACATCCCTGGTCGGGACTAGAAAGAGGAGAGAGACACTAGCACTGGGCCTGGGCTTTCCGTGACCTGGAGGCCCCAGCTCGAAAATCAGGTGTGTTTTTGCTCGTAAGTAAGCCTTGACGTTTGGGAAAATACAATCACCGTGAAGTAATCGGATTAAGTGAATTTACAGGGATTCCTGTATGGGATAGGCACGGCCAGGGGGAAGAAAAATGAGCAACTTAACAACATCATTGAAGATGGTCCCAGGGTAGATTGTACAGAAATAGAAACGAATAAGCAAACAGCCTGGTCCAGATTCAGATCGAATGCCTGCGGTGCTCTTCTCAGGACTCGTTAAAAGCAGTCAAATTCCAGGGCGCCTGGGTGGCTCAGTCGGTGAAGCGTCCGACTTTGGCTCAGGTCATGACCTCGTGGTTCCTGAGTTGGAGCCCCGCGTGGGGCTCTGTGCTGACAGCTCGGAGCCCAGAGCCCGCTTTGGATTCTGCGTCTCCCTCTCCCTCGGTCCCTTCCCCGCTCCCACCCTGTCCGTCCCTGTCTTTCAAAAATAAATAAACATCTAAAAACAAAAGTAGTCAAAGCCCATTTATAACCTGCACACGGATCTGCCACGACGTACCTGCTGGGGTCAAACCAGGCTCTTCACATACACAGCAACGGGGACGGGGTACTTGCTTCTCCCCCAGCAGAGCCCGGGAAGCCTGCCATTCTCTCTGTTCCTGAGCTCCAGGCACCCGCCTAGAAGCTTCCATTTGGCTTCTAAATAATCACCTACTTAAGTACCACATGGTGACAACGTTGGGTTCTTTGGACTCACAAAACTGTGATGAGCTCTCAGGCCTTTTCTAAAACATCAAAGTAACGTCCCCGTGCTGTGCACCTTTAGATGCGTCAGGATTAGGGTGACTGGCATTGCAAGTGGCCTTAGGGGGGAGACGGCTCAGGTGTCTGGAGAGTGGGCCTAATGAGGCCACGGCAGAGCGCCAGTCCAGGTGGGTCAGTTAGCTTCACACAGAGAAAACCCTTCGCAGCCACAAACCACACCCACGATTGCGGTCTCGGGACAAATTCGGTCAAATTAGCCACAAAGGAGCCTGGATAAGCAATGCCTACAGCTTTCCACAGCCCATCGTTGCTAACGGAAAAAATGAGTCCTCGCCCTCCTCTCGCTGGTTACGTCACCTCTCCAGGGTCCCGGCCACTGACATGCTACCTTTCATAGACGATCTTCTCTAAAACACGACTACTTTACAACAGGATAAATACCCACGAGGGAGCTTCACTTCGGCACAGGTCCCGGACAACTTTTTTTTTTTTAAGTTTATTATCTTAATTTAGCCCCCTTGCCTGAGCTTCGAACCCAGCGGCCGCCGTCCTCCAGTGCCCCTTGGATGTCCCAGATCTCGCAGAGCTCGGTTAAAACCCAGGTCGCCACCTTCTTCGTCGTCCTCCTTGGTCTCCGGCATTCGCCCAGGTCGAGAATGGTGAGCCAAAGCCTGACGGCTGGGCGTCCGATTCCTCTCTTTCCCTCGTTACCTGCGTCCATCTTCAAGGGCTATTGATTTTCCACCTCAGTGACATTCGTGTCCCGTCCTTCCTCTCCATTTCCCTCGCCTCTGTGCCACCCCGTGCCTCCCCTCCCCCCCACCCCCGACCCCGAGTCCCTACGTAAGATGCCTGGCTGTCCTCCCCTTAGTGTCACGGCCCTCTGAAATACCTCTCACTCATGCCAGAGCAGTCAGAGACAAAAATCCGATTTGGACATTCTTCTGTTCTGAAAAGAACCTTCAGTTCTGCTGGGGTGTTTTTACTCATCAGCTCAAACATCACCTCTCAGAGGGCATTCCTGAACTTCCTTCATCCTTTTCCTTCCTGTGTGGAGCCATTATACTGACCCATATATTTCTGACCCTGGGTTTCAGTTCTCTTCGGCTACAACTCAACCCCCGTCGCTGGCGAAACATAGTGGTTTAAAACGACAACCATTTTATTATTATTATTCATTTTATAATTATTACTATCATTATTATTCAGCTGGGGCCGTGGTCATCTGAATATCTAAAATGTCTCGCTCATGGCTGCCAGTTGAGGTTGGCCGTTGGCCGGGAACTCAGCCTCTTTTCCCCTCCTTGTTGCCGCTTCACGTGGTTTGGTCTTTTCACGACATGGTGGCTGGATTCAGAGGGAGACTGGAATTCAGAGGAGGAGGGCGAAACTTCTGAGCGGAAAGAAGACAATTCTCGCCATCCTCTTGGAAGTCCCAGAATGCTGCTTCCGACACGTTCCATCGGCCAAGGTAGTCACTGGCAGCAAAAATAAGTGCCAACTCTAAATGAGGAGCAGCGCTCTGGAACTGGGAGGGAAGGAACCGTTGGAGCCATGTTTGGAGACTAGCTACCACATTCTGTTGGTTTGAGTTCGTTCTATCTTTAAAATTCTGAAAGCCCCTTAAGGACAGTCACTATGTTTTAATAATCTCTCTACCCACAATTCTTTGCACAGATCCTAGAACATGGCACTTAGAAGCTTAATACACATTTGCTGACTGTATCATTCCTATTAAATCAGATTAAATCAGCCCATGGTCTTTGAGCACCTGGCCTGTGCTATTCTGTCTTGTTGGGTGCTCTGGAGGTGAAGAAAGGGCATCTGCCCTCCGACAGGTTATAAGTCAGGACGACGCTGCACCAAAGGGACACAACAGAAAAGGAGAGGATTAAGAGTTCAGCGCAATTGGGGCGCCTGGGTGGCTCAGTCGGTTGAGCGTCCGACTTCGGCTCAGGTCACGATCTCACGGTCCGTGAGTTCGAGCCCCGCGTCGGGCTCTGTGCTGACAGCTCAGAGCCCGGAGCCTGTTTCAGATTCTGTGTCTCCCTCTCTCTCTGCCCCTCCCCCGTTCATGCTCTGTCTCTCTCTGTCTCAAAAATAAATAAACGTTAAAAAAAAAAAAAAAGTTCAGCGCAATTGAAGACAAGCCAACGAGGGGTGGTCCGTGATTGACTGCCATGCTGATTGCGTGGGCACCAAACCCGATAGATCTTCAGAGAAGTCTGTGTTCACTTCAGACAGAAGAGATTTAAGGTAGGACATGGGGTTGAATCTGAGTGTGAATGTCAAGCTAGGACCTGCGATGCAAAACATCACAGAAGCAATTATATAGAAATGGGACCACACAAGTTGTTATTACTTAGTACGCTAACACACACACATACACACACGCTGGTAAATGTTTTTCAGAAGAATTCTTGCTACAATCACACTCTAATAAGTACATAAATAACACTGGCCAACAATGTGAGTTCTAAATAATTTTTTTTTAAATAAGAGAGGGGTGCCTGGGTGGCTCAGTCGGTTAAGTGTCCGACTCTTGGTTTCAGCTCAGGTCACGATCTCGCGGTTTGTGGGATCAAGCCCTGCTTAGGATTCTCTCTCTCCCTCTCTTACTACCCCCCCCTCTTTCTCAAAATAAAATAAATGAACATTAAAAAATAAAATAAGAGAAAAAAAAAAAATAAATAAATAAATAAATAAAATAAAATAAGAGAAATGGATACAACATGCATGGCAGAAAATTTTGCTCACTGGATACCACATGTTTTCCCTACATTTCCCAGCCTCCTTGAAGTTGGTTTGGGCTGCAGTGAATATGATTTCTGGTCCAGGGCAATAAAAGAGTAAGTGGGAGGTCTCCATGCTTCTTGTTTCCCTCCGTGCAGTTTGAAGTGAAGAATTCTGGGAAGGTGCAACTAAAGGGTGGAATTTAGCCTGCATTGGTAAGTTAACCATTGGCGAAGAGTCACGAAAGAGAGTCACTTCACCTGCTTCGGGCTGTGATGTGAGCAAAAAATACATATTGTCTTCCGCCATTGAGTTTTTTAGGTCTGGTTTGTTACTACAACATAGCTTTCCCTATCCTGACTATTACACCTTGTGTTTTCTATGAAGGAATGGAAGGTCACAAAATAAAAATTATTCATCTCCTATTTAGAAAAGATAACAAGCAAAGAAAACTTTTAAAATCTCCTTTTGGCTATCTGCAATTGAGGGTTACGCCTTCCTGTCTGGGAGTAAATGATTAAGAGGTAGCTAATTAGTCAGCATCTATAATCCCTTGCATACATTCACTGGACCCACCCATGCACTGCTGTGCAGAGCAGTCTGAAACAGCTCTGATCAGGAGAAGGTGAGCAAGGAAGGACAAAGGTTCACTTGAAATAAACAGTTAATCCTCAAACCTTACTAACTCAACATCTTCCCTAACCAGACTTTAAAAAAAATTTTTTCTTTAACGTTTATTTATTATTGAGAGACGGAGAGACACAGAGCGTGAGTGGGGGAGGGGCAGAGAGAGAGAGGGAGACACGGAATCCGAAGCAGGCTCCAGGCTCCCAGCTGTCAGCACAGAGCCCGACGCGGGGCTCGAACTCACAAACCGCGAGATCACGACCTGAGCTGAAGTCGGACGCTTCACCGACTGAGCCACCCAGGTGCCCCCCAACCAGACTTTTTTTTCAACAGTTTTTTAAATGCTTGTTTATTTATTTGGGGAGAGAGAGAGAGAAAGTGGGGGGGGGGGGGAGGTCAGGGAGCTAGGAGAGAGAGAATCCCAAGCAGGCTCTGTGTTTCAGCACAGAGCCCGATGCAGGGCTTGATCCCACAAACCTCAAGATCATGATCTGAGCCAAAATCAAGAATCAAAGGGTTCAGGGAGCCACTTAACCACTGTGCCGCCCCCCGCCCAACCAGACTTTTTAACATGGCTACCGACAAGTAGAAAATGACTCTCTCTGCTTCCTCTTTCCTGTTTCTCTAACAGGCCTCCTTTTTTTTTTTTTTTTTAATTTTTTTTTTTTAACGTTTATTTATTTTTGAGACAGAGAGAGACAGAGCATGAGCGGGGGAGGGTCAGAGAGAGGGAGACACAGAATCTGAAACAGGCTCCGGGCTCTGAGCTGTCAGCACAGAGCCCGACGCGGGGCTCGAACCCACGGACCGCGAGATCATGACCTGAGCCGAAGTCGGCCGCTTAACCGACTGAGCCACCCAGGCGCCCCTCTAACAGGTCTCCTAATTGGGTGAGGGGTAACCAAAAGATCAATCACCTAAGGAAACAAGGGGGCCAGGAGCTAGAGAAATCCACAGGCTACACAACTGGAGGCTGAATCCCGAGTGGCAGCTTCACCTGGGCTGCTGTTTTGTTGCTTAAGACTGTTGTCGATGAGGGACTTCATTTCTTCTTGATTTCTATTTAGTCTCTGTGTTCCATTGATTCTCTGGGCCGAAGCAATGTAGCGCTGCATACTGGATTGTGGGTCCTCATGAATTTCTTAGGCTGTGCATTAGACCTGACCCAAAGAACACCTGTTCTTTGGGGTAAATTCCTCCGACGTGAGCAATGTTTGCAGAAAGCCCCTCCTGAGAACGGTCCCTACTTCATCCGGGGAGCTGGAGCTACAAAGAGGTAATAGGTTTGCCTCTTCCTGATCTTCCCTAAAGAGAGAGAGCCAAGAAAATAAGTATCCCAAACTCCCTCTCCTCCTGCCTTCCCGTCTCCTGCCAGTGCCGCCCATTGGCTGAGCTCAACCAGGGGCCAGACGGCCAGGGCCCCGTGGATGCCATCCATACAAGCCGGGCTCCAGAGCTCAGAGGAAGACGGAGGAGGGCAGAAAAGAGCACTGGAGAAGCACATGCAGAATGTGTAGCACGCTGAATAAAACCGAAAGGTGACAACTTGAGAGCAAATTTACGTTCAGCTCAACTACTGTCAGTCATCAGCTGACACACACCGGGACGCACGACAGGCGTGTTTAAGTGGAGCGGCCTCCGCTTTGCCTCTCAAGGTTGCGATCTCCCTCTCCGCCCACCGCACATCAGAACAGTGAAGAAGTGGAGACCAGAAGGAGCACTCCCCTCTTCAGAACACAACGCGTGCGGGTGTTGGACGTCGCATCGGTACCCAACCAAACAGGAGCCCTCACTGAACTTTGCTAGGCCCTTCGGTTGAGCCAGCCCGATGCGCGAGAGCTTCCCTACTTCTGATCACCAGCTGGAAGGAAGCTTCTCTGGAAAACAGAGTTCATGGCCCAGTCCCAAGTATTCTACACCCTCAGTATCTGTGGGTCCCAACACCCTTTTCAGGGCTGTGACTTAGGAAGCGTGAAATCGCTGACGATGGGATCCTTTCTCCTGGCTGCAAAAGCTCACGTCCCTACCTCCTTCCAGGGTTAATTTTAGCCAGATCATGCCTCTCAGCCTGTCAGATCCCCTCAAGTCTCTGCTGACCACTTCCCCTGCCTGGAAGCTTTCAACACTCCCCTGGTTCTCAGCCGCTTCTGGTTCCATACAGACCTTTACTGCTCATGCTTACTTCTCTGCCCTCCCTAACATGCCCTGGGCCAGCCTCAGCCCCGCAGGGATTCCAGTGTCCCCTGGATGAGGTCCCTCCTGTGGCCTGCTCTCTATACGTGCTACCTTCCTCCACTGGTTTGCTTTGGCTCCCTGTTTTCCCAGAGTTACACTCGGCCTCCTTCTCCTCAGAGATGCTCTCACTCCATATCCCACTCAGGGATGCTATGCCTTTAGGTCTCCAGTACTTTTCAGGATTCACAGCTCTGGTGAGCACCCCCCAAGAGTGCTTACCCTACTAAGTAAGACAGCTCCTGTGGGGTTTGTTATGTTCCCAGTGGGGTGGGGATGACAGTGGGGACTGTTAAAGGATAATTAAAGAAAAAGAAACTGAAATCTCTCGCAAATATGAGATACTACAGGTCAAAGATTTTATTGAACTCATTAATTAATGAGAAAACCAGTAAGATGTTAGCAATGATTCAAAGGAGAAGAGCCCTATTTGGCTAGGCAGGAAATAAGGAATGTTGAGATAAATGCACCCAAGTGATGCAAAATGAGCCCCGGATAAGTTGCATTCCGCTCAACACAACTCACTTGCATTTCTTTTCTTTTTTTAAATTTTTTTAATGTTTATTCATTTCCGAGAGAGAGACAGAGTGTTAGCGGGGGAGAGGCAGAGAGAGAGGGAGACACAGATTCTGAAGCAGGCTCCAGGCTCCAAGCTGTCAGCACAGAGCCCGACGCAGGGCTTGAGCTCACGAACCGAAAGATCGTGACCTGAGCCGGACTCAGATGCTTCACCAACTGAACCACCCAGGCACCCCTAGAACTGGAAGTTTGAAATGTGACACCTGAAACCATAAAAATCCCAGAGGGGAGGGGCGCCTGGGTGGCTTAGTCAGTTAGGCATCCGACTTCAGCTCAGGTCATGACCTCACAGTCTGTGAGTTCGAGCCCCGCGTCGGGCTCCGCGCTGACAGCTCGGAGCCTGGAGCCTGCTTCCGATTCTGTGTCTCCCACTCTCTCCGCCCCTCCCCTGCTCACACTCTGTCTCTCTCTCTCTCTCAAAAATAAATAAACATTAAAAAAAAATTTTTTTTTTTAAAAAATCCCAGAGGGGAGCAGAGGCAGTAATTTTTTCTGACGTTGGGCATAGCAACATTTTTCCTGATATGTCTCTTGAGGCAAGGGAAACCAGAACAAAAACAATCAGGATTACATCGAAATAAAAAGCAGGGCAAAGGAAACAATCAGCAAAACTAAAAAACAACCTACTAAACGAGAGAAGATACTTGCAAATGACATATCTGATAAAGGGTTAGTATCCAAAATATATAAAGGTATATAACTCAACACCAAAAAACCCCAAATAATCCAATTAAGAAACAGGCAGGATACATAGACAGACATTTTTCTAAAGAAGACAGACAGACGGCCAACAAAAACAGGAAAAGATGCTCAACATCGCTGAGCATCAGGGACATGCAAATCAAAACCACAATGAGATATCACCTCACACCTGTCAGAAAGGCTAGAATCAACAACACAAGAAACAACCAGTGTTGGTGAGGATGTGGAGAAAGGGGAACCCTCTGGCATCGTTGGTGGGAATGCTGACTGGGGTAGCCCCTCTGGAAAATAGTCTGGAGATTCCTCAAAAACTTAAACACAGAACTACCCTATGATCCAGCAATTGCACTACTAGATATTTGCCCAAAGAATGCCAAAATACGAATTCAAAGGGATACATGAGCCCCAGTGTTTCCATGTTTAGAGCAGCATTATCTACAACAGCCAATGAAATATTACTCAGCCATAAAAAAGAATGAAATCTTGCCGTTCGCAACAACATGGATGGATCGAGAGGGTATTACGCTAAGCACACTAAGCCAGTCAGAGGAAGACGAATGCCATATCATTTCACTCGTGTGTGGAATTCAGGAAACAAAGCAAACGAACAAAGAAAAAAATAGACAAACCCCAAAAATCAGACTTGTAACTATAGAGAACTGATAGTTACCAATGGGGAGGTGCGGGGTGGGGGGAAGTGGGTGAAACAGGGGAAGGGGGTTAAGAGTACACTTATGATGAGCACTGAGTACTGCACAGAATTATGGAATCACTATATTGTATACCTGAAATTAATATAACAGTGTATGGTAGCCATACTGGAATTGCAATTTTTAAAAAGAAAAGAAGCAGCCAAGAGAAAAAGAAGATATACAAACGGCCAATAAGGACATACAAAGATGCTCAACAATGCTTAGTCATTAGAGAAACGCGAATCAAAGCCACAACGTGATATTACTTTGCAGTAACAGACAATAACACTGTTGGAAACTTCACACGTCATTGGTGAGAATGCAAAATGGTGCAGCCGCTTTGGAAAAGATGTGGCCGTTCCTCAACATATTAAACACAGAGTTGTCATATGACCTAGCAATTCCCTCCTAGGCATAGTCCCAAGAGAATAGAAATATGTCTACGCAAATACCTGCACACAAATATTCACAGCAACACTATCCATAATAACCACAAAATGGAAAAAAACCCCAAATGCCCATCAACTGATGAAAGGATAAAGAAAATGTGACATATCCATATTATGGAACACTATTCAGCAATGAAAAAAGGAAGATTAGAGACATTCTGCTAAATACAGAAATCAGACACAAAAGTCCACATACTGTAGGATTCCCTTTATTTGAAATATCCCAAATAGGCAAACCTGTAGAGACAGAAGACAGATCAGTGGTAGCCAGGTCTGGGGAGTAACAGCTTATGGGTACGGAATTTTCATTTTGGAGTGATGAAACTGTGAAATTAGATTGTGGTGATGGCTGCCTAACGCCATGAACAGCCTATAAACCGGGTAGCTAATCACTTTCAAAAGGTCGAGTTTATAGTATGTGAATTGTATCTCAAGAGTTATTTTACGAATGTTTGACAAATACGGGTAAAAAAAAAAAAATCCGGTGGTTTTTTTTTTCACGAGATATATTCACAAACCACAGCAATATATTAAAATATATTAAATATATATTTTAACAAGAGTTATGTTTTTATTTTTATTTTTTTAGGATTTATGGCTTTATTTTTTTATATATGATTTACTGTCAAATTCGTTTCCAGACAACACTCGGTGCTCATCCCAGCAGATGCCCTCCTCCATGCCCATCACCCACTTTCCCGTCTCCCCCCGCCCCATCAACCGTCAGTTTGTTCTCAGTATTTCAGAGTCACTTAGGGTTTGCCTCCTTCCCTCTCGTAACTTTTTTTTTTTTTTTTTAACGGCTTCAAGACACTCAGCGCGCAGGCGCCCCGGACCTCGGGCACGGATGGAACCTTGAACGCGGGGCCCCGCCCACCACCCCTCCCTCGCCTTCGTGACCACGCCCCCTCACGTAACGGATTCGCGTAACGGATTCAAACCCCCACCTCCGGAGTAACGGACCTCATTCCAGCCGCATCTCGGAGACTGCCGCCGGGCCTGCCTGGTCGGCTACTCTGAAAAAGCGCCGGAGACCCGCCGCCACCGCCTTCCGCCTCGCCGCCCTCGTTTCTGAGCCGCCTTCGCCTTCGCCTTGGTGCCAGCGCCGCCAGCCATGGCCACCGCGCCGTCCTCTCAAGTGCGCCAGAACTACCACCCCGAATGCGAGGCCGCCATCAACAGCCAGATCAACCTGGAGCTCTACGCCTCCTACGTGTACCTGTCGATGGCCTTCTATTTCGACCGCGCCGACGTGGCCCTGGAGAATTTCTCCAAGTTCTTCCTGCGCCAGTCCCACGAGGAGAGCCAGCATGCCGAGAAGCTGATGCAGCTGCAGAACCAGCGTGGGGGCCGCATCCGCCTCCACAACATCATGAAGCCTGACCGCGACAACTGGGAGAACGGCCTCAACGCCATGGAGTGCGCCTTTTACCTGGAGAAGAGCGTGAACCAGAGCCTGCTCGACCTGCACCAGCTGGCCACCGACAAGAACGACGCCCATCTGTGCAGCTTCCTGGAGACCAACTACCTCCACAAGCAAGTCAAGGTCATCAAAGAGCTGGGGGGCTACATCACCAGCCTGCGCAAGATGGGGGCCCCGGAAGCCGGCATGGCAGAGTACCTCTTTGACAAGCTCACCCTGGGCAACAGCGACAAGAACTGAGTTGGGACTGCCTTCCCATAGCCACAGGGTGCATGGTGACTTCCCCTGGTCACCATGCCGGGCATGCATTTTGCAGTATTGCGCTTGCAAAACGTTCCAGTTTCTTCTTCCAGTTTTCCATAAATAAATAAAGTTATTTTGTTTCAATAAAGTTATTTGGTTCCTAAAGAAATAAAGGTCTCTGGGTGATTCGTGTGCAAATCTCTCACCTTTTAAGTTTTTAAACAGGTATCCAGGAGTCTCTCCACCCACCCAGCCCCATCCGTATGCAGCTCAGGATCCCCAGAAATGGAGGGAGAAGACATTCTGTGGGACCCTAGAAAAGACAAACCAATCCCCTGATCAATGGTTCTGAGGATGGGGGCGGGGTGGAGTGGAGGGGGGTGGGGTGGAGGGGGGTGGGGTGGAGGGGGGTGGGGTAGGGTGGGATGGAGTGGGGTGGGGTCGGGTGGGGTGGGGTGGGGTGGGGTGGGGTGGAGTGGGGTGGGGTCGGGTGGAGTGGGGTGGGGTCGGGTGGGGTGGGGTGGGGTGGGGTGGAGTGGAGTGGGGTGAGGTAAGGTGGTCTGGGTGGTCTGGGACCCTGGTGTCGGGTGGGTGCATATGTATGATAAAAATATAAAAGGGGAGGGTGGGTGATGGGTATTGAGGAGGGCACCTCTTGGGATGAGCACTGGGTGTTGTATGGAAACCCATCTGACAATAAATTTCATATTAAAAAAAATTAAAATTGAATAAAATTTAAAAAATAAATAAAAATAAAAATATAAAAGAACATGGTCTAGAATTCATCATAGTAGTTGTCTCTGGGAACGAGGTAGAGGGAATGGGATTGCGCGTGGATCCACTCTAGGCTGCAGTGATTATGGGAAATGACCCTTAGGCCACCGCCCTCAAGGACGGGGTGGGGGGGGGGGGGAGGTGACGAACTAAAATAACAATGGCGCTTTGCAAGTCCAAGTCCTTTTATTTAACATTGGCGTATTTTATTTTTATAGGACCCTCGGGAAGTAAGAAGGGCAGGTGTCACGAGCAAGTCTTAACCAGCGAGAAAAAGGGAGGCCACACAAATACATTACAGACTGTGGACACGAACATCGATTTTCCGATGCCGTGTTCCATTGTTTTGTTTTTGTTTTTTTTTCCTCTTGCCCCACAGGTATATCAATGGGTTAAGCAAGACTGTGTGGGTAGACTGGAAATCCAGCCAGATAACCAGACCCGGAAGGGAGGGAAATCCCCAACACTCTTAAAGACAGCCCTGATCACTCTAGTCCCTCCCCTAATTACAGGGATGCCTTGCAGTCTCGGGGTGGGGACAGCCTCTAAACCTCAGCCAAACCCTTCCCCTACGCCAGGAGTCCTTAGAACCAGTGACAGAATTTATAAGGGCTGGAGCTAGTCGGCACCTGTACGCCTGACTCCCTCCGTTCAGGCAGCAGCCAGCCACGGCGTTACCTGAATTGGCACCGAGCACCTAGGAAGACCTCAGGACTGGAAATCCCCAGGGCATACTCTCCATCCAGATGGCTTCACTCTGATGGCTTCTGCACAGGCACGACAGGATATATTTTTTTTTTATGTTTATTTATTTTGTGAGAGAGGGAGAGGGAGAGAGACAGAGCGTGAGCAGGGGAGAGGGGCAAAGAGAGAGGAGGAGCCACAGAATCCGAAGCAGGCGCCAGGCTCCGAGCTGTCGGCACAGAGCCCGATGCGGGGCTCGAACCCACGAACCTCGAGATCATGATCTGAGCCGCGGTCAGACACTTGACCGACTGAGCCACGCAGGCGCCCCTGGGCACGATAGGTTTTAAAGGGGAGGCTGCAAAACGTACCTGTTCGGCCTGCACATCCAGCTCAGCTGCACAGAGATAGCCTGAATCCTAGCCACACACAGGGTACCCGACTGTACGTGCCGAACCATGGCCCGTTGTGGTCTCTTCCCTGGGATGTAAAGCTGACCCCAGTCTGGTTCTGTCTTGGCCGCTGGGCGCCCCCTTTATCCCATCCTTCCCTTTGCTGTGATTCAGAGGGACTCCCCGAGATAATGGGGAGAAGTCCGCTTAGACCTACATCCTCTTACTGTACCCGGAAACGAAGGATTTCCTCGCCCTCCAGACTCAAAGAGAATTGCGATTACACTCCAGGACCTATTACAAGTCACTGCTTGTGCTGTAGCGTTTCACAGCTTTTCTTTAAGCACCCCGGGCAGGGAAGTCTAGAAACGGTGGCAGCTCAATTGTTGCCCTCCTTCTTGTTCTGCGGGACAAGAGGAATTTTCGAAATCCCCTCCTTTAGGTTCCATTTTGGGGTCCACGAGCAGCCTTTTGAACACGTGGGGCGGTGGCAGAACGATGTGAGAATTCACGCGACGGCCACTGAAGCTTCCGAGGGTCCTCTTCTCCCGTCCGGTGCCGTCGCGTTTTCCCGCCCTCCTCTGCCACGTGCCCCTCAGAAGGGGTGAGCGCCCTTCAAACACCACCCTGGTGGGTGCACCCCCTACCTGCGTTCTCACAGCCTTCCAACCCCCCCGATCGCCTGACCTTCAGGACGTCTGAGTGACTCGTGACTTGGTCTCTTCCAGGCCTGAAAAATACCACCCCGAGACACACAGCTGGACGCGTGTCAGCCGTTGGCCGTTGTCGTGGTCAGTCTGTTGCTTTAAGGAATGATGTCGGAAATGAGCGCTGTTGCTACGGGTACGGGGGTCGCAGGCAATGATCCCACCAGGACAGACTGGGGGGAAGATGATAAAACTGATAACTTCATCTCAGGCTCAAACACGGATTCAAATTAACCGCGTTGAAAGTCCTCACTGTATCACAAAAGAAAACTTCTTAATAGACTGTTGTCACTGACAGCTTGTATTTCATTTTCCAGAAAAAGGAAAAAGCAGGTGTTTTTCCCCCCTCGGAAACGTGTGACAAGAAGTACCAAGCACCCGCTAATTGCTTCTGACTCCTTTAAAATGATGAACGCTGTTATTACGCATCATTTGCTTGCAGTCCTGAGTTCAGATTCAGAGGGATATTGATGGAGAACCCGCTTCAGCAAGGCTGAGGTGAAGGGTAAAATGAGGGTCGTTAGCAAAGTGTTAGAACACCGAGAAGGTCAAGAAAAAATGACGCCTCGACTGACTAGTCAAGGAGGATCTAAGAGTGGTGTATGTTACGGTGAGAAAGCAAAGCAAGAGTGGCTAACCTGTTTTTAAGAATCGTATGTCAGTTTGCAGGCGCCCGGGTGGCTTAGCCCGTTAAGCGTCCAACTCTTGGTTTCAGCTCAGGTCACGATCTCATGGCTCCATGGGTTCGAGCCCCGCATCGAGCCCCGCTCTGCGCTCACAGAGCCTGCTTAGGATTCTCTCTCTCCCTCTCTCTCTCTGCCTCTCTGCCCCACCCCCCCGACTTGCGCTGTCTCTGTCTCTCTCAAAATAAATAAATAAACTTAAAAAAGAAGAATCCTATATAAGTTTGGATTGGGTTCAGTTATGAGTAACAAAGCTCACAAAAGCAGTAGCTTTAAAAAGATAGGGTTTCTCCCCTGTATGTAAAACAAGTATGGAGGAGAATAGTTCGGGCTGCCGTGGGAGCTCCTTCCAAATATGATTTCACTGATTCCAAGCGGTACATTTTTTCACATCTTCGACATCGGGATGCATCTTACAATCGCTGTTGGCCATAGCTGTCAATGCCTCAGCAGGCACATCAAGATTCGACAGAGTGGCATTGTTGGCCAGGAACAAAATCCTGGGGGCATTTTGTCCTCCAAAAGAGGACTTTTGAGAAATGCTGCACTCTTTTTTTTTTTTAATTTTTTTTTTTAACGTTTTATTTATTTTTGAGACAGGGAGAGACAGAGCATGAACGGGGGAGGGTCAGAGAGAGGGAGACACAGAATCTGAAACAGGCTCCAGGCTCTGAGCTGTCAGCACAGAGCCCGACGCGGGGCTCGAACTCACGGACCGCGAGATCGTGACCTGAGCCGAAGTTGGCCGCTTAACCGACTGAGCCACCCAGGCGCCCCGAAATGCTGCACTCTTGATGGCACAGAGGATGACAGCAAGAGCCATCAACGATGCAGAGTACAAAAGCAATTTAGAAGAGTTCAGATTTGGTTTTTTTAAATGATTTTTTAAGGTTTTTTTTAATGTCTATTTTTGAGAGAGAGAGAGAGAGAGAGCAGGGGAGGGGCAGAGAGAGAGAGAAGGAAAGAGAGAATCCCACGCAGCCTTTGTGCTGTCACTACAGAGCCGGACGTGGGGCTCAAACCCGAGAACCGTGAGATCATGACCTGAGCTGAAGTCAGCCAATTAACCCACTGAGCCACCCAGGTGCCCCTAAAATATTTTATGTTTTATTCCAACTTTATTGAGGTGTTATTGACGTACGGCACTGTATAAGTTTAAGGCATACGACATGACTTGATAGGCGGATGTAATGTGAAATGAGCACCACAATAAGGGTAGGTGACACCTTCATCACCTCCCATAGTCGCCTTTTTGTGTGTACGCATGAGTGATCCACTGACAAAAAGGTATGTGTCTAAGTCTAAAGGTATGTACAAGAGAACTTCTAATAAGTATAATTGAAAAACCTAAGGAAAATCTAACGGAGGGGAAAAAAAATTGTGTCCGAATGTGATAGCATCTTCTTGCCTTCTTTATGGTGCATAAGATAACGGTGTGCCTTACAATTGAGACGTTTGATTTGATAAAATGTATTTGTCTGTTGCTCTCTGGGACAGAGCTTGCTTCCAGTGTTGTTTACCTCACATTCCAATATGACTAACAGAGCTCCAAGCATGACATCAGCACACCAGGAAGAAGACATTTATCTGATCTGTTCGTGGCAGCAAAGGGAGCGTGGCCTTCTGGGAAAGGAGGTTCGAGAAAAAGAAAATGCCCCACTTACCCAAGAGGCTAGGAAGAGAAGTGGGGACCTTGAAGGTGTCAGGAAGACGGAGAACCCGATCATAATCATTACAGCCCAACTCATAATGGTGTTACGGTTGGCAGAAAGGCACGCTCTGGCCCAGAAGATTTCACATATAAAAACATGATAGGTCCAGGGGCGCCTCGGTGACTCCATAGGTTAAGCGTCCGACTCTAGATTTGGGCTCAGGTCATAACATCATGGTTCTGAGTTCAGGCCCCACATGGGGCTCCGCCTGCTTGGGATTCTCTCTCTCTCCCTCTCTCTGCTCCTCCCCAGCTCTCTCTCTCTCTGTCCCCCTCTCTCTGCCCCTCCCCAGCTCGCTCTCTCTCCCTCGAAGGAACTAAATAAACTTAAAAGAAGAAAACATGATAGGTCCACATTGAACGAAGCAACTTTAATACCAAAACAATGTCTGCTTTTTTCCCTCCACTTGTTCTGCCAAGTATGTGAATGTGTATGGAAAATGGAGAACAAAGAAATGAAGGAAAAGAGTGCCCTGTTGATTAAAAAGCCATATACGGATCATTCTCTGGGAGACGGTTAGCTTTACGCGGAACCTCGCAAGACGGGGGAGAGCTGGCCTGACAGATGTCAAGAAGAGAGTGTACGACGTGAGACCAGTTTTCCGAATCTGGGCCTGACTGACGGGGACGAAGGCCAGAGAGAGAGTCCGCCTGGTGTGAAGGGAAGAAGTATACAACTCAAGGTCAGCTGATAAAAGACGAAGCATTCGGGACGGCTGAAGGCCAAGCATGAAGTTTTTAGGTTTAACGAAAAGGCCATTTGAGGCAGCCACAGATTTGGATCTGGGCTTCAGGAGGGGGTTGCTAAATCCCTTCTTGGAGAAATCCTGGGCTAATGAGGGTGCCCGGAGACAGACGCTTGGGATGAATATTAAAACGTGAAACCTAATGATCTTGCGTTTGAAGAGGCAGAGAGAGTATTCTCTCTGATGAGGCGAGCGACATCAAAACGTTCTGTACAGGGGCGCCGGGGTGGCTCAGTCGGCTGAGCGACCGACTTCGGCTCAGGTCACGATCTCACGGTGCATGAGTTCGAGCCCTGCGTCGGGCTCTGGGCTGACGGCTAGGGGCCTGGAGCCCGCTTCGGATTCTGTGTGTCTCTCTCTCCCTCTCTCTCTCTCTCTCTCTCTCTCTCTCTGCCCCTCCCCCACTCATGCTCTGTCTCTCTCACTCTCAAATAAATAAATAAACATTAAAAAAAAAAAAAAGTTCTGTATAAGGCCTTGCTGTCCGTTCGCCATTCATACCAGAGTTTCGCTATGGTTCCAATTTGCCGCTTCGGAAGAGTCCAAGTCCAGACATCGTCTCAGTGCAACATCGAAGAAAGGCGGGCCCCGCACCCTTGCTCCCAGAGAAAGAATATCACGCCCCGCTCGGGCCCGTCGGGCCACTCTTAAAAAGCCATTTGCTGTTTGTGTCAGACACGAGGAAGAAGGAAGTTTTATCAGCCACCCCCGAGGTTTACCAGATGCCGGCACACCTTCTCCTGCCGGGCCGTTCCCAGGGAACGCGTGCGTGTCCAGACGGAATCCAGCAACGACGGGGAGGCTGGACGGCGGGCACTCACCCGCGTGCCTCTCCAACGAACAACACGTGACCACCGTCGCCCGACTTGACATCTCTCCGGGCAGATGTGAAAAGGGGTCCCCTGGAAACTCCCCAGCCTCCAAAACTGACGCCTTACCAGGACGGTCCGCCTCGCCCTGGCAAGGTCTGACCTCAAGTGGTCTTCACCTCCGCTTCTGTTTGTCGCCGCGAGAACCGGACTGCCCAGCCCTTTCCCGAAACACGCCTCTACCTTCACGCTCTAGTCCCCACGCGGCTGGCCACTTCCCCTGTCCATCCCTTTCTCTCACCCTCCCCCAACTCTTGAAAGCCTTCCCCTGAGCCGTTTGGAACTCAGGGGCCATCATTAGCACAATCTCCTACATTCGCAACCTCTTTTCTGAACGCTGTCTTCTTCACCTTCTTGCTCCGTGGGAAATCAGCAATGCCCCTAAGCACACTCCTTCTGGTGCAGCCCCACTGAGTCATAGCCATCCCCCGCCCCCCCAGTACCACTGGGCCTGAAAGTAAGACAGGTGTCCTCCTTCTTCCTTGTTCACACTTCCAGGCCATTCTTCCTCTTGGCCCTCTGCCCTTAAATGCCCCAGCTTAGAATCGAATGCCACCACATAATGGCCCGACACGATCCTTTCTTGTTACAGTTACCTAGGGACCCCCACCCGACATTTCTCGACTATCTTAGCTCCTGGCCAACGGCAACCTTCCCCAGTATTAGCGCTGGCCTAATTCCTGGTGATTTCAATATCCACAGAGATGATCCCGCCACAACCTGGCCTCTTACTTTCTTGCTGTTTCTCCTCCCACCATCTTGTCCTATCTATTCGGCCACTTATTGCCATAGTCATATCATAAACCTTGTCACCCGCAATAACTACTCTCTTCTCGTAATCTCTAGTTCATGTACCAGACTCTCTGACCACCACTTCCTCTTTTTCTAGTTCATGCTCCCTGGTGTCCTGATGCCAAAAACAAAACAAAACAAAACAAAACAAAACAAAACAAAACAAAATCCTTTAACCCCTCTGGGAAATCCTATCAATTGGTCCAACGGCTTTTTCACTTCATCTGAACTCCTTGATCTCCTGTATTTTCTGAGGCTGCAGCCCATGGTAAGTGACAATCCTCATTCCCTTGTAGGGTATGTCCACCCCACCTGTTCCTCTGGCATTGTTGTACTTGCTCGGCAAAAATCCCTACCCTGATTATATTCAATTCTCCCCTAGACCACACCTGCACCCATGTAACTGAATGTGGCTAGAAAAAAGCCCAAGCAGACTGACTGAATGTCCTTAAACTCAATGAGTAGGACTCTTAAGTGGTCCCTTAGTAACACCAGCCATCCATACTGTATGTCCCTATTCTACCAACTCTACCAGTTATGGAAAAAGGACAGGACCTTTGTCCGTAATTCTCCTCTGTATCTGTTAACCTTGGCTATACAGCAAGCCATCCCAGTAAATAGCGTCTTAAAGGCGGTAATCATTTTATTTGCTCACGATTTTGTGGGTCACCAGTTGGGTCGGGATCAGTCGCGCGGTTCCTCTGCTGCATTTGTGTGGGGTCACTCACGTGGCTGTGGTCATCTAGTGACTTGAATGCGGCTGGCTGGTCTAAGACGGCAGTTGGCACTTGCTAGTGGATGGGTCACATGTCCCCAGCAGGCTAGCCTGAGCAGCCTCAAGTGGGGGTGGCAGCTCCTAGAAAGAGGCATCTTGTAAGCCACTGCTTGTATCACATTTGCCAATGTCCAGTTAGCTACAGAAAATCACATGGCCAGCCCAGAATCAGCGGAGGAGAGGAATGTCAAGGGTCTTATGCGCTGGGAGTTGTTACTGGAACAATCTACTACCCTCTCCAGTCTCTAACCACTCACACATCCTCCCAAACCTCACTCTCGGCTGGTAACCTTGCTTCCCATTTCACTGAACAAATACAAAGTATAAGGACATCTGAAGACTCCCATCTGCCACCATACCTACCACCCACCAGCATGTGGGCCCATTTACTCTACTGTCTCTCCTACTACCAGATGAACTCTCCATGCCCCTATCTAAGGTTAACCCCTAAAGCCCATCTCTTCTTGTCCACTCAAAGACTTTCCTTCTGTGTCTCATCTGGAGGTACTCAGGCTGATGCAGTAATCTGGTGACTTTAATGGACATCGTGGTCTAGGACGGCCTCACTCCCTTTTCTTTTCTTTTTTTTTTTTTAATGTTTATTTATTTTTGAGACAGAAAGAGACAGAGCATGAACAAGGGAAGGTCAGAGAGAAAGGGAGACACAGAATCTGAAACAGGCTCCAGGCTCTGTGCTGTCGGCACAGAGCCCGACGCGGGGCTTGAACTCACGGACCGCGAGATCGTGACCTGAGCCGAAGTCGACGCTTAACTGACTGAGCCACCCAGGCGCCTCCCTCACTCCCTTTTCTACATCATCACTTGCTCTCTCTTCACTGGATCATTCTCTTCAGAACAAAACCATGATATCTTTTATCTTACTCTAAAATATCCCTCTAAAAAAATAAAATAAAATAAAATAAAATAAAATAAAATAAAATAAAATAAAATATCCCTCTAATTACCCTCTGGCTACTGATTGGTTTCTCTGTTCTACTTCATGGCTAAATTCCTTGAAAATGCTCTCCATACTCACAATCTCTTCCCAAACCCATGCCTATCAGGCTTACGTGTCCATAACTCCACCAAAACGGACTTTGTCATAGTCTCTAACTTCCTCTGTACCGATAAATCCAAGGGTTAATTCTCAGCCCTCATCCTCCTTGAACACTTTCTTGAGTTGACCTTCAGGATATTTCACTCTCCTGGTTTCCTTTATACTTCTCTGGCCTCTCCTTCTCGGTCACCTGCTCCTTTAGTGATCAATTCCTCTTCATCATCTCCCTGATATCTTAGAATTGGAATGTCCCAAGGCTCGCTTCTTAAGGCTTTTCTCTTCACTGTGTACATGCACTCCTTTGGCAATAGCATCATTTTCATGCATATGAAATGTTCTCTCTGTGCTGATGATTCCAAATTCGTACCTCAATCTAATCTTCTTTTTTGAACTTTAGACCCGGGTACACAAATACCTACTCGAACGCCTAACAGGCATCTTAAATTTGACGTGCTGCATAGAACTCCTCATACTTTGCCCCAGAACTTCTCTACCTACAATTTTCTTCATCTCAAATTAATGGCAATTTCCAATTTTTTAGGACAAAGGCCGTGATGTGATCTTTAATTGCCTTCTGTCTCCTATAGTCCACATCCAAATTATTAGTGCATCTCATGAAAAATATACCCAAATTTGGATCCCTCTCGCAACCTTTAGGGTTACTACCCATCTCCAGCCTACCAAACCTCCCACCCAGGTGATTGCAACAGGCTAAGTGACCTCCCTGCCTCTGCCCTTGCACTCTACAGTCTATTTTCAACACAGCAACTAGACTGAGCTTTTAAAAACATAAGTCAAATCAGGGGCGCCTGGGTGGCTCAGTCGGTTGAGCGTCCGACTTCGGCTCAGGTCATGATCTCGCGGACCGTGAGTTTGAGCCCCGCGTCGGGTTGTGTGCTGACAGCTCAGAGCCCGGAGCCTGTTTCGGATTTTGTGACTCCCTCTCTCTCTCTGCCCCTCCCCTGCTCATGCTCTGTTCTCCTTGTCTCTCAAAAATGAATAAACGTTAAAACAAATTAAAAACGTAAGTCAAATCACATCACTCCTCTGCTACGGTGGCCCTCGCAGCTCTTACAATCTGCCTGTCCTATTCCTCTATTCTGTTTCTTCTGTACTTATTTTTTATTGCTCGCCTCCTTGCTCACTTGGCTCCAGTGACATTGCTCCCTTTATGATTTCTAGGGTGACCCAAGCATACTCCTTTGTTAGGGTTTTGTATCTGGTGTTCTCTGTCTGGAACACTGTAGCAGTTAGCTTTTGCTGTGTAACAAACCAATCCAAAACACAATGGCTTAAAATAACAATGGTTGCCTCTCATGGTTCTCTGGGTTGACTGGACCGTTTTTGCCTAGGCCAGCTTGGCTAAGACGAGATCGTCTAGGAGAGGACTTGGCAGGCTATAGGCTGCCAGCCAAATCTGGCCTGCCACCACCTCTTTTTGTAAATAACGTTACGCTGGAGCACAACCATGCCTCTATGTTTACGTATCATCTGTGACTGCTTCCATAGTATAATAGGAGTGGCTTGATGTTAATGGGGCAATATTAACCCGCTTAGCCATAAGTTTCTCATCATCCATCAAGGTAGCCCAGGTTTGTTTACATATGGTGGTCACAAGAGTTTCTGAGATCAATTGGATCACATTTGATATTGTCCCATAGGTCAAAGAAGAACACGTGGCTAAGCCTAGAATCAATGTGGAAGGGCCTACCCAAAGATGTGGCTGTAGGAATGGGAATTTTTGTGCCCACTTTTGCAAACAATCTACCGTCAATATTATTCCTCCTTCCTGAATTGTTGCCTCACCTCCTTCCACCCTATGCGCCGCTATCACTTGTCTAGTGAGCCTTCCTTGAACTCCCCTTCTCTATTTCCTATGCCCCCCTCTTTCTGTTTAATGTCCCTCTGTAACAACTATCACTTTCTTACCTTACTTATTTGTTCTGTTCATTGTCTGTCTTCTCCTTCTAGAATATAAAATTCATGAAGGCAGGGATTTTTAGCTGTTTTGTCCACGGTTTTATTTTAGATGCTTAGAATACTGCCTAGAACAGAGGAGATTGTCAGAAAATATGTTTGACGGAATGAGTGAATGATCGGATGCTCTTTAGGATTTGAAGCAGGAACAGTCCTTGCCAGCCACGACGGCATTATTAATGTTTGGGTCTACAGCCCACCAGTTGTTCTTCTTAGGGAAGCAGTGCCAGCATCGTGATGGAATGATGTATGTTAAGCACCGTGAAAACACCAAGAGCGTAAGAACAGAATTACCATTGCTTCGCTTTCATTCCTTAGATAAGTTTGGTCTTAAGTCACTCAACAGGTAACCGTCACTAGTTATTATATTAAAGCCTCTTAGTGGAGGGCAGGGCACTGCAATGATCTATTTTGGCAGAGTAATTTCTTGGAGGAGAGGTTATTCCTAAGACGACGCGCCGGCCGCATTGAATATACCCCATACGCAACCACGTTGGGATTTTTTTCTGCCTGCAGAATTAAGTTCTCCCAAATTAGTATCCCTTTTGCCTTTGAAGCATTATACACTCTTGACGGGTTTAGCTACATCTTGAAAGAGCATGACTTAGAAAAGGGTGACAGGAGGGGTGGGGGTATCTAGGCAGGAGCCAGAATGTGAAGCATTTTCAGGAACAAGTTGTGGAGCAATTTGGCTGGGACAGAGGAGCCATATGATGCCATATAATACAGCAGGAGTGTGGCAAATGCATGGGAAGTGCCATGTTTTGAATTATCATACAGCATGATCAAGCCCCGGGTCCACCAGATGTCCAAAGGAATACATGAAACCGGAATAGTTTGGCAATATGTGAACTTTCCTTATGCATTTTGGTTCTTGCATTTATCCGTGTTACTGAATTACATATACTTTCTTTTTCATTCTAAATTCGGCATAGTTTTAAGAAACTGAAACCACCGTGGCAATAGATTGTTTTATTTCAATAGTTTCATCAAGAGCAGAATTCTGGCTTGTGGGATTGTTGATCCGCTATTATTTAGCTACCACACCACTTCCTCGGTGGTTATTTATGCCTCGTCTACAGCTCCCAGACATTAAAATGAAAGGTCTTGAACCTTATGGGAGAAGTTTAGAGGGAGAGCTCTCTATATCTTGTGAAATAGATAAGGTCACTGCCTAGTCAACCTTTCTTACAAAAGAGTTCAGTGATAACAGCCAAATTAGAGCCCTGGTCAACCGCAGCTGATGATGGGCTCTGTTGATGGGTGCCCTTGGCTAGACCTGAAAGTGATGTCCTGAAAAATGATTACACTTCTACTCAATAAGCCAAAGATGGATCCGTTAAAAGCTGAGCAGGAAGGGGGAATGAAAGTTTAAACAGAGCCTCTTGACCGGTTCACATATTTGACCTCTTACTCCCAGTCATGATCTCTAGTGTATCTATCATAGTTGTTCACGTGCGGGGGGTGATTCCAGTGCAGTTTTAGATACACAGCGTTTTTTATTATTGAGGTCCTTATAACCTTAGAAAGATATATTTATGTATGTAAACCAGCGAATAATTCTTAAAAAGCCAAGGAGAGAATACTAGAACTATATGCTATTCATTCGTTCAATAATTATTTATGAGGGCTTCATTATGGTCAAGTACTGTGCGAGGTGGCAGGCGTTCTACCCTCAAGACGTTCATATTTAAGTTGGAGAGACCAACATAAAAACCGATTATGTGAGTGCTATGTTCGAATTACGGACCCACAGAGAAATGGAACGTTATCTTGCCTTGGGAGTGGTGGGTATCCTGGAAGCTTCCTCGGGCACGGTGATACCTGAACAGAATTTTCAAGACTGAATAGGAGATGTTGAAGAGAAGAAACAGGGGAATACATCGCAGATGGAGAGAGTGGTGTGGGCCACATCGACCTTCCCATGTTTAGGGTAAAAGTGGAGAAGCGTAAGGCAGAGGGTAAGGAAAGAGAAAAGATACTGGAAAAGAACCAGGAGAGATCAGAGAAAATCTGGCAGTTCAGCCAGTTAAGAAGAGAGGAGAGAGTGGTGTTGAGAGATATGGAAGATGAGAAATTGTAGTTCTTGGTGACCAGATGGGCAGGAAAGGAAAGGAAAGGAAAGGATTTTGAAGGATAGTGTTTGGATTTCTAGCTCTGGGCACTGGATACAGGGTAACATCATTGTTAGAAAGAGGGGACCGAAGAGGGGTATGGGGATGTTGGGACAAAGCAGGGACTCTTCCCAAGTTCAAGATGCCATAGGACATGTAGGTGGAGCTGAAAAAGGAATGAAATGTAGCAATTATACATTTAGACTACATGGAACGAAAGGTGAGGGGTAAATGTTCCAATACCTAATTCCCTTCTGCCTTTGTATATCCTGGCTCCTTTCCTGCAGGAAATCTCCAACCAAATGATAGGAAGATAAAGAGAAAAGGCTTTGTGGATGGTGTGGAAGGTGAATGGGAACTGGAAGAAAGGCCGGGATGTGAACAAGCAGAAGAGAGAAGAAAAGTCAGTTCAGGGAGGCAACGCAGAATCAACGAAGGCAGAACACTGGTACCAAGCAAGGCAAGGGCAGAAGGTTCAAGATGTAGAGAAGAGGAAAATGAACATTACCAAGAGGATGGCACTGGATTTCCTAATAAATTTATTCTCTGGATGGATGCTGGGAAGTTTAGACTTGAAGCATTCAGCAATTAAAAGCCATGGTAGGTGTCCGAACAGAGGAGGAACATGATATGATTCATATTTTAGGAATATGGTCTGGAAATAGCGTCCAGGAGAAAAAGTAGGCTCAAGTGGGGGCAAAGAGATCTAGCCAACAGATGACTGGGATCTCCCAGCACCTCCAGCTTCTTTGTAGGGGGAGGAAGAGGTTCCAGGGCTTCTGCTGGCACAGCTGTCCCGTCAGGAATATGGCAGCCTTTGCATGACTGGGATCGAAAAAGGTCATGCTAGATACTCCTTGCAAGGGGATCGGACCACAGCCTTTTTGAAGAAGCAGGAAGAGACTCATGAGTATTTCTTCCTTTAGAGAAATACAGAAGCAAACAAAAATCAAGATTGCAGTAATGACTATTTTTACCCAATTACACATGCATTACTAAGTGTCACAAATCCCATGAGCTGGAAGGTGTGATTTTCTGAGTCGGCTGCTGTGTTGAGATGAGAGGAATCGCTCACTGTTGATAACACTGTTGGATGTTGCTAATGTAATTACAGTTTCCCGGACTGGTCTCAAAAATTAAGGTTCATGTATTTTCGATTTCCCTTTTCATTTTGGAAAGATAATAATAATAAAAATGTACAAACTTGCTTGGTTTGACTTTACACCCAGTTTCTGTGACATTTTTATTGTGTCTTGTATGGAATGGATTGATTTTTTTTCCCAACTTGTCTTTGAAAATGTCATTTACACAAAGAGATTGAATGCACTTAATTTGTTTAGTCTCCCGAAGTGATGCTTCTAAGTGGGCCACGATCATTCAGTAAATATATCGTGTGAAGGAGGACGGTATGAACAACCGAAAGAATTATTCATAGTGTGCGGGGAACAAAAATGGATAAAAGGAAGCTAGAGAGCAAATTGGACTGTAATGACAGAATAAAGACA